>NC_137060.1:7282573-7447573 GCF_032717465.1 Coenobita brevimanus
TCTCTCTCTCTCTCTCTCTCTCTCTCTCTCTCACACTAACTACAGGATAATTTTGCCTTTGGGGAGAATAACCAGGCCTTTCTAAAACCATTGTGATGAGTGAATGAAAGTGTGAGGCCAATAATGCTGGGAACTCTGATGGTGGGTCTACTGGATTTGTGATTTCCTCTTCCCTCTCATTAGCCTCTACTCGTCAGATTCATAATAGTGGGAATAGATTATGACTACTGCCTTGTTCTTTTACCTTAGCTTGGCCTAGAGTTTCGTCATTTTTTCGGCTTATTTCGCGCAGGGCAATGGCGGAAGAGAGTAGTACTGTAATAGTGGTAGTAGTAGTAGTAGTAGTAGTAGCTGTTGTTGTTGTTAGTGTTGTTCCAAGGTTATCTGAATCGTGAACCAAGTGATCAGGATGAAGTTACCCCTCATCCTGCAGTCCACCATTCTCCTTTGCTTGACCAGGGATGAAGCTGAAGGACGTTTGTATAACCAGGTAGTGGAGCCACCCAGCTATATCGATGCCACCACGTTAAGGCGTCCCTCTCCAGCATTATGGTTCTATATCCTCTCCATAGCACATCTTCATGACAAGCATCGTATTCTAGTGTCAGTCTGCTCCTAGGACTCGGCGTTCAAGGTGAAGAGATTGCAATTATAGTTTCGTTCTTCTCCAGCTTATTTCACGTAGTTAACTGTTGGAATGAGAGAATAGTATGGTTCCACCTCCTTTCCACAGCACATCTCCGTGTTTGAGGGTCAGTCTACTGTTACACATCAATGTTTAAGATGGAGCGGTGGCGATATTAGGCCAGATTAGAGTAATGGCATAGTATTTTTTTTTTGTTAAATTTGCAGACACAAGTAACCTAGTGTATGGATTATTTTTAAATTAATTTTTCCTTCCTCTGTTCTGTTATTTTAAAAAAAGAAAAAGACAATTGTAGTAACCACGAAGCCATGGACAAAATTACTAAACTCAGCCAGTATATGTTTTTTCATGTTATACTGTTTGTTTCCACGAATATACTAAGAAGGTGAGAGAGAGAGAGAGAGAGAGAGAGAGAGAGAGAGAGAGAGTGGATCATCACTATTCCACGTCTCCCTTCCCTAGTTTGGCTTCTCAGATCATCTATGGAGCAGTCATTCCAAATTCTCCTAACTTGCTAATGGACTTCTATTGTAAGGGCACGTCCACACCAAATGCTTGCTGCCACGGAGGGTAGTTTTGAAACAGTGAAACCCATGGAAGTTCTCGTCCTCACCCGCCGCGTCCAGTGGGGTCACTTGTTTAAGCTTAGGTGATTGAAAACTCTCCCACCCGCCCGAGCTAGGAAGTATATGGTGTCGAGGCGGCGTGGGATGTGACATAAGCAACATTTACTGTATTGCCATTGGGTGCAGCTTTATTATAAGTACGGTAAGATGTCAGTACGATCAGCTCAGGAACTGCTCCCATACTCGTAGACCTGACCATGAGAAAAGCAAATACTCCGGGTTTGAAAACTGTGGGTAATTCTTTTGCTGGGGTACGGGTCGGGTGCTGCGTTCCCTCCCCTAGATCACATGTACTGTCCATCTGGGGCTCCTTACTCACCGCTGGGCCTTATTTATTACCAGGAAAATATTCAGCACTGTACCTTGAAAGGGGAGACCGTGCGTACAGGACAAACAAACTGACAGACAGATAGTGTGAAAAATACACAAATAACGACAACGATGATGATAAAATACTTCGCCTGATATTCAAGTGATGCGTATGATATTTTAATTCCACCTTAACATGGAGAAGATTTTCGTCGTTTTGCAGTTTAATTCATATTGTCCTAAGGCAGAATAAGAAAGTATGGCTCTACACCCATTCCATTCCACAGCCCCTCCAGTCAATTAAGATGAAGATATGGCAGCTCTAGGCAAGATTATTGGTGTGATAGTGATGTGTGTGTGTGTGTGTGTGTGTGTGTGTGTGTGTGTGTGTGTGTGTGTGTGTGTGTGTGTGTGTGTGTGTGTGTGTGTGTGTGTGTGTGTGTGTGTGTGTGTGTGTGTGTGTGTGTGTGTGTGTGTGTGTGTGTGTGTGTGTGTGTGTGTGTGTGTGTGTGTGTGTGTGTGTGTGTGTGTGTGTGTGTGTGTGTGTGTGTGTGTGTGTGTGTGTGTGTGTGTGTGTGTGTGTGTGTGTGTGTGTGTGTGTGTGTGTGTGTGTGTGTGTGTGTGTGTGTGTGTGTGTGTGTGTGTGTGTGTGTGTGTGTGTGTGTGTGTGTGTGTGTGTGTGTGTGTGTGTGTGTGTGTGTGTGTGTGTGTGTGTGTGTGTGTGTGTGTGTGTGTGTGTGTGTGTGTGTGTGTGTGTGTGTGTGTGTGTGTGTGTGTGTGTGTGTGTGTGTGTGTGTGTGTGTGTGTGTGTGTGTGTGTGTGTGTGTGTGTGTGTGTGTGTGTGTGTGTGTGTGTGTGTGTGTGTGTGTGTGTGTGTGTGTGTGTGTGTGTGTGTGTGTGTGTGTGTCAGCGTCGAGTGCGTGTGTGTCGTTTCGGCGTGGCAAAAATAGTGGAAATGTTCAGCGTCCGCCATGCCTCAGCCGGCGCCTTATCCAGGACCCGGGGCTCTCACACCGCCTAATTCCCCACTAGAAAGATATTTAAGGGGACGGTGGCTGAGGAAAGAAGCCGGAATGATGGTGAAGAACGGGAAGGGGTCAGGCGAGGAGCCGGGGCAGTCACGCACCCACACTCTCCACACCACAGACACTCTCCTTCCTTCCCTCCATCTTTAGGTGTTTCTTTCTTCCCTCCCTCCTCCCCTCCCCTCCCCTCCCCTCCCCTCCCCTCTCCTTCTCTATCCACCATTTTCTTTCCTCCCTCCCTTTGTCTCTCCCTTTTTATCTCATATACTGGTCTCACTCTTCCCTACCTCCTACCCTCTCTCAATCCCCCTTCCATCCCTCGTTCTCCCTTAATCATGACCTCTGCTTTAATTCACTCATTCATGCTCCTACACACACACACACACACACACACACACACACACACACACACACACACCTTTAATTTTTTCTTCCTCCCTCGCACCTGTCGTAGTCTCAGTGTTCTCATTTTCTCGCTCAGTTCACTTCTGTGTGTGTGTGTGTGTGTGTGTGTGTGTGTGTGTGTGTGTGTGTGTGTGTGTGTGTGTGTGTGTGTGTGTGTGTGTGTGTGTGTGTGTGTGTGTGTGTGTGTGTGTGTGTGTGTGTGTGTGTGTGTGTGTGTGTGTGTGTGTGTGTGTTTCTTTTTATTTGTCTGACTGACTGTGTGTCAGTCTGTTTGTCTCTATTTGTCTGTCTATCTGTCTGTTTGCCAATCTGTTTCTCTGTCTGTCTCTCCCCTTAGCGCACACTACACACACTCTTACCTCCCCTTCTTCCTCCCTCCTTCCCTCTCTTTCTCCATCTTCATCTCTTTCTTTCCTGCCTCCATCCCTCCCTCTCCAAACCCACTTCCCTCCTTATGGTCGTATGTTTGAACCGTAAATCGCAGTGGAATGCAGATCTGTATCATATTATTGTCATTCTCGGAGCCCTTGTGGTTAGTAGTTTTGGTTAGCCTGCATCCCACATTACTACGTGCAATCAACAGCGATATGAGGCTAGGCATGTTCTACTCAGCTCACTTGCTTAAAAAATTATCGTAAATATTAGGGAGTTTGTATCCTGTCTCCGTCTCTGTTTAATGTTCGGGCATGCCACCCTTAATCTAACTCTTCCCCCCTTCCCTAAATGACTTGTATTCTTCACCTTTTTGTCTTCATTCACTTTAAACAAGCGCCTACACACTCCACATCGCACCTCACTCATACTGTCCCTTCCATCGTTAAGTTTTATTCTCTCTCTCTCTCTTCTTCACCCATTTTTCCTCCCTCTTCCTCAGTCCTTTCCTCTCTTAATTCTCCTCTCTTTCCATCCAGTTATTCACACGCCTACACACACACCACACCACACAGACACCCACAATTCCTCTTTCCCTCTCTCCCTCGTATTTCTCCATCTTCAACTTTTTCCCTTCTTCCTCCCATCCTAGTCTCAATCTGTCCTCCTTTCCTTCCTCCCTTTCTTTCCCTTTTCGCCTTTACCTTCAACTGTCCACTCACAACCGCACTGCCCACTGCATCTTCCCCCCTCCTACTTCCATCACCTCTGTTTTCTCTTAGTCGTTCTTCCCTCCCTGTCCCCTTCCCTTTTACTTTTCACTCTTCTTTTTCTCTCCTTTCACTTATTGAATCACCTCCACACTCTATACCACGCCACACCCACAGTCTCTCTTCCATCTTCAGGTATTTATTTCTCTTTCTTTCCTGCATGGCCTTCTCACTTACCCCCCCCCCCTCTCTCTCCCTCTATTTCTCTCTCTCTCCAATTTTACTTCCTCCCTCCCTCCCGCACTCTTCATCTTCATTTTTCGTCTTCCTCCACACTCTCTCCTGCCCTCCCCTTCCCCCCTCTCTTCAGCTTCACCTTTTCTTCCTCTTTTTCTACTGTCCTTTCTTGATCCTCTCTCCCTTCCTTCTTCCCTCCTCCTCAATCTTCCCTTTTTTCTTCCTCACTTTCCGCACTTTATCCTTCCTCCCTGCTTCCTTCTCTCCATCTTTATATTTTCTTCATCCCTCCCTTCTGTCCTCTCTCAATCTTTCCATCTTTCCTGCCTCGCTGTCGTCATCCGCTCTCTCTCTCTTCTTCCTCCACTTTCTTCCCTCCTTCCTCCCATTCCGTCTTAGACTTTTCTTCCTCTCTCCTTCATCTCCTTTCTATTTTCATTCCCATTATTTCTTCCTCCACCCTCTCCCAGAGCCCCTTTCAGTCCTTCTCTGCCTCCTACCTAACCTTGCTTCCTCCCTCTTTCCACATTTCCTTCTGCCCTCCCTCCCTACCTTTCATTTCATCTCCCTCCCCCTTCCCCTTCCCCTCTCTCCACATATTCACCATTTCCTTCCCTTCTTCCTGCTGTTGTCTCCATGCTCTCTCCTTTCCTCCGTTCCTCTCTTCTCGCCTCCCAGTTTCTCTTTTTCATTCTCCCTTTCTCCGTCTTCCCCTCTCCATCTCCAATCTCATTCCTCTCTCCCCTTTGTTCATTTATCTCTGTTTATTTTTATTTCCACCTCCCTCATCCTCTCTCTTTCTCTCTCTCTCTCTCTCTACATTTTCACCATTTCCCCTCTCCCTTCCTGCTGTACTCCCAGCCCTCCCTCCCTCTTTTGTCATCCTACCTCCCTCCCTTACCTTCCACTTTCTCCATCCCACTTTTTGTTTTTTGGCCTTGCTTCACTTACTCTCCTGCCTGCAAGTCATAATATTTTTTAGGATCTTCCGAAGCAGACCTTGCTAATGGTATACGTGCATAAACACCATAAATTACCTGTACTTCTTCTCACATACCTTCTACACTGTCTGAATTATTGAAAACCCTTGCTCCACACATCGTCTGCTACTCTGAAATCCTTCCTCTGTATTACTCTTCAAACATTCCTGTATCTCTCTTGCCTCGTCTGTAACTATTTTTCCTCACATATTACCTATCCTCATCATCATTATCCTCATCATCATCATCATTATCATACTATCGACCTCTTTTCTCACCTAAGGATGCGGTAAGGTAGGCTTCACAAAGCAAGAAATAAAACTAATATACAGTAGAAGGAAATACAAAAAACTCCTTCTGACATACTCATTTACCCTGCCTATCTACCTCCTTGCCCTGACATTCCTTTCACCTACCTTACCTATACAAGGGTACACACACAGTCTATTTCCAGTGCTGTAAGTTCATAAAGAGTTCCTAGACTTTTTACACCATCATTTCAGCATACACCTGATTAACACCTGCTGCCTTCCTATTCATCAGCTTTTTAATAACATTCTTTACTTCTGTCATTGCAGAGGGACGCCTTCACGTGGTGGCACCGATATGAGCAGATGACTCCTCTGCTTGGTTATTAAAACTTCATTCAATCTTCCCGCTTTGTCTCTGGAGGAGGATAGTGGACTACAGGAAAAGGATAACATCAGCCTGCAGTCCACTAGGTTCACGATCATATGAGCCTGGGGTTTCAACTACTACTACTACTACTACAACAACAACTACTACTACTACTACTACTACTACTACTACTGCAACTACAACCGCTGATGTATTGTCGAGCACCTTGTTTTGCATTGTGGGTATTATCAGATCCAATCACTTTAAATATTCTGCATTGTTCCGTTCTACATTACTGAACATGTTTTCAAAATAGTTTCCTGTTGTCTGAGAATTCTTTTATTTGATTTCTTTTTAAACCCTTCAGTATCCTTTTCATGCTTGTTGCTCTTCCTTTCATCTGAATTGAGTATGGCCTTTTTTTCATTGTGCATAGTGCGTAGTTTTTCCACTTCCGTCTTTCCTAAAAAAAAATGAAAAAGGAAAAATCCATCTTTTTTTAACGAGCATGGTTTGTTTTATACCTTTTTTCTGACTTTTTTTTTTTTTTTTCCAGGATGGTGTGGTTGGTGGGGAAAAAACCTTTCTCATTTCGAAGTTTTTCTCATACACAATTATTAGATTTTAGTTTTTTTTTTCTTTTCAACGATGTACTTCGTTATGGGCCAATACTTCTCCTGTTGTCTGTATTCCCTATGTATTCCTGTGAAACTTCTTTATTATAACCATCCCAGTATTTCAATGTTTTGTTATCCATTATTCTGTTCACTTCCACATCATACCATTCTGTTCCTCTCTCACCGGCAGACATCCTCATTACCACACACAACTTGTTATCCTTGACCAAACACCGTCTTAATATAATCTACAAACTTTATTAGGGCAAACGTTAAATCTCAGTCACTGTCTCCTCTGTTTTTATTTCATGCTGGTCTGTACTGTTTATTGTAAATTCCCGTCGTCATTCTTTCAGTTGTACGATATCTTCCTATCGTTTTCCCCCATCATGCTCTCATTTTAA
Organism: Coenobita brevimanus; assembly: GCF_032717465.1. Taxonomy (NCBI): domain Eukaryota; kingdom Metazoa; phylum Arthropoda; class Malacostraca; order Decapoda; family Coenobitidae; genus Coenobita; species Coenobita brevimanus. Next base: position 7,289,523 of record NC_137060.1, read on the forward strand.
TTTTGCATACCTCAGTCCTGGTCCTGGTGAGGGATGCCTTCACGTAGTGGCACCGATATAACTCTGCGACTCCTCTGCCTGGCTTTACAAACGTCCCCATCTCCCTCCCTACCAACAAGAGGAGAATGGCGGACTGCCGGAGAGGGACAGCTTCATCCTGCAGTCCACCAGGTTCAAATTTCTGATGAACCTGGGGCTAAAACTAATATTATTATACCTAAGGCATAAAAGGAAACTGTCCTCCTTACTATTCTCCCTCAGTATCTTCCGTCACTCTGCCTAATCGCTGCCAAAGCCGGTCATTCTTCTTCATAATTATCTAATCACAGTGTTTATGTTATTACCAGATCCACTTTCACTACCTCAAAACATAAACTTGACGTGACACTGCAATAAGATACAGAGTCATATAACAGAGGGAGGGATGGGTGAAGTAGTTTGGACAAAGTTATTAGGATAGCGTAAGTGGGTGATAATGGAGAGGTGGAGTAGGTGGGAGAGGGAACAAAGGGTGGAGTGACCAGGGTTGGGTGGGTTAATCAAGGTTGTGGCGGTACAGATCCTTGTATGTGATCTCAGAGACGAGGAGAAAATCTGTTGACGAACTTGGACCATCCTTGCTAAGCCTCTCCCAGCCAATTTACAATCTCCCCCTAACGTAGCCATGCTGGATTCATTTTCTCTAAAGTCCAAGAAACAGCAAGGACGAGAAGGATAGTAGATGTGATTGCTCATCTTCCTACGTCCGCAGAATCCCTTGTTTGGGGTCCTAAAACTCGGAGGACAACTGTTCGACCGACTCTGCCACACCACACAACAGTTACGTCAATTGGCGGGGCAGAAGACGCGGGTACGGCTAGATACATGGGGGGACGGGAAAAGGACCGGCCCACTTTCTAACCTCTCACCGTTCGGCTTGATGACAGCACCCTCTATTCCTAACCTACATTTGGATATGTTGTGGGAACCAGCTACACTCCTGGACCATGGAAACTCAGACTTCTCAAATGAAAACTCAGCCACTTTCTTAGTCTCATCGAGCATGTTCAGGCCCGGTGAGTCGTCTGTCAGACATGCAGACAACAGAAGTAGCATTTCGTACAGGTTTATTAGCGAGTCCAATACCTTTACCAGGCTCCTAATCAGTCGCTGTCAAGACTTACTTTAGTATCTCAAAGCCTGAAGTAAGTCATAGATAGCCTACTCTTTCCAGCTCCCATCTACCCAAATGAAGCCTGCAGCCAATGAAGACTGCATCCTGACACCCTCGCCTGGGGTAATGCCACCATGGATGTGACTGACACAAGCATATAAACCGCTTACAATTCTCTCCCGAGGCCTACAATACCACCTTGTACACTGTGTGATCCTCCAACTTCCTGAATGGCAAGACTTCGTACCTCAACATATAATTATAATATCTATCAATCTATGTATGTATGTTTATGTGTGTGTGTGTGTGTATATTTATATATATATATATATATATATATATATATATATATATATATATATATATATATATATTTTATGCGAGGAAGAAGGAATCAAAGGCCATGAGCCCGCAGTGACAGTTCCCTCCAAGAGAAAAACAAAATACAACAGAGAGCCAAATTCAAGATCCGATCATTTTGAGATGCCTGGACACACTACGTTTGAAAGACTGGAGATCATAGGCAGGAGGAAATACCGACAGAGGAGACAGTTCCAGAGTTGACCTGTTGCATAAATGAAAGAATGGGAGTAACGGTTAACTCTTGCATTAGAGAGTTGGACAGAAAAGGGATGAGAGTTTGCTGCCAGACGGGTGCTACGCGCCCGTCGTAGAGGTGGAGGAATGCAAGCAGACAGTTCAGAGGAGCAGTGACCATTAAAGTAGCGATAGAAAAGAGATAAAGATGCAACAGTGCGGCGAAGAGACAGAGGTTGAAGGGAGTCAGTAAGAGGAGGAGAGTTAATGAGACGAAAAGCCTTTTGACTCCACCCTATTGAGAAGAGCTGTATGTGGGGAGCCTCCCCACACATGAGAGTTGTACTCCACACAGGGGCGGATAAAACCCCTGTATAGAGTCAACAATTGTGCAGGGGTAAAGAAAGAGCGGAGTCGGCTTAGCACACCCAATCTCTTGGAAGCAGATTTTACAAGAGATGTAATATGATCTTTCCAAGATAAGTCCCAAGTAAATGAAACCCCAAGCATGTTCAAGGATGATGCAGGATTAATCTGAATATTATTAAACATTAGTGGGTATACCTGTGGAAGATTTTGTCGGGTTGATAGGTGTAAGAACTGAGTCTTAGATGCATTAAAGACAACCATATTATTTTTACCCCAGTCAGAGATATGAGCCAAGTCAGACATTAGGTGTGCCATAGCCTCATCCCTTGTTTCTTGAAGTAACTGTTGAGATGGGCGTTGCGGGAACCGAATGGAAAGGTGAAGGGTGGAGTCATCAGCGTATGAGTGGATAGGGTTAGATGTACAGCTTAGAAGATCATTGATGAATAAAAGGAAGAGAGTTGGTGATAGGACAGAGCCCTGAGGAACACCACTGTTGATAGATCTAGGAGAAGAACGATGGCCGTCTACGACAGCGGCTATAGAACGACCAGAAAGGAAGCTAGCGATGAAGGCACAGATAGAAGGATAGAAACCGTAGGAGGGCAGTTTGAAAATTAAAGATTTATGCCAGACTCGATCGAAAGCCTTTGAGATGTCAAGTGCAATGGCAAAGCTTTCGCCAAAGTCCCGAAAGGAGGATGACCAGGAGTCTGAAAGGTAGGTGAGAAGATCGCCAGTGGAGCGTCCCTGACGGAACCCATACTGACAATCGGAAAGAAGGTTGTGATAGGAAAGATGCCTTAAAATTTTTTTATTAAGAATTGACTCGAAAACTTTTGAAATACAGGACGTTAAAGCAATAGGACGATAGTTGGAGGGTTGGAAGTGGTCACCCTTCTTTGGGACTGGCTGAATGAGAGCAAACTTCCAGCAAGAAGGAAAGGTACAAGTTGACAGACAAAGGCGAAATAGTTTGCCTAGGCAGGGTGTAAGCACAGAAGCACAGTTTTTGAGAACAACAGGAGGGACCCCATCAGGCCCATATGCCTTGTTAGTATTGAGGCCAGTAATGGCAGAAAATACATCAACTGAAGAAATTTTAATGTCAGCCATGAGGAAGTCAGAGGGGGGAAGTGATGGAGGAACAGCACCGGAATCGTCTAAGGTGGAATTGGAGGAGAAAGTCTGTGCGAAGAGATCTGCTTTATCAGTAGAAGAAATAGCTACAGAACTATCAGAGTAGAAAAGAGGAGGGAAGGATGATGAGGTAAAGTTGTTAGAAAGATTTTTGGCAAGGTGCCAGAAGGAGCGGGAAGAATTCGAGTTGGAGAGTTGAGAGCATTTAGTATGGATGAAATTATTTTTAGTAAAGCGAAGAACAGACTTAGCACGATTCCGGGCAGAAACGTAAAGATTATGTGATTCAGGGGTGGGTTGGCTCCGGTACATTTTGTAGGCCTTTTCCTTGTTGTGGACAGCATTAGAACAAGCGTGATTAAACCAAGGCTTTCTTGCGTTAGTCAAAGGATATGAGAAAGGAATGTATGCTTCCATGCCCGAGAGAATAACCTCCGTAATGCGCAAGGCACACTCAGATGGCTCACGGCCATGGAAGCAATAATCATTCCAGGGAAAATCAAAGAAGTACTGCCTGAGGGCCTCCCAGTCCGCAGCTCCAAAATGCCAGAGACGACGTTTCCCTGGAGGGTCCGCAGGCCGTACTGGAGCGATAGGACAGGTTAAGGTAATAAGGTTGTGATCGGAGGAGCCCAACGGAGAGAAAAGATTAACAGAGTAAGCAGAAGGATTAGTTGTGAGGAAGAGGTCAAGTATGTTGGAGCTCTCTCCAAGGCGGTCAGGGATACGGGTAGGGTGCTGTACAAGCTGCTCTAGGTCATTAAGGATAGAAAAGATGTAGGCTTGTTCACCAGGTGGATCCGTGAAAGGAGAGGAGAGCCAAAGGTGGTGGTGAACATTGAAATCTCCAAGAATGGAGATTTCAGAGAAAGGAGAAATGGACAGAATGTGTTCCATCGTAGAAGTAAGATAGTCGAAGAATTTTTGATAGTCAGTAGAATTAGGGGATAAGTAAACAGCACAGATATATTTAGTCAGAGAATGACAGGAAAGCCGAAGCCAGAGAGTGGAGAATTCAGAAGAATCAAGTTCAGGAACACGAGAGCAAGCTAAGTCGTTGTGTATGTATACACAACAGCCACCTTTGGCTTTGAAATGAGTATAGAGAAAGTAGGAGGATACAGAAAAGGGTTTGCTGTCAGTTGCCTCAGACAGCTGAGTCTCCGTTAGAAAAAGAAGGTGAGGTTTAGAGGAGGAGAGGTGGTGCTCAACAGAGCGAAAGTTAGATGAAAGGCCGCGAATGTTGCAGAAATGAAGAAGAAGAGAGTCAGACAGTGGTTCCAGGCACCTCGAGTATATATATATATATATATATATATATATATATATATATATATATATATATATATATATATATATATATATATATATATATATATATATATATATATATATAACCTGAGTAAAACTAATGTTTAATCCACAAACACCAAAGAGCGTCATGAGAACAAGCAGAGATATTCTTGAAGAAGTCGAGGAGTACAATTACTTGGGACAAATACTAAAATTAACAAAAGATCATGATAGCGAAATAAAAAGACGCATTACAACTGGATGGAAAGCTGTCGGTAAACATAGAGACATTAGAAAAACCGTTTGCCAATTTGTATGAAACGAAAAGTATATAACGAATGTATAATACCAGCTATGACGTATGGTCGGGAGACCTGGAAACTGACAAAATCGATGGAAAATAAATTAGTCCGTTCTCAGAGAGCAATGGAAAGGTCAATGTTGGGAATATCTTTAAGAGACAGGAAAAGATCAACTTGGGTGAGAGAGCAGACTAAAGTCAAAGATATCATAGAAGTTATAAAAGAACAGAACTGGAGGTGGGCAGGCCATGTAGCAAGAATAAGGGATAACTGATGGAGCAAGAGGATGATTGACTGGACATCAAGTGACTGTGAGCGTAGCAGAAAAAGGCCAGACAGGAGGTGGAGAGATGAGACTGACAAATTTGCAGGGAAAACGTGGCAAAGATTGGCTCAGACAATGAATCCGTGGAGAAGGTTGGGGGAGGCCTTTGTTCAGCAGTGTACTTGTAATGGCTGTGGACTTGTAATGGCTGATGATGATGATGATGATGATGATAATATATATATATATATATATATATATATATATATATATATATATATAAATAGAGAGAGAGAGAGAGAGAGAGAGAGAGAGAGAGAGAGAGAGAGAGAGAGAGAGAGAGTGAGAACATGTATATCTTTTAATTCAATCCTTATTGCCCCATTTGTCCCATGAGGAGCATAGGGTTTCGTGTCTTGGCCATGGTAAGTGGCCATCTGCTATGCCGCAGGCTGCATTTTGTGAGCAGTAAATCCCAGCCACCCCTCGCATGTAAATCTTTATCTGTCAAATTCGGCAGGACCACCTTAACCCATGTAACCAAACCACCAGGCCTCCATTAGATTACATGATTACCAACCAACGCACTAAATCGTTTCTTGGGCTACAAGAAACCATTTGGCTTGTTCGCTTGAAGGTGAGTGTACTGTATACAGAAATATATCTAGCTACTTCGCCATTGTCTTTAAAACCGGCAACACAACCTAAATTATAATTATTATACTATATTATATCGCACATACCCAACCTGGTGTCTGTCTATCTATATACCTAGGCTGCTTCCCTCAAGGAAGGCAGCCGAGATACGACGACACACTCCCAATTTACTCATCCACTCAAACACATTCATTTGCATCTTAGCCCCAAGGGGAGAAGAGACAGATCCTCACCGCACCAAACTGCACGAAGGTCAACTGCGCAGTGCAATCAGTGACATCCGCTGCAGGACCTGACAGAAGAGCCGGTTTACCCCCGCAACATCATAATGGACCCATCCCCTTAACCCCCTGTGGCGGGGGGGACAAAATCTGGCCGCACTATGGGGTGGTACTACTACTCTGCGGCCAGGTTGCTAGGAAGAATTCTGCCACCGTATTCCCTGCGTGTCGTAAAAGGCGACTAAAAAGGGCGGGGTGAGAGAACTAAGGACCCCCTTCTCTGTTGCTGTTTTTTTTTAGTTCCTAAAAGAGACAGACAGACCTGGTCGTAGAAAGGTATTTTTACTAGTACATTTTAAATGAAGGCGTTTTATTCTCTGAGAGTAGATTTATAGTTGTGTGAATTACGCTAAATAAATATAATATGCTCACGACTTCCAACGCGACAGATAATACAGAGCGATCCGTAAACAGAGCTCCATTAGATTATCTCTTGATTGTACCTTACGTGTTGTGAGAACCGTTCAAGCTGCTGGTGTGGGCATGGGTGTGGCAGCGGAAATAGGGAATGAATAAATGAGGCTGGGTAGACATTGATAACATTGAATTAGCCGTCCTTGCAACGCACGATAAAAAAAACAATGCATGGTAGATAAGTGCTATATACGGATCACCCTGTTATCTAAATTCCAGTTAGGCAGAGGTATCGACCCAATGATACACGTAACCCTGGGGGGGGGGGGTGCAGAGACTCACTGGGGCTCCATGGAATGTGTCTTGAATACGTTGTTATTCCATTAATCTGTATAACTGTGTTTTTTGCAATACTACCCGTGCAAAACTAAAACATGAAGACTTTGCTTAACGTTGAAATCGGCCCAGTCAACGTTACTAGTGCCTATCCTCCATCATATATTCATTTCCTACTCCACTGTCACATCCACGCCCACATCAGCAGAATGAGGTATCCCCGCAACACACTGGATACCAAGATGAGTTTCAAGTGGAGCGCTAATTATGGGTCACCATGAATATCGATATTTTATCCCTTCAATTCAGCATGTCAAGTACGCTGGATAAAATTGTCTTGCGATGACAAGAATGAGATATGAATAAAAATAATAAATGAAAGAAAAGCATTCGAGAGCAGAATGCCAATCGCCCGTCAGAATATGCTGTTGGCCAAGTCCAAGATTTAGGCCATATCTTGATACCCTGAAGGTTTCATGTTGATAGCTCAAGCCGTTCATGAGATATAATGGTGCAAGAGGTGGGTGATAAAAACTAGTTGGCCTTTGATAGCCATTTTGGTGACCTTGACCTTGGCCCTGAGAGCCCATTTTCGAACTCGGCCAAAATTTTGGCCATATCTTGATACCCTGAAAGTTTCATGGTGATAGCTAAAGCCATTCATGAGATATAATGGGAGCACACACACACACACACACACACACACACACACACACACACACACACACACACACACACAGAGGCAAAAACATTATCTCTCCGCCTTCTAAAGGCGGGCGATAAAAGGAAATCCTCCCTCAGAACAGTTTAATGGAGGCTGTGTCTGAACCCTCCATTATCAGAGGACGCGCCTAAGCCCAACATAATCGCCTGGGGTTACGAGACGACAGTATAAAAAACGGCATCATATTGGAGGGGTTAATGGTCACACCCATCTTTTTCATCTCCTCAAGAATATGAAACATTTTTATTTTAAACCCGGGAAAGAACACAAAATTTCCATTCACTTTCAACCAAACTTGGCGGAAGAGTTAAGGGTTAGTCAGTGAGAAAATATATTGTTTCTTTTATTTTTATTATTGGAACACCACGTTAAGAAAAGGATCACGGGGTTAGGTCAAAAGCTGACCCAATAAAAACACCTTAAACAGTTTTTTTATGATGTAGGCTAAACATGGTCTATGGTTCTGGACGCGGCAAAAAATGAGTCTGTTTTGAGCACCATTAGTCAAAGGTTAAGGTCACAGGGCAAGGCTGTAGTTCGTCCCATGTGAGTGATGGCAACAAAGTAACACATACAACTGTGATCTGATTTTGGCCAAACTTTGTAGAAGGGTTGAGGGTCACCAGGGGAGTAAACCTACTGTTTTAAAGAGCAACAGGTAAAAACACAAGGTCAAACGGGAAGATGAACCTAAAGAAATTTTATCCAGTTTATATCAAAGTTTGTAGAAGTATTGAAGATATAGTGAGAGTAAGTGGATTCACTTAGAGAACAATCGGTCAAAGGGCAAGGTAACAGGGGCAGGCCAAAGTCGGCCAGTGTGTCTGTGTGTGAACAAAATAACTATAATATTTTCAGTGAGATTTAGACCAATCTTGGTGGAAGGGTTGAGGACCAACCAATGTGCTGACCTATGATTTTAAGAACAATTGATCAAAAGTCAAGGCCAAGTGGCAAGGTCAATTTAAAATGTTTTTGTCCAGTTTAGACCAAACATTTTGTCAGGGTTCAAAGTATATCAAGAACAAAGAGTATAGAATTTAACCAAGCAAATAAACGTCAAGGTCACAGGGAAATGATAAAGGTAAAAGTCACATAAAGTCAAAAACAGTTTCGATTTTATTTCGATCAACTTTTGTTGGAAGGTTCAGAGTAAAAAAAGAATGAGAGGATTTTATTTTAATATAATCGGTGGAAGTCAAGGCCAAAGGGCAGGAAAACGTTCAGCCTTTAGACCACATGGTGAGCGCGCGGGTATTGCAAGCCAAGTGCTCCTTTTTTTTTTTTTTTTTTTTTTTCTGTCTTCAGACTATATTATTGGACTTAGTGAGAGAAACCAAGCTGTGAGGGAATTACTAGAAACTGCTTCTAACTTCATCAATGCAATGATTTCTCCTAAGTTTACAAAATCATCTGTAGGTAGCTAGAATAAACTAAAAATAATACATCATTGGATTCCAGGTGTAAACAGATACATTAACAAGATGCTACCTCTAATGTCAGCAAATCATGCGCCTGACACCTAAAACATTCACTTTTTCATTTCAGTCTACTCACGACAAACCAAACGCAGCGTTCTCTCAGAATTCTTGTTGTTGTTTGGGTCGCCTGGTAATTTTTTAGTTAAGTTCATCTCAGAATTAAACTGCTTGTGCTTAAAACTCCCAACCCCTATAAATATTAGTTGAAGAAAAATGAGCTGTGTGGTGTTCGTCAGACCAGACTACCAGAGTTTTTCCGATATTAAAAAGAGTTCAGTGACAACAGTATCAACACACTCAGGGTCTTACGACTGACCCTCAGATAAAAAAAAAAAAAATCGCCTGACTTTAGCTGGAAGAGAATACGAGGAATGTTTTCAGTCATGAATGAATTAATAGTATTCAGCAATTCTGAATTTCATACATGATGGAAATCAATTTCATCGTATTCAATGAAAATGTAATCTATCTTTTTATGTAAAGTACATACCAGTTTACAAATAGATTTAAGTAGCAGCAGTGGTAGTAACGGTAGCCTCAGGTTCATCTGAAAACTTGAACCCCGTGGACTGCGGGCTGAAGCTGCCGTTCTCGGGACAGTTAACAATCCTTCTCTTAGGATGATAGGGAGGGAACTGGGGGATGCTTGTACAACCAAGCAGCTCCACCACCCAGTTATATCAGTCCCACCACTTGAAGGCAACCCTCTTGTGAACATTAATTCAGTGCTCTTCCTCGTTACTAGCAACTTTGGTGTGGGGTCTGAAAAAGGTGAAACTACTCCGCTCTCAGGGGAACTTTTGGATATTAGTTTTATACAGTACGGTGTATGTACAGTATATATATATCTTTTCTCTACCAGCAACATTCAAGAATCTAGAGTCAGAATAATTTTGGTGTGGGGTAGTGTAAAGCAGTAGTAGCAGCAGTAGTTATGATGGTGGTGTTATTGGTGGTAGTAGTGCCAGCAGTAGCAGTCGTAGACTCGGGTTCATATGAAATGTAAACTTACTTGACTGCTATCTGAGGTTTTCCTTTTTCATGCAGTCCACCATTGTGCTTTTGGGGGGATCGGAAGGGAGGTGGGGGACGTCTGTATGGCCGGAAAGCGGAGCCACTCGGTTATATCGGTGCCACCACGTGAAGGTGCTCCACTCCAGCACCATTTGCAGACAATTTATATGTGAAAAGTGAGGGACAAGGCAGCTCTTTCTCATTTATGACCTCGTTAGTTATTCCTCCTTAATCATACTTTTTTTTTTTGTCTGGCATAAATTCATAAACCCCATTCAGCTCAGCTGATGGCCAGGTTTAGTAACACTGGAAGATAAAACTGACTAATAACCAAAGAAACTCATTAATACCTCCTAAACAAGTATAAATTTCCTACCACCACGATTTAATAATGAGGATGTGGGCGTGGGCAATTACCGTCACATGAAAACAAACCGACTATATTAACATTCATTCATGAGTATAATGGCCTAAAATGGATGACTGATGTGCAGTGCAAGATGATGTGAAAAGTGTGAGGCAAAACAGCTCTCACATAATTCAATTCTCGTATTATCATTCCTTTTTCCTTAATATTATAAACCACAAGATTGGTATAACAGCCTAAATGGAGTGATTGATTTAGGGTGCAGTATGATGTTGCCACTGTTGACCAACCCTAGTCTGTCTTGCCCAGCAGTTTCATCAATCGCAGGCAAGCAACCGCCCCTGCAGGGCTGACCAGTTCAGTGAACCGATGTTCCCTTGCGGCTGACAGCGCCTCACTACAGTGTGGCACAGGCAATAATGTTGATATGGTTCCTGGATGGGAGCCGCATTTGCATCTCTCCACCCAGTTAACAGGAGGACAACAGCAATCTCCACTTCACTCTGTAATTTGGCTATATGGTTATCAGCCAGCGTTATAAATAGTTTAGGTTTGCCACTCAGTGCAGAGCCATCTGAAGTGGAAAGAATAATAATATATTGAAAAAATGAAAAAGGAGAAGTAGAGAGAGAAGAAGGCAAACACAGAAACAGGATGAGAAAGGGGAAGGAAGAAGTACGCAAAGCTACATCAAGTGAGTGGATGATCGTAGCCACTACCTAACGCCTGCTGTATGATGTGAACAGAGTGAGGTAAAACAGCAACCACACAAATTTCATTTCTCGTTGTCTGGATCTCTCATTACCAATAACATTTGAGAAATGAAGATTAGGGATAACTTTGGTATTAATGTGAAACGGGTGATTGGTGAGGAGTGAAACAGGATTTGAAAAATAAAAAAAAGTGACTGGTATGGGGTGCAGAAGGCATAAGGTAAGACAACGCAGAACTCACCTATTTATACTCTTATATAGTTATCTCCACTACCAACAACACTCAGAAAAGTAAAGCAGCACTCAGAGAGAGCATACCTCCGCCAATGCCGGATCCTGATCCGCCCCCAAATTCAACCGATTCTTTTTTGCCCCATGACCCACCGTTCCACAAGATTTCATTGAAATTCACTGAGAACTTTGGGAGATACTGTGCTGTAGGATCCGGATCCGGATCCGCCCCCCCCCAATTTAATCAGTTCTTTCTTGGCCCATGGCCCACCCTTCCTCAAAATTTCATTGAAATTCATAGAGAACTTTTGGAGATATGGTGTGAACAAATAAACAATAAATCCGGATCACAACAAAAATCTAATCGATTGTTCACTGGGCCGTACCCTACCCCTCCCAATAATTTCATGAAAATCCGTCCATAACTTTTTGAGTAATCTTGCTAACAGAGACAGACAGACAGACAGATAGAGACAGACAGACAGACAGACAGATAGACAGACAGACAGACAAACAAACGCGGGGTAAAACACATACCTCCTGGCGGAAGTAAATTAGGATTAGAACTGGGATAACCTTTGTTCCAACTGGCCTAAAACTGGCATCGCTCCAAGTTAAATGTAACAAGAGAGTGAAACTAGAAAATAGTGCTTGTCAAGAAGTGCTACGAAGAGGACACAGAGCCATAGCATTGTCCTTTTTCTGCCAATGAACTGCGCTACAAAATCTGCAAAAGTAAGAAAATCTGGGCCAAGTTTAGGCAAAATAACTATAGGTGCAGTACTTACAAGGGTGATTGGCCAGTAATAACTGGCCATTATGTTTAGTCTCTGTTTTACCTTTCAGCTGAGGACGTTTAGGATAACTAATGTTAGGTATTCGTGTAAAATGGATGACTGGTGTGCAGTGCAATGTGGCATAAAAAGAGGTGCTTTGTATGGGATGCAGAAGAGTATAAAAGGGTGACTGGTGCGGGGTGTAAGGGGGTATAAAAGTGATTGATGTGAGGTGCAAGGGGGCATAGAAAGGGTGACTGGTATGAGGTGCAAGAGGGTATAATGTGCGATTAGTGAAAGTGCAATGGGGTATAAAATACAGGATCAGTGTGGGGTACAAGAGGGAATAAAAGAGGTGATTGGTGTGGGTTCCAGGGGCGAGTGAAAAGGTTGAGACAAGGTAACTCCCACCCATTCTTATTCTTGGCCTGACCCCAGCCTTTGTGCCGGACCGCCTCAGATTTCCCCAGGGACAGTAGATGGCCTCGTGTCCGCCCCGCTCACACCCCACCCTGTTGGCCACAATTAGTTTGCTATGGCAGAGCAGCGCAGCCGACACATTACAACAACACTAAGTCTCTTTGTCTCGGGAAGTTGAGAAGGTTTGTAGCACGTTTTCCTTAGCGATTTAGTTTTCACGCAACATGTTATTTGATATTAAGTATGTCTGAACAATATAACTAAAACTGTTTTGATCTGACTGGTGCTAGGCACATAATTGAAATCCCACTGAAAATTATGTATCTGAATAACCAGTCTTGCTGTTGAATAATTTTACTCCTCTTCCATGGTATGGAAATCTCAAAATACTTACCTCCCCTAGATGATACATACAGAAGAAATCACAATAAGCATCATTCTCCCCTACGGATACAGCAAACCTACTGGCTAAGCAATGCAGCACAACCTGAAATGACACTCTTCAGCTTAAGGCAAAACTCTGGGAGGCACAAGTGTTTGGGGCAGGGGTGCAAACAGTCTCCGGGTAATACGACCTAACCGACCCTAAAACCGAACCTTGGAACAAACACCGTCTTCATTCTGGCCAGTGAAGGTAAACTGGTTGTTCTCCTTGAGGAACTGAGGTGTGAATTGGGACATCATACCGGGAGGTTTTGATGTGGTCGGAAGGCAGGTGAGGCAGCTATAGAACTGCCAGGTGATCACATACGGTGCTACAGAGGCAAACAGGAAAAGAAACATGATGTGAGATGCTTTTTTTTTTTTTTTCTTCAACGGCCGCCTACAATGCGAGGCAGTACTGAAGAATTCTGAAGTATATGCGACAGAACAGCTGACCAAACAATATGCCTAAATTAGAGATTATTTCTTCGTGAAAGGGACTGCATTGACTTAACGTTCAGTGCGATCGTGGGTTGAACCTGTTTCTACATACAATATTTTTAGTGTGAATTTTTACATCGCATGCAACTATGGAAAATGTTGCACGAACAAACTTTATACAAATTTAGCAAAACAACAAATGCACCGTTATCATAATCGTATTTCCATTAATCACAAATTGGATGGCAGGATCCCAAAGCAGGAAAACTCAATAGCAGGGAACCAATCACAGTCCGAGCCTTTGAAAATTATAAAATGAATGTTCTTACGACCATATTCTTACGCAGGCTCCTAAAATGTTACATCCTTATCTAAATACATAATGAGGGGAAAAAGAGAACCGCCTGACCTTTCCACCTAATTGCTGATTGCATTATGGAAAGTGGGATGCAGGCCGGCCATTCCCATCCCCAGAGGTTGTCTAAAATTGGCCCATCGTATTTTCAGGACCTGCCTACACCTCTCGCCCACTCACCTTTAAGAATACACCCGTAAATATCTGTACATAAGTGCCGGGGTGAGCGTATCGGTGGGCTGAAAATGCTTGGAGAATATCGGTAGACTGAAAGTATTGTCGTGAGTGTATTGGTAGACTGGGGATGGTGTAGTGAGTGTATTGGTAGACTGGGGGTGGTGGTGTGAGTGTATTGGTAGACTGGGGGTGGTGGTGTGAGTGTATTGGTAGACTGGGGATGGTGGTGTGAGTGTATTGGTAGACTGGGGGTGGTGGTGTGAGTGTATTGGTAGACTGGGGGTGGTGTAGTGAGTGTATTGGTAGACTGGGGGTGGTGTAGTGAGTGTATTGGTAGACTGGGGGTGGTGGTGTGAGTGTATTGGTAGACTGGGGGTGGTGGTGTGAGTGTATTGGAAGACTGGGGGTGGTGGTGTGAGTGTATTGGTAGACTGGGGGTGGTGTAGTGAGTGTATTGGTAGACTGGGGGTGGTGTAGTGAGTGTATTGGTAGACTGGGGGTGGTGTAGTGAGTGTATTGGTAGACTGGGGGTGGTGTAGTGAGTGTATTGGTAGACTGAGGGTGGTGTTCTGAGTGTACTGGTAGACTGAGGGTTGTGTAGTGAGTGTATTGGTAGACTGGAGGTGGTGTACTGAGTGTATTGGTAGACTGAGTTTGGTGTAGTGAGTGTACTGGTAGACTGGGGTTGGTGTAGTGAGTGTACTGGTTGACTGGGGGTGGTATTGTGAGTGTATTGGTAGACTGGGGGTGGTGTAGTGAGTGTATTGGTAGACTGGGGGTGGTGGTGTAAGTGCATTGGTTGACTGGGGATGGTGTAGTGAGTGTACTGGTAGACTGGAGGTGGTGTACTGAATGTATTGGTAGACTGAGTTTGGTGTAGTGAGTGTATTGGTAGACTGGGGGTGGTGCAGTGACCGTACTGGTTGACTGGGGATGTGGTGAGTGTATTGGTAGACTGATAGTACTGTACCGAGAGTATTGGTAGACTGATAGTACTGTACCGAGAGTATTGGTAGACTGAGATTATTATACTGGGTGTATTGGTAGACAGAGGATGGTGTAGTGAGTGTACTGGCAGACTGAAATAACTGTAGTGATTGTGTTGGTGGACGAGTCTTTCCTAGTAAGTATACTGACAGACTGAGGAGGCTGTAGTGAACATAATGGTATATTGAGGGTCTTTGCAGTTAATGTAGAGGTAAACTGAAGTTATTGGATTAGTGTATCGGTAGAATGACAGTGTGTAGAGCCTGCTTAAGTGACAGAACTGAAGTATAAACAAACTTTTTTTTCTGTTTTTTTTTTAATAACAGAACGGAGGAAGGAAAAACAAATGGGGGAAAAAAATAAAAAATCCATACACCAGATTACTGGTGTCCTCTATTCATAAAATATCTGTAACAGTTAGACTTGAACAGTTGTGGGTTGAAATTTGGAGGAAAACAACTCTGGGGAAGCGAGTTCCAGAGAGATGCAGTTCGGGGAATGAAAGAATTCTGATAGGCAGAAGTTCTGCAATATGGTTGAGTGACATTCCAGTCATGAGGCTACCAGATGCCCGTGTAGCACGAGGGAAGGCATGGAGAGGTGGCACCATGGACGCAATTTCGTCTGAGCATTTGCCAAAAAAATATCTGTAAAATAATGCAAGGGAGGCAACATTCCTTCTTACTTGCAGGGGAGGTAGTTTATATGTAATGGCAGGGTTGTTAATGATTCTAACAGCTTTATTCTGAATTTTGTCTAGTTGTCTTAATGCAACCTCTCCACAACCATTCCACAAGGGTGAGCAATATTCAAGCTGAGAGCGCACATGACTCTTATAAATTATAGCTAACTGCTCATTGGCGAAGAAGTTACTGACTCTGTACAATAATCCAAGTTTCTTTGAAGCGATTTTAGCAAGTGATCTGACATGAGAGGTCCAGCTGAGGGCACTGTTAAGTGAGACACCAAGAATTTCAATACTTTTGGAGATGGGAATATTAGTAGCACTGAAGGTAATGTACGAATCTGGCAATATCTCTCTATTAGTACACTGTATATATTTAGATTTACTAGCATTAAAAGAGACAAGGTTGTTTTGTCCCCATTCACTGATTGTAGCTAGATCTTGATTTATGGAGATGGCTGTACTGAGTTGAGAGGTAGAGATATTAGACTTTGTAAATGGATGTCTGAGTGTGAATGAACTATGTAGTGTTGAGTCATCTGCATATGAGTGAACGGTATTGTGAGTGACAGGTAAGAGATCATTAATATGAACCAGAAACAGGGTTGGCGCCAGAACTGATCCCTGCGGCAAGCCGACGTTAACTGAGTGGAAATTCGAATATACATCATCTACTTTTACTCTTATTTTCCTGTCACTAAGATAAGAAGAAATCAAAGGAACAAGAGACGTTAGCCCGTCCATAGCAAGGGAGTTTGGACAGCAGGGAACGGTGCCATACTCTGTCGAAAGCTTTAGAGATATCAAGAGCTACTGCATGAATTTCTCCAAAAAGATCAATTGATTGATGGATGGTATGAGTTAAGAGATTGAGTATGTCAATGGTGGATCTTTCGTGGTGAAAACTGTATTGTCTATCACTAATTAAGTTGTTGGATTCAAGATGTTTAACAATATGCTTATTAATTAAAGTTTCAAATACCTTTCCAAGAGAAGATGTGACAGCTATTGGTCTGTAATTGGAGGGGTCAGACGAACTTCCTTTCTTCGGAACTGGGTGGATATTGGCTTCTTTCCATGAATTTGGGAATAAAGAAGTACGTATGCATAGTCTGAATAATTTGGCTAGGACAGAGGCAAGTTCAGGGGAACACTTTTTCAAAACAATTGGCGGAATTCCATCTGGGCCTGGAGCTTTGTTGGTAGGTAAATTGTCTAGGATGGATTTTACGAATCTTGTCTGTATTTTAAGTGGGACAATTTCGGGAGAATCAAGTTCCAGTACTGAGACATTCTGGCTGGTATCATCTATGGTAGAGTTTCTTGCAAAGGTACTAGCAAAGATATCTGCTTTCCCACGTGGGTCATTTGTAATATTGCCATCTGAAGATTTTAGTGGGGGAATGGAAGATGACTTGTTAAAGTTATTATTGAAAGAATTAAGAGTTGACCAGAATATTCTGTTGTCATTAGGGTTGTTAAGTAGTTGTTAAGTAGTTTTGGTGCAATAGTGAATATATCGGTAGACTAAAAATAAATCAATAAATGTGAGTGTAACAATTTGTACACTGGTATACATAGGCTGCAGTAGTAAAGGTACTTTTTATAGTACTGTGTGTGTACTGATACTGTACTGAATGTGTTGGTGGACTGAGGATGTAACATTAATTTCACTGGAAGATTAAGAATACATGTATTAAGAGGTCTGGGCAAACTAACTATACAAATTATACTATACAATGGTTTACACAAATGCAGTGAGAGGCTTACTGCACTTCGCCGTTGATAAGATTATGGAGAAGGCTGAGAATAGTGTGGTGTGAATATCAGTAGAATAAGAATGTTGTCGTGCACACTGTGGTAAACTGGTGTAAACTAAAGAAGAGAAGGAAAGTAGGGAGGGACTTGTGTGTGTGTGTGTGTGTGTGTGTGTGTGTGTGTGTGTGTGTGTGTGTGTGTGTGTGTAAACTAAAGAAGAGAGAAAGAAAGCAGGGATAGAGTTGTGTGTGTGTGTGTGTGTGTGTGTGTGTGTGTGTGTGTGTGTGTGTGTGTGTGTGTGTGTGTGTGTGTGTGTGTGTGTGTGTGTGTGTGTGTGTGTGTGTGTGTGTGTGTGTGTGTGTGTGTGTGTGTGTGTGTGTGTGTGTGTGTGTGTGTGTGTGTGTGTGTGTGTGTGTGTGTGTGTGTGTGTGTGTGTGTGTGTGTGTGTGTGTGTGTGTGTGTGTGTGTGTGTGTGTGTGTGTGTGTGTGTGTGTGTGTGTGTGTGTGTGTGTGTGTGTGTGTGTGTGTGTGTGTGTGTGTGTGTGTGTGTGTGTGTGTGTGTGTGTGTGTGTGTGTGTGTGTGTGTGTGTGTGTGTGTGTGTGTGTGTGTGTGTGTGTGTGTGTGTGTGTGTGTGTGTGTGTGTGTGTGTGTGTGTGTGTGTGTGTGTGTGTGTGTGTGTGTGTGTGTGTGTGTGTGTGTGTGTGTGTGTGTGTGTGTGTGTGTGTGTGTGTGTGTGTGTGTGTGTGTGTGTGTGTGTGTGTGTGTGTGTGTGTGTGTGTGTGTGTGTGTGTGTGTGTGTGTGTGTGTGTGTGTGTGTCAGTAGGTCCTGAGTTAGTGTGTGCCAGCGTTAATCCTTTGCCTGCCTCCCCCACTGCTGCCTCGCACGTGACCAGCAAATAAATGAGCAAACTTAGCCTACACGCTGACGCAGCCCCGGAGGAGGACGAGTGGCTCATCTTCATAATAGTGAGAGAGAGAGAGAGAGAGAGAGAGAGAGAGAGAGAGAGAGAGAGAGAGAGAGAGAGAGAGAATTTTCAGGTTTCAGCTCTCACAACAATGACAACTGTAACCTCCAGTCTCATATCATCCCATCTGAAGTGTAAGGTCCTTGGCTAAGTTAAATAGTTCACAACGTATTTTAACCTACACCTGTCAACTCTAAACGAATTCATTCATCTCACGGTGGACAAGCAGGGCGGGCGGTGTGAAATAGGTGGGTGGGATACATAGACTTTCTGCTTGAGTGGGTGGCTGTGTTCCTTCCCCGATGGACCAGGAAGGAGTCGGGCTTATGTTGCTAGTATAGCGGAAAGGTGAGGTCACAGAGCCTCCGGTCCTCCATTTGTAAACCCATAGTTATTATTTGCTCTAACGACCCTTGTGTAGTCGATAGGCAAGAATCATCTTCTGCAGCAAAAACGAAAAAAAAAAAATAATAATAATCCAGTTCCATTGTTTGGGAGGCATGGAATTGATCTCCGTGGTGAAGCTCGTTGGCTCCAGCTCCTCTGTGTGAGTGGCCCTTCTTCCATCCATCAAGCATCCAGTCCCATTTTGATTCATATATACAAGAGAGTAGGTGCCCGGGGCTGGGCTACTTAGCTCCGACATTTAAGGAAAGGTGACCAGTCTTACTCGTCCCTGAGTGGCATCATGTAGGCAATAAACCCTAACCACTTCTCAGATGCAAAATCTTACATACTTTATCTGGTTGTGGCTCCTTAACCTACTAAACCTTCGAGGGTTCCTTGGATATAAGGATAAATGGTTCATCCTACAGTGAATAAAAAACGCCAGGTGGTAACTCCAGGTCATTCATTTTACCAAAGTGGAGATCTTCGTTCTTTGGCAGCTGATTTTCCGTGGTTCAGTGGTAGAATTAGACACTACTACGACTCAACATTCTTTCCATAGCACTTCTTCGTGACCAGCGCCATATGCTAGTGTTCATATTTAGTTCTAGGTCAAGCGTTACGATGGAGAAATGACGTTTTACCTCCCAGTTAAAGTGAACAGAGTACTGAATGCCTTTTAATGGGGTCATCATACCAAATGGTTAATGGCAATTGTTTCTAAGCCTTCCTCGGGAAGGGGACAATGTGATATGGAAGGAAATAGTTCAGTGGTTTGAAGAACTTAAAAGGCAACCATCGGACTGGATGCCATTATTAGTTTTAGGTTCCACAATACTCTGTGCTGCTGACAAGGACCCACTCGTAGTGAGACTTCATTACTGAGATTGCTTCTATCACTGCAAGAAATTTCCCTTTCTATGATACTGTCAGTGACCCTCTCATAGAGAATCTTCATTACTAAGATTGCATCTACTGTAACTATGATAGAAAATTCCTCTTTTAGGCTGCCGATAAGGACGTCGTTGTAGCGAATCATCATTAGAAATCGTCGTTGTTAGGAGTTTCCCCTGCTATTCTGCTGACAAAGACCCTCCAGTGATGGGTCTTCTTTACTGAGACTATTTCAAATATATCGTTATGAGAGTTTTCCATTCTATGCAGCTGACAATGACCTTTTTACTGTGAATCTCTATTACTGATAAGGCTTGTAACCTCTACGATGTGAAAATTATCCCTTTGTTAAGGAAAACTATGCCTGTAGCAATAATATAATACATTTGAATGGTCTCCAACCCTTGAAACAAAGGAAAGGAAATCTTAATTCTATCTATCTATCTATCTATATACCTAGGCTGCTTCCCCCAAGGAAAGGGAGGTAGCCGAGACAGGACGACACACTCCCCATTTACTCATTCATTCAAACAGACGATTATATCCAGCCAAGCAAAGCATCCTAGCAGTGAAAAGACTGATGAAGGTTGTATCTAATTTCTCCTGTTCGACAGATCTTTTAATAAAAAATAATCGTTAGGAACAGCAAGAATGAGAAGAGAAACGCGTCCTGGATTGAGAAAATTTACAGACTTCGCAAGGATGATCTTTTTTTTTTTATTCTTGCAGTCTCCAGGTACTTTTATTTAGCTTGAAAGAGGCCAATTGATATGGACGCATTAGATATAACCTTAACTCTGGTCAGCCTTAATTTACCTTTCACAGGCTATCTCCCAGAAGCTGAATAAAACTATCTGCAGATCGAAAAAGTCAAGCCACAAACCTCGTTAAGGGACTGCACTGGTTAAATTGTGTGGTGGTAGGCACGAACATAATGGAGGTGAACGGCCATGAGAGAGGCTGAAGTGGCGTGACTGGCGCTCGGTGCACCTGACTGGAAATGGCTTAATTTGCTGTGGCTGAATGGCCTGGAAATGCAATAATTCACACTGATTGACATAACTGGACCTAGTATGACCTAAATGTGCCTGAGGTGGTCAGATTACACTTCCCGGTCAACGTACACAAGAAGCTACCATTTCTGCAGCCCCATCAAAGAAGGGACAGTATTTTCAGTCTACCAGTATACTCACTACAAGACTCTCAGTCTGCCATTATACTCGCTACAATGCTGTCAGTCTACCAGCGCACTCACTACAGCCGACAAAATGTTGCATCAGTGCTTCGTCTAATGTGCCAGATGCAGTAAATATGACGACTATACACTTTATACTCTAACTCTGCCTAAAATTGTCATCTCCCATCTTGAAAACTAATTTATAGCAAAAGAATAAAACTAGATCATGGTGCTATCACGAAGACGTGCTATGAGCAGGATGTAGAGCCGTAGCATTGTCTTTTTCTGCCATTAAGCTATGCGAAATAAGCTGCAAAAGAAAGAAAAACTGGGGCAAGTTAATACGAAAAGAATATAGTATGTATAGCTTCGAGGGCCGCATTTTATTTTTTTTATGTGCTCTATTCTGGGCATAGGCTTCTCAGCCTGCTCCCAAGACCCAGTAGTCCTCCTACATATAGTACACCTCTACATGTCACCACTTCGGCGCTAACACCTACTGTCCATATTGAATACATGCTAGGGTTGTCTCATACAGGACTGGTGTATTGGTATTAAAGGGGGTATTTTTACGACATGTCGGCGGGTCTTCTGGTAGATAGGTAAAGTCTGCCGTAATGAAATTCAAATCCTTAAACTGGTCCCTGTCCCAACGGAGATTTGAACCTGGGTCCGGTAGGACCGGAAGCCACCTCTCTACCGATTGAGCCACCGCCTTCCCCAATTTGTTGACCTCGTAACACCTCTTCCTCAGCGACTTATTCTGCACAATACACCTCAGTATTCCCTGGTTGTTAGTAATGCAAACTATTTCACTGTTAATAAAGAGACAAAAAATAGCGCACCAGTGTAAGTCAAGGTTTAAGTGTAAAAAGAAAAAACTGTCGAAGAAGAGGAGCTAAGAAACTTCCTGTTCCACTCAAAATACTGCCCGGAGTCTCCAAAAGGGGGCCTTTTTTTCTGCCCTCCCCCCCTTTTCTTGTAATGAGACAGCCGGTCACAGTCTCTTTATGTTCTAGAGTGCGGGAGCCTAGCCTCGGACCCCTGTGCCTCACAAGAGGTGGTAGGTGGTAGCGACCATCATCCATTACTTTAAGTGCTGCCTACTTCTTCCTTTACCTTTATCATCCTGTTTCTGTGTCTCCCATCCCCTCTACCTACTTTTCCCTTTCCTTCCTTTGACTTTTTATTACTCTTCTTTCCATTTCATGTGGCTTTGCACTGAGTGATAAGTTTAATGGTTTCCTGTAATCCATGAAATCATTTATAACGCTTGGTGGTAACCACCTAACCAAATCATGGGGTGAAATGCAGCCTATTATTATGCCCCTGTTATCTGGGTGGAGAGATGCAACAGCAGCATCCACCCAGGAGCCAAACCTCCACACTTTTCCCTGCACTTTGTTGAGGCAAGGCACTGTCAGCCACAAGGAAACATTAGTTCACTTCACGGAACAGCCATGCAAGGGCAACTGCTTGCCTGTGGTTGATGGGGGCCAGAGGCTAGGCTACACAGTTCCAACATTTTGAGGCAGGGGTGCCCAGTCTCATGGCATTATGCGAGAAATGAACTCCAATCCTCCTCATGTGGAAATCCTTATATGCTCCATCCGGTTGGAGTACCTTAACCCAGCAGGTCAAGTGTCATTTGATTTCAAGGTAGTAAAAGGTTTTCTGAGTTACAGTAATGAATTTAATACACGTCATGAACTGATGGGGTTAACGGATACACTCTTATCCATCCACTACGGGATATTCCCCTGAGATAAAAAAAAAAATCTATTGGCAAAATATATTAATACCTAAAGACCGGATAGCGGACATGGACATATCCATTCAAAACCAAGCGTATGGGGCCGCCCGGGCGACGGACATACCAGTTTTAAACTGCCGCCAGTATTTGAAGCCATACCCACGTTATACTGTGCCCAGTGCATGATGAAGGCATTTAGGAAGTGGGTGAGCGTCACTGCTATATTTCCCCCAGAAGCAGGAGGGGTAGGAATGAAGATTTTCGATTCCATATTGTCCTATTTGCCTGCCCGGTCCCTGCCACCTCCGCCCTGCTAAGCCTCCCACTTATGCAAAGAAGGGGTTCAGTGAAAGTGCAATTGGAAAGGAACTGGAAGTGACAGTATAGTCATTATCGAGTGGGGAGACGAAGCCTGAAGGCGGAAATTATCACACAGGGTGATCTGCACTGGCTACCCTCCCATGCTTCCCCTTACAGCTTCCTGCCTCTACTGGAGAGTGACCCTGGTGACCCTCCAGAGATCGAGGGCTTCCTGTATCCTTCTGATGCCTCGGAAGAGTCCTCTGAGGCACAGGCCTAAGAGGTCAAGGGTTGGACGGCCAGAAGTCACGTGCAACACAAACTCCTCACTACAGACCCTTAACCTACTTCGTGGCGCCTTTGTAGTGCTAACGCATCACTACCGTCTCACCACCACCCACGCTGCTCCACCCTGGCGCTTTGTGGGTGTATGAGGAAATGTACATAGTGCAAATTTGTAAATAGAAAAAAAAAAGAAAAATTAGTGGTGCAGAAAAAAAAGAGGAAAATTTCACTACAGAATAAGCGTTTATGAAAGTATAGATTGATATTTATTCTGTGAAGTAATAACAAAAATCACTAGTTACCCATTTTTATACTTATTATATAGCCATAATTAGAAAGCTTCGCTATAACTAATTATGGTACTGATTGTCTTTGTGGTTAGGAAAATGCTGCTTTTGTGTTCACTGCCTAAGAACTTCATATGAACACAACATAGATTTCTGCACAATTCTAACTGGCTGACTGTATGCTTAATCATAACTATATTCCTTTCGGATAACGAAAGGGACCTCAGCTATATTTATACAAAGTTACAACTTTGGGGCTTTAGTGGTTTTCTCTAAAACCTGTTACAAAGAAAACAATGAGCAGATTTGAATTCGGTACTTTCCATTAGGCTAAATGGCAAAATATTAGCCAAAGTTCTCAGCAAACTTTTTATCATTGGATTTTCAACCAAACAGCTGTATATCAATTAGTTTGTGAGAGACTTCAATTTTAAATACTGATATGCAATTTTTTACGAAAAATGAGTATATGACCTTCAAAAATAGGTCAAGGTCATTTATATTTGGCACAAGTACTTGGGTTGCCCTAGGGTATCTTCCTGTATAATATCAAGATCTACGAAATAAAAAGCGCAAAGAAAAATAATACCTACCAAAACAGTAAGCTTTATATATATATATATATATATATATATATATATATATATATATATATATATATATATATATATATATATAAATATAAATATATATATATATATATATATATATATATATATATATATATATATATATATATATAAATATAAATATAAATATAAATATATATATATATATATATATATATATATATATATATATATATATATATATATATATATATATATATATATATATATATTATGCAAGGAAAAAGAACCCAATGGCCAGTGGCCTACAAACTGTTCCCTTCAAGAAAAAACAAAAACAAGACAACAGAGAGCCAAATTCAAACTGCATTCATTTCGAGATGCATGGACACACTGCGTATGAAAGACTGGAGATCGTAGGCGAAGTTTAATAATAATTATTATCAGCCTGAGTCAGTTCACTACAGGACAAAGGCCTCTCTCATCTTTTTCAACTCTGACTGGTTGGTTTCTAGCCTGTTCTATCCACTCTCAGCAAATCTCTGAATATCATCTCGCCATCTTACCTTTTGTCTGCCTCCTCCTCTCACTCCTTCTCTGGACTGCCACTCGGTTACTCAGGTTGTCCATCTATTTTCTCTTCTAAGAAGGACGTGACCTGCCCACATCCATATATGGTTCTTCATTGTGGCTATTATATCCTTTAACTTTTATTTGTTCTCTTATCCATGAAGCTGTCTTTTTATCTCTCCATGCCTCCATTCCTCTGTGAGCACTCATAAGTTTACGTTCCAAGGATTTTGTTAGACTCCACGTTGCTGATCCATAAGTTAGAACAGGAACGACACACTAATTATATAACCTTCTCTTCTGGTACAATGAAAATTGCTTACCCTTCATAGTTACTTGGTTTGCCAAAAGACCACTGTCGCATTCCTATTCTGTGCTTGATTTCATTGTCATGGACTGGGTCTGCCTGAACTGCCTGCCCTATGAATATGGTGTCCTCGACACTTTCTAGTTCTTCATCTTCCATTTTCATTGGACGGGTACAAACGTGTCTGTTAAACACAACCTTCGTCTCCTTCATATTCATTTCCATGCCTACCTTCAAACTCTCCCTGTTCAGGTCACCTGTCATTTCTTGTAGGTTCTCTCCTGATTCCCTGAAGAGGATTATATCGTTTGTAGTGTAATCTAAGCTTGTTCGAGCACTCACCATTTACATTAATTCCTTTGAAGTTCCAATTTAAATTCATGGAAACCTTCCCTAGGAAGACAGTGAATAATTTAGGTGAAACTATGCCTCCATGTCTAACACTTTTCTCTATTGGTAGTTTCTGGCTGTTACGTGATGGTCGTACTATCACTATAAATACTTTCCAATACTTTAACATAAGTTTCTTCTACACCGTGCCCTCGAATTGCTCTAATTTCTGTAGCTGTTTCAAGTGAATTAAATGCGTTCTCATAATTCACAAATGCTATGCACAAGATTTCTTATGTTTTGAAGGTTTCTCGATCACCTGACTAATAAATTAAATATAGTTTGTTATCGAATAACCACTAGAAACCCTGCCTGTCCTCTTGGCTGGTATGCATCTAAGGTAGAACTAATTAGATTTGTTCGGACTTTTGTGAAAAGTTCAAATACAACAAGTAGACGATTGACTGGGTGGTAGTTCATTTGGTCTTTGATGACATCTTTCTAGTGAAGTAGAATAATTGATGCATTTTTCCACGACTTTGTTACAGCCCTGACTTTTAAACATTTCATAAACAGCTTTGCTAGCTCATTTAATGCAGTCACCTGTATCCTTAATAAGGTCAGGAGTGACGCTACAGTTACCTGTTGTTTTACCCCTCCTCATTGTTCTCATAGCGTTCATTTAATGCAGTTCCAGGGATGACTGTGTCTTTATTGTTTCTCTAGCCTGAACTGACTCGTCTACCATGGTACTGTTACTGTAAACTTTTGTATAAAATTAGTCTGCTGTTTGGATTACTTCATTTCTGTCGTTTGGTATACATCTGGATTCTTCCCACACCAATCCTCATTATTGCCTTCAGGCTTCCCCCATTGCTCAAAGATTCTTCTATTCTGGTCTTGTTAAACTTTCATATATCTTCGGTTCTCTTCCTATTGATAGGTGTTTTTAGTTCAGCTGTTTCAATGTCATCTCTTCTTGGGGAAGGCGGTGGCTGAATCGGTAGAGAGGCGGCCTGCAGTCCTAATGGACCCAGGATCGAATCTTGGCTGGGGCAGGGAACAGTTTAAGGATTTGAACTTCCTAAAAGCAGACTTTCCTGATCTTCCAGATGACCCGCCGACATGTCGTAAAAATACCCCCACTAATACCAATACATCAATCCTGTATGAGACAGCCCTAGCATGTATTCAATATGGACGGTGGGTGTTAGCGCCAAAGTGGTGACATGTGGAGGTGTAGGAGGACTACTGGGCCTTGGGATAGCTCACTGCCCCCTAGAAATAGGCCCTGAAGCCTTTGCCCAGACTCGGACACGTAAAATATATATATATATATATATATATATATATATATATATATATATATATATATATATATATATATATATGTATACTTCTTCTCTTACTTATAAAGTCCTTTGTGCTCTTTGAGAGGATGCTGCTGTTGTCTCATGGTTTCCATCCAGCGCTGCCTCGTTTACTCTTTTCATAAAGTTTTCATTCATTTGTTTGTGTTGGTATTTATGTCATCTATCGACTGCGAATATTCATTCTGAACTAATAAGCTGAATTCTGCGCCTTCTCCCTGTGCTACAAAATTTGGCTGCTTCCTTCAGAATAGCCTCTCTCTCTCTCTCTCTCTCTCTCTCTCTCTCTCTCTCTCTCTCTCTCTCTCTCTTTTCTGATATCTAGTACTACTTGAATTCTCACCATTCTGTGATCGCTTCCTACATCTACCCTGTTCAGTGCAGTTACATTTTTCACTGTCCCGGCAAGTGATTTGTCAGTGAGGATGATATCTGTCTCAGTCATTTTTTATTCACCATTCTATCCCTTCCAAGTCCACTTCCTACTTTGCTTCTATTGAAAAAACTTGTTCATTACTCTCAGACTTTTCCTTTCAGCAAATTCAACTAGTATGTTATCTCTCTCAGACTGAACACTCATTCTAGTCTCATCTACTGCAGTCTTATCTACTCTTTCTTTGCCACCCTCTTCATTAAAGCCTTCTGTCACAAATGTACAATTCTACAGGGTTTTTCATTTATTCATTGTTTCCTTTACATCTTCAAAGCATTTTGTTGCTTCTTCATCATCATAAGCTAATGCTTGTGCATAGACTTGGATTACCTTCAACATGTATCTCCTGTTCAGTTTAATTGTTAGGTCTGCTGCTTTCTCATTTATATTAAAAAATTCTTCAGTGTTATTGCTTGAGTATTTGCTATCTAGAAATCCTACACCATGTTCCTTCTTTTCTTGTTTTGCCAATGTAACACAGTATGTGACCATCAGACAAAACTAAGAATGCCTCAGGTCTTCAGACCTCGCTAAGACCTACCATATCCCAATTTAAATCCCTTAGTTTTTGAAGATGAATAGCTCAGGTAGCCTTACAAACAAGAGTTTAGAAGTTGTACATTTCAATTCAATTTCCAAAGGTGCTAGCTTGCCACCTACAGAGATTCTTAGCATTGCTTGTTTTGGAGCAGACCTGACCCCTCCATGGTCAGCTACTCCTTTGCTGCTGGGTACTAGAGGCCGTGGCTTGGTAGAACTGTAATAGTGATTTAGAAAGGAGGTTTCAACCAATACCTCGCAATACTGACTCAGGCAATTACTGCAAGGGGAATAGTTTTCATCTGATCTCTGACAGTTAACCTGACTAGTAGTTTCCACTAATCACTGGGATGTACAAGTTTCTTCACCACGGCAAGGCAATGTTCCTTTGAAGATGTTAGTGAAATGAGACTGTAGGGAAAAAGTGAAACATATGTAAGGAATAGAAGATAAGAAAAACTACAATATTAAAAATAAGTGTCATGACTAAAACTTTACAGTGGTTTTGTACTGTATGGTACAGAAAAGAAGTGTTGGAGTTAAAATAAAAGTGATCTTTCGGGGTAAATACTGTAAAGTGGTAATGTATGGTATAGAAACAAGTGTTTGAGTGAAACTGAAAGTGATCATTCTGAGTAACTACTGTACAGTGGTTTTCCACCATCATATAAAAACTTTCATTTAAAAAATGAGCTCCAATGATACTGAAAGCAACCTTGCAATATACATAAAAATATGCTTTGTGACTGAATATGAAAGTGGCCTTTAACGGCATGTGTACAGAAAAACGAGCTTCAATGAAAATGGAAGTGATTTTTCATGACAAGCTCTGAAAAATCATAGTGTGTAAACCTTGGTAATCTCCCCTCCCACACAGCGTATGGCACAATGTCACTCTGGAACAGCCGGAAGAACTGGGCAAATAAAATGAGTGAACTGCTAATACAGAGTGTGATGATTCACTCATGGGGCAATGTTAGCGGCAGGTGAAGAGGAGTGGGAAAATCTAGTGGAACAATGAGGAGTGAGAGCAGGGCAGACCCGTTTGGTCCTTGATACCCTGGCCTGTGTGGTTTGCCTGCCGTAGCCACCAACTCATGCACTCATATGGACACAGCCACACCTGACCACAAAAGATATCTCTATTCTTCGTCTTCTCGCTCTACAACGCCACCACCTAAAGACCCAGAGAGAGTTGGAATGGAGAGATGAAGGATTGATGTGCATTCTGATACTGAATGATCTATGTGATGTAGTTACTTAACTGTGATGGTTTGAAAACAGGCAGTTTTTGGAAGAATACCCAGTTACATGATGGACTGAGTCAGATAAATGCCTAGGCTTTGTTCATTAGGTAGAAAAGGCGAAACCATATCCAGGGCGATTATCCTCTGACCTTGTTGGATTTCTTGCAGTTACGAAGGAATGCAAAAGAAAGCAAGCAGAAACAGACCTAAGAGAAAAAACCAAGACTGAGAAAATAAATCTTTTGACATAATGAAAAAGATAATACAGCAAGAATGCTCCCACTGCCACCATACCCTCCAAGTGAAGGCAGCAGAAAAAAGTGTGAATGACCATCATGCAGGTACTGGGGGCAAATCAATAACACAAAAGAGGATGCTTAGCTTCAATGTGTAAAATAAATCGCTAAAGGAGAAGTGCTGGGGATACATCAATACCACATGAAGACACGAGTTGTAATGTGTGAAATAAATCGCTAAGGAAGAGGCGCCGGGGTACATCGGTAACACACAAGAGAATCCTGTGGTGCAATATATTAAAAAATAGCTAAGGAAGAGATGCTGGGGTACAGAAAGAGCACACCGGAGAATACTACGGTGATGTGTGCAGAACAAATCATTTAGGAAGAGGTGTTGCGAGTCTACTTTCCCCTGCTCTTCATCACTGCCATCACTGTAAGTTTAAGCCAGCAGAAGCGCCTCTTCCCTGAGCCTTCCCCCTCCACTCTGTTATCCACCATGGCCAAACTTTACCTTTTATACTCACGATCCTCAAGTTTGGAGCTTCTGGCCCGGGATTCACTTATTTACCTAACTGCGGCGTCCTGAGCACTTATAAAACGCGCTTGAAACTTCCGGCTGACTGGTATTTTTGTTTTATTTATCTATGTATTTATGTATCAGTCAGTCTGTGTGTGTGTGTGTGTGTGTGTGTGTGTGTGTGTGTGTGTGTGTGTGTGTGTGTGTGTGTGTGTGTGTGTGTGTGTGTGTGTGTGTGTGTGTGTGTGTGTGTGTGTGTGTGTGTGTGTGTGTGTGTGTGTGTGTGTGTGTGTGTGTGTGTGTGTGTGTGTGTGTGTGTGTGTGTGTGTGTGTGTGTGTGTGTGTGTGTGTGTGTGTGTGTGTGTGTGTGTGTGTGTGTGTGTGTGTGTGTGTGTGTGTGTGTGTGTGTGTGTGTGTGTGTGTGTGTGTGTGTGTGTGTGTGTGTGTGTGTGTGTGTGTGTGTGTGTGTGTGTGTGTGTGTGTGTGTGTGTGTGTGTGTGTTAGAAATAAATGGAGAGTTACATAATTTATGCATAATATAGGAATCGCACTCTACATTTCACCCACTGCAATGTAACACTCGCTGTCTCTGTCTGTCTGTCTGTCTGTCTGTCTGTCTGTCTGTCGCTGTCTTTTTCTGTCTGTCTGTCTGTCGCTGTCTTTTTCTGTCTGTCTGTCTGTCTGTCTGTCTGTCTGTCGCTGTCTTTTTCTGTCTGTCTGTCTGTCTGTCTGTCTCTCTCTCTCTCTCTCTCTCTCTCTCTCTCTCTCCGCCTTTTAAAGTCACCCTGCTGAAGTTTAGAGCATGTGACCAGCTTTCACATACACTTCGGCGCCACTAACCTGCAGACACCATAAAATACGCCTTTAAATTAGCTGATATTTCCTCTTTACATTCACTGTTTTACTACACTCATGCACGTAGCGCGAGAGGTTTATGCTTTTGATACCGTTTGTTTGCCTGTTTGTCTGTGCCTGTTCCTATGTCTCTCACCTAACATGACTTTGTATAATTATTCAATGGAAATACACTATATTTAGAAGAATAATTGCGGATCCTCAGAGGAAGTTATTAATTCTGGACAAAAAAATGCCATATGTCGTAGGTTTAGGTCAAAGACAATTCTAACTCTTTTAATCCGATTTAGACCAAATATGGTGGAATGGTTGAGGGTCAGGCACAGATAAGTACACCCGCACAAAAATTATTCGGCCTCTAAGTGTACGAGGGTTGTGAAAATGGACAACTTCCGCAGACACACATGAGTCTATAAATGTGGTGCCTCAAAACATATACCACCCAGCAAGTGAATCTTTTTGCAATTTTGAGTTCTAGTAATTACCAGCGATAATATTTGCACTTATACTTACAGGATGCCCCATGTATCACAAAGTTTCATCCATGTTTCAGACTGATACGTGCTGTAAGAGTGCCGAATAATTTTTGTGCAGATGTACCCACGATCTGGTGTAGGTAGATCGTGGGTGTACCTGCCACTCAAGGTAAATGTCACGGACCTAGACCAAATGTATGGCCCTTGAACTCAAATACCATTTATTTAATTTGGACCAGCCCTGATGGAAGCTTTTAACTTCAGCCAAGGCAGGAGTGATTCTGTTTTAAGAGCGTGAGGTGAAAGATTAAAGTTAAATGGCAATGTCAACATAATAACTTTTGATCCCAGTTTGGGTCAAACATGGTGGAAGGGTTGAGGATCAGTCAACGATGATGCAAACCAAATTTGTGAACAATCAATCCAGATTCGAAGTGGCAGGGCAAGATCAAAGGTTTGGCTTTTGACCGATTGTTGCAACCTGGTATGTACCACCCTAAGAGCTCCTTCCCGTCGATTATGAATTAATTTATGAATAAATTATATATTCATTTCCTTATCATACTTCGACTGCAGATTCTCTCTCTCTCTCTCTCTCTCTCTCTCTCTCTCTCTCTCTCTCTCTCTCCTCCATTAAGGCAGGGCATCAATATTATTTTTATGCTAATGTTCAGTACCATAGTTCAGGTATAAGAAAATTGGAAAGGGCTGTATGACACTGAACAAAGTACAGCGTCACCTTTATTGTGAATCAGTACACATTTACATCTGAAAAAAAAAAAAAAAAAAAAAAAAAATCTTTACAAGACGTCTTCCATACATACCCTGATATTCACATGGCAATATTTATACTCAAACGCTTTCAGTTACATACATCTACAAGTGTAAATACAAGAAAAACTCTACCTTTTTGTTTACAGACAGACCCCTTAATCCCTTTAGAATGGCCACATATAAATCGCCTCCATGTCACCCTGTCCAGGGGAAAAACACAAATAAAACTCTCCAAATAGAGCTCGGAGAGAAACAGTGTTCGGTTCAGAGTCCAAGCACCAAAATTAAAAAGAATTATTGGCACGTTCCCAAAAGACTAATGGCCACTTGCAAATGATGCGGTGCCATTAATCTGTAACAGTTCGATTGAGTTACACTACAAGGCCAGACTTTCTCCTGGAAAAATTAAAGTAGCAGCTGAACTAAACTTGTCACTATACCTGCGAAGAAAGAACGAAGAAGAGTTGCATGTAGTGAGATCTGATGCAGTGCCTATCTTTCTTTGCGTCGTCATTAGTATGAACCTACACGGTGGGGATACATGTAGACATATTAAGAGATATATTTCTGCACCCACTTAAAATGTCCGCCACGGTCTGGGTTTCAAACCTAAACATGGGTTAGGAGCAGATAGCGGGACGAACACATTACCACCGCAGCCCCAGTAACACCGTACCCATTTAGAAAAAGAGATTCAGGGCCAGTTGAACAGGGAGAAAGGGAAACAGATTTTATACATTTCAAAACCAGCCCCAGAATCTGACCTGGGTTCTTCCAGTTGCAAGTTGAACACTCTAACCCGAGCACCACCAATTTCCCCTCTGTTCGGGATCGCGTGCGTGTCAGAAATGAATGTGATGGTTCGTGTAACAACTAAACTCATACAGATTGTGTAGATTGTTTCTAACGCCTTCGCTACAAGAGATGTTCCCTCGGGTGGCGATAATTTCACACCACTTTATCGTCCTTGAGGTGTTAGTTGAGATTGTTTTCAGCGTCATCAGTACAAGTGGTGGTCCCTGAGGTGCCTTTAATTTCAGAGGTACTGTACGTGCGTGCTCCAAGTAATAGTTCCCCTCTCACGTCACTCTCAACTCCCCTTATTTTCAAGCTACGTTTTTGCCACTGCGCAACACGCAAGACACAATTAGGGAGAAAAGTTGGCCCACTATTCCGATGAGTCTAATTCACACTTATGGCCTGCCCCCTGTTTTGTGACCCAGCTCATTGTGTCAATGAGAATTGGCTAAGGGAAAAGATACATACCCATCCCCTCTCAGTTTAGGAATTTTAACCTGAAGAGAAATACTAGTAGATGATGGAAAATATTAGGTAGGCTAAACTTTTTATCCGCGAGTATACGAGTGACGACTGCTTATTTTCTTTCCCCTTTTTGTTCTTCTTTGATATCACAGAGGATTATTGTATAAACATCTGCTGGTGTGGGAGGCTGTGTGTATTCTCTGTAATAAGTGAAAATTTTCGTTCAATTTTAAGGGGCAGTGTACATTGCTGGCGTTTGTGTACACTACTGGCGTTTATGGTCGTTGGTGTGAGGTTGTCTGACATTCCTCTTGGTAACATTTTGGATCTCTCTCTCTCTCTCTCTCTCTCTCTCTCTCTCTCTCTCTCTCTCTCTCTCTCTCTCTCTCTCTCTTCTATAATATGATTTGTCTGCTGTGGTTGAGTGCTTTTAACTATACTGAGACCTCCTTGGTGACTCGGCTGACAGTAAATAAGTACAGTAGGTCTGTGGTGGTTGATAGTTTGAATGCGGACCTCAGAAGTGGTGTAAAATCTCGAGTATGCAGTTCAGCTGTCAGAACTCTAAAACAATATTTGCTGGTCGTTTCAAAACGCATCATCCCCACATCCCGTTCATTGCTGACGAATGTTCCCTGGTGATGGAGAGTTCCCTTGAAATTATGAGTATTATAATAACAAGATGATGATGTTTGAGACTCATGTTCGTGATATTGTCTAGTACTGGGCAGAAACTATGAATCACGAGGAAGTCAAGCAGAGATTTTAATGGCCCTGAAGTTGTAATGTCTTTTGTGAGGCTAAATGTAGTGCTCTTCGGCTTGGGGTTTTGAAGTACATATCTTTTTCTTCTTGACCGAGTTATGGATTCGGATTACAAGATGTATAGTCATCCAGATCTGACTGGGTTCGTCGTCAAAGTGTGAATGCCCTGTCCTTATAAAAGATAATGAAAAACCACTGTTACCCCTTGCATGGTGGGTTGCTAGATGGTTTTTTGCTCCTCGACGCACAATACTTTCAGGAAGTTTGCATGTCAAGGACATTCTCTTTTTTGCATTGCTCGGTGACTCAGTTCAGTATGTGCTTCAATAATATTAGAATGTGGTTGAGGAATAGTTTACCGAGTATGCAGTTCATTGCGCTTCTTTGGGTGGCTTTAACCCGTTTTAATTGTCTGCCTTTTTTTTTTTTTTTTTTTTTTTTTGGTCTCACTTTAGCACCTTGTCATTCTTTCTCTTTCGCCGTTTCTCTGCTATCGAAGTCACCGGTAACCTGTTGTGGCTTTCATGCAATGTTCCAGGGAGAAGTGCGCTATGTATGTATGTACTTATTTAAATAGAGAGTGCTATGTGCCATTAATGATTTGTTTCTACCAACAGTAATTTGTAATCGTGGCTCTTTACTAGCTTTTCAGAGGAGGCTTTTGCATTGATTCAGGCTATTACACTGATAGTGATCATTACAGTGAAAATGGTTACAATAGTAGTAGTTTTTGTGATAATGTTGGTGTCTGTTGCAGCCAGAGTGGTTGGAAAACTGAGTCATTTGAAAAACCGGCAGTAGTTGCTGTAGATGGATTGGTTGTTGCTGATTCGAGAATAGACTGCACAATATGACTGTACAGTACTGCACAGTGCTTCCTCTTGGATTATGGACCGAGGGGGAAAAAGACTTTCTGATAACATTTCCTGGAGTAGAATATCTCACTGTGATATTTAAAAAATGAACATCAGAATATTAGCTTGTATTTCACATGCTCTTCTGATTGGTATTTTGTTATGCTCGTGTGAAACTGTGTGAGGCGCGAAATAGACTGGCGTATGCAGGAACACACACACACACACACACACACACACACACACACACACACACACACACACACACACACACACACACACACACACACACACACTCGTATTCATCAGTGTATGTGTAGAGCAGCAACAACTAAATATATGAACAGTGAAAGCCAGTTGGTGGTGTCATTGTTAAAGCAGTGCCTCACGTCATCTTTAAGGAGAAAAAACATGATGATGATGATCATGATCTTTGTGCACTGCAACCAGGCAGGGATAACAGTTTTGTCTGGTAGTTATCATCATCATCATCATTTTTCTCTTTTACGCAGTGATCAGTAATCCTCCTTATTCCAAGTCTTTTGTCTGAATTTCTTAATTTCTAAGTCAGTCGAACTTACGAAACTCTCATATATTCCTTGATAATTGTTGTGAAAATTTATTTTCATCTGGCTGGGAATGAGTGTTTAGTATTAGCGTCTGCGCCCAGTACGAAGCTAATATTGCTCACAAGATGTTTATGTAATTTCAACACAACTCAATTTTGCCCTTCCACGTAAAAAATAATGAGGAGCCTTATGCAAAAATATCCTCAAAAAATTACTATTACAATTTTCCATAGATCTCATTAATATCTGGTTAAATTATTGAGCTTTAAATAAGACAGATTCAGTTGCCTAGTTTCGTTTGAGAATTTCAGTTGATCATTTTAATGTGACAAGTGTTACTGTGTGTCAATGTGACAAGTTCCACTGTGTAGCAGTAGGTCGATCCCGGTCTGTCCGGTCGAGCAGACCCATCAACCACAAGCAAGCAATCACTCCTTCAGTGCTGATCCATGCAGTGAACTGAAGTTCTTTTTCGGTGGACAGTACCTCGCAACGGCAAGGCGCAGGGACATGTATGGAGCTCTAGTTCTTGGATGGACGCCACATTTGCATCTCCATCCACTTAACAGTGTCACCACACTAGGTTCCATATCACCCATTTTTTTATTATATGGTTACCGACCAATGAGGTAAATAGTTTCCTGGGTTACAGGAATCTATTATGTTTGTCACTCAGTGCTGAGTCTTCTAATGAAGACGTAGGCAGCACTATATCAGGTGAGTGGAAAATGGTCACCACTGTCCACCTTTAGATCCATTGCGTATTTGGTCGTAATAGATTTTGTCACGTATTGTTATGCAACAGGTTTATTCTTATTCCCAATTTTACTGTGACAATCTATTTCAATATTCAGTAGCGGATGAAAAAGCACAGAATATAATTATATCTCACGGAATATTCACTTCTTCCTCTCCCATTAGTGCTGAGCGAAATTCATTTACTGTGTAATGAAATGGAAAGCAAAGCAGGGAATAAACTGAGAGGACAAAAAAATCTATGAACATTTCCCCCTCTGCCAACACAATTGTAAAATATAGGTGGGACATTACTTTACATACCACGATATATTTGTGGAGGTTTTTGCCAGATTAAATTGTCCCGTTTAGCTCTCTTATGGTGGGGACAACTCTAGCACTCTTCCAGCTAACACAAGACGATTTTATTTGCCTGCACGAGGGCCGTAGGAACCTAAGGGTGTTAATTGGAGGGCATTAGGAGCTGAGAATCGTCTGGGAGCTGGAAAGATTAAAGGAGAAATGTTATTACCATCGCAGACAGGTTAATGGAGACTGTTTCTAATGGCTTTATAACGAGTGGTCCTAAAGCTGTAAAGTCTGGGTGGTGGCACTTAAAAAGAATTGTTAACTCAAAGAAGGCAGTAATGGAAAGTGTTTTTGATCATTTCACTGCGAGAAGTCCATGCTAAACGTAAAAAAATAAATAGATACATATATAAATAAAAATAGCTAACACATACAGGTCGAACTTTGACATTTCCCTGCGACCTTGACCTCTGACTGGTTGTTTTCAAAATCCAGTCCCTTGATCCTTCCCTTACCCCGAGTCCTTTCTTCAGTTTTTATTTAAATTAGATAAAAACTGTTAAAGTCAACCTTGTTATGTGACCCTGACCTTTGACCTAATCTGATCCTCAACCCTTCCACCAAATTTGGTCCAAATGAGATTAAAATAAAATATTCTGGTTATTAGCCCACACAGATATACACGGGGTCGAAATGTGATCTTGACCCATGACTAGCTGTACTCAAAATCAGCTCCATTCCTCCTTGCTTTAGCCTTAACCCGTCCAAGTTTAGTCTAAATCAGATCAAAACTCTTAAGTTGCCCTTGTCATGTGACCTTGGCTTTTGAGGTATAGTTCTCAAAAGCATGAAGTCAGTTCCTTGTTTGATCATGAACCCTCTCGCTATGTTTTGTTTTAAATGGATCAGTACTGTGTGTAAATACAAAAGTAAGTTTGCTTTAACTTGGCCCAAAGTTTCGTCCTTTTGCCGCTTATTCCACAAAGATCAGTGGCAGACTAGGACGAAACCATATCCTTACATCCTTTCCATAGCACTTCTTCGTGACTAGCACCATATTCTAGTGTTAGTATATTGTAACTACAATGAATTCAATATGGATAGATGGCATTTTTAGGCCAAGTTAAAGTAAAATGAGTATAGTACACAAGAACTCCGTCCTTTACTTATCTACAACTCGGTCTCATATTTAACTACGTAGGACAGTGTTTTCGTTTGTTAAGGAAGGTCTCTAACACCTCTTTCTTTGCGATTTATTCTTTGGATATGGGTAATTGATAACATTTTGTACATTATTTATCCAGCGTATGCTGATATGGGAAGGATTTATGTAACACAGAAAAGGACAGTAAGGTGTAATAAACAAAACAAATCGCTTAGGAAAAGGTGGTACCGAGCTTCCTCAACCGACGAGAAGACGTGTCATAGTTATGGTCCATTCACCTTAACCTGACCCAGATTTTCGTCTTTTTGTTGCTTAGTTATCTCAGTGATAGAAAAAGACAATGCCATGTCTCAACATCCTTTCCTCAGCACTTCTTCGTGAATAGCACCATTTTTTTAAAGCAAAGTTGTTTGTAATAATTCAGCATTTAAGACTGAGAGATGTCAGTTGTAGGCCACGTTAGAGTAAAGGGGGTATGGACAGTGACAGTAAGATATTGAGATGTTTGTTAGAATCTAAATAAAATCGCTTGAGAACGACAAGCATATAAAAGAACTGTAAATTCAGTGGTGGTGTTATTGCAAACAATTCTCTCGCGTAACAAGAAGCGATATTTCAAGCTTCATTAAATCATCTGAGGTTGGTAACAGTAATGTAGAAATATTGTTGTCATACTAAATTGGGAAACGAAGTCTATTCATATTACTACTGGATGTCTTTCTTAAGCAGTAAAAAGTATTTCCAGGGAACGGCAGGAGTAAAACACATTTATAATCGTGATAGAGCTGTTAAACTCATCGAAGCCTTACCGTGACGTCTTCTGAAGTTGCTCTTACTGTCTCCAGTTTCTCTTATAATACTTGAGGACTGCCTAAGTCAATGAGCTTCATCCTTTTCGTCAATCAAGATTCAAGATTATAAACAATGATAAATTTCTGTCTCCCCTGTGTCCGGGAAAATTGGCTGAATATGAAAATCGCTGCCCAGTATTAGTTGAATATCGTTGCACAAATTAGATGCATATCGCTGCGCAAGATAAGTGAAATATCGCTGCCTATGATTAGACGAATATCAATGCGCTACACTGGTCGAATATCGCAGTGCAAGATAAGTGGAATGTCGCTGTGTAAGATTAACGAAGTATCATTGCTTAAAATTCACCGAACATCGCTGAAGTTAGCAAGCCTATTGTTTCTAGATGGTCACATTATATTACATGAATACGGAATTTCATGAAGAACTTTATGAAGATGGATTTAGTAAATGAATGGCGGGGTGACCTATTTACGCACGGCATTCTGATTATATATATATATATATATATATATATATATATATATATATATATATATATATATATATATATATATATATATATATATATATATATATATATATATATATATATATATATATATATATATATATATATATATATATATATATATTCTCTCTCTCTCTCTCGATGAGTTTGTGTTTTCCCTATTTCATTTTCTGAATGCGACCCACGTCATTTATAACACTGGGAAAAGGATATTGATGATGATGATGATGATGATGATGATGATGATGATGATGATGATGATGATGATGATGATGATGATGACGACGATAATGATGATGCTGAGGAGGAGGAAGATGATTTCCATTTTCCTACCTGTCTGGAATATGATGATGATCATGATCATGGTGATAATGATGATAGTTATTCTACATCCGTTCCCTTTCCCCTTTGTGGAACCTATCCTCCCAATATATAACTGTGGTATCTGTGATGATGATGATGCTTGTTCGCCTACTTCCTTGATTTTACTTTTCCCGTTTCTGAATCCTACCTTCCTAATCTGAATGGTTGGGTTATGATGATGTCCATAACGATGATGATGCTGATGAAGATGATGATGATGATGATGCTGATGAAGATAAAATCTGGCGACAGCGTGAAGACCTACTCTACTGTATTTCCTCAGTCTCTTTTCTTCTTCCAAACTCTTCACCTATTTGCATCAAGCATGGTACAATTTTTTCATGCACAATTACCCCCGGACACTTTTTTAAGGGTAGTTACGGGGCCAAAGGTCAAACCACAAATTCACACAAATTTTAGGAGCCAGTGTCGTTATATATTCGTTAATCATCATATTTTACACAGAGGCAGCAGTGTGCTGGAACTGTGTGGAGACCATCTTGCACTCCCTCGGTCATGTTGGCAGTCTTTAGTTTCTTTTGGAGTTCTGGATTATACTCTTGCCATGTTTAATAATGAGAATTAGGTAAGGATAATGATGATGATGATAATGATGAATTCTTACTCTATTATGTTGACCCCTTTTATAAAGATGAGAATGGGATTAAGATGGTGGTGGTGATGGTGATGATGATGATGATGATAGATATTTTCGTGAGGACGGTAATATTCCCAGCTCCCTTCGTATTTCTCCTGACTTTGAGTACCAGTAAGCACGGGAATATCTGGCTCATACTACTAAATACAAGGCAGGCAGTATTCTCTCCGGTATTCTAGAAAAGTATAAGCGCTTCTGAATCCCCCCCTCTCAGAATGCTGGCGCGGTATTTGCATGTGTATTAATATTCTCGGAAAAATTGAAGTCAAGCACCTTCCACTCACAGCACTAAGAGCCCTCCATGCCTATTCCCTTGCCTCGCTACACCTGCTGCCT
Source organism: Coenobita brevimanus (assembly GCF_032717465.1). Taxonomy (NCBI): domain Eukaryota; kingdom Metazoa; phylum Arthropoda; class Malacostraca; order Decapoda; family Coenobitidae; genus Coenobita; species Coenobita brevimanus. Next base: position 7,329,379 of record NC_137060.1, read on the forward strand.
CACTCCTCCTGCCTCACCTTGCCTCACCTTGTTTTACCTATCTTTTCCTTGCCTCACTTTGTCTCTCCTTAACTCATTCTGCCTCACTTCCTCGTCTTTCCTGCTTGTCCCCTGCCTCGCTACACCTTCTGGCTTCCCCCTGTTGCCTTATCCTGCATCTCCTTGCCTCATTCTGCCTCATCCTGCCTTACCGTCCTCTCTTTGCTTCATCTCCTAGTCTTCTTTCCTGTTCCCTTGCCTCATTACACCTGCAGCCCCACCTTGCCTTTCCTTTCCTTAGCTTGCTTCATTCTGTCACCCCCTGTCGTATACTTTTCCTCATTTTGCCTCACCTCCTCACCTTCCTGCCTGTTCCCTGCCTCGCAACACCCGTTGCTTCACCTTTCCTGCCTCACCTTGTCTCTCCTTGCCTCACCTTCTCATCTTCTTGCATGTTCCCTTCTCTTCGCTGCCTCATCTTTCCTCACCTTCATTCCTGCTCTTTCCTCCCCTTACCTCTCCTTGCTTCACCCTGCCTTACCTTTCTTCATGTTCCATATCTTGCTTCACATGCTGCCTGCTGCCCCCTGATTCATCTTCCCACCCTTTCCCTGCCTCACCCTGCTTCGCCTATTAATCTTCCTACATATTCCTTGCTTTGATAAACCAGTTGCTTGTCCAACCTGCCTCACCCCCTCATCTTCCTGCCTGTTCCTTGCGCCATTACCCGTGCTGCCTACATTGTCTTTCTTTCCCTGCCGCACTTAATTTTCCTGTCTCACCCTGCATTATTTTTTTTTATCTTTCAGCACGTTCCTTGCCTCTCTTTGCATTACTTTTTCTCACTACGTCATCTTGCTTCACCATGCTTCATCTTTTCTTCCTGCAATTTTTCTGCTTCGCTCTGCCTTGCCTCGCTGTCTTGCTTCCTTTGCCTTATCTCCATATCTTCCTGTCTACCCTTGTCTCCGTACATCTACTGCTTACCTCTCCCTGCTTCACCTTGCCTCATTTCATCTTCCTGCCCCAATTTGCCTATTTTCTAACCTGCCTCCCTCACTGTGCCTCGTCCTACCTCTGTGTGACTAGCTTCCTCATCTCATCTCACTTCCTCACGTTCCTTTGTGTTCCCTGCCTCACTTTGCCTCACCCTGCCTTTCTCTGCCTCATCTCATCGCCCTGCCTCTTCCATGTATGGCTACACCAGCTGCCTACCTTGTCTGCCTCGCCCTCTTCCTGCCTTTCTCTCCACCTGCTGCCTCGCACCCACCATTCCCCCTTCCACCTCCTGAATGCTACCAACCCTGATTATTACAGTCTCAGGTGTGTGTGTGTGTGTGTGTGTGTGTGTGTGTGTGTGTGTGTGTGTGTGTGTGTGTGTGTGTGTGTGTGTGTGTGTGTGTGTGTGTGTGTGTGTGTGTGTGTGTGTGTGTGTGTGTGTGTGTGTGTGTGTGTGTGTGTGTGTGTGTGTGTGTGTGTGTGTGTGTGTGTGTGTGTGTGTGTGTGTGTGTGTGTGTGTGTGTGTGTGTGTGTGTGTGTGTGTGTGTGTGTGTGTGTGTGTGTGTGTGTGTGTGTGTGTGTGTGTGTGTGTGTGTGTGTGTGTGTGTGTGTGTGTGTGTGTGTGTGTGTGTGTGTGTGTGTGTGTATGTGTGTGTGTGTGTGTGTGTGTGTGTGTGTGTGTGTGTGTGTGTGTGTGTGTGTGTGTGTGTGTGTGTGTGTGTGTGTGTGTGTGTGTGTGTGTGTGTGTGTGTGTGTGTGTGTGTGTGTGTGTGTGTGTAATCAGTCTCAAATACCTGTGTATGCATATGTGTGTACTTTTCATATCTTCTACATTATAATACTGAAAACAATAGTCAGGTACAGTGAGGCTGGCTACGGTGATGTGGAATATAGTGAAATTGTATACCGTGAAGTCGACTACAGTGTTTGGATACAGTGTTCAGGTACAGTGAATTCTACGCATGATGCACCCACATCTTGCGCTTGTAAAATCTGCTTATTGCGTGTGTTTGTAAGCTCGAGAATTATGGAATATTAGAAAGGTCTTTGTGCCGAAGAAAATACCACCATATCTCATACTGCCACACCTCACATTGCTACGCCTTACACTGCTACACCTCACATTGCAATACCTTACACTGCGACACCTCACACTGCTACACCTTACACTGCTACACCTCACATTGCAATACCTTACACTGCAACACCTCACACTGCTACACCTGACACTGCCACACCTCACATTGCTACACCTCACATTGCTATACTTCATACTGCTGCACCTCACACTTCTGCTTCTCACACTGCTACACCTCACACTGCCACACCTCACATTGCTACACCTTACACTGGTACACCTCACATTGCTACACCTTACACTGCTACACCTCACACTGCCACACTTCACACTGCTACACCTCACACTGCCACACCTCACATTGCTATACATCACGCTGCTGCACCTCACACTTCTGCATCTCACACTGCTGCACCTCACACTGCTGCACCACACACTGTCTCAACTCACACTGCCACACCTCACACTGACTCACCTTACACTGTTACACCTCACAGTGCCACACCTCACACTGTTATACCTCTCACTGCCACACCTCTCACTGACACACCTCACACTGATACACCTCACACTGCCGCACCTTACACTGCTGCACCTCACACTTCTGCACCTCACACTGCCATACCTCATACTGCTGCACTTTATACTGCAATACCTCACACTGCTGCACCTCACACTGCTGCTCTTCACACTGCCACACCTCACACTGCTGAACCTCACACTGCGACACCTCACACTGCTGCACGTCACATTGCCACACCTCTCACTGCCACACCTTATACTATTACAACTCACACTGTCGCAACTTACACTGCCACAGCTCTCACTGTCCATCACACAGTCACATCACATACTGCTACACCTCACACTGCCACATCTCACTCTATTTAACCACACAGTGACACGCTCACACTTTTACGCAACACATTGCCACACCACACACTTCCACACTTCACACTGTTACTACCACACACAGGCACAACTAACACTAGCACCACTACACACTGCCACATCTCACACCACCACACTTCACATTCTCACACTACACACTGCTACACTTCACATTCTCACACTACACACAGCCACAACACACACTACTACACCTCACACATCTTGCCACACACATTACCACACTACACGCTGCTACACCACACACTACCACACTACACGCTGCTACACCACACACTGCCACAACACGGTCTGCCACAATAAACACAGCCACGCCACACACTGCCACATCATACCCTTCTACACCTCACTCTGCCACTTCACAGTCACACCATACATTGGTACACCACACACTGCCTCGAACCATACACTGCCACACCGCATACTGTCACACCACACACTGCGAAATCACACTCTTCTACATCACAAACTATCATACCATAAACACACTGCCACCACCAACTGTTACAGCATACACTGTCACACTTCACACTGCCACACCTCAAACTGCCACACCACATATTGTCGCAACAGATACTGGCACAGCACACACACTGCCACTTCATTCACTTCTGTACCATACACTGCCACATCTTACACTGCCATACCACACACTGAAACCTCACACATTGCCACACCACACACTGCCACACAATACCGGTATACACTGCCATCATACACTGCTACGACACACACTGTCACACTTCACACCACCTCCTGTCCTATTGCTGAACCTTACACTGCCACACGCGTACTACCACATCTTATAATGGAACATCTGAAACTGCCACAACACACACTACCATACCATACACTGCCACACAACATACACTGCTAAACTATACACTGGAACACCTCACACTGATACGTCTCACACTGTCACACCACTCACTTTCAGATCTCACACCTCACAGTGCCATTCCTCCCACAGCGATATTACTCACTGTCATATCTTAAACTGCCCTACCCCACATTGCCACAACACATTACACATTCACACTGCCACTGTACATCGCACACTGCTACACTACTTACTGCCACTTCACATAATGACACACCCTATATTACCACACCAATACACACAGTCACACCATATACAGCCAGACCTCACACCTCCATAGCACACACACACACACACACACACACACACACACACACACACACACACACACACACACACACACACACACACACACACACACACACACACACCTTACCCTACCACACGACACCACACACATAACCACACAACCACACCTTATACCGCTCCTCTCCTGCCTCTTACTGCATAGTAACTTTTTTAACAACCTGCATTAAGTTGATCTCGTCCACTTTGTTTAAACACAACACTTCGACGGGCTCTGTCCAGCTACTTTCCAGCTTTCTCTGTGTAAAATAAACAGTGCAGTGAAAAATGTGTGAGTTGGTTAAAAAAAAAAAAAAAAAGACATTTAGTGAGTCTGAGACCACTTAGTTTTATTGTGCGTTGCTAATCTCTCTGGGGTGTATGAACTGTGGCATAAATCTCTGTGCAGAAGGAGACATTAGGGCAAAAGATCATAATAAATGTGAATAACTACAGTAGGTCGATGGTCTGTGCTAGGCAGCTCCTATAAGAGCGTAACTAAACTACCAGAATAAGACAAGGATAGTAAAGAAGAATGCTCTCATCCGGCCACCAAACACTCCAGTTAAAACTGGCAGGAGAAAGTGTGTTGTGTGGCAGCGTGTGGTGTGGCAGTGTGAGGTGTGGCACTTTGAGGTGTGGCAGTGTGAGATGCAGCAGTGTGAAATGTAACAGTGTGTTGCGTGGCAGTGCGCTGTTTGGCAGTGGGGTGTGACAGTGTAAGGTGTGGCAGTGTGAGGTATGACAGTATGAAGTATGGCAGTGTGAGGTGTGGCAGTGTTAGGTATGGCTGTGTGTGATGTGGCAATGTGAGATTTGGCAGTATGAAATATGGCAGAGTGTAATGTAGCAGTGTGAGGTGTGAAAGTGTTTGGTGTGGCTGTGTGAGGTTTGGCAGTATGATATATGGGAGTGTGGTGTGGCAGTGTGATGTTTGGCAGTATGATATATGGAAGTGTGGTGTGACAGTGTGACGTGTGAAAGTGTTTGCTGTGGCAGTGTACGGTATGATAATGCGGGTCGCATGAGAGTGTGAGGTGTAGTAGTAATGGGCAGCTTGGATGTGACAGTCGTAATGTGTGGCTTGGAAGTGTTTGAAGTGTGATTCTGTAAGGCTTGGGATTATGGTGTGGTGTAACAAGTTTGTAAAGAGTGGTAGTGGGGTTTGGAAATGAGGTGTAGCAATGAAAGCGTATTGTGGCGATGTGAAGCGGGGTACTGTGTGTGTGTGTGTGTGTGTGTGTGTGTGTGTGTGTGTGTGTGTGTGTGTGTGTGTGTGTGTGTGTGTGTGTGTGTGTGTGTGTGTGTGTGTGTGTGTGTGTGTGTGTGTGTGTGTGTGTGTGTGTGTGTGTGTGTGTGTGTGTGTGTGTGTGTGTGTGTGTTTGTGTTTGTGGGTGTGTGTGTGTGTGTGTGTGTGTGTGTGTGTGTGTGTGTGTGTGTGTGTGTGTGTGTGTGTGTGTGTGTGTGTGTGTGTGTGTGTGTGTGTGTGTGTGTGTGTGTGTGTGTGTGTGAAAAGAGATAAAGGCCTGACACTGAATAGTGTGGCATTTTGTGTGTGTGTGTGTGTGTGTGTGTGTGTGTGTGTGTGTGTGTGTGTGTGTGTGTGTGTGAAAAGAGATAAAGGCCTGACACTGAATAGTGTGGCATTTGAAATGCAGAAGTGTGAGATATGAGAGCATGAAGTGTGACAATGTGAGGTAAGTGTGGCACTATGAGATCTGACGTAGTTAGGTGTTATATTGTGAAATGTGGCAGTGTAAATGTAACAGTGTGAGGTGTGATAAAGTAACGTATTATATTATGGAGTATGGCAGTGTGAGATATGACAGTTTGAGGTTTGACAGTGTGAGGTGATATACTGTGATATGTAGCGGTGAGAGATGTAGCAGTGTGAAGCCTGTCGTTGTATGGTGCAGCAGTGTCAAACACCAAACAGTAACATTTCCAAAACACACTATGGCTAATACTAGGCTTTATCCCACAAAACATGGCGAGGTGTGAATGAATCAGTTTTAATACCAGGACAGCAGCGGCGAAGCGTTGATGAAACAGTATAATACCAACGCATCAATGGATCAAACATTATTAATACCAGGGCATATCACGTATCAATTATTATCGCACTAGAAATACCCAGGTATGGATGAACGAGGAGTAATACCAGGGCATGAATGACGTTGTGGAGAAGACAAAATTAATACCAGGACATCAATGATGAGTTGTGAATGAAGCAATATTAATACCAGAAAACTAATGGCCTGTTGTGGATGAAGCATAATTAATATTAGGATATAAAAGGCGAATTGTGGATGAATCAAAATTAATACCAGGCTATCAATGGCGAGTTATGATTGAGTCAGTATTAATACCAGGATATCAGCGACGAGTTAAGGATGAAATAATTAATATACCAGGAGATAAATGACGACTTGCGTATGGAATTATATTAATACCACAGTTAAGGATGATACAGAATTAATACCAGGCCATCAATGACGGATTGTAAATCAGTGGCGAATTGTGTATGAAATAATATTAATACCAGAGTTGTGGGTGAAGCAAGATTAACACCCGTACATTTGTGGTGAGTTGTGGATAAAACTAAATTAATTCCAGGACACAGATGATCTATACACTTGCCCGCTTCACCTGCAGGAGTTGGTGGTAGGTGGTGGCAATCATCATCCACTCGCTTGATGCAGTGCTGCCTACTTCTTCCTTCACATTTATTATTCTATTGCTGTGTCTGCCCTCCTCTATTCCTAATTTTTCATTATCTTCCTGTCGCTTTTTATTACCCTTCTTTCCACGTAAGGCGGCTCTACTATGAGTGACAAGCTGAATGATTTGCTGTAACCCAGCAAACCATTTACAGCGCTGGGTGATATCCATGAAACCAGATAAGAAGATGGTGCTGAGCCTGTTCTGATACCCCTGGGAAGTGGGTGGAGTGATGCAAATGCTGCATCCATCCAAGAACCAAGCTTCCACATATTTTCCCGCGCCTCGCTGGTGCGGGGAACTGTCAGCAGCAATAGAAGATCGATTAGCCGCAAGGGGCAGCCTTGCAGGGGCAGTTGCTTGCTTGCAGTTCATGAGTCTGCTCAGCCAGACAGACTGGAGTTAAACAACAATAGCAATAAACCTGTAAGAGTAAAATATCAAACGAGCTCTGGATGAAACATTCTTCATGCCAGATCTGTGGGTGAAACAAAATTAATACCAGCACACCACTGACGAGTTGCACTAAATTAATACCAGGACGCACATGACCTACTCACATACCTGCTTCACCTGTACGAGTGAAAAGATCAGGGGTGAGCGGGATCGCCACTGATTCCAACAACAGAGTGAGAAGTGTGGCAAAAAATAGCCGGGGAAAGAAAAGTCTGAATTTTTTATCAGACTCGGTGGACTTTGAAGAGACCTGTGTGACCTTTGCCGGACCCTGACGGGCAAACCATCACTTTTTACGATGCTTTTTTTTTTTTTTTTTTTTTATCTGGGTGAAATTGCAGTGGTCTGTTTGCTATCTCCTTTCGATATTGGTAAAAGAAGAGACACAGAGAAAAAAGAAAACAAGATAGAGGAAAAATAACTAGGGCTATTTTCTCCCCGTATCGCACTCCATTCTGAAATAGGTCTTTTTTTTTTTTATCGCGAAGGAGAAGGAAGTGGAAGAGGAGGAGGAGGAGGAGGAGGAGGAGAATGAAAAGAACGAGAAGAAGAAGAAGAAGAAGAAGAAGAAGAATAGCTGCAAGAGTAGCAACAACAGCAGCAGCTGCAGTAGTAGTAGTAGTACTAGCTGCAGCAGCAGCAGCTTTAGTAGTAGTAGTAGTAGTAGTACTTTTAGTAGCAGCAGCAGCAGCTGCTGCAGCAGCAACAAGAGCAACAGCAGCAGCAGCAACAAGAGTAACAGCAGCAGCAGCACTAGTAGTAGTAGTAGTAGTAGTAGTAGTAGTAGTAGTAGTAGTAGTAGTTTTTGTAGTAGTAGTTGCAGCAGTAGTAAGAAGTAGCCAAGTAGCAGTAGTTTTGGTTGTAGTACAGTAGTTGGAACCCCCGGCTCATCTGAAGGGAAAACTGTGGACTGCAAGCTTAAGTTACCCTTCTCTTACAGGTCTCCATCCTCCTTTCGGTAGATAAGAAAGTAGTTGAAGGACATCTGAATGGCCCGGCAGTCGAGCCACCCGGTTATATCAGTGCCACCATATGAAGGCGTCCCTCTCCACCATCCCGCCAATCGATATTTGGAAAGCTGAATAAAATTGTCTGGCGGTAACAGTAATGACATATACAAGATTTACTGATGACCAAGGAGTAGCGAAGACTTTCTGATTTCTCTGCCAGGGCGTCTCTCTCTCTCTCTCTCTCTCTCTCTCTCTCTCTCTCTCTCTCTCTCTCTTCTTTGTTTATATTCGTTTCTTTCTACTATACCACATTTTACTTCTGCCTTTCAGAGTGCAATAGTAATGAAGACCCTAATTTTGGCTATATCTAGCCCTTATACTTCAAAAAATCTCTCATCCACTGAAAAAGAAAAAAAAAAAACTCCAGAGGACAGCAGCAGCAACACCAGCAACAGTAGTAGCAGTGGTAGCAGTAGTAGTAACAGTAGTGGTAGTAGTAATGGTGATAGTAGCTACTATTGTTGTTGTTGTGGTGGTGGTGGTGGTGGTGGTAGATGACGATGATGATGTTGTTAGATGTTGTTGTTGTTATTGTGGTAGATGTTGCTGTTGTTGTTGTAGCCGAGGTTCATCCGAAATGTGAACTTAGTAGACCGCAGGCTTAAGCTGTCCTCCTCTAGTAAAAATATAATACAAAGGACCTTACCAAACTGTAGTAATTGAAAGCACAGTCAGGTATATTTCTTAGGTCTTCTTGGGCTCTCCAGCAAGCATCAAGAGAGTTAGCTGTGAAGTGTAAAGGAAGCGGTTACTTAGGCATTATATACAGGCTGATCTATTTGTAACGCCCCACTTTCACTCCACTGGGTTGTTTGTCGTGTATTGTGGGGACGGTTCAGTTAGGGTTATCAATGTCTATCCTGTATCAATGACGCATTTCTTACACCCACGGTCTCACCCACGCCCCCATCAGCTGGCTTAGTCGTCCCTGCAACACACTAGATCCTGTCAGATGAGCTTTCACTGCAGCGCTTTTTACGGGCCACCTATATGGAGGAATATCAGCGCCACATCTCATCTGACCTTCCAGTTCGTGAGGAAAGGACTGACTCGTCGGTAAATATTAGTCTCAGTAGTTAGCTCAGAGTTTCATCGCTTCGTGGTTGTTAAGTTTCTTAGGTTGGCTTTGAGTGGCTTATCTCAGCGACAGAAAATTTGCCTTCACCCTTTACGAGCCCTCCACAGCATGAGAAAAGAACGGACGTGGCGGTAAATATCAGTCTCGATAGAGGTAGGTTACAGCTACATTGTTTCATGGTTATGTTAGGTTCATTAGGTTGTGTGGAAAAAAAAAAAAAAATGACATGTCGGAAAATATATATCTTTAAGCTTTTACAGCATACTTGCATCGCTTTCCGGTTAGGGTAGGTGTGTTTGGCTGGATATGACCTTCATAATGTAAGGATGTAACTCATATCGGTCTACATACCGGTCTCCATAGGGTGCAGTTACGTTCCTTCCAGGTTAGTTTAGGTGAATGTGGTTGATGGCTAGTATACTTCGTCTCTTTTTGGAGATTTGTGGACTGTCACTAAATCCACGGATCTCCAAAGCACAAAAAGATAAGCTGCTCCAGGTCAGCCCAGCGGACTTAACTGTGAAACGATGTAACTGTGGGCCATATTTCACGTGGCGTAGTAGGCTTAGTAACAACTGTTCGATAGCGATTTATTTTCCATACGACACGTTAACATTCTCTTGTATCTACTGACATAATTTTAACATTTAATTAATTTCTAACAATAATAATCAAGAGGATGCTAGGGTGTAATATGCAAAATAAACCACAAAGGAAGAGGTACTAATGAAGCCTACTATGCCACATAGAATTCGGGCCTGTCACTTAACCCTCCTGGGGAAGGGAACATTTTAAGGGTTTGAATTTCATAAAAACAGACTTTACTGATCTAACAGAAGACCCACCGACATGTCGTAAAAATACCCTCGCTAATACCAATACACCGGTCCTGTATGAGACAGCCTTAGCATGTATTCAATAAGGACGGTGGGTGTTAGCGCTAAACTGGTGACATGTAGAGGTGTATGGTATGTAGGAGGACTACTGGGCCTTGGGAGCAGGATGTGAAGTCTGTGCCTAAAGTCGGACACAAAAAAAAATATATATATAGAAAGACTTAGCCAAAGTCAACACCACCACATGAAAAAGGTTAATATCTTCAAGCCGATGACGTGTTTTCTTTTCTTCTTTTTTTTCTTTTTCCCTTTTCTCTCGTTTTTCTTTTCCCTTTCTTTCGCTTTTCTTTTTTTTCCTTATACCAAATGCTTGCACTAAACTTAGAAGCACCACCTAGTAGTGGAAGGGGTTACGATTGCATCTAACTTCCCCAGGTTGGGGGGAAAAAGAAGACTTCCCAGAAATGAATTAAAAAAAAAAAAAAATGCGTCGCCAAATTGTCCCTAAAAAGGTTCAGTGACTTCGCAAATCGGAGAGCTTACACGTGGTGGAGCTGTGCCCCTTGAGTGGAGTAGCTGCGGTATTTACCTAGAAGCGTAAATTTCTAAATTTTCCCTGCACCCCACAGTGGGAAGGACCCTGGTTCGACTCTGGAGAGGCGCTTTCTGTCATACGAGGATGTTGGATTCCTACCTCGGTATAGGGACTTAGCTGCACCTGAAGGGCAGCCCACCGAAGCAGTTGCTTATACCTGTGGACGACTGGTCAGCTCGGCCAGACAGACCAGGGTTACGCAGCAATACCAACAACATGCCGAGTAAAGTCAAAGCAAACACAGTCGTTTCCAGCGCTCCAAGTCAGTCAGAGAATCGCTTTGGACTAATTTCCGACAGGAGGCTTTATCGGCCAGACGTAAATCCGGTGAGTTACGGCCAAAGTTGCCAGTGTGAGATGTCGATACCTGGATTCTTGCGCGTCAAGGATACCAGACCAACTGGCGGAATAAACCTGAGTCCAGATACGTTTACTAACACCAGATGCAGTTTTGTTTCACGTAATTTTTCACCCTGATAGCCACTCTTGTTTCTAGTAAAGTGTTTGGTGGCTATATGAGTGAAGACAAAAGTACAAACAGGTAGTCGATTACACAATATAGTTTGCTTGTGATGTGTATGGCAGCTGTGAGTGCAGAGCAAAATACAATCAAGCCATCGCATACTGTTATTGTCTTGTTTGGCTGGGAGGTCTGTGATAGCTATATGAGTGAAGACAACACTACAAACAAGCAATACAATACACAACTAAACATTCACTCTAGTATGTCAACGAAGTGTTAGTAGATGCATGAGAGAGGGTGAAGGAGTAAACAGCCAATATGCACAGTATATCATTCACTCTAGCTCAGTTACCAAGTGTATGTCAGCTATATAAGTGAGGTCAAAAGTATAATCAATTAAGATATCTACTTTCGCATTAATCTGAAGTGTTTGGCAAATGTATGAGTGAAGAGAAAAGTATAACATAGCATTCTTATAAATAGCCTAATACTATCTTTTTATTGTGAATTATTTGCTAGCAATAAGAGTGAACACAAAAATATGACTGTGAACAAGCAACACAGGGGCGTGCTCTAAATTCAAATACCTTGCTTATTACATTACACACATCCTTCATATAATCCTTTTGTGTCCCATCAGGAGCACAGGGGCCCCGAATTAGGCTGTTTAATCAAAATACATAAAACGAGAGAGACAGTCTCGATCTTTCCGGAGTGTCATTATGTAAGCACTAAGCATTCCTCAGTAGTAAATCCTTAAGGGCTCCATTCGGCTCGAGCGCCTTACCCACTAGTCCACCTGGCGTCATTTGGTTATGCAGCAAATGATTTTCTGAATTACAGGAAATCATCTGCCCTACATTGATGTAGAGTAACCTGACGGCAGCACGACATCGAGTTAGAGTATGGTGGGCGTCCCCACCAATCACGAATTTTACATATTACACCTTAACGCTCTGCGGATGTTACAGAACATCGTTTAAATATCGACACAGTTCTTGCCAATAGCAAACAGGAGAACACTGAGTTATATTGTGCAAAATAATACGCTAAAGAGGAGGTGTTAAGAGAACTCCAAAGTCGCTTATAAATAATTATGACCATTAAGCTTAACGAAGAAAGTTGATAAATTTGTCACCTGGACTTGGTGTAATTGCCGTAACGACTCCAGGTGGCGTTGACATATGCACGGCTAAGTGGTGCCATTTAACTACTTATTCCGAACACAGGCACTGACGAGGAGCCTACGAGCGATGGTTGTTTGCATGTCGGGTGAACACCTGTCGTGTTCACCCAGGAACCAAACTTCCTCATATTTCCCTGCACCTCGCCGTGCTAAGGACCCTGGGTTGGTCCTGGTGTAGCGTTGTCTACCACAAGGGCATACCGCTTCCCTACACGATGTATATACTGTACTGTACCTGTAGGACGGCCCCAGAGAAGCAACTGGTTACCTGTAATCGACAGATCTGCTCCACTAGACAGACCGAAACATAGCACAATCCACAACAATAACTTTGATCTAACGCCTGCATTCCAATGAGTTCACGTTTCAGATAACCCTAGGGCTGTAATTACTAATGCTACTATACATGGTGAAGGAGAGGGATGCCTTCAAGTGGTGGCCCCGATATAATTGGGCGGTGGAACTACCTGGTTATACAAACATCCCTCACCTCCCACCCTGTCACCCAATGTTACCCAAAGGGAGGTTGGTATGCTGGAGGGGCCAGATTTAGCCTGCAGTCCACTAGGTTCACATAATTATCAGATGAACCTGGGACTACCACGATAGCAACATTAAGGTAAGGGTGAGTCATAATAGCCTGAGAGTGTTAATGCTGTCGCCATTACCTCTTATGCTCGGGACAACTCTCGTATTGTATCATAGCTAACGTTAGACGGCTGTAATCACCTGAGAGTGCTGGAGAGGGAAGCCGTCACGTGATGGTACCGATATGGCCGGGTGATGGAACTACCCGGTCATACAAACGTCCCTCAGTCCCCTCTCTGTTCCTGAAATGAGGAACGTGGCCTGCAGGAAGAGTGGGAACATCAGCCTGCAGTCCACAGGGTTCACGTTCAGACTAGCCAGGGGGCACAATTACGACTGCTTCCACTTTTCACGTGAGAAAGAGCATAGGAAAATGAGTGTGTTAATGCTGTGGCCATTTGCTGTCTCATGATCGGGACAAGTCTAGTATTCTATTCCACATTTCGGTGACGAACTTAACCCGCTGAGAGTAAGTCCTAAGAACCTAGGAATGCACATCTTTTCAGCCTCATTCATTTTTTTTTTTTTTTTTTTTTATCTGACACCTCAGTTGATGGGCAACATTATTCAGACTGAAGGATTCATTTTATCAGTAACCAAGGAGACGCATTTCTGCATCGTAACTATAGCTGCTCCAGTTTTATGCAACCATAATTTTGAATTCAAGTTGTAGAGTGACTCAGTCCCATCAAATGAAATTAATCCGACTATCCCTACAGACGATTTTGTTCAGGGCAGGGCAAGCTTTTTGTACTGGTGTGATCTAATGAAGGATATTTTTGCCTCACATGTGCATCAGCGTATCCCTTGGCTCTCATGTACGTACCTTTCCTGCTTGGCCCTCAGCCCAGAGTGTTAGGGCTTGTACGGAATGGTAAATAAAGATCTAAGTAAAAATAACAATGAAGTAAAACCCAAGGCTGCATCTAACCCCATGGCGTTCTGAAGGTCTCTGCTGGGCTGAGGAAAACCGACTGAGAGGAATTAGAATGAAATGAAAATAAGTCTGTTTGAAGCGGTTAAGACACACACACACACACACACACACACACACACACACACACACACACACAATGGATATTTGAATGCGTCTCTGTCTGTCTGTCTGTCTGTGCTGGTGCGAGTGTGTGCCAATATATTCGGGTGCGCGCACGTGTGTGTGTGTGTGTGTGTGTGTGTGTGTGTGTGTGTGTGTGTGTGTGTGTGTGTGTGTGTGTGTGTGTGTGTGTGTGTGTGTGTGTGTGTGTGTGTGTGTGTGTGTGTGTGTGTGTGTGTGTGTGTGTGTGTGTGTGTGTGTGTGTGTGTGTGTGTGTGTGTGTGTGTGTGTGTGTGTGTGTGTGTGTGTGTGTGTGTGTGTGTGTGTGTGTGTGTGTGTGTGTGTGTGTGTGTGTGTGTGTGTGTGTGTGTGTGTGTGTGTGTGTGTGTGTGTGTGTGTGTGTGTGTGTGTGTGTGTGTGTGTGTGTGTGTGTGTGTGTGTGTGTGTGTGTGTGTGTGTGTGTGTGTGTGTGTGTGTGTGTGTGTGTGTGTGTGTGTGTGTGTGTGTGTGTGTGTGTGTGTGTGTGTGTGTGTGTGTGTGTGTGTGTGTGTGTGTGTGTGTGTGTGTGTGTGTGTGTGTGTGTGTGTGTGTGTGTGTGTGTGTGTGTGTGTGTGTGTGTGTGTGTGTGTGTGTGTGTGTGTGTGTGTGTGTGTGTGTGTGTGTGTGATGTATGCATATCAGGTAATGTCCAGTGATCTACCTGTGTGTCATGAGTCAGGCGGATATTACCTGCTAAACATGAGGTTGACATAATCATCCCTGTGGGGGAAAATGACCAGAGGACTTAAAGCTGCTGCACCAGAGTAGGCCTGGAGGAAGGGCAGGGGCAGGGGCAAGGTGAGGAATGGATGGAGAGGGAGGAGAGGTGTGGTGGGTTTGGTGAGGGGAAGGGGGATAGGGAGGGCAGGTGTGGAGGAGGTGGGGAGGGAGGGAGGGAGAGGGAAGGTTTGCAAGGGGTAAATGGACAGGGAGAGAGGAAACGAAGGTGTGGAGAAGGTGGAGAGGTAAAAGATGGGAGGGAGAGCGAAGGAGATGTGTGAAGAGAATGAGGAGGGAGGGAGGGAGAGATGATGGGGTTGGTAAGAGAGAGGGGGGGAGAGAGGTGTGGAAAGGTAGAGAGGGGGGGGAGTGGGGGCGGGAAGATATGGAAAGGTGGAGAGGAAGGGAAGGAGAGAGGGGTAGGGGAGGTGTGGCATGGTGGTGGGGTGGAGAGAGGGAGAGAGGAGGGGAAGAGGGAGAGATGGTGGGTGAGGGGAGATGTAGGAGTGGGAGGGGGAGGGGTAGGGGAGGGATGGAGAGGGGTAATGGGTGGTGGCAGCATGTCCTTCGTCAGTCACGTCACTCTCACCAACAACACTGCATCATCTGCCACCCTACCCGCCACCAACACCTATTTTTCACGTAAATTAACTCTCTCATGGTCAGTACAAGTCCACTCGTAGTAATAATATCTCAGAAATATTAGGCGATTTTCCTCAATTTATTCGCAGGCAAATACGTATTCTGTCATTGTTGGAACTTATATCCCAGCTTTATTAGACGATTTTCCATAACCTACTCAACAACACGTGCTCTTTCATTTAGATTTACTAATGGTCGGCATAACTCTAATTTTACACTGGCTGTATTAAGGAATATATATTTTTATTACTCAGCTGAGAGTGAGTCATCCGATCCAGAGTGTGTTGATACAATAGTCCGTTTGTTTTTACCTGCCTTAAATCCGACGAGCCTGAGTTAATGAACAGGAATGAATCTCCTTGGTTACTAGTCAGATCGAACCTCTAAAACGAATACACTCGACTACCAACTGAGATGAGAGGGAGTTGGGGATCTTCGTCATGTTAGAAGAACCATGAATTCTTTCATTGAGATTACATTGGTCAAGGTCGAGACAACTCTAGTGTTTATCAACTAAACTGACGCTTTTGTTCAGCACAGTGAGTCATAGCAGACTTGGGTGATTTTATTCAGCGAAGAGTAGTAGTACTAATAGTAGCAGTAGTAGTAGTAGTATCTGTGGTAGGTGGGGGCGCTCACCATCCACTTACTCGATGTAGTGCTGCTCTCGGGTGTCTGTCCTTTCCTCTCCTCCATCCTTCTTTTCTTCCATCCTCTTCTGTCTTTCTTTCCTTCATTCTTTCCTTGTCCTTCTGCCTGTGGGTGACTACACTGTGTGACAAGCCAAATGGTTTCCTGTACACCAGGAAACCATTTACTACGCTGGGTGGTAACCATATAACGAAATTCTGGTGGGTAATTATTGCGCTCCAATCGGACTGAGCTGGTGAAGATTTATATCCAAGGGTGGTTGAGGTTGATTGCTCATGTAATGCCACTCAGGCATGAGTGAGGCTGGTCACTCGCATCTTAAATGTCAGGACCAACGGCCTAGTCCCGGGCTCCTACGCTCCTCATGGGGCAATGTAGGATTGGATGATGGATGGGTGTATTGAGTAATAGTAGTAGTAGCATCAGCACTGCCGTTGTAGTAGTGGTTGTTGTTGTTGTCGTCACTGTTGTCAATGTTGTTGTTGTTGTTGTTGTTGTTGCTGCTGATGCTGATGCGGCGGCGGCGGCGGCGGCTGCTGTTATTGTTGTTGATGCTCTTGTTCTTGATCTTGTTGTTGTAGCTCACGTTCATCTGATAGGTGGACCCAATGGACGGCAGGCTAGAGTTGACCTCTGGCAGTTCACCATCCTCATCTCAGGGGACAGGGAGGGAGTTGAGGATGTTTTGTATAACCAGGTAGCTCCATCGCTCAGTTATACCAGTGCCACAGCATGAAGGCACCCATCTTCACCACCATACGAACCGTAGAGTGTCAGAAGCGTGTCAGTAACCTAGTGTCTATGTTAACTCTTACACTCACATTCTGGACAGTTCTTTATTATGTTTTTACATTTAACCCCAGACTGATTTATTCAGGTGAGTTTCATAGTCTCCTGGGTTGGGATACACGGACACTCCTACAATTAATTCCTTGTCGTAACTTAGATATGTTTTTTCTGAAAGACCTAGACGAGAGAAGATTTTGCCCGCCTTTTCCTGAATTTCCCGCAGAAAGCATAACCTGCCTTTGTTTTCCGTGTCGTTACTGAAATTTATTTATTAAGTTAGAACAGGACACAAGAGGAACAGTAGACAGACTCCATGACCCTCCTGCAGCTCAAATCCTGAATTATGACGGGGAATTGATCGCAATGCAGTTTGTGTGTCCCGAACCTGTGTCAACCCTATAATGGTAAGAACAACTCTGTTACACTTTTTTACTTTCACTTGTCATAAACTTGCCATCTCATCATCGTGAATGCAGAGCCATTTGGTTGCTCGCCCTCCTATTCACACAACCCTCTCTTACACATCTCTTCACTCCATTCCTCCATCTCACATTCAGTCTCTCATCCCTCCTCTCCCTACACCTCACTCACATATTCTCTTAGTCAGCCTCTCATTCTCTATCCTCTCCACATGACCAAACCACATAGGCATCAAGAGCTACCTGGCGTCCCGGAATCCCACCTATTCTCATTCCGTTGGCAATTACCCCGTCCACAATTCCCTAATCCCAGGCTGACTGTAGTAACCCGTGCAGTCAGGCTTCACGGGGCGCCTATCCGCTTGTGAAGGCAGATTGGTGCTGCTAAATACGGGGTGGTTCATATATAATGCTCCTCTTCCACTCCGCCGGGCGATTTCTTGGGTGTTACAAGGATGGCTCAGTCAGTGTAAATAATGTCCATCCTGCATCATTTATTTATTTCCTACACCACCACACCCACACCCACACAAGCAGACTGAACACTGTCACCCTGCATCATTTATTCATTCTCACACCCACACCCACACCAGCAGACTGAACACTATCAACCCTGCATCATGTATTCATTCTTAGACCCACACCCACACCAGCAGACCTAGTACTGTCAACTCTGCATCATTTATTCGTTGTCACACCCACACCACTGGAATAAGCAATGTCAATCCTGCATCATTTATTCATTCCCACACCCACACCCATGCCAGCAGACTGAGCACTGTCAACCCTGCATCATTTATTCATTCTCTACTGCCACACCTACAATAGCAGGCTGAATCAGTGCCTATCCTGCATCATTTATTTCATTCCAAACTCCCACTGCCATACTTACGCCCACACCAGCAGACTGAGCCGTCCCGCAACATACAAGACACCTCCAGGTGTTTTAAATGCAGCGCTATTTACAGACCATCCCCTGTGTAAAAATCAGTTCGCCTCCCCTGCCTCATTCTCATTGCTGGATTCACAGATGCTTGAATGTGACGAAAGGTACAGAGACAAGTATATTCCCTGAGGCTGACGAGTACATTGCGGAAAAATCGAACCCTCTGAAACACGCACTAATAGAGGTAGGGTTTTCACTGTACTTCGCCAGCTGCAAATTTTCTTCAGACAGGACTGGGAAGATAAGGTGTATCTTTGACTGCACAACCAGGATCAAGAGTTCACCGGGACTTATTTGGACCCCATGGCAATGGAAAGTGTTGCATGCATAAACTGTTTTTACGTGATTGCAGTATGAAGCACACACTGAAAGGGCATGTGAAGGAAGGATACTTTCTAGCCTTTGGGGAGGAATGAATAATACGGAAGGCAAAATACTGCTTGCAGAGGATTGCTGGCCTACCTCTGCTTACCAACAGATGCATGATATTACAGTCGTCTACGTCTGAATGTGTATGAACCCAGAGTGGAAACAGAGGCAGAGGCGAACGAACTTTATGATTTGACTTTACGTTCGGACACAAATATCCTGTCGCCTCTTCTGCTTCTTTCTCCACGGGCTTTGAAAATCAGTCTCGTAATTCTACAACAAATGACACTTATTGTTTTCTCTAACCATACATCACTGTCAGCAGTCATTTGCGTCGGATTCAAGAGGCTAATGTTTTAAATCACGGCGAGAAAGGCCAGAAAGGTGACAGGACCTCTGATACCAATAGAATTTCGCGGCCAAAGTACATGCGGCCATCTGGAATAACAATATCGAACCATAAGACGAAGCAGAGCGAGAAAATAAACATATTTCCATCACATTTAGTTTTATAATGTACGAAAAAAAAAAAGACAGAGCCTACATAATATGTCCTTTCCAAAAAATACTAAAGAGGAAGTTAAATTCAAAATCCGTTCATTTCGAGATGCCTGGTCATATACTGCTTTTAAGTATCGTATAATAAGTGACCAGAGATTTCGTAACAACTATTCTTTAGCGACTTCATTCTGAACATTATATCTCAATTTTCTATTGTATGTTACTGGTGCAAACGATGTCGATAATAACATGGTATAGGCAGCAACCAAGAGAATGTTAAGTGGTAATATGCAAAATAAAAATCTATCTATCTATCTATCTATTGCCAGACGCCTCAATCCCGTTTGGGGTGGCCACAAACAAATCGCCTCCAAGTCGCCCTGTCCCCCGCCATTTCACTCCCCTGCTCCCAACTCACACCCCCCTCTCTCATATACCTCTCCACCCCATCCCTCCATCTCATCCTCGGCCTCCCCCTCCCTCTTCACCCCTCCAACTCACTCACATACACTCTCTTCGTCAGTCTTTCGCCCTCCATCCTCTCCACATGGCCAAACCACCTCAGTGTGTTCCTCATAACGCTTCCTATCACATCCACATCCACACCACAACGCTCCTTTATATCCTCATTCGTCAGCCTGTCTCTCCACGTGACTCCACAGGCTCCTCTTAAATAACTCATTTCCACTGCTCTCACTCTTGATTTGTGTCCTTCCAACAATGTCCAAGCTTCACTTCCGTACGTTAGAGTTGGTATCACAATACTGTCATGTAGTAACTTTTTCACTTCCATGCTCGCTAAGGAAAAGTGCTATGAGGCCTTCTGTTTAAAATGAGGCTTTAATATTGGAATTCTTGGAAAAGGCAGGCTACAGAGAATAGTTCCAGAGTTGACCAAAAGCATGCATGAAAGACTGAAAGTGCTGGTTAACTCTTGCAGTAGATGGCTCACCACAAAGGGAGTGAAAGCATGTAGCCAGACTGTGCTGCGTGTCCACCGTATTGGGGAAGGAATGCATGCAGTGTTCAGAATAACAGTAATCAGAACAGTAGCGATGAAAGAGAGAGAGAGAGAGAGAGAGAGAGAGAGAGAGAGAGAGAGAGAGAGAGAGAGAGAGAGAGAGAGAGAGAGAGAGAGAGAGAGAGAGAGGATATGTCGAAAATGATGTTTCCAATTCGAAAAATCTATCTTAAGTTTGGTAAAATAACGTGGTGGTGTAGCTGGTACATTTCCGTCTAAGGGAACTGGGTCATTCTCACAACCTGAATTCTGAGTCGTGGCTGCATTAACCTCGACGAGCCTTAGGTGTGAGGCAGGAATGAGTCTCGTTACTGGTCAAATCAACCCTAAAGTCTGATTACACTTGGCCATCAATAAAGCTATAAGGAGTTAGGGATCTCTTTCAGATGAAGTAAAAAATTATGAATGAAACAGATGTACAGTTTCTTCCTGCCCATTCAGATAAAACATGGAAACTGCGATATGTATGCCGATTTCGTTGTAATCCATGTGTCCACTTTCCCTGTTTCTGATCGTGTTTACTTTTGGGAGAGGGGTTGACCCCCCATGAATCACTTTAGAGTCATGCTCCCCAAATATCGCATTACAGATGAGAGTCCATTGTACAACATGAGCTAAGATATCAAAGCCGTATCTGCAGTTCTTTCACTAATTCTTATTTTTTTATTTCCTGTGGAGGGCTGACCACTAAAAATCATGATTGGAGAACTGTATATCGTGGAAGGCCTTCCCAATAATCACACGAACTCACCTGGGAAATGTCATTCAAATCTATCTTTTCCCGAGTTCTGATCATTTTTATTTTAATGCGTATTACGGGTGAGAGTCCATTGCACAACATGTACTAAGCTGTCAGAGCCATATCTGTCCTCCTTTCACCATTTTTGTAAAATTTAATTTGGTGAGTGGGCTGACCTCCCTAAAATAATGGATGGAAAATTACATAGAGTAGAAGGTCTTCAGGGTAACCAGACGAACTCACCAAGAAAGTTTTGATTAAAAAAATTCTCATATTTCTGATCCTTCTTACTTCAGGCAGGGAGCTAACCCCCCAAGAATCATAGGAGGAGAGTCTCACATATTCCAAATACAGAGGTGCAGTTTCTTCTTGTGCATTTAGAGATAACATAGAAACTGCATACCCAGGACGCGTTGCCGAAAATGATATCATCCTGCATCACAGAACTGTCAAGAGGACTAAGAAAGCGCTTTGCTCCGCCGAGGCAGCATCATCTCCACTTTCATGTTTTTCATGACCTTGACGTT
The DNA here is from genome assembly GCF_032717465.1 of Coenobita brevimanus. Taxonomy (NCBI): domain Eukaryota; kingdom Metazoa; phylum Arthropoda; class Malacostraca; order Decapoda; family Coenobitidae; genus Coenobita; species Coenobita brevimanus. The sequence continues at coordinate 7,350,841 of NC_137060.1, forward strand.
AGACATTTTTCGGCCAAAATTTTATTACTTGCTTCTCCAACGGTCCTCAGTATTATTCCATATTTGGTGTAGTTCAACCAGTAGTTTTTTTTTTCAACAGACAGAAACAGTCAGACAAACAAACAGACGGACAGGTAGGCATGCAGACAGGCAGACAACTGAGCCAAAAATGTCACCTCCTTGGTGAGGGTAAAGAGGCCGGAGCGGAAGTGCCCAACCTTTTAGACTTCAGATGATAACAGAAGTTCACTTACTCTTCACGGTTAAGAACTAAATAAGCCCGCATAGTCTTGTATAGAAGAATATTTGATGCATCTTTCCCCGGCTAATTAAATTAAAGATCAAAAGCCATGTCTTTCAAACAAGCAAGCAGGACACCTCCTCACCAAGATTGTAAAACATTTTTTTTTTTTTTTTTTTTGCGTTATTTCCCCACTGCAATGACCGAGTATTTTTAATGTAACGTGCTCGTGTAATTCGAAATTAACGGAACCATAGTTTAATTTTTACCAGAGTAATGGATACCTTTGATAACTGTACACACTCCAACCGTATCCACCATTCCAACACACCCCTGAATGTGTCCCTTGTCTCTGGAAACACCCCTAAGACTTACCCCAGATGCAGTCAACAGGCACCTCGGATACAGTCTAAATAAGCCCCAGACACACCACTAATACCCACATCCCTCAACACCGCCCCTCCAAAAGAGTGACGCTCATAAGGCTTAACGATTGCAGATATGTAGAGCAACTCTCACTCTTGACCTGTGTCCTCGGAAGACGGACCAAGCTTCAATTCCACACGTTAGAGTAAGTATCACAATTTTGTCATTCGACGACTTTTTTACTTCCACGCTCACTTCCCTATACTTATTATTGATATCAATGAACCAGCAACCTTTCTAAAATGATGTATACAGTAGGACAGAAAGGTTACTAGATCACTGAAAGCAGTAATAAGAAACAAGAAAGTGAGTATGGAAGAAAAAGAGAAGCTGCATGACAGTATTATGATCACTGCTATAACATAAGGAACGTTGCAAGGACACAAGTCAAGAATGAGGGCAGTGGATATAGGTTATTTCAGAGGTGCAAGTGCCCTAGCGTCGCATGGAAAGACAGAAGACAACTGAGGAAGTAAAAGAGATTTTTTTTTTTTTTTTTAGTATGCCCGACCTAGGCATAGGCTCCGCTTCAGAGCCCGTTCCCTGAGGCCCAGCAGTCCTTCTACGTACCATACACCTCCACATATCACCACTTCGCGTGCCGACACCCATGTTCATACTGAATCCGAGTGCATGCTTGAGCTGCCTTTTACGGGAGTGGTGGACTGCAATTAGCGGGTGTGTTTTATTAAATGTCGGCGGATCTAATGGTAGATCAGTAAAGTCTGTTGTTACGAAATTCAGATCCTTCAACTGTTCCCTGACCCAGGCAGGACTCGAACCCATGTCCATGGGGATAGTAGATCACCTCTCTACTGACTCGGCCCCCACGAATGTTGATGTGGATGTGACTGAAAGTATATATATACTGTATATATATATATATATATATATATATATATATATATATATATATATATATATATATATATATATATATATATATATATATATATATATATATATACACTCGTATACAGTATGTGTGTATGTATATAACAAACTTCAAACCCGCGTGTCTGATAAAACCTCCACATGCCAGTAGTGGGAGTCCAATAAATTATATTGCGAATCTGGTCTATAGATATATCCTTTGAGGTGTTTCGGCGGCCATCTGCTTTGCCATAGCCGCCACGCCGCAGGCAAGGCAAGAACAAGCGAATGCAGTGAGCGAGGGCATTTGCTTAACTTATTTTCACTGTGCAAGGAGTATGGGATTCATCCGTAATAATAAATAGCTGATGACTACAACCGCGTTTCCGTACTCTAATAGGAGATAACCTATTTTAAGTACTCTATACAATATGCTCATTTCACTTTGGCTTAGCCTTAAATTGCCATCTCTCCATCTTGAATGATCAATTATGGTAATGGATAAGCACTAGATTATGATACTTGTCACGAAGGAATGCTATAGAGAGGATGTAGCTCCGCTGCATGATTTTATTCTACATATGAGGTATGTGCAATAAACAGCAAATAGGTGAAAATGAGTTGAGTCCTTTGGGAAACCCGCACATCAGAGACGCGTCTTGAAACTTGTATTAAACAATAATGGTAATGATAATATAGATAATAATAATACTAATGACAATGACAATAATTGTCATCATCATCATCCGGACCCCTTTTCCCACCCAAGACAGGGTGAGGAGTAGCAACGTCCAGACAGCCTTAATCTGCCCAGTCCAATGGGCAATGCTTCCATTCACTCACCATTCAAGCCCCCGGAATCCTGGCTCTATCTGATACGCCAAAAACATTCACCACGTTCGGTTGCGTCAATCCAGAAGCTGTCACGCTAAAAAGGTCCAGATACCAAAAATGTTTGAATATGTTATCTCCCCCCCTCCCAAGAAAATAAATCCAAATCGCGGGACACAGTGTATCGATATTTCCTTTAAAAAATGAAATCCCATCTGAATTTATGTTTATGCCCTGCATATGCTAAATTTTCGTCACTGCTCCTCCCGACAAACACGTGTCTGCAATAATATTGTTTATTCTCAACATAAAAGTTCTCTTGCTTTTCTCTAATATTTTATTAACCTGCACGTCATTTCTAAAGAAATGGGATTTATTCATAGGGGAGAAAATGCATCTCTGGCAAAAATACTAGGGTGTAATTTGAACTTAATATGTGATGAGCTGACAGGCAATTACGGCCATGAGCAAAGGTTCGCTGATAATCCTCTGCTGCCATTGTGTCCTGCCTTCCATTTGCTCATTCCTCCCCGGATGGCAGAAACTATCCACTCTTCTCATTTCTTTTGCTGTGTGCTTCATATTGCTGCCACACAGAAAGAGTTCACGTAACACCTTCCACTGCCTCAACCAAGAGGCAAATGTCAGCGAAGTTATGCCCACGGCTGAACCAGTGTGCTAATTTACTGGCCAGAGTAATTAGAAGCTGATGTGCGAGGAGGTAGTATCATTATAAAGCCTTCACCTTTAAGACCATTATGCAAAGATACTTGTTACTCATCCACAATATCTACGTAATTAAATTCCACATAATTATTTTCACAATTTACTGAGTTAATCAGCTGAGTTTATCTTGCAATCTCCAGACGATGCTATTAATCTTAGGAGGGCCCTGAAGTAGTGAAGGAGTTAATGAAGCCTATTCTGAAAGCCTCAACTAATCTTGAAGAAGTCGCCTGAAGATGGCTCTGTGTGTGCATTTATCTGCTCCCAAAATGTCTAGAAAAGTTGTGGACGAAGACCAAACCTACAGTAAACAGCAACAATGTGGATGTACAGAAGCCTATTACTTTTGGTGAGGATATGATCAAAGGCAACCTAATGACAGCCTCCATAAATTTTCTTATAAGGATTGGCTTTTTTTCCGAAACACGGTAACTGAATCCCGTAGAGTTTTGCAAATTTTCTTCAAATTGGTTTGTATGTAACCTACCTTATCCGGCAACATATTTTGGCGGGTGATCAGCATTCGGCCCCTTAATGCTTTAGTTTCATTCATTCTAGTATTTAATACGGATCACATTCTACAATTTGCTGCACTTCATGTCTTGTTTCAAACTGCAGTCTATTTTCGAAGATGAATAAAGTTCTTCAGAAATATCCAGATGATAATGATCACCATCGTCATCGTCAACAATTTTCCAGCAATACGTGGGGTAGGAGGGCCTCAGACACAGGTATATGAATACGTAAATGTCAGAGAATTATCACCAATGTAGAGCGTCCTGTAGACTGGTCCTTATACAGGGTGGACCATATATAACGCTCCTGTTTCTTTCCGGTGGCTTTTTCTCGTCATGTAGGGACGTCTCAGTCAGTGTTGTCTGCCCTTCATCATTTATTCATTTCCTACCCCAAATGCCACGCCCACACCAGCAGACTGAACTATCCCGACGACCCACACAGACTGTCAGCCGAGTTTTTGGTTCAGTGCTACTTACGGACCACCCTGAACATACGACGTAAAAAATAATAATAATAATAATAATAATAATAAGTAATTAATCATGGTAAATCTGTGAGATAAAAGGAATTAATTAAATAGCCATAAGAGGTAGCGAGGAAGGAGATGATATAGGGAAGACGCTCAAGGGTAGAAATATGAGTGTTAACAAGGGTGCGTCTCCTAGGTGAGAGGGGTGGTGAGAGAGAGGATAAAGATATTGCATGTGGGTGGATGCTTTGAGAGAGAGAGAGAGAGAGAGAGAGAGAGAGAGAGAGAGAGAGAGAGAGAGAGTACACTTTAACTCATCAATAAGGGCTTTTGTTATATCAATATTAAACATGGACTATGCTCAGTTAATTAAAGAGGTTGTCGTGATCAGCATAGCTGTCATGTGAGTAGGCGATCAATGAACACACACACACACACACACACACACACACACACACACACACACACACACACACAGAAAGAGATAGATAGATAGATGGACAGATGGATGTTGATATGGACATGAGTATGATATGGATATGGATATGGACAGAATAAATCCAGTCAGGCAGGAAGCGTGGATTTTTTTTACCTAGTTTACTTACAGGTATAGTAGGTCATTAATCCTCTCCTATGACGTCATTAATCCTCATAGTACATAATTAATCCTCTCCTATGACGTCATTAATCCTCATAATACGTCATTAATCCTCTCAGTACGTCATTAATCCTCTCAGTGAGTCATTAATCCTCTCAGTACGTCATTAATCCTCTCAGTGAGTCATTAATCCTCTCAGTACGTCATTAATCCTCTCAGTGAGTCATTAATCCTCTCATAATAAGTCATTAATCCTCTCAGTACGTCATTAGTCCTCTCAAACACGTCATCAATCCTCTCATAATACGTCATTAATCCTCATAGTACGTCATTAATTCTCTTATTACGTCATTAATCCTCTCATTACGTCATTAATCCTTATAGTACGTAATTAATCCTCTCATATTACGTCATTAATCCTCATAGTGCATCATTAATCACCTCATTACGTCATTAATTCTCTCATTGCGTCATTAATCCCCTCATAGTGCGTCAATAATCCTCTCATAGTACGTCATTAATCCTCTCATTGTCATTAATTCTCTCATAATACTGTACGTCATTAATCCTCTCATAGTATGTCATTAATCCTCTCATGGTGCGTCATTAATTCTCTCATAATACTGTACGTCATTAATCCTCTCATAGTATGTCATTAATCCTCTCATAGTACGTCATTAATCCTCTCATTGTCATTAATTCTCTCATAATACTGTACGTCATTAATCCTCTCATTATGTCATTAATTCTCTCATAATACTGTACGTCATTAATCCTCTCATTATGTCATTAATTCTCTCATAATACTGTACGTCATTAATCCTCTCATTATGTCATTAATCCTCTCAGAGTCGGAGAAACCATAGCCAGGCGATTTTATTTAACAGTGTGAAAATACTAGCCTGGGAGTGTTGATATTGTCCCTCTTCACCCCCTCATGGTCGGGATAACTCTAGTATTCTCTTCCCGCTAACGCCACTCGATTAAGGTGTGAGGGGAGGACCGGGAGACAAATATGTACAAAGGGGTTACTGTGCGTGGAATTGTCGAGGAATTATGCCCAATATATAAGGGATGTATTGTGGTGCTTATGCCAAAAGTTATAGTTGTGAAATGAATCATCATCATCATCAGCCGTATGAGTGTCCACTGCAGGACCGGCCTATCCCGACCGAAATGAGGACGATACAGCCAATGTATCTCTACCAAGTGGCTTAGGCTGTCTGGCAGAGATTGTATGTAGGGTGAGAAGTGCTTGTAATTGTGACTGTAGTGTTGGAGTGGCTTTGGATGTGTGTGTAGTCTGTGAACCAAGAGTAATCGGCCCGCGCAAGCCGACTGGGTGCAAGCATACTTTATAGTACACGACACTGGTTCAAATACAGCACCCCTTGTGTCCGCCAAAACAGTACGTGGCCGGAAGAACTCTCCCAAAGTTTATTACCTTGGCAGGACGCGAACCCTCGTTCTTCAGTGCGCAAAAACACACAGTTTACCACTGTACCACAGAGGCTCTTGTGATATGAATATAATAATAATAATAATAATAATAATAATAATAATAATAATAATAATAATAATAATAATAATAATAATAATAATAATAATAATAATAATAATAATAATAATAATAATAATAATAATAATAATGAAAATGGAAAATAGTAGTAGTAGTAGTAGTAGTAGCAGCAGTTGTAGTAATAGTAATAATAGTAGTAGTTGTAGTAGTAGTAGCTGTAGTAGTAGTAGTAGTAGTAGTGGTAGTAGTAATGATGATAATAATAATAATAATAATAACAATAATAATAATATTATAATAATAATAATAATAAATAATAACAATAATAATAATAATAATTATTATTATTATTATTATATTTATAATAATAATTACTGTCATCATCATCATCATCAAACCATTGGCCACAACGACATATTTTCTCGTTTATCTTCGCTATCTCCAGATGTCATGGCTGAAGTTAGGAAACCCCCTGGTAGAGGAGGCGTTAATGAAGACTATATCTAAATTCTGTACTTCAGTCTACATGGTTCGCCTAAGATGATCAGAATCGTCTAGTAACAGAAGGAAAAAACGATGAAGGTGATATTTGAGTCGCAATAGTAGTAGCAGTAGCAGCAGCAGCAGCAGCAGCAGTAGTAGTAGTAGTAGTAGTAGTAGTAGTAGTAATAGTAGTAATAGTAGTAATAGTAGTGGTGGTGGTGGAGGTGGTGGTAGTAGTTGTAGTAATAATAGTAGTAACAGTATTTTTTTTTTTAATGCAGAGAAGAAGGAATCAAAGGCCCGGAGCCCGCAAACCGCTCCTTCCAAGAAAACAAAACAAAACAAAAACCATTCAAAAGAGAGCCAAATTCAAGATCCGTTCATTTCGAGATGCCTGGACACACTGCATTTGAAAGAATGGAGATCATAGGAAGTAGGAAATACAGACAGAGGGAGACAGTTCCAGAGCTGACCTGTTGCATAAAAGAAGGACTGGGAGTAACGGTTAACTGTTGCATTAGAGAATAGTAGTAGTAGTCGCTGTTAGTAGTCAGTAGCTGCAACGCCAGGCTTGTCTGAACTTGAACTCAGTGAACTGCAGGTCAGTGCTGCCCTTCTACAGTCAGTCCTGCTTCTGACGGGGGATAGGGGAGGAAGGAGGGGCGTTTATATAACTGGGCAGCTTCACCGCCCAGTCCTATCGGTGCCACCGTTCAAAGGAGTCCCTCCCCAGCACCAGAACTCGAATTGAAAGGATACATATGAAAAATCTATGTAATAAGCAGCTGGACTGGTTTTTGGTTTTCATTTTCGGATATTCGGTAATTACAGCTCTTAATTGTATAAAATTTTGATTGCACCGTTGGCTAACCAGTACATTTTTGCGTGCTGACTGGCATATTGAGCGCTATTTAGGCTGTAAAAAACCTTATTTACGAAGTGAGGAACTTTTTAGGAGTTGAATTTTTGTTTTTCTAATGCGCATATTAGTGTTTGTCAGAAATTAATATTCCAGTTCTTAACAGCTCGAGGGTATGTGCCTCCAAGCCAATCATACCAAATTAATGTCATTCGAATAATTCTGTGGTGTGACGCTTGGCACTGAATGTCGAGGGGTAAGAAGTTCATTTGCTTTTTAATATGTTTATCAAAAGAGTGAGGGGCGAGCCGGAGAAAAGGCAGCCTAATAGTAAGGACAGAAAAATTATGGAGGCGATTCTTTTGTGGCCACCTCTCGCAGGATTAAGGAGTCTGGCTTTAACAAAATTTATGCGAGTAATTAGGCCAGGGAGATATATAAAGAAAAGTATGGTAACTTATTCATCAATGACCTTCTAAGCTGTACATCTAACCCTAGCCACTCTTACGCTGACGACTCCACCCGTCACCTTTCCATTCGGTTCCCACAACGTCCATCTCAGCAGTTACTTCAACAAACAAGGGATGAGGCTATGGCACACCTAATGTCTGACTTGGCTCGTATCTCTGACTGGGATAAAAATAATTTGGTTGTTTCTAATGCATCAAAGACTCAGTTTTTACACCTATCAACCCGACAATATCTTCCACAGGTATACCCACTAACGTTTAATAATATTCAGCTTAATACTGCATCATCCTTGAACATGCTCGGAGTTTCATTTACTCAGGACTTATCTTGGAAAGATCATATTACATCCCTTGTAAAATCTGCTTCCAAGAGATTAGGTGTGCTAAGCCGACTCCGTTCCTTCTTTACCCTTGTACAATTGTTGATTCTATACAGGGGTTTTATCCGCCCCTGTGTGGAGTACAACTATCATGTATGGGGAGACTCCCCACATACAGCTCTTCTCAATAGGGTGGAGTCAAGGGCTTTTCGTCTCATTAACTCTCCTCCTCTTACTGACTTCCTTCAACCTCTGTCTCCTCGTCGCACTGTTGCATCTTTATCTCTTTTCTATCGCTGCTTCAATGGTCACTGCTCTCCTGAACTGTCTGCATGCATTCCTCCACCTCTACGACGGGCGCGTAGCACGCGTCTAGCAGCAAACTCTCATCCCTTTTCTGCCCAACTCTCTAATGCAAGAGTTAACCGTTACTCCCAGTCCTTCACTTATGCAACAGGTCAACTCTGGAACTGTCTCCCTCTGTCTGTATTTCCTGCTTCCTATGATCTCCAGTCTTTCAAACGCAGTTTGTTCAGGCATCTCGAAATGACTGGATCTTGAATTTGGCTCTCTCTTGTATTTTGTTTTTCTCTTGGAAGGAACAATAATTGCGGGCTCGTGGCCTTTGGTTCCTTCTTCCTTGCATTAAAAAAAAAATAATAATAATAATAATAATAACCTCTTCTCGCTTTTGCTGTCGTCCTTGCAAATGACTTCTTAATCACCTTGTCTGTTACTCGCTACTAATACATTATTGAAATCAATTTGTTTCTTCCAGGCACTTGGATATTTCTTCTCCAAAAGCATCCCAACCATTGAATAGTAGTAAATGTAGCTGAGCATCCTTAATATTTCGGAGCGTTTAGTTTTGCTAGGGGGAGAGGGAATTCGCTGATTATTTTTTGCTTTCAGATCCATTCTCCCTTACTGCTGAAATTATCATTCTGAGTGACTTTAACGCCCATAAAGAAGAATGATTATTGTCTTTTGCCAAGACCGACGATACTGGTCTAGAATGCGAGCTGTCAAAAAATCAATTAATCTCACGTAATTGGGTAAAACAACCAACTAGAATACCAGACACTCCTGACCATAACGCCTGTCTCATGGACCTATTCCTGACAAATAACCCAGTTCAGTACAGGAAAGAAGTACTGTCACCACTTGGATCCTCTGACCACAATCTCATCAAAACCTCATTAGTCAGTTCCCCAAAACCTCCCCGTTCTGAACCAGTCAGAGTGACCAGATGGCACTTTGACAGGGCAGACTGGGATGGATTTAGAAATTATCTTGCTGATATTCCATGGCAGTCTTTCCTCTCCACTGACATTAGTTCTACCTAGTCCCACATTAATGACTTAATGCAAGTTGGTATAAAACTGTTCATACCTAGTCAACAATTTACAAAAAAATAGGACTCACAAAAATGGCCTGACAATTGTGCAAGAACAACGACCCAGAAGTTCTTAGCATAAAACTTTTACTTAAAACAAAATTTTAAAAAATGAATCCCTCAGTCTATTCAAAATTGATAGAAACCAAGCAAAAACATTAATAAATCTCGCTAAATCAAACTTCTTCACAACCAAACACTCAAACTTTCAAATAATCCTAATGACAAGATAATACTCTGGTCAGCTCTCAATTCTTTCAATAATAACTTTAACAAGAAGCGTTGCCAAGGCACAGCAAACCCGTCCCCGGCAATCATTTTAGTGCTGACGTGCAGACACAACAGGATATCTAGTCAAAGATGTCACATATCAAATTTGGAGTAAATCGGGTGAAAATTTACGATCTTCTGCCCATTTGAAATTTTAGGCCCTACGCACTTGACAATGACCCCCTACCGCTAACAGGGGGGTGACCCCCCTGATGTAATGAGGCATATTATAGGATGCAGATTTGAAAGACGCACATTTAGGTATTGATTTCATGTCGATGTGACGATTGTAAAAGGAGTTATGGAGAAATTCGATTTTTATCCGGCCCCATTTTATTACATTTTATGGGCCTGCAGCCCAATTTGGTCCAAAATTTAATCAGGTGTTCAGAAGGTCATAACTCATCATCTCTTTAATCCTAGTCAAAATCGCTCCAGCAGTTTTCGCATAAAGTTGTTATCAGACAGACAAGCAAACAAACCGAGTGAAAACAATACCCATCCCCGAGCCCCTCCGGGACGGGGACGGGTAACAAATTATCACCCATTCCCTCATTAAAATCATCAGATGAAAACATTATAAACGACCCACATGGAAAAGCGATCATCCTTGCTAGTGTGCTTGACACAAATTCTACCTTAGAGAAAATCAGCCAGAACCTCCCAGTGCTACAACTTGACTCTCCCAAAATTGCTCCACTTAAGCTACAGACTAGATACGTAAAATCCATCCTGCACAATTTACTAACCTACAAAGCTCCAGGTCCAGATGAAATTCCTATAATCCTTATGAAAAAGTGTTTCCCAGAACTTGCCCCTGTTCTAGCTAAATTATTCAAAATATGCATATACTTACTTTTTCGTTCCTAATCCTTGGAAAGAAGCCAACATCCACCAAATTTCAAAGAAAGAAAGTTCCTCTGACCCCTCAGATTACAGACCAACACCTATCGCATCTTACTTGTCAAAGAGCATGAGACTGTAGTTAATAAGTACACTGTTAAGCATCTTGAATCCAACAACTTAATTAGTGACAGACAGTATGGTTTTCGCCACGAAAGATCCACTGTTCATATATATACTTAATCAACTGACTCATACCAACCATCGGTCAACTGACCAACATGGAGAAACCCATGCAGTAGCCCTTCATATTTCTAAAGCTTCTGACAGAGTTTGGCACTGCTCCCTACTATCCAAACTCTTGCTATGGCCTATAATCTTTTGTTCCACTGATTTCCTCATACCTCAGCGACAGAAAAATAAGAGTAAAAGAGGATGATGTATATTCCAATTTCCACTCGGTTAAGGCTGGCGTGCCACAATGATCAGTCTTGATTCCAACCCTATTCCTAATTCATATTAATGATCTCTTATCTATCGCCCATACTCCCATTCATTCATTTACAGATGACTCAACACTTCACAGTTCCTTTACACTTAAACACCTATTCACAAAGGTTTAATATCTCTAACTAGCAAATCAGTACAGCAATCTCCACAAATCAAGACTTTTCTAAGAATACAGAATGGGGACAAAATAACTGTCTCATTTAATGCTAGGAAAAGTAAATGTATACAATTTACTAATAGACAAATATTGTCTTATTCCTATATTACCTTAAGTGCTACTAATACTCCTATCTCTAAAAGTATTGAAATTCGCAGTGATTCGCTTGACAATATCTTCAGTTGGACCCTTCATGTTAGATCGCTTGGTAAAACCTCTTCAAAGAAACTTAGATTATTGTACAGAATCAGCAACTTCTTCACTGACGAGCAGTTAGCTATAATTTACAAGTGTTATGTGCACCTTCAGCTGGAATGTTGCTCACCTATGTGGAATGGATGTGGAGAGGCTGCATTAAAACAACTAGGCAAAATTCAGAACAAAGCTTTAAGAATTATTAATAACCCATCAATTACAAATGAACTACCTCCCCTCCAAGGAAGAAGGAATGTTGCCTCCCTAGCATTATTTTTACTCATGCTTGTATGACAAATGCTCAGACGAAGTTGCACCCATTGTGCCACCGCTCCATGCCTTCCCCCTCTCTACACGGAAACCTGGTAGCGTTCATGACTGGACTGTTACACTGCCATACAGCAGAACTTCAGCCTATCATAATTCTTTTATTCCCCGAATTGCATCTCTTTGGAACTCGCCTCCCCAGAATAGTTAATCCCCCAAACTTCAACCTACAGCAGTTCAAGTCCAACAGCTACAGATTTTTTTTATGAAAGGACGAAACCTGTAATCTGGTGTATGGATTATTTTTAAAAATTTTTATTCCTCTGTTCAGCTTCTGCATTAAAAAAAAAAAAAATCTACTTTCAACTTCCTTAATAGCATATTAACGTCGCTGTGTAAGGATAAGCACGCAAGTAGTGAATATTTTATCCTGTGTTTATTATTCCCAATTTTCTTTGATAATTAGCAGACTGACTCTGTCTCCTTGATAATGCAAGGCGCATGAATAAAGAAAAAAAAATCACGCAAAACTTCCAGATTGCCTGTGAGAAATAGCATGGGTTCCAGGGGCTTGAATTTTGAGTGGATGAGCGTCTGGCCCATTTCACTGGGTATGCTGGTGAAAGTTTTCCCTCTGTCATACATGCTCTTTACCCTCAGATGAGAAAAAAAAAAATGATAATAATGATGATGAGGGTGAAATGTATGATGTTCACTCGTTATAATATGCGGTATATCTTCATCATCATCATCATCATCATCATCATCAGCAGCAGCAGCAGCAGCAGCCTGAGTCAGTTCACTGCAGGGTGAAGGGCTCACCCATCTGTCTTCACTTTGATCAAATGGCCTACAGCCGGTTTCATCCAACAACACCGATCTCTGAAATCATCTCTCCTTCTCATACATCCTCTTCTTCTCACTCCATCTCTAAACTGCCACTCCGTTACCCTGGTTATTCATCTCCTATTCATTCCACAAGGAACATATACTACCACATCCAATTTTGCTTTTATACCACAATTATCGTATATTCTACTTTCAACAGTTTCTTTATCCGAGAAGAGCTTTTTCTGTCTCTCCAGGTGACACCAAATATTACCCTCTGTGTTCCAGTATAAGTATTTTTAAGCTTGTTTTAGTTTTAAGGATTATGTAAGACTCCATTTTTCTTCTCTCTTCTTACTACCCTCAGACGATTTCATTCATCTTAGGAGAGACCTTGCGAAGTAGAAGGTTAGACACCGCATTCATTTACCCCGTCACTTGGCGATGTCTTCCCAAAGCCGAAGAAAAGTCGTGTACAGTAAAGGGAGCAATTAAAATTGTAATAAGAATAAAAAATAATAATAACAGCATTAATCATCATCACAACCACCACCACCACCACCATCATCATCATCATCATCCTAAAATTCTGTGTTGCCTCATGAGGGGAATAGGAACCCAGGGCTAGGCAAGTTGGTTCTGACATTTAAGATGAGACTGACCAGCCTCACTCATCCCTGAGTGACATTACGTGAGCAATAAACCCCAATCACCTCTTAGATATAAACCAACACAGGGTAAATCCGTTTGGAGCGCCTTAATTACCCACTAAACCACCAGGCGCCATAGTCTGGTTATAGAGATACCACCAAGCGTAATAAATGGTTTCCTGGTATACAGGAAATCATTTGGCTTGTCACTTAGTGTAGAGTCACCCGTAGACAGACCGAAGAGAAAAGAAAGAAGGAAAGAAGGACATAAGAGGAAGGAAGGAAGGAAGAGAGGAAAGGGCAGCCACCCGAAAGCTGCACTGCATCGAGTGAGTGGATGGTGAACGTCCCCACCTACCGCTAATAATAATAATAATAATAATAATAATAATACGTCTTGGTGCTGAAGGTGTTAATCCAGGGTATTTAATCTGGCCAAAACCTGAACCAATACATCGCTGTGTGTAAAATACTCCACTAATATTTCACATTTGTGCTGGTGCCGGTGGAGGGGGAAATGTTCAGACTTTATTTTTTCTCTTCAGATTATTCCCTGCTTTGCCTTCCATTTCATTACACGGCATATGAATTTCGCCGTGCAGTAAAGAGAGCGAATATTACGCGAGATATGCTGCGCTTTTCATCTGCAACCGAATCCTGAAATAAATCGTCATATTAAAATCCTCGATAAACTTGTTACATATGAATGCGTGATGGAATCTGTTTTACATCAAAAACAAAATGGAACATGATTTTTCTCGCAATAAACTAAGCAACGTAATTTGTCTTATTAATATTTAAACTGTATTACGAGGTGCTATTGAGAACTATCGTATTGCGTTATACTCACAATTCAGGCATAATAGGTACTCTCTCTCTCTCTCTCTCTCTCTCTCTCTCAGCGGCAAGGGCAAAACTGAGCAACGCAGAAACTGTAGATGTATAAGCAGAACTACTTTGACACTGGGAGCGAACACAAATACTATTCATTTTCACTCGTTCCTCGCCACATGTTTGAAGTATTTCTCAAGGTCTCAGAGGGAAAATGTATATGAAATGGACTGTGAAACGGGTATACCATAGGAAGTTAAGGGAGGTGAGAAGGTATGGGAGGTGAGAAGGTATGGGGTGTGAGAAGAAAAGGGGCGATATGGTAAATCAATATGTATATCTGAGAGGCGCGGAATTTTAGTTATCAAAATACAGGAACTGATGAAAGATTAATACAGAAGAATGAAGGACGTAAGGAGATGCACATTACACGGTATGCCCCCCTGCTTTAATCTTACTACAGTGGCATTCTCTACATTGTTCGTCCTACAGACACACGAATATTATCAACTTAGAAGAGACACCCCATGAGAGTAAAGAATTCAGAAACAGCACCTATTACCCCTCTAGTTCAAGGACGGTTTTAAACAGACGATTAATTTCAGCTTTGAAGGAACCCATCGCGGTGAAGGAGTTAATCTGACGTGATGGTTTCTATGGCACATGTATTATGAAAGGCATTTTTATGTGGACTGTTTGGCCTATGAAGTACAGGCGTGAATTGCGAAGGTCTGAATGATTAGGGAGTGGTTGTGTGACCCATTTCACTGGACACTGTTAAAATTTCTCTTTTCTTTAATCTGTTACTGTTTCTAGTTCATTCTTACTCCGTGTATTAGTGAAACGTGAGATGATGTTGATGATGATGATGATGATGATGATGATGATGATGATGATGATGATGATGATGATGATGAACGTGCTTCAAAATTTAGATCCCTACCCACTTGTACTGCACTAAGTTCATGATCATAATCCTGACATTTTTTTCGACTCATAGATGAGATAAGCCCCGCCGTCGCAAGAGTTAATTCTGACACTCCGTCAGTTGTCGCTTCTTGGATATATGCATGGTAAAAGCTGTCGCTCTTTACATGCGTTATTAAACTGGAGGTGGTGTGTGTGTGTGTGTGTGTGTGTGTGTGTGTGTGTGTGTGTGTGTGTGTGTGTGTGTGTGTGTGTGTGTGTGTGTGTGTGTGTGTGTGTGTGTGTGTGTGTGTGTGTGTGTGTGTGTGTGTGTGTGTGTGTGTGTGTGTGTGTGTGTGTGTGTGTGTGTGTGTGTGTGTGATCAATATTCTGGCCTATTTCACGCTTCACACAGTCTCACACGCACACACAAGAAAAAAAAAAAAAAAAAGGAAATCAATCAAAACCGTGCGTAAAAGTGTGAAACAAAAATATAAATTCTTGTTCTGAATTTTGCTATATATATGTCGCTGAAGTACTTTATTCCCGGAAAATTTATTCGTACTTCCGTCATCATCATCATCATCATCATCATCATCATCCTCTTCCCACCCTATGATGTGGTGACGAAAACAATAATTCCATTGTAATTCATAAGCAAGGGAATGATCACGAACCGAGTCAGTAGAAAATGGACACCTATCTCTCTCCATTTCCAGCAGTAAGTTTCCATCCAGCTACCGATTTTACCTTCTTCGTCTTGATGGGACAGGGAGACATGGAGGCGATTTGTTTGTGGTCACCCTTTACAGGATTAAGGCGTCTGGGTGTAGACAAATAAAAAGACATCTATATATGTTTACCTGGTTGTGGAGAGGACAGCCTTCACGTGGTGGCATCACTATAACCGAGCGGTGGAGCTGCCCTGTTAAACAAATATCCCTAAGTTCCCTGCCTATCTTTCGAAAGAAGGATAGTGGACAACAAGAGAAGGGAGAAAACAAGAACACACACACACACACACACACACACACACACACACACACACACACACACACACACACAAATGATACGTCGTCGTAGCGAATATATTGTCGTGGTCAACGTGATCAGAGAATTTGTCTTATTATCAGGGAATGTGTGTCAGACTGTGATAGAATTTGTCAGAATAATGAAGAATTTATTTTAGAATATTGGGAGTTTGTCAGATAGAAGAATTTGTTTCAGTAACGTAGAATTTGAATCAGAATATCGGAGAATTTGTTTCAGTGCGAGAACTTATTTCAATTTACCGTAGAATTTGCATTAGAATAACGGAATTTGTATCAGAATAATGGAATTTGTATCAGAATGTCGGGAAAATTGCATTAAAATATCAGAGAATTTGTATTAGAATATCAGAGAATTTGCATTACAATGGTGGACTTCGTATCAGAATATCGGAGAATTTGTAGGCCTATTAGAATATTAGAGAATTTGCATTAGATTACCGGAAAATTGTCATAAAAATATCGGAGAAACCGTATAAGAAGATTAGTGATTTTGTATTAGAATATCGAAGAATTTGCATAAGAATATCGGAGAATTTGTATTAGGACATCGGATAATTTGTGCTAGAATATCGGATAATTTGTGTCTCAGTGTCGGAGAATTTATATTAAAATATTTGAGAATTTGGGGCAGAATACACCGGTGGACAATTTTTTAAATGTTTCATAGTTCTGGGACACAGAGATGGTTCTAAGCAACATGACTGCAAAACCCGAGTATGATGTCCAATCCTCCCGTAGCACGTTCAGTTTCCAAGAACCAGCAAACCGTCATAAAGTCTGCTCAAACCTTTTGAAAATCCGACCCAAGTCTCAACCAAGGCCTCACAGAGAGATAAATCCCACTCAGGCCACCGCACTTCAACTGACTATCGCAATATACATTACGAAACACAGCAGTGGAACATCCTTGAGAACCTGAAGCTGATCTGTTTGTTTCTAGGACTTTAGGAAGGTTACACAAAGCACATGTGTTTTCTTTGTCTGTGGACAGCAGAGCAGAAATCAAGCACTACAAACAGAAGGAATGGCCAACACGACCAAAAGATATTCCTGGAAGGTTGAATTGTCTTCATAAACCCCTTGTGGGCCCTGAGAAGGTGATCTTACTTCCATTACATCTGAAACTTGGTTTGATGTAGAGCTTCGTGAAAGCCATGGCTCACAATGGTGCTGGCTTCCACTATTTGCTAACTAAATTCCAAGGCGCTGTAACTGAAGCCAAAAGAAAGGCAGGTGTTTTCAGTGATCTTTACATTTGTCTTGTACCGATATTGAGAACTTTTTAAGGTGTCTAACTGAGCTGGAGAAGGCTACTTGAGACAGCTTCGTGCATCTTACCAAGAACTATCTGAGAAATTTTCGCGCACTAGATTGTGAAGAACTAGCGAAGATGTTGAAGAGTTACCATGCGCTTGGTGCTCAGATATCACTCAAAATACGCTTCTTCCATTCTCATCTGGACTTCTTCCCACTGAATGTTGACGAGGTCGGTGACGAATATGGAGAAAGGTTCCACAAGGAAATGACAATCATGGAGACCTGATACCAGGGCCAATTCATTCCTCACATGACGGATGATTATTGCTGCCCTATACAACGTGAAAGTAGTTGCTTCTACAAAAACAGGAGTAAAGCGCAGAAGTACCGGTACTTACGATGTACAAATGTCATTAAAGAATGTTTTATGTATTTCTGTTTGTGCTTATTTCGCAAACCTGGGCTAAAGAGGCTATTCTGTGTACATTCACTTCCTTAGTCTTGATAATATTCAAAAAATGAACATAGATTTTGATACTATGCTTTCATTATTAGCATGGAATAGTTGTTGATAAAGTTATAAAGTAAGTTGTATTAGGCCATTGCCACACTCCAGTATTTTTCCCATGCTGGTATTATGTAACAAGAACGTACCATTAATGAGCATGTAAATATTAATCTAAGGTATACTGGGGTTGAAAAAGAGGCAACTGAAAAACACTGACCTTTTGCATAACACAATAAAGACTAAATGGAGACTTATTCAAACAATTTCCACGCTCAAAAAAAAATAATAATAATAATAATCCCACGCTTATGCTCTAGCACCACAAGTAGACATGATGGAGAAATTTCAATCTCAGATTCCAACTCGGTAACACCAGATCAGTCAAAATCAGCCGAGAAAAAGTCAGAACCAATTTTGGGTGTTGACCAGTGATATCGGAAATTTTGTGTCGGAATACTGGGAAGTTTGTCAAAACAGCCAGAACTCTGAGTGGCATAGCGGACTTCGTAGCACCTCTCCCTAAGCGACTATTTTTCTTCTGTACACCTTAACATTCTTTATGTTATTTACATGGTTTAAATAATGTCATAGCTTGCTGCAGTGTAGATGAAGAGGATAAAGAAGACAACAGAAAATGAATCGTTCAGAAAGAGAGAGAGAGAGAGAGAGAGAGAGAGAGAGAGAGAATCACAGTGAACGCGTTAAAATCCAGCTATCCATACCGATAAGCGATAAAGAGCGACCAGGTGGAAGTGACATGAAGCAGACTGATAGAGCTAATTAACCGCTCATGTTGCTTCAATTACCTTACCTTAAGTGACAGAGCGCATCAAACAACGCCAACGAGTGAATGAAATACAGAATAACACCATAGTTCTTTCACCTCAGCTTGGCCCAGATCTTCGTGTTTCTCTAGTTTATTTCACAAAGCTCAGTGGCCGAAAAGACAATACGATGGCTCATCGTCTTTCCACAACACTAATTTGTCACCAGCACCACATTTCAACTCAACATTCAAGACAGACTGTATATTTTGGCCAAGTTAAAGTAAAAAGAGTATAAATGTTGGCCAAGGAAATCATTAAATCTACTACAGCTTTTAATCTTACGCTCTGTTACAAGTATTTTCATTACAACACATTCAAATGGCATAAAAACAACGCGCACAGTCGACTCCCCCCTCCCACATACGCACTATATTATTCATTTAAGGGGTCACTTTTCGATCTGGTGGGCTTAGCTACAGACTTAACTTCTTCAAACCCCTAACTTGTTTTTCCCCATTTCATTTCCCTTATTTGCAGAAGAATTTAGTCAGATTAGGACAGACCTCTAGCAGTAAAGCGGTCAATGCAGGCTGTATCTAACCCCTCCAGTTCGGAAAATATCTGAAAAGCTTAATAAAATCGTCTGGTGGTAGAAGGAATATCTACACGAGTCTGCATGAGTAAGCTAGTGCAAATACAAAATAACAGAGAACAAGGAAACAATTAGATTCACCTCAGCAGTCCAGTGTATGGGGTAGATACCATATTAAATATTTCTTTAGACACAGCCTCAAGTTGCCCCTTCAGTGATAAAGTCCTTTCTAAACTTAAACAGAGTCATCAGGAGGTATTGAACAGACTAACAGCTCTCACCGCAGCAATCCAGTGTATGAGATGGAGATAATGTTAACCAATATTAGCCAGACAGGTGTGCAATACGTACTCACCTGGTATAGCCTGCACGGTGAATGAAGGAATGCAAAACTAGCCAATGCTGGTTATTTTGGTCTCATGCGACCCACACAGGCGAGAGTGGGACACAGAACATCATAGGCAACGAAAGAGCACACACACACACACACACACACACACACACACACACACACACACACACACACACACACACACACACACACACACACACACACACAAACATACACATACACATACACATACACGCACACACATACATGCACACACACATACACATACACATACACGCACACATACACATACACATACACATACACGCACACACACATGCACGCACACACACATGCACGCACACACACATACACGCACACACACACACACACACACACACACACACACACACACAAACATACACCTTTCTTATTTTAGTGTGGAACTCTAGCCTTCAAATAAACCCCCTGTATAGCACATTATCTCATTATTCCGTCGGAAGCGCTGGGTTCCAGGGCAAGGATTTTATATCTAAAGATTGGAGATGTGGATCACTGAATGGCAGTAGTTTAGCAATACTTATCCCTAGAGCTGTTCTGAGTAGTTATGGCTGCAACACCAGGTTTATCTCAACATGAACCCAGTGGACTGCAGGCTGAAGGTGTCCTCCTAGTGCAAGTCGACCCAAAGCAACGATTATCAGTGTAGTAATCTCTATCACGACCATGGAAAAACCACTACCCCTGTGAGTGGTTAGGGTAATCTACTTCTCTAAGGCCCCAAAAGCACTCAGTGTATTCAATATTATTTTATTAAATGAATGAAAATATGTAGCCATACACTTCAGTCTGTATCAGTCAATCTCTGTATTCGACAAACTCACCGACGTTTGAATTTAAAGAGACATTCGTGTGAATTTAAGTGCCACTTTCCCGCCATCGTAATTGATTAGTGGCTATCAACTGGGCTACCTCCCAGATCCAATGAGACCAGATTCATAATTATCCCGTTTTACGTCCACCTGACATTTCCCGAGTGGCCAGGTTAGAGGAAAAGTATTTAAGAAAAGGCCTGACGAACACTGAAATAAAACAAAACATTATTTTTTAAGGTGATTCCGCCCATCCCAGAAGACACATTGCCCTGGACATATGCTATTATAATTGGTTCACTTTACGGTCCTAAAATTGCCATCGTTCCGCGCTGAATGCTGAGTTATAACGATTGATACGATGCCAGTCTCAAGAAAGTGATACAGAAAAGATACAGGACTACATTTTTGTCTTTTCCTGCCAGTGAGCTACGTGAAATAAGACGCAAAAGGATGAAAATCTGGTCCGAGTTAAAGTGAATGAAGTATTTATGGCACACCGGGTTCAGTTATATTTAAACGGTAAAGGACGTCGCTTTCAATATATGAGGTACTTATGGATGTATAATATAAAGTGAAGAAAGTACGTAACGAATTTCAAATAAATCTGAGTATTAAAAACAAAAATATCGACATTATTTCCGGGACTCAGAATAATAATTAAAAAAAAATCAAATGTCCTTCTTATCACTATAAACACGACTATCATTTTAACATTCTCATCAAAAACTATAAAATTCGCTATCGACCAGCCGGTATCACAAGAACAACTATCTTCACTATAAAACAAGAAGAGCAGTAACCTATTTGACAGCAAAAGCAAGCTCCCTACAAAATAATAATAAAGGATGATGATGGTGATAATGACGGTACTACCGCTACTACTACTGCTACTACTACTACTACTACTACTACTATTACTACCACCACAATTAAGAATAACAAAAATAATAAAATACTACAACTGCTACTACTACTACTACTACTACTACTACTAATAATAATAATAATAATAATAATAATAATAATAATAATAATAATAACACTCTATCTATAAAATAATAATTATATATTATAATGATCCGTTTTCTGTATGTTTGTTGATCAGCCTATTTGTTACCGTAACACAGCAAAAACTGCACATTGTAGCGCATTTTTAGTCAGAGCAAGGTACAGCTAAAATACTCTTACTTCAAGAATAAAACAGTTTCCAGTTCAACCCGGCTCCCGAGTTATGACTCATTTCTGGCCTTTTAACATCGAGAGGCTTCGGCGGCCTTAAGCAGATCACTTTCTTTGTGGGCATTGAAGTTCCCGCAACACAGCCTCTGGACATCGAGCGGAATAAGTAATAATAATAATCTTTCAAGCCAATTCACCCCTAAGAAATCTAATAACGCCTTGGCTTCTATATTTCACTATCAACTCATTAAAATCGGCGGTGTTATCTGAAAAAAATAACAGCTGTGCTGTTTCCCCCATTATACAGTTAACCCAGAATATTTAATGTCAGAACTTTGAACCAATAGATCGTGACGTGTAAAATGCGGCTACACCAATATTTTACATTTGTGGGGATGGCAGTGGAAGGGGACTCGTTCATAGACTTTTTTCAATTTATTTCCTGCTTCGCTTTCCATTTCATGACAGAGAATATTAATTTCGTTGTGTACTACTGAGTGAAGGTGTGTGGGAATATTAAGTGTATTACGTGTAGCTATTTCATGGATTATGGAAAAAATGGAAGATATAATAACGGTTGTATATATTTAAACAGGCAACAACTCGGGGATCATTTGTCCACTTCATCTTCATCATCATCATCATCATCATCATCACCATCATCATCTCACTGACCTTTATTACATAACCCACGAGGTAATGAGGTCAGATATTAGGACGCACTTTCTATAGTCACCAGAAGCAACGACCTGAACAATCTCAATCCAATTGCATATTGGACGAGCGGAAATCATATCAAATGAAACCAAGTGAAACCAAGAAGTCTGATGGGTTGCTTTGTGATCGTTGGTTTACAGAACAGAAAATAGTTGTCTTTGCTAGTTTCATGTTTTACCCAGTCAAAGGCAGAGTGTCGTTTTCAGATCTGACTTCTCATTTACTCCAGTGACTGACAAAATATTTTTAAATAATACTGTATGTTTAAGATATACTGGAGTGACAAATATACAGATTATGCAGGTGAATTGTCAGTGCTTTATTGATCGAAAACGTGTGTGTGTGTGTGTGTGTGTGTGTGTGTGTGTGTGTGTGTGTGTGTGTGTGTGTGTGTGTGTGTGTGTGTGTGTGTGTGTGTGTGTGTGTGTGTGTGTGTGTGTGTGTGTGTGTGTGTGTGTGTGTGTGTGTGTGTGTGTGTGTGTGTGTGTGTGTGTGTGTGTGTGTGTGTGTGTGTGTGTGTGTGTGTGTGTGTGTGTGTGTGTGTGTGTGTGTGTGTGTGTGTGTGTGTGTGTGTGTGTGTGTGTGTGTGTGTGTGTGTGTGTGTGTGTGTGTGTGTGTGTGTGTGTGTGTGTGTGTGTGTGTGTGTGTGTGTGTGTGTGTGTGTGTGTGTGTGTGTGTGTGTGTGTGTGTGTGTGTGTGTGTGTGTGTGTGTGTGTGTGTGTGTGTGTGTGTGTGTGTGTGTGTGTGTGTGTGTGTGTGTGTGTGTGTGTGTGTGTGTGTGTGTGTGTGTGTGTGTGTGTGTGTGTGTGTGTGTGTGTGTGTGTGTGTGTGTGTGTGTGTGTGTGTGTGTGTGTGTGTGTGTGTGTGTGTGTGTGTGTGTGTGTGTGTGTGTGTGTGTGTGTGTGTGTGTGTGTGTGTGTGTGTGTGTGTGTGTGTGTGTGTGTGTGCGTGTGTGTGTGTGTGTGTGTGTGTGTGTGTGTGTGTGTGTGTGTGTGTGTGTGTGTGTGTGTGTGTGTGTGTGTGTGTGTGTGTGTGTGTGTGTGTGTGTGTGTGTGTGTGTGTGTGTGTGTGTGTGTGTTTCGTGAATATGCCAACCTATTTCACGCCTCACTCGTTTTCACACAAAAATAACAAAATACCAATCAGAACTGCACGTAGAAAAATGCCTACAAAAATGCTATTACTTGTACTGCATTTGTTTTGATGAATATCGCTGACTATTCAGTTTCAGAAAAAGTTTATCAGTAATTCTGTTGTAGCCATCGGAAAGGATGTACTCACTGGCGTCTGTGCTCTGGTGAATTTGTATATCCGTTTTAGTCTAACATGACCTAAAATACCCACCTCTCCCCATTAAATGTTCAGTTATAACAAGAGATTAACACTGGACTGTGATGATAGTCACGAAGAAATACTGTGGAATGAGTGTGGAGCTATAGTGCTGTCATATTCTGTCACTGAGCTACGTGAAATTAGTTACAACAGAAAAAAAAAAAAAGTCTTGCTAGGTTGAAGCCAAAGAATCAGGGGCAAAATACTGTCATCTCTCCATCTTCACAACAGATCTATAACAAGAAATTCTCACTGGAATATGGCGCTTGTCACGAGGAAGTGCTGCGGAAAAGATGAGGGTCATAATATTGATTTATTCTGACACTGAGATATGGGAACCAGCCTGCAAAAGGACGAAAACCTCCGCTAGATTAAAGTGGAGGAACTACATATATACTATATTAGATGTCTACCTTCCTCGACATTCTTCATTTAGAATCTATCAATAACCAGTACTGTATTGCCTTGGTCTTCTAACCTGTTGGAATGTAAACAAATCTGTGCTATATATTAATGGACCGGCTGTCTGTCTGTATGAGGGTCTATCTTACTACTAAGCTGCTCCTAGACGCGTAGATGGATTTTATTAAAACTTTGCAAGAACACTCCCTAGCCTAGGGCCACAGATTTTCTGTAATCTCTTGGGGGGTTCCAAAATTCCGAAAAAGAGTTGCAAAATTATTACCCCTAAGTAGTTTATTTTCTATAACGGAACCAAAGAAGCCAAGTCACTTTTTTTCGAGCCGTAACACACACTGGTTTATTCATACGTGCTTATTTTATTTCAAACTTCCTAGAAATAAACAAAGGGTTACGAACCAAACGACCGAGGGCCACAGCAAACGGCCTTAAGCCAGTTTATTATTATTATTATTATTATTATCATTATCATTATCATTATCATTATCATTATTATTATTATTATTATTATTATTATTATCATTATTATTATTATTATTATTATTATTATTATTATTATTATTTGTGTTTGTTCATTTGTTCACTTTCGTTGTCCATCAGCCCTCCCCTGTGCCAGTTGCCTTCACATGCCACCGTATGGGCACTAAGTGGCAGAGTCTTTCCTGAGTACATGCTAGTGTCTCATGACAGACTGGTATGATGGTATGAGAGAAGGTTTCATGATATGTCTTTGGGTCTTGTGGGAGATCAGAGAAGTCATGTCATCACTCTTAAGAAGAGGGGTCGAACTCGTGACTTTTCTTATACCAAATCAATTTTCAAATCATAGGGCCACCGCCTTCCCCATGCGTTCTTCATCATTTTATTTGGTGTTTTAGTGGTGTCTGACACTTTCATCGCCGCCATCATCGCACCTGTTCCTGCTGTCAAAACTGGGTTGGGTAGGATCAAGAGAGACGGAAAAGGACAACACGAGAGCCAGAAAACGTTAACTGTTGTTGGACGCACAGAGGTCAAGGGCGAGAGCAGTTGAAACGAATATTTCTGAGAGTAGCACGTGGAATTACATGGAGAAACAGACAAATAAGGCAGCGAAGGAGCGTTGTGGTGTTGATATGGATGTTACTGAAAGCGTTAAAAGAAATGCTCTGATATGGTATAGCCATATGGAGAAGACAGAGATTGACAGAGTGACTAGTGGATATGAGTGAAGTGGCAGAGGAGGGGGAAAGGGGAGACCGATGATCAGATGAAGGGATGGACTGCAGAAATAACTGAGAGACTGGTGTATGGCATGGAGGCAATTTGTTTGTTGCCATCCTTTACGGAATCAGTCTGGCTATAAAACGACAGGTACGCCATCATCATCCTGAATCTCTTCCCACTTACATGGATGGGCTGAGAGGGATCTGGCAACAGAGTATGTGGCTAGAGAGGAACATTCGCGATCAAGTGGTCGACAGTTCCTCAAATTTGCTTCTTATAAGTAAATACTTTTATCTGTATGTCTTTGGACTTACACATGAAATGAACGAATAATAGAGCAAACAGACAAGAGGACCCGTTCCAACTGAACTAACTCCGTACCTTTATGCGTTCTTAACCGAAGAAACACCCGGTACTGGGATGGTAGTTTTGGTGTCTAGTGTTTTCCATCAGTCTTTACGTATTTACTAGCTCGTCTTTTTACACGCTTTGAACTATTAAGTTATTTCAGAAACCTTAATCGAAATTCTGAGAAAGTAGTCTACAGATGCCAGACCCTACTAGAAGCGATAGTAATTTTTAGGCAATAGATGTTAAAGAGGTATCGTCAACGTATACGATATGAAACAATCCCATATTACTCTTCTACAAGCGTGTGGGCTACAGGCTAAGATAGTGTAGTCCAATATATCTAAGACTTTCAATCCGGTGACGCTTTCTTCTGCTCTGTTCTTGCGCTCTCCAGACGATTTTATTCAACTGAGAGAGAGAGAGAGAGAGAGAGAGAGAGAGAGAGAGAGAGAGAGAGAGAGAGAGAGGTCTAGCGTTGAAGGAGTAAATGAAAGCTATGTCAAACTTTTCCATCCTGATGTCATTCCAGATCTAAATAAAAGTGTTTCTAGACAGCAGAAAATGAAAATAAGTCACCGGATCCAAGGGGTTAAGGGTACATGATGAGTCTACTTCCCTTGGTGGCAGGCTTTACAGAAAAAAAAAAAAAAATCCAAACATCTCTAAATCAAGCTTTCGAACAACCATACCTCGTTTATTTTAACTTGGCCTCAATTTTTGTCCTCTTGCGGCTTATTTCTTGAAGCTCAGTGGCAGAAAAAGGCAACACTACGACTCTACATTCTTTCCATTGCACTTTCTAGCCACTAACATCATGGTTGTGTTAACGTCACAGTTCATAATTCAAGATGCAGAGACGGTAATTTTAGGCCAAGTTGGAGTAAAACGAGTATAGATCACCAGGCGCCAGTGGAAACAAATTTCGCTTCCATCAACTCATTCAGGTTCTCGAAATTAGTCAACTCTGTAAATCCAGCTTTCCACACGCTAAGCGATAATGATTAACCAGGCTGGAGTTGGCCGGAGGCAGATTAATAGAACTAATTAGCCACTTATGTTGCTTCAATTGCCCTTATTTGAAGTGACAAATGGCGCTAAGCAAAGCAAACTAGTCAAGAAAAATAAAACATTGTGCATACATGTAACAAAATATTACTACTCTTAGACAAATACTTATCATCAACGATAACTGTAATAACCGTCATCATTGTAACGACCATTATCATTTTAGAACCACTCAAACAATGACAAGTAGTCCATCCACCCATTCATTCGTGTATTGTTGTATCAGGAGCGTAGGGGTCCTGAGCAAGGCAGTGACGTGTTCCACTAGACCTGGTATAAGTTAACGGGCCGAATTATGATTTTGGTATCGATCCGCATGCTACCTTCCTTGGAATTATTTTAAAGATGGTTTCATTACCAACTTGACGCCTCCGAATATAATTTAACTGCGGTCAGTTTTAGCAACTATGATAAGAACATACTATGTCTGCAGATAATAATACATGATATTCAACAATATGCATTTTATCACAGAACATTAACACTATTTTTCACTGTGATACATTGAGAACGATTTCCTAACCACTGTGAGACGATAAACCCTCGACAAATGATTAAATGATACGGAAAGGTGTACGATTAAATCATAGATGTTTACCACATGATTCAAACCATATGTGATAAAACGACTTGAGATGGATTCCAGTCCAATTAGTATTACTGTTTTTAATGAGACATTTGGGTCTGGTTGACTTTGACAAACCTGTCAAAACTTGGAAGAATAGTTGATGTCGCAACTCTAAGATTATTTCTAATGTTCATCTGTTAACTGAGAGCTGTGACTGGAATTGAAAAACTTCATCAGCGAGGGAAGCTGTTCGCACTGATACGTGCTGCAAACAAGACAATCTCCTTCCTTGCATTTGCAGTGGGGCTTAGGTAATTACTTTTTGAGAATTAAGTGCCAAATTTAGTGAACGCCCAACAAAATGTACTAATGACTGCTCAAGTTCCCACTCTGTAGGTCATTGCGAAAAACATTCCTTTGTTCAGTTTTAAAAGGGACTGAGGGCGAAAATAGCGTAACTATCACACCGTTTACGTGCCGCACGGAGGGTACACCAGGTCCCAGGTTGCCCGTTGTCAGCAGCAGACACTAGGCAATTATATGTTAGTTATGGGTTTATAATTCAACGTTGCAAATCGTTGTTAGGAAACAGAAAACTACTGCCTGCGTCGCTTTGTACTGAGTCAGTTGTAGGCAGTACTAGAACGAGTGAGTGGATGGTGGATGTCGACACATACCAAAATAAACGACTGTCTAAGGAACAAATACTATCACTACCGTAAATGGCCAGAAACACCATAACCAGAAACACCGTAATGACTACTGTCAATATAAAACGAAAATAAGTCTAACAACAATTCTCATTAAAACAACCACTGTCATCATTACAAAAATTCTCACCACATGTAAAACGCCAACCCCTTACAGGATTAAGGAGTCTGGCTAAAGATAGACAGACAGACAGAACTTTCTTTTTTTGCTGTTAAAACCACTATTATTGTAATAAACAAAGAAGAAATTTACTTAGAAACAAGTGTCGATGTACTTGATAGATATAGAACCATATGAGGCTTGGCTAAAGTGAAATACCAGTATGTGGCTTTCGCTAGCAATGCACCGTGTGCGTGAAAACCCTCAGGGAGCTGGTGAGACACTTTGCGAGATAATTCTACGGAAACTTAATGAAGTTTGATAGGGAGCTTCTCTACAATAAAACACATTGCGTGTGCAATCCTCCGGGTGTGCTGACTGACCGGGTATTTTCTAGATATGCCCCCGCACTTAAAAATGTAATTTCACCTTCCACTTAAACTCTTAATAGCAGATATCTGAAACACACAAAGCCCTCAAGGTGTAAATAAACCATAACTGGAACTTGGGCCTGTTTTCATCAGTATTTATTTCGGTAACGACCTGATTATTTCGGTGCTATTAAGCTGTACTTGCACGCGATACAAATATTCTCGCTTGTGCTGTCCTCACTGCAACTTAAAAAGACTCTCTTAATAATTATTTGTACTACTCACTAAAAATAAAAAATTAAAATACCATTGTTTCCTGTTCAGCACATGTTCAGATAGAAAGCTAGAAAATTTACCATGCTATTATTCTTCGCAAAAATCTTGTTCTAGAGTTTTGAAAAACATAATGGATTTCCAAATTTTCATTTTGTTGGGTAGTGCGAGAGGATTTTCTCCTTTCAAGTTCAGTCTCTACTCTTGGTAACTATTTCATAAGTTGTGCATTAACTGCCATGGGGTAATGACAAAGGAGAGAATTAATATTATAAGTTATTCTTTCCTTATTCATCACTTCGAAACACTGGAAAAACAAAAATATATGGAAGGTTTAATTTCTGAGTCTGGATCACACTTTTGATATTCCTGGAAATTTCTTAGGGTACTCGTGGCATAAGATGTCTCACACGTATATTTTCGTCGTTGAAGAGTTTAAAGTCGCCTGCATATAAAGTGCAACAGTATTATATGAACAGTAACATTATCGTACTGGACACGAGCGCACGTAACACTTCTTTTCGTCTTTTCGTTCATCCCCTAATATGCGTATCGAATCGGAACACTCCACGAAGTGCGTTTACTCTACCCTGACAAATATCCCGTTCCTGCATCAGCTCGGTTGATAGACAGGTTAGTCAGATTTGTGGGTTGGTTAGGGTAGTTATCAAGGAGACTCTTTCTGCCTTATAACTAAAGCCCATCTAATATCATGCCACTACGACTTATTTACCCAAGTTGTGTAAGTGACCCAGTCCCGTCAAGTGATGAACAAACCGACTCCATTATGCTGACACCACCTGAACCCCTCTATTCTAATGACATTTTTTTTTTCCTTCCCCCATGATTACTTTTTGTTCAGGGAAGGCGTTCGAACTGGAGGGCTCATATATAACCACAGTCATTTTCTTTTTTTTTTACTTGGGCTGAAGCGAGAGATGCCTTCCCGTGGTGGCACCGATATAACTGGGTTGATCCACTACCCGACTATACGTAAGTACCTCAATTCCTTCTCTATGCCCCCAGATGAGGATGGTGACTTGTAGAGGAAGGACAACTTCAGCCTTCAGTTCACAGGGTTCACGTTTCAGATGAACCTTGGACTATAACTTCTACTTTACTGGAGGACCTTCCGACTCTGAATAATATGTTTGATAGCCGCGGGCATGAAATGCAAAAATACGTGGTGGGGTTAAAGGGGTATTGCTGTGTGGTACGGGAAAAGGAATACGGTTCCGTAATCTCTGCTGCTTGAACACGTTAATAATAAACAAGTAAACATAAGAGCACCATACATCACCCTGGCAGTAGTTGTCTTACGTCCACAATACTCACCTGCAATAAGAGAGAAAAGCAGTTTTAGCAAATACATAAAAATTGCTAAAGTCAAAGAAATAATGAAGTCGTCCGAAGACCATTTACTACATTGGTTGCTAATCTTGTAACAAGTCTCTGGGATAGGGGAAAACTGCAATCCCTGCGTACCTAAGGGCATAAAGGAAGGGTACATAACATCTGTGCTCCCTGACTCTGTTATACCCACTTGGCAAAGGCACGGACAACCTTGAACCTAAGTCTTCGACTTACCCTGGGCCAAGGAAAAATTGATAAGGTACAACAATTATGATTAGATGTCTGAGTGTGGAGGTTGCTATAGGACTGAATCTAGGTATGTGCGTGAGGCTTTACTAAGGCAAGAGATAAAAAAGTCTCGGCATTACCAGTGGGAATTAGATTTCTGAGGAAAGTGTGTGGAGTACGTGCAGTGGATAGGATCAGAAATAATTTGATTCGTGAAAGTTGTGGAACAGGGCAGCCTTTTGTTACACGGGACGAAGGATGTGTTTACAGTGCGTCATATGGAGAATGGATATGGAAAGGAAGGAGAAAAGTTTGTGTGTGAATGGGTCTAGAGGTGGAGTAGGCCACAAGATAAATGGCTAGGCTATAGCAAACATGGATGCCAGAAACCGAGATGAGAAAATTGACGATGCTAGGGAACTAACAGGGGTTCGAACTACTTGAAGAATTGTGTTAGGAGGAGAATATAATTAGGGTTTGGTATGCCCCTTCCCCCACTTTTTAACCTGATGGATGGACCTCATGGTAGATAAAGCACAGAAAAAATAATAAACTACAGGTGATAAGGTTTTTTTTCTGGAGGCTTGAATGGTGAATAATATGTGTGTTTGGCTCATTTGACCGGACCCGCTGTTCATAGTCTTGCATCCATAATTCTCTCTTACCTCACATTTTGGACGATGTTTCACCCCATCCTCAGGTGTGATAGAGTTCAGAATGGTGATGACTTAAATATATATACTTAGGGATGTGCGGAAACATATGAATTGTTATTGTCTTTCAAATTCGAGTGTTTTAACATAACTTGCCTTAAGTATATCCCTTTCCCTTTGCTAAACAAACAGAGCATTTTCCTGTGTACAGTATTTCATAATTATCTCGTGTGTCCGTCTCGTGTGTTCAAGCGATATACTGTATATTCATTACATTTTCATTTTTAAACACTAGACCGAGGTAATAATTCAATGGTACCAAGTAGAAGAGAGGCGTCACTTAAAGCAGGCAAAATATAGAACAGACATAACAGAATGCTTCCCCCCCCCCCACACACACGCATACACACACGCAATGTCAGTGCAGCCTAACACACTTTCAGAACTCTCAAGGGAGTTTAGTATTTTAAGTGCTTAAAATCTGTAATACGAAAAATTAGTACTTTCGTGGGTGGCACAGAGACGAAGCACTCTATCCTACAAATTATATTAATGCTTCAGTTCATCTTCTACCTTATTTTAAACCCACATCACCGACACATTTTTAAAAATAAGACACGAGAGATAGAGAGAGAGAGAGACCTTATGGTCCCTACGAGGCGGTTCGGCCTGAACACTAATACAGTACTCAGATTACAGGAGCAGGAGAAAAGGATAGCACAGCAGAAGACTCTCTCGTCTATCCTCCAGACCCTCTGGCTTTTGCCGCACAAGAGGATGAAAATCTGGGACAGGTTAGGGTAACAGAAGTATAGCCTACATGTGCAACTCAAGCTGAAACGCGAACTGGTTAGCCTCGTCTTCACGTACTATTTCATCATCGCCATCATCATCATCATCATCATC
Source organism: Coenobita brevimanus (assembly GCF_032717465.1). Classification (NCBI taxonomy): domain Eukaryota; kingdom Metazoa; phylum Arthropoda; class Malacostraca; order Decapoda; family Coenobitidae; genus Coenobita; species Coenobita brevimanus. The sequence continues at coordinate 7,382,842 of NC_137060.1, forward strand.
ATCATCATCCAGTTTACTGACTAAACACTCAGTCTCCTATGACACCCTCAGGGGAACAGAAATGCTTGGCTTTTGCTGGAACGTAGTATTAGAGTTGTACCGACCATCAAAGTGTTAATAAATCTATACATACATATCCCTTAGTACTGACTGGCTGGACTGGAGATGGCTTCAGCGAGTGATAGAGCTGAGCACCTGACTATATTAATTAACCTCTTCTGCTGCTTCAATTACCTTAACTTGGAAAGGCAGATGGCACTGATAACCGAGTCTCCATAATGAAGATGCTTTTATCTACGCCATACTGTCTGGATTTTATCAGTAATATCAATGGAATAACATCAATGACAGACAGTAATTTAAATAATTAGTCAGAAAACAACATATTCATATCCTTATATCTTCAAATCACACACACACACACACACACACACAAACACACACACACACACACACACACACACACACACACACAAAGAATCAGTCAAGCAGTTAAAGAATCAGTGTTATTTTCTTCACAACCAAGCATCCAAATTACTAAACAATGCTAATGACAACAGAATATTCTGGTCAACTCTCAATTCGCTCAATAGTAACTAACAAGTTATCGCCCATTCCTCCACTAAAATCTTCAGATGGTGATATTACAAACTAGAAAGAGCTTAGAGAACGCATACCTCCGCCAATGCCATTGCCATTAAAAAGTATCCGGACCGTAGGCTTGGTTATAGGATCCGTATCCGGATCCGGATCCGCCCCAAAATTTGCTCAATCTATTCTTGGTCCATGTAACACCTTTCTACAAAATTTCATTGAAATTCATTGAGAATTTCTGGAGATATTGTGCGGGATACTCCTGATCCAGATCCGGATCCACACCAAAATTTAATCATTTGCACTGTTCCCAGCTATTCAAACTCCCTTGCTATGGACTAACATCTTTTGTTCCTCTGATTTCCTCATATCTCAGCGACAGAAATTAAAGTGTTAAAGTAAATGATGTATATTCCAATTTCCACTCGATTGATGCTGGCATGTCACAAGGATCAGTTCTGGCTCCAAACCTATTCCTAATTTTTATTTAATGATCTGTCACCCATAATCCCATCCATTCAAGTGCAGATGATCCAACCCTTCACAGATCATTCACAATTAAACACCCATTCACAAAGTTCAATATCCCTGACTCACAACTCGGTACAGCAATCTCTATAAATCAACACTTATCTATGACCACTGAATGGGGACAAAATAACACTGCCTCATTTAATGCTAGTAAAACCAATTACATACAATTTACTAATAGAGAGGTATTGCCTGATTCCTACATTTCATTTAATGCTACTAATATTCCTGTCTCAAAAAGTATTGAAAATCTCGGTGTTTCACTTAACAATACCCTCAGCTGGACCTCTCGTGTTAGATCACTTGCTAAAACAACTTCAAAGAAACATGGATTATTGTACAGAGTCCGTTACTTCTTCACTGACAAGCAGTTAGCTATAATTTACAAGGGTCATGTGCGTTTTCAGCTGGAATATTGCTCACCCTTGTGGAATGGATGTGGAGAGGTAGCACTAAAACATCTAGACAAAACTCAGAACAAGGCTGTTAGAATTACATATTAATAACCCTGCTGTTACAAAAAAACTACCTCCCCTTCAGGTAAGAAGGAATGATGCCTCCCTTGCATTATTATATAGATACTTTCATGGCAAATTCTCAGACGAAGTTGCATCCACTGTGCCACTCTCCATGCCTTCCTTCGTGCTACACGGACATCTGTCAGCGCTCATGACAGGACTGTCACACTGCCATATTGCAGAACTTCTGCCTATCAGAATTCTTTTATTCCCCGATCTGCATCTCTTTGGAACTCGCTTCTTCAGAGCTGTTTTCCCCCAAACTTCAACCTACAGCTGTTCAAGTTCAACTGTTACGGATTTGTTATGAAGAGATAACACCTGTAATCTAGTGTACGGGTTATATTTTTAACATTTGTTTTTGCTTCCAATGTTCTGTTATTTAAAAAAAAAATATATATCAAAGGAATGACTTGCAGGGGAAAATACGGTATTTCTGCCACCTATCCATTCCACTGTCTATAGGAGCCCCAGACCACCAAGGGTTCCCGAAAGATGTGTTCCCGAAAGGTGCGTTCCCGAATGATGTGTTAATAGATTGGTAACGATTCCCTAACTCCGATATACGTACCTCAAACATACACGGGGCCCCAGGCGCGATGTAATCAGATGGAGTCCCCACAAATTCTGTTACCACTACATAGTGAACTCTGTGCTACAGAAACATCATCCAATATTCATCCAAACCTGTCATCATAATCTAAATTTGGCACGGTAGAAACTGGTGCTAGAGATGGACTCTTCACTTGGTGGCACCGATATAACTGGGCGGCTCCATTGCCCAGTTACACAAACACTTCAACTCCCTTCCTCTCACCCGAAAGGAGGATGTAGACCGTGGGAGAACCAAGACTTTAACCCGCAATCTACTGGGTTCACGTTTATTTAGCCTGGGCCACAACAACAACAATAACAACGATAGGGACTACTAAGACGAGATGCAGGAAGGTTTTTTGAGGGGAAAATTATCTGATGGACTCCAGTGCTTTTGGTATCACATGTATCTTGCCTTGCTATGAAGGCCTGGGTGCTACAATTCTGACGGACAGATCATGAGCAGACCCGGGCAAATGGAAACCTCACCCGTCACACTCCATTAATTACCCCAGTCGGAGTGACGGTCAACCCATGTGCACAGGCTTGATCCCCCAGGAAGTTAATGGAGGTTAATTCCAGTAAGGAATGTGGGCTAGTTATCTGCCCTTAACCTTTCAATCCGATGAGGGGCTTTTCATTTTTTTTCCTCCGACATAAAGTTGTAATTCAATTTAGGATACACCCTACAAACTAGAAGGGTTAGATACGGCCTTCATAGAGCTCTTTATTACAGGAAGCCCACCCAGAGCTGGATAAAATCGTCTGAAGGTAGAACGAATAAAATCTAAAATGCCTCACCGGATTGAGAGAGTTAAATGTAATGGACTATTCAACCCTAGCCTCGGACCCTTGCACCTCATGGAATTGGCTTATTTTTTTACCATTCAGATGATGCTGTTTCTTACAATGACCGTGCTTATTACAGCAGTGTTGGCTGATGCAATAACGGTGTTGTTGGTATCACTGTAGATGATACTGGTTGATGTTTAGTTTCTATTCTTTGTCAATGAAGAAAATGTCAGGAGTATATTGTTGTCTATGCAGTATTTCATAAGGTTTTGCTTATCACTGACTTCACCTGATCGATGTTACTGATCTAATCCGCTTATGGGGACTCAATCGCTTGAAGCATCTGTCATCTCAAGATTACTGAAGCAACACAAGTGGTTAATTAATCTAGTCTGCCTTATCTCTCTCCCTCAGGCCACCTCCTGCAGTGTAAACCATTACCGCCAGGGATGGAATGTTGCATCTGCGAAATCCGAAGGTGATGATGATGATGATGATTATGAACAAACTCATGGCTTTCTAAAACAATATAGTCATGTCGGTGATTTTCTTTGAGTGGAATATTTTAGGCACTGGTAACAAGATGCAATATTTTAGACTGTCATAATTTTCTTGGTAATGCAGAATGGACTCCACAGTAAATGAATAAATAAATAAATAAATAAATAAAGCTCATGCACTCAAGAGATGATTGTCCACTACTCTTAACAAACGTAGGTAAACTCATTAGAAATCGAATTGGCTCATGTCACAGAATTTTTATGGCACTGAAAGAGAATGCCCTCCCTCTATAACACCCCTTCACGCGGAAGAATCTGCCCGACGCACATACGTTCATCAACTCTTCCATCCCCTCAAACACCTACCAAATCAAGCATGGTGGACTGCACTGTTAATTTTTACGGTGTGCTGTTTTCTACTTCTGCTACTATTGCTGCACTACCACTACTACCATACTACTACTACAACATTTCCACTACTACTACAACTACTGGTATTACACTAAACTACCGCTACACCTCTACTGTTGCACTAAACTACCACTGCTACTACTAATACTAACATTACTACTACACTAAAAGCTACTACTACTACTACTACTACTACTACTATTACTACAACTATTAATATTCTACCACAGTTACTATTGCTATATTACCACCACCACCACCATCACTACTACTACTACAGATACTTGTATAACTAACCCCATATTTAACTGAAAGACCCAAATCCCAAAAATGAATAACAAAAAACGTGAGGCATTTACCCAAGGAAAACTGTACAAACTTCGAAGTGCTTAGCGAAAAAAAAAAATTACTTCAAACCAAAAGGTGTTAGGAGGAAGCAAGTGGCTGAGGAACGGCGGTAGGAGCTCCACCGTAATGTAAAAACCGTGGTAGGTAATGGTGGTTCTCGCTGATTTTTACATCCGGCGATAGGCAGCAGGTCAATGAATGGCCAGCGTTCTTCTTTAACTTTTTCTTCTGGTGGATTTGTTAAAAGGAGGCCATTGGAGACATAAAAGTGATACTATAAGAGGTACTTTGACATGAATCCAAATCTGCCATCAGCGGACACATGAGATGGCGCCATCTAGCTACAATTTTTGTAAAAGTGCTTAATTTAAGCCTTCTGAGACGTAAAAGTGGTCCCAGATAAGATTATTTGACATGGAAAATCCAAATTTGCTGTCAGCTGACACCTGTGGTGGCGCCATCTAGCGGCAGCTTTAGTAAAACTTCTTCATTTAAGCCCACTGAGACATAACAGTGGTACCATATAAGGTTACTAACTTCTTACATCAAACTGTTTGAAACAAGAGCCTCACCGCAGGTCCTAGATCAATTCTACTCTTGTTTTTCTTTACAGACCAGATTTATTATTATTACTGGGAGAAAGCACGTGGAGAAGAACAAGGGTGTCACATACGATGACCCACACCCAATTTATCACTTTCGTATTATGCAGTCATAAATAACCTGAGTGGTAAATGATGTTAGGTGGTTGTAGTGCAAAAGACTTGAGTTACGATATCAATTTGGCAGTGTTGTTAATCAGTATTCTGTCTAACTGTATATATATATATATATATATATATATATATATATATATATATATATATATATATATATATATATATATATATATATATATTATATATATATATATATATATATATATATATATATATATATATATATATATATATATATATATATATATATAATATATTATATATATATATATATATATATATATATATATATATATATATATATATTATATATATATATATATATATATATATATATTATATATATATATATATATATATTATATATATATATATATATATATATATATATATATATTATATATATATATATATATATATATATATATATATATATATTATATATATTATATATATATATATATATATATATATATTATATATATATATATATATATATATATATATATATATATATATATATATATATATATATATATATATATATATATATATATATATATATATTATATATATATATATATATATATATATATATATATATATATATATATATATATATATATATATATATATATATATATATATATATATATATTATATATATATATATATTATATATATATATATATATATATATATATATATATATTATATATATATATATATATATATATATATATATATATATATATATATATATATATATATATATATATATATATATATATATATATATATATATATATATATATATATATATATATTATATTTATATTTATATATATATATATATATATATATATATATATATATATATATATATATATATATATATATATATATCAGGGGTAGGATCCCACTGCTACCTGGCGCGTCCACGGGTGGCAAATAGGGGAAGGCCTTGCAGACAGTACCGTCTTAGGCGGCGAGGACCATGGGACCCCCTGTAGATATATAGGGCTCCACCGAAGAGTGAATAAGGTGGCACACTAAAGTTACATCTCACCAGAAACAATGTGGCAGGTAGGTGAGATTCTTTGCCACAATCCTCCCAACCAAATATGAATTCTAATGTTGACGAAATGGCAGGTGTTCCTGTTGGGTAATCGTCTACCAAAGGTCCAACATCACTGCCTCCTGTGCATACGAGCAGTGTGCCACCGAAAGTGACTAAGCACTGTCTTGGCAAATCACAGACCGGGACATTAAACAAACTGAAATCCATGAAGATCTATATATACACTGTAAGAAGCCTCGCTGAAGATTGCAAGCTTGGTAACTGAATTAGAAAACGTTAGTTGGATAATGTAGGATTGAGTGAGATCCACAGAAAAGAGGAAAAACTGATTCAGCTCCAAGAGAGAAACCACATATTTTACTACTGATGAAGGCAAAATGAAAGAGTTAGTGGTGTAGGATTTCTAATTAACAGAAATCTTGCAGACAACATTGTTAAATTCAGCAGTAGCATGGACTGTAATTAACAATGCAAAAAATACACACTGAGAGTAATACGAGTATATGCACCGTCTTCTCAAAGCTCAGATGAAGAAATAGGAATATTCTATGACTACATCTCCCAGATTATGGAAAAAGAAAACACCACATATATTATACTCATGGGAGGCTTGAATGCAAACGTTGGGAAATCTAAAAATGGAGAAGCCTTTATGGGAAAATTCCAAGTGGGAGAAAGGATTGAAAGAGGTGAAATGATGGTAAATTTTGCTGAAACTTATAACATGAGAATAATGAACACTTTCTTTCACAAAAGAACAGGGAGAAAATGGACCTGCTGAAGTCCAAATGGAGAAACAAAGAATGAAATCGACTTCATTATAGCAGATAAAATAACACGATCATAAAAGTCACAGTTATCAACAAAGTAAATACAGAAAGTGGCCATAGAGTGGTGGGATGCACATCCAGATTCAATTTCAGAAGTGAAAGAAAGATGATTTAAAATAAAAAGATATACCCAGTAAAAGTAAGTGAAAACAAAGAAGCCTTTCAGTTGGAAATAACGAACAGATTTCTCTAAGTTATGCTGTGACACTGATAAGTTGAGAGATAGACTAACAAAAATGCTTAGAGAATCAGCAGAGGTAGTAGGGAGAGCTAATACAACCAAAGCCAACAAGTATTCAAAAGATAAAAGATGAAAGGATAGGCATGTAACAACAAAGAAAGATGAAACAGGAAGAGTGGAATTAAATAAGCTTATCATTAAGAGACAGAGAGAAGAAAAACAAAAGGGAAACATGGATCAGATCAAGGAAACGATCAAAAAGGGAAATATCTGAAGCAGGTCCGAGGTAAAATGGCACAAGGAAAGCAACAATTATGTCACTGAAAAACAATAACGACGAAGTCATTAATGCAGAGATTGGATGGTGAACAGAGTTAAATCATACAAAGAACTGTATACGTCAAAGACAATAGTACCAACAGCTAACTTTTCAGTTGACACAAGTGCAATACCTGAGGTGATACCAGACGAAGTAAACATTTCTCTTATAATCGTGAAAAGAGAGAAGGCCCCAGAAGATGGAAGAGTAAGAGATTTACTGTCGGATGCAGGAGTAAAGCACTTAACAAGCTTGCCTACTTATTTACTCGGTGTATGAAAAAGAAGAAAATTCTCAACACATGGTGTAATGGAATAGTCATTTTGCATTACAAAAAGGACGACACAAAAGATCTTAGTAACTATCGACCCTTTAGCTTATTGTTTTTTTTTTTTTTTTTTATAAACTCTTGACAAAAGTCCTTACGAACAGAACAACAACAAATCTGGATGAAAACCAAACTAGTGAACAGCCAGGACTCCGAAACGGGTATTCGACTATTGATCATCCACGTACGATGAATCAGCTAACTGAGAAAACTGCAGTATACAATAAACCACTGTGCTTAGGCTTTACTGATTACGAAAAAGCTTTCAACTTAGTGGAGCACATAGCAATTATAAAGTCACTGCAGGAACAAGGAGCAAATGAGAACATTTTAATACTGCCCGTAAACTTACAATAAGGAAACTGCTGCAGTTAAATTACATGGAGACTTGGAAAATATTAAGATTGAGAAGGGCGTGCGTCAGGAGATACAGTTTCACAAAAATTATTTACAGCATGCACAGAAAGTATTTTCCGAAAGCCAGACTGGGAGAATAAAGGAGTAAACATAGATGGAAAAAAAGCTAAAACATTAAAGATTTGCAAATGACTCTGTACTAATCTCGGAAAATGCGGACATTGCTGGAAATGTTAAATGACCTGAACAAAGAAATTCTCAAAGTAGGAATAAAGATGAACCGGAGCAAAACTATGTTTAATCCAAATACACCAAAGAGCGTCATCATAATAAGCGAAGAAATTATTGAAGAAGACGAGGATACAATTCCTTGAGGCAAATACTAAAACTAACGGAAGCCCATGATAGCGATATAAATAGACGCATCACAACTGAATAGAAAGCTCTCAGTAAACATAAACAATGAAAGTAGCTTGCCAATATGTATGAAACGAAAAGTATAAGACGAACGTATAATTCCGGCTATGACTTATGGTTGTGAGACTTGGAAGCTGACAAAACCGATTGAAAATCAACTAATCCATTCTCAAGGAGCAACGGAAAGGTCAGTGTCGGGAATATCTAAGAGACAGGAAAAGATCAACTTGGGTGAGAGAGCAGACTAAAGTCAAAGAGTACGGAAATAGTAAAAGGACAGAAATGGAGGTGGACAGGTCATGTAACAAGAATAAAGGATAGTCAATGGAGCCAGACGCTGACTAACTGGACTCTAAGAGGCTGCAAGCATAGCAGAAAAAGGCCAGGTAGGAGGTGGAGAGGTGAGATAAAGAAATCTGCATGCAAAACTTGGTAGGGATTGACTCAGTCAAGGAATTCGTGGAAAAGGGTGGGGAAGGCATTTGTTCTGCATTAGACTAGCCGTGGATGATATATATACTGTGAATATATATAGATAGATAGACAGATAGTTGGATATATATATATATATATATATATATATATATATATATATATATATCTATATCTATATATAGATATAGAGCTATGGAGCCTCTGTGGTACAGTGGTAGTGTGTGCGTTTCTTACACGGGTGAACCAGGGTTATCGCCCTTCCAGGGTAATAAACTTTGGGAGTGTTCACCCGGCCACGTACTGCATTGGCGGACACAAGGGTTGCTGTGGTTGAACCAGTGTCGCTTACTATAAAGTATGCTTGCACCCAGTCGGCTTGCGCGGGCTGATTACACTTGGTTCACAGACTACACACACATCCAAAGCCACTCCAACACTACAGTTACACTTACAAGCACTTCTCACCCTACATACAATCTCTACCAGACAGCCCAAGCCACTTGGTAGAGATACATTGGCTGTATCGTCCCGACTTCGGTCAGGATAGGCCGGTCCTGCAGTGAATACTCAAACGGCTGATGATATATATATCATTGGTCTTCTACATTGTCATAACATATCTAATAGTTACCAAAATATGGTGACACTTTAGAATATAATGTGTTTTCTAAAATTCCTAATACAAGAGTGACAATTTGGCGCAAATTTTGCTCTCACTGGTGCTCCAGATAGTTGTAAGAAATTCTGTCCATTAAAATGGAATGAGTTATTTTCCAAAATTAAAATGCATCTTTCTTTCATTAGGTTTCAGGTATAAGATGCGTATTGTCATAATGTTCATCAATCCAGTGATAGTTTCATATCCAAGAGTACGACGAATATTACTACTGTATATAAATTTACTACATCAAGAGTTATCGAAAATTTCAATATCATCTAATGTAGTAGGAATTTTTGTTAAAAAAAAATATATATATATATGTAGACTGTTCTTAATGTATGAATGTACGGATTTCCGAAAGGGTTGCAGAATTACATCTAGGAAGTGACAGAGCCAATAGGTATGGCAAGCTGATCCCACAATAACTAGTCCTTTTTAAAGGTCTACAGGGTTTGTCATGGAGATCACTTCTGACGTACTGCCTCTAAGCCTGTCAGTTATCAGTTTTGAATTGTGCATTTTTAATAAACCATAAAATAGGCTCGTTATAAATTCAGGATTGATTAAGCAATTAATCTAATCTTTAGTTAGTGCATCGTCCTGTTTGTAAACTTCATTTTTTAACTTTACTGGCCTCTATTTTTCTGGTATCTTTTCATGTTTCTTGGACGTTTAGAATATCCATAATATTTCATTTTGAGCAAATTGCATCCATTAGTACAACAGATGACCCTTTTTCAGCTCCTTTAACCCCTTAACCGCGGGGCGTCACTTTCGTGACGCTCGGCTACAATGGATCATACCGCGGGGCGTCACTTTTGTGATTCTGTGTTATTTTGAATTATCCCGGGCTCTCAAGTGGTGGCTTGTATCATATATCAGTACTGCCAATGTTCAACACTAGTCAGCACTCCAAATCTCATCTGTACTCCCATCCATTGTTGACATTTTAGCTATTTTAACCCCTTCCTGACTCCCTCCCTACTCCCTCCATTACCCTCCCTCCTCTCACCTCTCCCACGCTCGCGCTCGCGCCACGGAAATTTCCCCCTTCTCTTCCACAGATTTCATCCATTGAAATAAGGCCTATGCCCTATATTTTTACCCAATAATATATACCAAAAAAAAAAACAGGTAAGTGATAGTGTTATACTCCAGAAATTGCCTAATTATCACCTGACAACACCTCACGTGCATTCATTCGCTACATTACACACGGTAATTTCCCCTTTGATTTATGCCTTGTAATCGATGTCTGTAATAAAAATATATATCAGAAAGGAAGGGAGAATCCTAATTGACATTTACAGTCACCTGGAACTACCTATTTCTATATTTATTGCCGAGATTTTCTACCTATAAAAAATTAGCATGTAAGTTAGCAGCAGTAAGCCTAAAGTGTCATTGTCAACCCTTCCCTTCTCAGATAATTTACCCCCTTCTTGACTCCCCTCCCTACTTGCCCTCCATTACCCTCTCCTCTCACTCCTCCTACTGCGCTCGCGCCACGGAAATTTCCCTCTTTCTTTTTCCACAGATTTCATCCATTGAAATAAGCCCTATGCCCAATATTTTTACCCAATAATATATACCAAAAAAAAAAACAGGTAAGTGATAGTGTTATACTCCTGAAATTGCCCAATTATCACCTGACAAAACCTCACGTGCATTCATTCGCTACATTACCACGGTAATTTCCCCCCCTTTGATTTATGCCTTGTAATCGATGTCTGTAATAAAAATATATATCAGAAAGGAAGGGAGAATCCTAATTGACATTTACATTCACCTGGAAGTACCTATTTCTTTATTTATTGCCGAGATTTTCTACCTATAAAAAATTAGCCTGTAAGTTAGCAGCAGTCAGCCTAAAGTGTCATTGTCAACCCTTCCCTTCTCAGATAAGCCGCGGCATTTAGTTCCTTGTCCTCCACTGCAGAGACAACATGTCGCACCATGCGCCCGCCATTCCTGCCGCTCTGCGCCCATTGCAAAGGGCCCCGTGACCTCTACCCCCAAGAAAAGTGTTGAGGCAAGCAGGAAAGGCCTCAGTGACTCTGCAGTGGCACGCGAGAACTTGCTGAATTGTCGATGATAATAATGGACAGCGATTTTGACGATTCCGGTGAATCGTGTGATGAGCCGGGTGAACTTATCGCAGCCAGAAACAGCGACAACAAGTGCTCCTACCAGTGAATCTGTGTGTAGCTCCAAGGGAAAGGAGCCTTTAGTGCAGGAAGGAAAAGAATTTTGGGAAGGGAGTGAAAGGCGGCGTGTTAGCCCCAGAACAATGCCCCCACGTGACCCAGCCCGCCATGAGTCACGAGATCATTCACCTCCCCGTTCCCCTCAAGCCCCCGCTTTACTCATCTCGTCATCATCGTCGGCTGAGTTATCTCCGGAGTCTTCGTCGTCGGAGTCACCACCAGCATCAACAGTGAAGGCCGGCCGTAGAGGTAGAGGTAGATCTAAGAGAGTGAGAAGTAGTGTAGCTAGTAGGCAAGGGCTGCTAGTGCTGTACGGCAACCTAGGGTCAGTGCGAGTGACCTGACCGTGATAAGCTCTCCTCTCAGCCAACCTCCACCACCACCACCACCACCATCCCTCCACCGCCACGCCAGGGAATCCTGGACGCCTTCGCGTGGACGGAAGGGTCAGATTTTGTCCCCGAAAACCTGGTTTTCGATGAGAGCTCGTCAGGAGTTCAGCCTGCCTTCACTATGGACGAAAATGCTGAGTGTGTCGACTACCTTTTGGCCTTCCTAGATGACGAAGTCATGCAGCACATATGTGATGAGACTAACAGGTTCGAATCACAACGTGCTGCTAGTGGTACAGGTGCAGCCAAGATGCAACAGTGGACCATGCTGGGAGTGCAGGAGCTGTATGTGTTCTTTGCCCTCATGCTTCTTATGCCACACTCCAAGAAGCATGAGTTGGAAGAATACTGGTCCATGGACCCCTTACTACCCTCACCGACCTTCAACAAGTACATGGCCAGAGATCGCCTCCGAACATCATGGGAAACCTGCACTTTGCCGACAACGATGTACCTTCCCTAAACCGACCCACTCTGAAGATCCGGGAGATTCTGAACAGAATGAAGGATAAGTTCATGTCATTCTTCCACCCATTTCAGAAGGTTGTCATTGATGGGTCCTTGGTTCTGTTCAGAGGACGTCTTCGGTTTGTTCAGTACATTCCAAGCAAACGCCATCGCTTTGGAATTAAGTTCTTTGTACTGTGCGACTGTAAGACGGGTACATCCTTGACTTCGTCATATATTCAGCCAGCACTGTCGATCTCGATAAAACACACCCCTTGGCTTCTCAGGCTGTGTAGTGAAAGTGCTCCTAGAAAAGTATTTTGGTGGGAATCATGTGCTGTATACAGACAACTACTATACAGCACCGAAACTTGCCAAATACCTTTCTGAGCACGGCATTGGCTCCTGCGGCACTGTCAAAAGTAATCGTGCCAACTTCCCCAAATTCCCAGAGGCAGGAAACTCGCAGCGAGGAGACGTGCACGCTACGCAAGTCTGAGAAGATGCTGGCAATACGGTGGCATGACAAGAGAGTCGTGCACATGCTCACCACCGTACATAAGGGGAGATGAGAGACAGTGGGAAGGTCGACCGTAGGACAGGCGAACCTGTGATGAAACCTGATGCTGTGTTGGACTATAATATAAACATGCGGCTGGTGGACAAGTCCGACATGATGATTGGTGAGATCGACTGCCTCAGGAAGAATACTAGGTGGTACAGGAAAGTTTTTCTGCATCTCATAGATATGACGATGCTGAACGCCTTCATCCTGTACAAGATGAAGGTAAAGCCACCCAAGTCCTTCTCCCTGAGGTTGTTCGCCAGGACTTGTGTCCAGCAGCTGCTGGAAAAATATGGTAAGGTGCAAGCAGCAACTCCAAGGCGCCATCCAGTTACACTTCCCGACCGACTTGAGCAGAGGGCGTATATGGAGCGGCACAGACTTGAGCTAATGCCTGCCACAGGGAAAAGGAAGGCTGCGATTCGCAGGTGTCAGGTATGTGCGCATACCACACGCCGCACACCTGAGCATAAACGCACCTCTTGGCAGTGCGCTGAATGCCAGGTTCCCCTCTGTGTAACCTGCTTCTTCGATTATCACAGCCAGAAGCAGTTCTAACAGTGCAAGTGTGGAAGCAGAATTATTTGGAAATAATGTGTAAATAATGTGTAAATAATGTGTAAATAGCAGGTGAAAGCAATGGATGTTCAGTTCATATGATTGAACAGTGTACTATAGTTTCATCTTACTGAAAGTGACAGTGAATAAATATATTGTAAGTAAAATAGAAGGGTAAATATTGAAAATAGAATAGAAAATGTAAATAGTAATGTAAGTAATTAGTAATATAAGAATATGAGTACAAATAATTTATGTTATAACAGTGAGAGTGAATCCGTGGCTCTCCACGTATTTTACTGACTGAAAAATAGAATGACTTCAGTGACAATAAAATAATACGACTGAATGAAACTTATGGAGAAAGACTCCAGATATATATAAGTGTGATATAGTAATAGAAATATAAAGTGTGAGGGGGTTTTATGAATAATAAATGACAGAGTGCCTAGAGCGAACTGGCGCAAGTGCGGCGATCAGACGCGCTCGTAATTTCCATTGCTTTTCACACTGTTTTTTTTTTAGTATGGATCCCAAACTACTTGAAAATGGTAGAATAGTGTTTATAGTGTTTGTATCTGGCTGTGGTAATCATATAACGGGTTGTCGGGAAGTGTAAAGTGGAGACTTAGTTACCCTACTTCAGAGGTCTCCACAAGTCCTACGGAAACTGACGAAGGCTCAACAATCATTCCAGGAGAAAGCTGAAGGTATGTGCTATAAGCATATATAATTTTATTATTCTAGGACTAATAACTGATTTTTAGCAAATATTTTTTGAGAGTCTCTCGGAGCCCAAATAACCCCGCGGGACACGCAAGTAATTGGTAAACAAGCCCGCGGTGTAGGGGTTAATTACAACAATGCGATTCTCACTGGATTTTATAGCAGTTTGTTCAGCAAGGACCGGCCTATCCCGACCAAAGTGGGGACAATACAGCCTATGTATCTCAACCAAGTGGCTTAGGCGGTCTGGTAGAGATTGTAGGTAGGGTGAGAAGTGCTTGTAAGTGTGATTGTTGTGTTGGAGTTGCTTTGGATCTGTGTGTAGTCTGTGAACCAAGTGTAATCCGCCCGCGCAAGCCGACTGGGTGCAAGCATATTTTAGCGTTGCCGATACTGGTTCAACCGCAGCACCCCTTATATCCGCCAATGCAATACGTGGTCAGAAGAACACTCCCAAAGTTTATTACCCTGGCGGGGCGCGAACCCTTATTCTTCATTGTACGAAAACGCACATTTAACCACTGTACCACAAAGGCTCATATATATATATATATATATATATATATATATATATATATATATATATATATATATATATATATATATATATATATATATAGAATATTAGTTTAGAACACTTGTTGTCAGCAACTATGTAAGATACTGTATACTCTACTCCTTGACACTGTTGTCCACTGAAGACGCAAATACACGAAAACACTTGGGATATTTCGTGTTTCCTTCTTCTCTGGGGATATCAGCATACCTATGAATCACGTGTATAGATAGATAGATAGATAGATTAGATTTTATATATATGTAGATAGATAGATATAGATATAGACTGATAGATAGATTATATATTGTATAGATAGATAGATAAATAGGTAAAGATATAGATATAGATATGCAATCAACATGTACAGTAAGTGGTATTTCTGCCTCCCATCCAGAATTTATAGTCGGCGAGTACCTGTGGACAAATTATGCTCATAGGAAACTTAAACAGCACTTGAACCTTCCATAACCTTTAAACATTCCGCGAGAATGAATAAGGGTGATAAACCACAGAAATATTCACGCAAGGATTACGTTTGTTTTTCCCGTTTCGATGATGCACTTGCTGGCCCTGTGTTATTAGGCTATATCTGAGCATGGTACCTGAATGTATTGCAGCTTGTGAGGACTTGCTGCTCATGACACTCACTTCAAAGGAAAACAGCTTAATACATTCACACATAAATCTTGCAAATCATTTAGGAATGCTGAATCTCACAAAAACCTTAACCATTCGACTGCTGAGTGCAAAACACTGCGCGGCATATATCACTCAATGTTACGACGGAAACAGAAAAAAAATGATCATATATTTTCCGTTTCGGTTCAGTCCTCCCCCCCCCTTTTTTTTTTTTTTTTGCTTTACTTCTCATTACCCAGATGATTAATTTGGGTTTTAATAATTAAATTAAAAATAATAATTCGTTTTAGTCATTATTTGCTGCATCATTCAATACATAATATCGGAGGGGATACTTTACGATTTGCATTAATTGTGAATTATTTATCAGATTTCTTCATCCAAGGAAACATCTTGAGATACAAAGACGTTGCTTACAATAATAACAACAAACCTGTACCTCTTGAAGGCTTTAATTCATTTATCATTATTATTATTATCATTATTATTATTATTATCACCATTATTATTATAGTTGTTGTTGTTATTACTAGATTAAAGGCCGCCTTCGGCGTCCTTCGCTCGATGTCAAAAGGCCACAAATGAGTCAACTGGGGAACCGGTGGCCTGACTGGATTGGAACCTGTTTTATTCTTCAAGTTAGAGCCTTTTAACGGTACCTTTCTGTGCGCTACGTTGTGCCGTTTTTACTGTGTTACGGTAACAAACTAACAAACCAACAAACATACAGAAATCAGATCAATATAATATAGATTATGAAAAGGTATCGAGTGGTTGCTGTAGAAAATGCAATTTATTCTGTGATCTTAAATATCACTATACTAAAGACGGACGTCATTAATTAACGTTTTTTCAATTTGGCCAGACGTGAATACTGATTCTGAGTCTTATAAAAACGAGATTCGAGGCAATTTCTCTGCACTAACACCGCCTCAAGTCACTCAGTTCGCTCTTGGGTTACTCATTAATGAACACACATGAGAACATAAATGATGTTGTAGGTGTACGATATCTTGTATATGCCAACTCATTTCAAACACTGCACAGTTTCTTTCAACACTAACAAACTGCATCACAAATATGCCCTCCATACACTCGTATACAACGTTTTATTATATATACTGTAGGTGAACTATTCCACTTTAAACATGCTAATCAACAACACTGGATTGCATTAACCCATGCTTGTATTCGTATTTCCGGAAAAAGAAAATGACCAATACATCCTAACCTTTATGAAGAGGAATATCATTAATTTTACATTCTCATTGACATATAATATCACTGTGCTACGCAGGCCAAGCTGATCTCCTTGGATGATTTCACTATCATCATTATAATCATTATTATAACCATCGGCTCTCAAAATATGAGGTATCCGTATACTGTATAATAATGATTGACGGGGCTGGAGAGAGAGAGAGAGAGAGAGAGAGAGAGAGAGAGAGAGAGAGAGAGAGAGAGAGAGAGAGAGAGAGAGAGATTAATTAACCGCTGATGCTGCTTCATTTATCTGGAGATGACACATGGTTCTAGCTTTTTAGTCCCTATAATGAAGATGCCTTTGCCACGCTAACCTGATTATATCGTTAAACATCAGTGAAACCACACTCTGGAAATGCGAGAATAATATGACAAACTTAATAAACATGAAAAATCGATATTAATATCAAGGCTAACACATAGTAACTGGAAAAAAAAAAAAACACAGACAAGGTTAAAAAAAAAAAAAAAGTCAAGGTATATCATTATGAATGATATTTCTCTAACTTCGCCCTGATTTTTGTCCTATTGCAGCTAATTTCGCTTAGCTCAAAGGTAGAAAAAGACAATACTACAGCTCTACAACACCCCCACAGCACTTTTTGATTAGCATCATAATCTAGTATTAATCTAGTGTTACAGCTTAGCATTCAAGGTGGAGACGGTAATTTTAGGCCATGGTCGGGTAAAGAGGGAATAATAGAACTGTAATACATACTTTCCACAGCAGTTCTTGAGTAGCATCACAGTCTAGCATTAATCTAGTCTTACAGCTTAGCATTAAAGGTGGAGAGATAGCAATTTTAGGCCAAGGTCAAGTAAAAAGGTACAGTAAGACTGTAATACCTACTGGCAATACACCATTCACCATCTTTGCTATTTTCACGTCATTACCAAAGCCAGTCACTGCATTAATAATTGTTATCATAGCATTATAAAAATACTTTGTCATATGAACATTTTCCCTCAAGATAATGGACAACTATGGCCACATTGCACTGAAAACCATTACAGGTCCAATGTACATGTTGATTTGTAACACCTTGCCTAATGGCAATCTTTCTTCCCCTCCACGGCGGACTAACTACATTCTCCTTAATGCATTTCATACATATGACAATGCAACATCTGTTTATCATTGCTACTGAATGTAAATAATGCTGCTGTTATGGATAGAGTACAGTGTTTGCAATGCATATTCACTGCAAAACAACCTACTTGTGTGGTAAGGGGTGGGGGGACGAGAGAGTGGGAGGGGAGAATGTCAAGGGGGGGGGGAGCGACAGCGCAGGGTTCATTTTGGTTCACACAACTAAAACAAAAATAGTGCTAAAGAACAACATCCATTACTGTAAGTAGCATTTTATTAATTAGCTTTGAAGTATTTTCTTTAAATTTTTATTATTCGTCTCTCTCTCTCTCTCTCTCTCTCTATCTGAATTCGTAATTATTTTTAACTGATTATTTCTGCTCATAATTCATGAATGAGAAAATGGCAGCAAGAGTCAAGTTTTATATACGGGGTAAATATTTCGAATTTTTCCGCTGTGCTTTTATAAACTGTTGCTGGCTCGATCGTCCCGCCTTTGGAAAAATACGAAGTTGGAGTTTGAAGTATATTTACTTCATCACGGTATGATTTGCCCTTGTCGAATTGAATCACCATCTATCCTAACCTTCAGAATTCACAACAACATCCATCCATACTTCTAATGGTAAAGACTGCAGATAGCGTGAAGGGTTAATAGAACTAAGTAGGCTATAATAAATTTTCAACACCTGTGCTGCTTCAGTTACCCAAATATATAATGAGACAAGGCGCTAGCGACTGTCACATATATATTACAACTTTATCCACGCCTAAGTGGATGATATTAGTAACATCAGTGAAGCAACAATGACGATATGCAGAAAGTGGAGACTAAATACAATAATCTAATATTTTATTTTAATATAAAATATACAGTCACCACAATTACTGTTGTAATTATTGCTACAACCATTATTACTTCAAAACCTTGGAGAGAGAGAGAGAGAATAGGGGTAGTTATATCGTCCAGCCAGAGCTTTACTTGTCAGAGGTTAAAAACAAATCTGCTTTCAGTTCAGTAAAATAAAAAAGCCATTAGTGGAGCTGTGCATAATGTCTGTCTTTACAGTAATATTTTATATGCTTCAAAATACGTGATAGGCTGCAGAAATATTCATGTATTATTCTCTCTCTCTCTCTCTCTCTCTCCTTTGGGAATAGACGAGGCGATTATTATTATTATTATTATTATTATTATTATTATTATTATTACTGCTGCTTGCATCATTTCTAAGGCTATTACCATGTTAACTACAACTTACGAAAACATTAATAAACCAAAAAGCCTGGAAAGAGTTCCAGAATATTTAATTTCACAATACCCATCACCATTAGACAGCAAAGAGAAAATGGTGCACCATCTATGTAATTCTAATTTATATTGAGAAACAGAAGGAAAATGAGCAAACTTCCAGTTTACTCTCTCTCTCTCTCTCTCTCTCTCTCTCTCATATTAACTTTACCATTTTTTTTTTTTTTTTTTATGTGTCCGACTCTGGAGATAGGCTCCACAGCCTGCTACAAGGCCCAGCAGTCCTCCTACATACCATATACCTCTACATGTCACCACTTCGGCGCTAACACCCACCGTTCATATTGAATACATGCTAGGGCTGTCTCATGCAGGACTGCTGTATTGGTATTAGCGGGGATATTTTTACGACATGTCGGCGGGTCTTCTGGTAGATCAGTAAAGCCTGATTTTATGAAATTCAAATCCTTAAACTGTTCCCTGCCCCAGCCAGGATTTGAACCTGAGTCCGTTAGAACTGCAGGCCGCCTCTCTACCGATTGAGCCTATATTAATTATGTTTTATTCTTCTTCATCCACTTCGCTGTAATATCTGAGACGAAACAGTAAGGATATATATATATATATATATATATATATATATATATATATATATATATATATATATATATATATATATATATATATATATATATATATACATGAAGCCTCTGTGGTAAAGTGTGCGTTTTCGTACACTGAAAAACGAGGGTTCGCTCCCCGCCAGGGTAATAAACTTTGGGAGCGTTCTTCTGGCCGCGTACTGCATTGGCGGACATCAGGGGTGCTGTGGTTGAACCAGTGTCGCATACTATATAGTATGGTTGCACCTAGTCGGCTTGCGCTGGCCGATTACTCTTTGTTCACAGACTACACACGCATCCAAAGCCACTCCAACACTACAATACACTTACAAGCACTTCTCACCCTACATACAATCTCTACCAGACAGCCTAAGCCACTTGGTAGAGATACACTGGCTGTATCGTCCCCGCTTCTGCTGGGATAGGCCGGTCCTGCAGTGGACACTCAAACGCCTTAATCTCGTAAGGGGGTGGCCACAACCATCACACCTCCATGTCACCCCGTCCACTGCTAACAGGCTGTCTTCTCTCCAACCTGCATGGACTTATATCTCTACCCCATCGCTCCCTCTCCATATCTGTTTCTAAATAATTTCGGCCCAATAACAACAATACTACTACTTCTGCTACTACTCATACTACTACTACTACTACTACTACTACTACTATTACTACTACTACTAATAATAAAGTAGATGTGCAGTTTGTTCTTGTGCATTCAGAGGAAACATGAAAACTGCATACCCAATCTTGCAATATGTATGCTGATTTCGTTGAAATCCATGTACTCACTTTCTCCTATTTCTGATGGTTTTAATTTTTGGGAGAGGGCTGAACCCACATGAGCTAATGGGAGGGTCGTACTCCCCAAATGAAAGTCCATTACACACCATGTACTAAGTTAACAAAGCCATATCTGAAATCATTTCACGAATTGTTAGAGTTTTTAATTTTCTGAGGAGGGCTGATCCTCCCTCATCATTCATTACGGTCTGGTTTGATTCTCACAATATAGCCAGCTTCTAACCTTCTGCTTTCATTAGTACATCTTTTCATACATCTCGCGATACGTGTACTTCTGTCTGAGCGAAACTAACAATGATGGGTATATGAATTAACCATTTACATTGATTCGGTTGTCCCTGCGTAATCCCAGTCTGTCTGGCCGAGCAAACAGGCAGTTAACCGTCCCTGCAGGCCCGTCCTGTGCAATGAAATTTTGTTATCTAGAGGCAGATAGCGTCTTGACACAGCAAGGGGAAGGGAAGAGTAGAGTTTGGTTCACGGGTGGATGCTGCGTTTTGTCTCCCCACCCAGAATATACGGGCATAATTGAAGGTTCCACATCACCCTGTTGTGTGGTTATCTGGTTAACACCCAACGTTGTAAATGGCTTCTTGGGTTAGAGGAAACAGGCCTGTCACTAAGTGCAGTCACCTGAAGTGGAAAGAAGAGTAGTAAAAGTGAAAGAAAAATGGAAGAAATGGGAAAAAAGTAGGACTGACATAGAGAAGAATGATAAAAAAGTGAAGGAATAAGTAGATAGCACTACATCATGTGAGTCAAGGATTGTTGCCACCACCTACCACCACATCGATTCAGTAACCTTGAGATGCTGGAGATATCTATCATCCGTGAGTTCATGATTAAGATTCCTCATTTCATGCCACATAAATGAGATTACATCAGTAACATAAGTGATGCGATATCAGCTACATCCATAGTAACACCCGTTAATAGTGTAACAACCCCTGGCCTCATAACCGCTACCTGTATAACAATAGGCCTATCACCATAACAACTACTGAACCACTCGTCACTGATGCTGTTGAGTAACCTCCGTTTGTCTGGATGACTAAACCCATCAACCGCATTCATGTAAGTGTCCCAGAAGGGCAGTTCCATGCAGAGAACCGATGTTCCCTTACGGTAGACAGCATCACACGACATCGAGGCGTTAAGGTGTTGGGGAGAGTGATTAGGTTTAGTTCTCGAATGGACACCGCATTTGCGTCTCTCAATCCAGATAAATGGGTAATCATAGTAGGCTCCACATCACCGTGTTATTTGGTTATTGGGTTACCACCCAGCGTTGTTAATTGTTTCCTGAGTTACAGGAAATCATTGTGCTTGTCACTCAGTGCTGAGCCAACCGAAAGGGAGAGAAGATAGATATTTAAATTGTGACGAGAAGAATGGGAGAAATAAGAGGAGGGAAGAGTAGGCACAGAAGCAAAAAAAAAAAAAAAAAAAAAAAAAGGAATTCCCCCGATCTAGACCCTGTATTGGATCATATGGCCCTGCTAGGTTAAAGGAGCGCGCTACCACTCCTGGCACGGCAGCCCCGGGCGAGGCTCGAACTCGCAATCCCCCCATTACGAGCTTGATGCTCTACCACTGAGCCACCGTAGACACAGAAGCAGTTATACGGGTTACAGGTTAAGGAACAAGCGAGTGAGTGATGGTCGACAGACACAGCAGCGATACGGACAAAGGAAGTGAGTGATGGTCGCTACCACCTACCACCACGTTATCCATGTAATAGCATAAGGAGGGCATTGTTCATAAAAATGGCACAGCTACACTATATCGCTTAATCACAAGTTGTGAAGACAGTCTCCCACACTCTGACACTACTGGAATCTCATCACGAACACTCTTCACTAGACTGATGGCAGACGCTGAAACTCCTGGGAAGAAACATATACAATGTATGCTGTTGCAACACTCCATCTGACCAAGAACATACCCCTTCCCCTCCCTGACCACTTAACCAAGCGCATAATGGCCCTCACCCCCCCCCCCCAGTCTTTTCTTTTAAAGGTGGGCGTAAGGAAAAGGCCTTGAGGACACATAACCTGGGCCCTTCAGATTCTTTGCATTGGTTGCATTGAAATTTCTATATTATTATTATTATTATTATTTTTTTTTTTTTTTTGCTTTTTCATTGTAAAAAAAAAAAAAAAATAAGACAGCATTCTACCTACCAAAAGGCACCAGTTTACTTTAAGAAGCCTCACTATGTGAAATTTCATGACTTTATAATGAATACTTTCTGAGTTCTGGCCTGTAAACGAAATCTCTAATTGCTTCATCCCATTTCATACAAACTGCATACATTTTATTTACAATGCAACTGTCTACAAAGTCAGACGCAACATATGTTCGAAGGCAAGTGTGGACGTGCCCCTACTCTCATAGCTAAAGAGTTATTTGCTTCATTCTCCCCACTTCAGTTCATTCGAAACAGTGATTCATGTGGGCTTCAAACCACGTATTTCCCACATAACAATTTCATAACAATACAAAAATGCAATAGTACAATGAAACATGAATATAATTATTCACACAGAAGTACAACCACGTACATACTTGCATTCACAAAGCCAGTCATAAATTATTCATACATTTCTCATCATTCTGTAGTCTCCACAATTATCACAGTTCAAAGATACACGCTACCAATTCAAGCTACAATAATTACCGTGGCACCCACAATGTGCAACAATTACAATGATTTTATTAACTTTTGCTAGGCTAGTCTTACCCAGAAATAAGTGTATATTTTCAGTTAGAGTGCACGTTTTATCGAGAAATGGCAGAATTTGTATAGTTTCATCTTAATGTGTGGCATTCACAAATCCATTTTTCCATGTGTAACAGACCAAGGATCGATTTGGCAAAGCCAGAAAAATCCTATTCGACCACCGGCAGGACTGGAACTCGCACCTCCACCTTTCCAGGACGACATGCTAACAGATTACACTACAGCAGCTCCTGGATCTCCCATATTGCCAATCAGAAGGGCTACAGTCCTTGAGCACTGCTGTACCTCTGGCACACATGACCCAGGACCGTATGTCACTGTCGCAGTAATACAACAGACTACCACGCCGGTGGTGGGCTGGAATTTTTCCATCTTTACCAAGTGAACCCCTCTCTGTAACATTGGTGGAGATGCGAAGTATGCATCACGGATGGGAAAGGTTGTCACTGTCATAAGTTGCAGATGCATTTGAGGCAGAGGTGTAGCCATGCGCAGGAACTGTAGCCCCACCAATCAGCAGGACAGAAGATCCAAGCCTAGCCGTGGTTTAACATGTTAGTACATCGCAGGGAAGTGCGGGTTCAAGTTTCGACAGTGATGGCCTAAGATTTTTCCGGTCTTGCCAGGCTATCCCCACTCTGTTGCACATGCCTTTAATGGTGATCAGTGACTAGACTGGATGTGGTCTGAAAAAATATTAGAAGTTCATTACAAGAATTAACCAGTTTTGCTGCGTCATTTACATTATTGTTTAGTTACGTAAGTTCCTGACGACTGTGTTACATAATGAAGATACCATTATCTATGCCATACTATGTGGAGAAGCTTGATATTAATAACATGAGTGAAGCAACAGCAACAACAGACAAAAAAATAATTTAAAGATGGACAGACGTTTAACTCACAATCAATGGTACAGCCAGTTTGAAAGCAAAATAACCAAGATCACAGCAATTATTGCTTATACAGTACAAACTTAGGGTAAAAAACAACCACCACCGGAAAGTTTGACAATATTCATGTTTTCAGCAATGTATGTTTCAGTCACAGTGCGTGAAAACCTCAGAAATATAACACCAGTAATCTTCCTTAGACAATAGGTCTGCTTACTCATCGCTACTGTATTTGGCTAAAACAAAGCATGCTCTCAAAATTGCAACCTTCGATGCAATATAATATCGTACCGGTAAGAGTTATTCGCTTCGAACAACAATATACTGTATAAATGCTCCTCCATAATGAATATATATTATACCAGGCCCTTTAATCATGCAAAAAGCTTACTCGTAAACAGGTATGTGAAAAATGCTGCACCGCCTATACAATTCAATATTATGATGGGTGGAGGGGCAGAGGGGAAATGGTCTTTTGCATTTCAGTTTACTCCCTGGTTTGCTTTGCATTTCATTACCCGGTAGAGTATATTAGCTTCGCTGTGTAATAAACGTCGAGGTGGGCGCTAATGTTAAGTGAGTCACGGTTTGTTACTTCATTTACTATGGTATATCAGGAACGTTACTTTCACTGAAAATATTTTAAAGAGATAAGAGGGGTGAGCAGGATGGCTGGGTGGGTGGGTAGTGGGGAAATAGGAGCAAGAGGACTTGATCTATGGGAAGTATACCCTGCCGAAATGGGGCCAAAGTGAAATGTGAGTCCAATTGTTAAAAATAAGTCTAGGGGAGAAAATACGCCCATTTGCTGCCATGGGGAGAACACAGGTCCTTGAGGGAAAACAGGTTCGAGGGAAAACAGGT
This sequence comes from Coenobita brevimanus, assembly GCF_032717465.1. Classification (NCBI taxonomy): domain Eukaryota; kingdom Metazoa; phylum Arthropoda; class Malacostraca; order Decapoda; family Coenobitidae; genus Coenobita; species Coenobita brevimanus. The sequence goes on from NC_137060.1 coordinate 7,408,083, forward strand.
TCGTGGAAAAAACAGGCCTATGGAGGGAAAATACATCCATGAAGAAAACAGGTCCACGGAGAAAACAGGTCCACGGAGAAAACAGGTCCACGGAGAAAACAGGTCCACGGAGAAAATAGGTCCATGGAGAAAATAGGTCCATGGAGAAAACAGGTCCATGGAGAAAATAGGTCCATGGAGAAAATAGGTTCAGAACAACAACAACAAAAGATACGCCGGAAAAAATCATAGGTACTTAAAACACACACAGGTCACAGGGGGAGAAATTGATACACAGGGAAAAAATATAGGCATTCAAAACAGGTACAGTGCACAGGGAAAAAACAGATGCACAAGGATAAAAAAAATATAGGTACTCTGTGAAAACATAAGTCCACTGCGACAAAATAGGTTCAAGGAAGGAAAACAGAAAACTTTCGTATGGAATTATGTTCATGAGGAAAAGTAGGTTCATGGTGAAATTAGGTCCTTGGAAAATAGGTCCAGAAGTAAAAATAGGTCCATGAGGGAAAATAGGTTCAGAAGTAAAAATAGGCCCATGAGGGAAAATAGGTTCAGAAGTACAATATAGATCCATGAGGGAAAATAGGTTCAGAAGTAAAAATAGGTCCATGAGGGACAATAGGTTCAGAAGTAAAAATAGGTCCATGAGGGACAATAGGTTCAGAAGTACAAAATAGGTCCATGGAAGGAAAATAGGTTCAGAAGTACAAAATAGGTCCATGGGAGGAAAGTAGGTTCAGAAGTACAAAATAGGTTCATAGAGAAAATAGGTTCAGAAGTAAAAATAGGTTCATGGAGGGAAAATAGGTTCAGATGTACAAAATAGGTTCATGGAGGGAAAAATAGGTCCACGGAGGGAGAAATAGGTCTATGGAGGAAAAATTGGTGTACCATTAAATAGATTCACGGCAAAATAGGTCTATGTTGAAAAATTTGGAAATGGGTCCATGGGATAAAGTGCATCCATGGGCAAAATAGGTCCTGGGGGCAAAATAAATCCATGGGGTAAAATAGGTCCATGGGGAAAATAGGTCCGTGGGGTAAAATAGGTCCATTGGAAAAATAGGTCCATTGGAAAAATAGGTCCGTGAGGGAAAATAGGTCCATTGGGTAAAATAGGTCCATGGGAGAAATAGGTCCGTGGGGAAAATAGGTCCGTGGGGAAAATAGGTCCGTGGGGAAAATAGGTCCGTGGGGAAAATAGGTCCGTGGGGAAAATAGGTCCATAGGGGAGTATAGCTTGATATAGAAATATATAATAAGGATTAAACATATGTTCATGATGCAAACAGGTCCGTGCAGGGAAATGCATCTCTGAGAGAGAGAGAGAGAGGTTCAGGCGTTACAATAGGTCCATAGTAAAATAAATGAAAAAAGGGTCAGTAGGGGTAAATAATGAGTGGAAGTTGGCATCTAGGGGACTTTGCCAGGGATGTATGTATGTGCTAGTATTTCAAACACTGTTGTCAGGAAAATACACCTACAAGAACTTTAAAGACAGGATCATTGAAAGACTATCATCATCGGCCGGAGTCGGTCCACCTTTTTCCACTGCGACCTAATGGTTGTTACCAGTCAGCTTGTTCCATTTAATCCCAGCAAATTTCCGAACCTCATCTCACTATCTTGTTCAGTCTGCCTCTTTCAATACGATACTGTACATCTATCGGATACTGCTAAGTTACCAAAGTTGCCCATGTGCTATCTGTTCTGCAATGGACGTTACCTGCCCACATCCATACTTACTTTTTGGCTGTGGTGATTATAGTCTCTACTTTCGTCTGTTTTCTAACCCAAGAAGTTCCCTTTTCCTCTCTCCAAGTGACACTTAATCTATTCCATTCCTCTGTCAGCGCTGATTATATTATATTTTTGATGATTTTATTAGACTCTACCTTCCCGATCTATATCTTAATAGAGGAAGGACGCATTCACTATCCAAGTCTTTTCAGACAACAGGAATTCCAAGCCTTCAGACAGGATATTATTTCGCCAAAAGTTGCCCATCTCATTACAATTCTTCTCTTGATTTCACTGTCAAGGGCTGGGTTTGCCTATTATTGCATGCCGCGACTATAATTATGTATTCCTCAACACATTCTAGTTCTGCATCTCTCGTTTCTGCTGGAAAGGCCCAAAGATGTAGGTTAATTATCGTTTTCGCGATCTTCATATCAATTTCCAATACGGTATCTAAAAACGTCCTTTAGGCACGCTGTGAATTACGTAGGGGAATATGTATCACCTTGTGTAACACATCTATCTGGCATTTTCTGGCTATCCATATTGACTTCGGTGGTGGCGGTATTGTCTTTAAAAATGTTTTCTCATATTTTAACATTGCTTTCTTACTTCCTTCACTGCAGCGATCTGAAATAAATGAATTCTCATATTCAGTAAATGTCAAAAACAAAGGTATTACATTTTGTAAGTTTTATCAATCGCTTTATTAATTTCATGAATATCCTCTTAGTTGAACGTTCAATATGAAATCCGGTCTGCTTTTTTTTTTCTTTTTTACTGATTTGAATCTGGTGTAGGACAAATTCGTTATATATATATATATATATATATATATATATATATATATATATATATATATATATATATATATATATATATATATATATATATATAGTATATATACACACACAACAAGGAAGAAACAAATTGGATGGTAAACCTATTTATCTCTACTCTCATTTTTTTGTGAATCTGAATAGTTGACTAATATTTCCATGATCTGGCTACTGCCGTCACATCTAAATATTTTGGGATTAGTTTTGTTGGAACATTTAATGCAAAGTTTCATGCACCCTTATTTATTTCAATGTTGATACCCTTATCATATTCTGCTGTTTTCCACTTCTTTCCACTCAAAGACTCATTTAATCATTTGTCATTAAATTAGCCACAATCACTATTAACCACAATTTTTGTATGAACACACACACACACACACACACACACACACACACACACACACACTGTCACGGGGTTTTTATGTATATGCAATATTAAAGGATAATTATTCAATAATACTTAAGAACAGGACAATGAACTGTCTTGTGAAAATCAAGCAATGATTACTTTATTCCGGCTTACTTCGCCGATTCTCTAAGGACGAGAATTTATAAACTTTCTCAACAGTACACAGCAAAGACTAATTATTCATGTGTGCTGTTTTATTAGTACTGTTGGCCTCTGGAGAAAGTGACTCCACCCCTGACAATCAATATCTATTAATGATAAACAGATTCTTGCTCCTAGATGGCACAACGGATTTAAGTTAATAAAAAGGACTGGCCTAAGTACCAGCTGTGAATAGTGCAAAGCGTTTATGCAAACTAGGAGCTGCAACTAGAATAAGCTTATGGAGAAATAAAACAAGAGTTTACATTACATCAAGCTCAAGAAAAAGAACTGTTAAATTTATTGATTACAAAGAAATAAATTTACATTATATTTCAAAATGAATCCAAAAATAAGGAGATCGCACTCACTCGCTCACTCAAAAGTTAACTCTTAAACCTAGGAAAAACGAAAAGAAATACTGGTCAGAAAAGTGGACCAAGCGGATGACTGGGCGTCGTTGCTGAGGAAGGACGCTGCACACGCTGAACCTCTGGAATTCAACGGGGGCGGCGGGAACTGGGCGTCGTTGCTGAGGAAGGACACTGCCACACATACTACCTGCTTCCACGACGATCAAATCCTGACTGATTCAAATTGTGGGAGAGAGGAGAGTGTCGTGGCCGCACTTGCTAACGGCCAACGAGTGTGAGCGATATACACCCGCAATATCACTCAGGCGGAGGTTAATGTCGCGCACAAAGACGATCGCTTATGAAATAGTGAAAAATTGCCTGAAAAACACTCCCGATCGGGTGAATACGTGGCGGTTAAACTGAGTGATAAATACTGGGATTCCACTAGAATTCGCAGTTTCCCACCAGAGTTAATGTCACGAGTTTACTCAAATACTTAATCGTGCCGACTCGTGACACACACACAAATATTGCTTCTGCCTACCACTCCGCGATTTGAGCCAAAGAGGGCCAAGATCACAATCCAGCTTAACGCATAAACAATCATCATTAGAATCACTGATACTAACTTATTTCGGTTCTCACAATATTTGAATAATGTGCCAGATCACCTTGACATATGTAGGTATTTAGTAGAGATTCAGTGCTTACATTTTTTTTTTTTTTTTCTAAACAACAGGCATGATAACGCCAGCATCAATACAGTATACGTGCGCACATCGCCCCAGTAGCAATTCTCGCCTGTCACGAAAGAAGATTAATCTAATCAGTCAATAATGAATGTTTTAGGTGCGCGGAAAACTCGTAATAAATCTGTTACTTTATCCAACTTCCGGCAGTAAACTTGCATATTTAACGAAGCATTTAAAAATGTCGCATTAATGTGTAAAGCTCCCTCATTACTTTCAAAGTTGTGTTGGAGGGGTAGCGGGGTAAATGATCACATTTTTCTTTCAGTTAATTGCTTACTTTATGTCCATTTGATTACGTAGTTTACTCATTTTTTGCGTTCAGAAAAGGGGAATATTTTTTTGTTTCCGAGTTTATGGTTTTCTGTTCTGTCCACCATGGAGTATATACAGAATAATATAATAGAAGAATGATATTTTTCGGCCCGGATATACATGAATACTATTTCAAAACACCTCTCAAAATATCCTTGCCTAGTTCAGCGAATAACATCACCGTCCAACATATTCCACGACACTCTAATTTTTGGCTTTCACTGACTGGGTATTAAAAAATTGCTGCTAAAAGTTCGCGACGTGGTGAGGGTGAGGTGTCCCGTATATATATATATATATATATATATATATATATATATATATATATATATATATATATATATATATATATATATATATACAGTACCAACGTGCTTCCTATTTTCACCTCATTTCACAAAATAACATGTTTATTTGTATCAGCCCATACTGGGTCCACTGCAGGACCGGACCCTCTCCCCGGAAGGAGGGTGAGAGCCAAAAGTTAGCCTTCCCCATTCTATCGATATTTGATGAAGAGTTGTCTATAGGATGTGATACATGTGAAAGTTGAAATGTAATGGCTGTGTTTGTGTGAGTTAGTCTATGTGTCATCGGCAGACTCTATAGGGTAAAAACAAATGCAAGTATGTGAAAGGATGTACATACAACACCCGCTTTTAATTGTCCTATAGGTCACAAAAGTATCGGTGCACAGAGGGTCCGATGCCTACCGAAAAGTTTCGATGAAGTGCTGATGTTTACCAACGTCTCATTGTTTATGAACAATGTCTCTTCATATAAACATAGCATATGATATATGTTTGCAAAAGTATATTGCTAGTAGCTGATACGTGACACCTCCCGGATCAGAGCTACCAACGGGTGGTAGGTCGGACACTAATATTTCAGCGGCGTTCGTTCTGTGGTCCCAAATGTTTCACGCATATTGTGCACCCATACTTTTGTGACCCATAGTGCATCACCTCTGAGTCTGAGCTCTAGAATCGCTGCACACGCATCGCGAGACGAATACACTAGCGATCGGTCCACTGCAGCTCCAACAAAAGCCTACATAACTTAGCAGCAAAAATTGCTGCCCTGAAGCAGGCATATTCCAGTCATTTTATTTATTCATTTGTATATCTAAATATTGTTTCTACAATTGCAGCCGTTTTCGGCATCAACGATCTGTTAAAAAGTACGGAAAAAGAGAAGGCAGCAAGAGCCTAACTTTCACTGGCACAAATTTGAATTTCCCCGGAGCGATTTTGCCAACCATTAAGTTGTTCATCCGGTCATGACAAAAATATGGATAGCTAGTATTGTTGCAAATGATTTAATAATTTCTAACAACAAGACTGATGTTAATATATATATATATATATATATATATATATATATATATATATATATATATATATATATATATCATAGGCTATAAGTGTAGCCCTGTGTGCAAGTATAATCACTGTCGGTGTACGTGGCAGAATAGTGGTCTACGTGACAGAATCTATGTTGTCAGCCTGGCATTTCTAATGAGTTACGACTAAAGGTGCTGGGAGGTGACACCGCACCGATGAAGCAGGCAGTCATAGCTGGTCCGAGGCAGGACACATCTGTAACCCTCTAGTCAAGAAAAAAGAAACTAAAAGCACTGGAATTTGGCCACAACCTTCTTAACTCAAAAGTGTTATAGTACGAGCGCACCTTTCAGTAGGCTCTGGGGTGAGATTCTCAGACATATTACGATCGATTCACCGTCGTAATTTAGATATCTTTTTACACGAAGAACCAGACAAGGGAATATTTGTCACTCCATTTCGTGATTTTCTTGGAAAAGTAGTTATAACCTGAAATAATTTTCATCTCGATACAAAGATCTGTTTATGATGTTAGAACAAGAGAGGGAGGAAGATACGACAGTCTCCTTGTCCGTGCAGATTTAAGACAGAGTTACCTCTGGGAAATGATCATAAGTGCGTTTGTGTATCCCAGTCTTGGTTGGCTCTAATCTAGTTTCACCATCATCGTCCTAACCTTTGTCTGTGATTATTTCATTTGTTCATATATCCAGCGGTAACGACAGAATGGGGTGGAGGAGACCTGCCAGTGTGAGTTGCAGCTGACTACTTTCAACAACTACTTATGCTGATTCAATTACCTGAACTTGGAATGAGAGACGTCGTTGGCAACTAAGTCTCCATTATTAACTACACCAGACTAAGTGGATTATATCAGTGACATCAGTGAAGTAAAACCAATGTCAGGCAGCGAAAGCTATAAAATACTGAATAAACATGGTAATAACAAGAATATATCAATGTCAGTGAAAACTATGAAATACTGAATATACATGACAATAAAATGGATAACTCAATGACATGCTATGAAAATTTGAAATGCTGAATAAACATGATAATAATACGAATACATTTAAGTCTGGTAATATTAAACAAGTATCATAGTAATTACCACAATCATTGCAACATAGAGAGTATTTACCTATTTATTATTTTTGTTTAAATGTGACGTTATATAAAGTACCAACAGTATCGTGGTGAAAAGTATTTCCAGTCACAACAAGAGGAGAGCTAAAATAATAGGGAAGCTGCAAAATATTAATAAAATATTGTCATACAGAGATAGGGAGACGGTAAGACTGACAGACAGATAGGTAGATACTCAGACAGACTGGGTTATTATTGCCCATGACACAAAATTCTTGTTCTGAGCGGAGTGAATGTAAAGGAGTATGTACAGATTAAGTATATAGTCTATAAAAAATTAACCATACCGTTCAGTTTATAACTACAAGTATAATAAAAAAATAAAGGAAAAATCCTTGCATCCTATGCCCGTAAAATGCAAAATACTGCACCATTTACATTTTTCAGAATTATTTTAGGGGACGCTTAGGTGTTCAGTTATGTTCATACCTACTACTGCTTTCATTTTCACCACCCAGTACACTAATTTCGACGTCATAAACGTCGATGTGGGAATGTTAAGTAAGTCATGATTTGGTGCTTCATCAACTACGGAATGTTGGGGGAAGAAAGACGGGTAATATTTCTGCCTGAATCATTGACAGGAATTTATTTTGTCTAAGTGGGCTATTGCGAGATATGAGGTTCTTAAATTAAAGGCGATATATTGGTAACAAGCAAGGCTGGATTAACAGGACATGGGGGAGGGAGGAGAGCATATTTATACCCGAACTGAACTATTACCGTACTGAACGTGAACACCAGCACTTATACCTTCGTTCATCTGGTCTTGGCAGAAGTAAATACTGATTCGGAACCTCACATATCAACGTCTCAACCAAGTTTCTCTGCAGTTGCCTCAACATAGTCACTGACAAGGTCATTCGTGATTGCACATACACTTGAATACAAGAGTGATATGGAGGGTGTGTGGCATTCTGGATCTACCGTTGTAATTCACACTTCCCACGGTTTCAACTATACGAAAATGCAACTTTAATATGTAAACAGTATTTAACGAACGGTACTATTACTTGCAGTACTCTTTTAAAAACTGTTTACAAAATACTCAAAGCAAAGTATATCAATAATGCTAGAGTATTTTTACAAATCTATGATAATATTCCTGTATCAATGGGAAAATAATAACAAGAGCTTAAACCTTAAACTGGGAACTAAACCACTTACGAATTTCAACAAAGTTATTCATACTTATCCAGCTACGCCCACATCGGCTAATGTACAGATCTTCAATTAAAATACACACTTTAACCTATTTCTTCATCACGATTTTAATATAGGAAATGTTTATCATAAATCTAGTTATCCATACATCTACTGTAGATGTAATGACTGAATAGACTGGGAGGTGGCTTGAGAGAGAGAGAGAGAGAGAGAGAGAGAGAGAGAGAGAGAGAGAGAGAGAGAGAGAGAGAGAGAGACTCCATTAATTAATCAGAAATACTGCTTCAGTTACCTTGAGATGACAGGGGGTTTGGGGTGATGAGTCCCTGTAATTAACCTGCCTTTACCTATGCCACAGTAATAGGAAAGGGTCGCTGTTTAAGAAGCTATAAATATTTCTATGCTCCTTCTCGTTGGCGATTTATTTTGCATACTGCACCTAAGTAGACTCATGTATGCCACTGATACGAACTGTGTCAGTAATGAAATGATAAAAATAACAATCAAGATAACATTAAGGAGAAAGTAAATCCCTGTGAAAGCATTGTTACCTGGCCTCCAATACCACTTGTTATACGGTCTTTAATCAGAAACATCAGTGAAGCCAAACCAACAACAGTCAGGAAGAGTATGAAGTACTAAATAAATATGAAGATGCCGATGATGACTTCAGTGTAGGGAAATGGTAACACTATACTAGGAACCATTATCATCTTTACACCTACTACCAGAGTAACAATCGTTAATCATAACAACCATTATCACAGTAACACCTACCACCATTATAACTACCACCACCTCCTCAACAATCGTTCATCATAACAAACATTATCAATATAACACCTGCTACCTTTATAAGTATCACCATCGCTGCAAAAATCGTTCATCACACTGTCATTGTGGATTCTACTGTCAGCACTAATAGCCATCGCCCGCATTTTGCAGGGCGAGGCGATATAATTTGTGTGTGTGTGTGTGTGTGTGTGTGTGTGTGTGTGTGTGTGTGTGTGTGTGTGTGTGTGTGTGTGTGTGTGTGTGTGTGTGTGTGTGTGTGTGTGTGTGTGTGTGTGTGTGTGTGTGTGTGTGTGTGTGTGTGTGTGTGTGTGTGTGTGTGTGTGTGTGTGTGTGTGTGTGTGTGTGTGTGTGTGTGTGTGTGTGTGTGTGTGTGTGTGTGTGTGTGTGTGTGTGTGTGTGTGTGTGTGTGTGTGTGTGTGTGTGTGTGTGTGTGTGTGTGTGTGTGTGTGTGTGTGTGTGTGTGTGTGTGTGTGTGTGTTTGTGTGTGTGTGTGTGTGTGTGTGTGTGTGTGTGTGTGTGTGTGTGTGTGTGTGTGTGTGTGTGCTAACCTACTTTAAGATTCATCTAGGTTCATAGCACCACAACAAAATATCACTTAGTACTAAATGATATCTTCTAATATTTCAATCCATTTTTACTGAAGCATTTCCATCAGGAGCATAGTTCTCTTTGCGCCTCGATCATTTCTGGAAACTAATTTACGGTTACAATTTAGGATGGAGAAAGCAACAGCAAGAGCCTAATTCCATATTCAGAAAGATTAATATCAAAATTAACCTCGGTGATTTTTTGAACTACCGTCTTGCTCCTCCCCTCCAAACAGACGTACGAATTTTAAGCCATAGTGCATGTCTCATCAATAAATGATTGAACAACTTAATTACTCTCATCAACATACTAACTTTCAATTTTCAGAAATCCGTCTTTTCGTGCATCTAACGATAATAATTGACTAGACTGGAGATTGGCTGATAGAGTTAATTACAATGATAAACCACTTAACGCTACTTTAGATTGCGGTAACTTAAGGTTATATAATTAAGCTGCTTCACTGAGTACCACAAAACCCGCCGAAATTGAATCCGAGATAATGGAGGATATAAATAATGAATTTAGACACAAGATGATTTCAGAGTTCCTGCATGGGGCGCCTCAGGTTATATTTATGACCATGCTCCGTGGTGGAAACCCGCAGGCAAAAAAAAAAAAAAAAGAAAGAAAACGAAAAAAAAAAAAAAAAACGCAGTTGAACCTTCATTTTCTCGGTTTATCAGATATGACCCCTTCGCCATTACTCCATGGATAGCCTCAATATATACAAGTTACCTACACCTACGCAAGTCTGGTCGGATCATCAGTAGCACCAGAGAGAGGACACCAACGACAGGAAAGGAATATGAGAAACACTGATTATATATATATATATATATATATATATATATATATATATATATATATATATATATATATATATATATATATATTACACTTGACTGATAACTAACGCCCAAAATTAGCGCTACAACCATCTTTATAGTAACAATCAAGACCGCTGCAACAATCAGTAGGTAAAAACAATGGTATTGCTTCCAGTCAGTGCGTGCACACTAGTTTGCTGACAGTTAAAAAAAAAAAATCCTAAAACCTTTTCCAAATTCCAGCTTTCAATACCTTTCGAAAGTCGAAATACGTGGTAAGGTGCAAAAAATGTTTACGCGCGTAGCTATGTTTCTGTCCCTCATTATGTAATATGTATTCTAACTTCATGGCCTGTATGTTATCATTGACAGCCTGACAGGCGAAAGTAATGAACGCACGATGATCATTAAAGTGATATCCTTCAAACACGAATATCATTAGAGTTACCCAGAAAGCTGCCAAATTATAGCAGGCGATTTGATCATGGAAAAACCTTACTCATTGCACAGTTGAGTGTAAAATACTGCACCGCCTCCACGCAAAACTATGAGGGAGAACGAAAGGGCAGACGGGAAACCATGGCAGTTATCATTATTTTTCGTTTCAGTTCATTCTTCAATATACCTTGAATTTTACTAGCCGGTATCTTAGTGTCGCAGTGGAATAACACCGACATGAGAATAACTGTTGAGTTATGATCTGCCGCCTCATTTACTACGATATATGGAGTGGGAATATTAAGAATGGTGTTATTTCTGAGTAATGCATCTTTAGGAGACAATTTAATCCGGGGGAACATTCTGAAATATTGAAAAAGTTACTAAAATATACCAATACAGTGGTAGGTCCTCTCTCTCTCTCTCTCTCTCTCTCTCTCTCTCAACAGTTTAAGCGGATAATGTACATGGTGCAAATATGAACTGAAAATATCATACTGAATGGTAACACCTGTATAAATCAATATCGCCCATTCCATGAAATATGTGTACTGATTCCAAACCTGACATGCCTGAGATCATTGCCTTGTTTCTCTGTTCTACCACTGCTTTAACTATCGCTGATAACATTACCCGTGGCTTTATATACTCTAGAATACGAGAGTGGCTTTTTGGTGTGCGGCATCATGTAACAATTTGCCCATCTAGTTCGCAACTGACAACAGGGTTAGCTATTTGGGCTTGATATGTTTGCAACGTATAACACAATACCATTACTTGCAGTGCATTTTAAGTCTATCAATTACATTAAAATTAAAATTTGTCGATATTTCTACATTATTTTCCAGAATTCCCCCTTTAGAAAGGAGCTTGCTAAAGTGTAACCTCTAAACAGGTCAATAAATCTTTGGTATTATTATTATTTTTTTTCACCACTCAAGAGCTCCCACAGTGGCTCATATTTGTAACAGTACCTTATACTTCATTTTGGTCCATCCAGTAAAAGGTCAACATCATTTTAACCTTGGCCTTGCACATCTCGAGCTGCAATGACCCAAGTGGCCTGGGTGAGAGATAGAAGCACTTACGTTGCTTCAGTTATCTGGAGAGCAATGAGAGTTCTGGTGTCTGAGTTTCCTTAGTTACGATGCTTCCACCTACGCCACACTAATTAGATTATGTCAGCAACATCAATGAAGCTACATACAAAAACAGTGTCAAATACATTATACAGCACACAGACAACTTTTTTTCAGTTTATTACGTAATACAATCGTAACATCTATTACCATTATAACAACAACTCTTAACGTTGTAGTCACTGTCATTACAACTGTTGCTCTACCATCATAACTCCCTATTAAAAACAATCACGTAATTATTTTTATATGACTTATTCCTCTAGGTGCAACAGCTGTAACGGGCATAGCCAACATGTACTGAAAATTTAATGCATGAACTGATAATGTGAATTCAGTGTAACTCGTCTAACGCAAATCCTTCTCTAGTTCCACCGTCCTAACTTTAACAACGCTTTAATACATTACTAAACTCTGGCACTCCTTCAACAGGCTGTTACTGCGAAGACATCGTAAAAGTTGCTGCTGATGAAGTTCCTCGCGCTTACACACTTGAATTTGAAAAAAAAAAAAAGTGGTGTGTGTGTGTGTGTGTGTGTGTGTGTGTGTGTGTGTGTGTGTGTGTGAGAGAGAGAGAGAGAGAGAGAGAGAGAGAGAGAGAGAGAGAGAGAGAGAGAGAGAGAGAGAGAAAGAGAGAGAGAGAGAGAGAGAGAGAGAGAGAGAGAGAGAGAGAGAGAAACATACGGTACCAGCCCAGTTTAATAAGTGGTTTGTGTGTGTGTGTGTGTGTGTGTGTGTGTGTGTGTGTGTGTGTGTGTGTGTGTGTGTGTGTGTGTGTGTGTGTGTTAAACATACCAGCCCACTTTGCGTTTTATTTGGTTTCACACAATGGCAACAAGATTTTACTTACTACTAAAAATAAATAAAATCCCATAACACTGCACGTTATATTTCCAGTGATTTCCTCGATATAGTTCAGTCATTTTCCATATATTCTTAAAGGTTGTAGGTTACTCTGGACACGAATATTTTGCTCATAACTCAGGAGAGAGAAAATGGCAGCAGGAGCCTGACCTTTATATACAGGACAAAGAACTCATATTTTTCCTTTGTGCCTTTATTAACTGTTGCCCTTGCTCGTCCCACCGGGCAAAAATGCGGCTTCAATTTCAGAGCTCGTTTCGTAATAATATGCTTCTGTCTTGTACAGTTTCGTCGTCGTCGTCATTATCATCATTATCAGCAGCAACAGCATGTATTAATCCACCAGCACTGTCAGCACTATCACCACTATCATCATCATAACCTTCGGCTTTCACAAATCCATCATCATCATCGTCATCATCATCAACAAAACCTTCGTCCTTTAAAAAAATCATTATCATTAATCATCATCATCACATCATAATCGGCTGTCGCAAACCCACCATCATTCTTAACTTTCGGTCTTGCCTGAGCCATTTTTCTATGCCTGTAATTGTAATGAGTGCCAACACCTGACGTAGCCCGAGGGATTAATAAAGCTAATGACAATGATTAAAAGCTTGTGCTGCTTCAATTCCCTGAACGAGGGATGACAAATGTCGCTAACGAGTGAGTCTTGTTATAAAACACTTTCTTTGTGCCAAACTAAGCCAAAAATACTTGTAATATCTGTTAAACAACGCCAGCTATAGGCAAGAAAATATGAAGTATTGAATTAACGTAAAATACAGGTAGGGTTAATACTACCAAGTTTGGCAAAATTTTCAGTACCACAATACCGTCACGACCATACCGCCATGGATACTGTTCAACGGGTATTACGGTAGTGAACTACACATTTTAAAAATATATTCCCCCTACCATCCAGAGCTTTTAGTCGCAAAACTTAAAAACACAACTTTTCATAAATTTCAATATATATATATATATTTTTTTTAACTCAGTAAGCCTGGCACGCTATTAAAATGTTTACATCTTTTTTTCGTTTCCTGCACTGTTTGTTTGTTTGTTTGTTTGTTTTCTGCCTGTCTGTCTGTCCTTATTCTTTCTTTTACAGCTGTTAAACTAATGCCACTAAATATCATCAAAGCTAAAGTAATTACGGTATTAATGTAAATTGTCATATCGGTAACAGGTATGTTTTAATCTACAAACGCAATAAAATCAGAAAAGCCCGGAAACTACTGTACGCCAGACTATTTAATCTCGCAAAAACCTTAACCATTAGACCGTAAAGTGTAAAATGCTGGACCATCAATATTTTCCAGAGTTATGTCGGGGGCGGAGGGGAAATGGTCAGGCATTTTTCGCTTCACTTCATTTCCTACTTTGCCTTGCATTTCAGTACTCGATTTATTAATTTGCCTGTGTGATAAACGACGATGTGAGAGTGAATATTAACAGAATGAAGTTTTGAATCGTTAGTAACAACTTACGGAGAGTGAAGTGTAAGAGAATATATAAAAAAAAGAAAACTATATTTAACCAAGTTTATCGTTACGAGATAATTTCGTACAAAGATAAATTTTCTACGATATTAGGAAATTAAAAATAATGGGAGTTTCTTCTCTTACATTACGTTCTGGGAATGTATAAACTCGGCTGTGTAGACACTGTAATTTTAAATGCAAGCTGTAATGCTGTAATATTATTTTAAACGCGATACAACAAAACTCCCCTTCCCGTTCAAATTTGAAAAACTTATTCGGCGCCTCATACTTAGAGATATTTGTTTGTTTACTGCCAGTATGTAAAGTTACGGAGCCTGTTCAATATGTAGCGTCACGGAACCTGTTCGGCATGAAGCGTCACGAAGCCTGTTCGGTATGTAGTGTCACGGAGCCTGTTCAGTATGGAGCGTCACGGAGCCTGTTCAGTATGGAGCGTCACGGAGCCTGTTCAGTATGGAGCGTTAAGGAGCCTTTTCAGTATGGAACGTCATGGAGCCTGTTCAGTATGGAACGTCATGGAGCCTGTTCAGTATGGAGCGTCACGGAGCCTGTTCAGTATGGAGCGTCACGGAGCCTATTCAATATGTAGCGTTAAGGAGCCTTTTCAATATGTAGCATCACGGAGCCTGTTCAGTATGTTTTTTTTTTCTTTATGTGAGGAAGAAGGAACCAAGGGCCGCGAGCCCGCAAAATTACTCCATCCAAGAGAAAAACAAGATACAAGCGAGAGCCAAATTCAAGATCCGATCATTTCGAGATGCCTGGTCACACTGCGTTTGAAAGAGTGGAGATCATAGGAAGCAGGAAATACAGACAGAAGGAGACAGTTCC
This sequence comes from Coenobita brevimanus, assembly GCF_032717465.1. Lineage (NCBI taxonomy): Eukaryota > Metazoa > Arthropoda > Malacostraca > Decapoda > Coenobitidae > Coenobita > Coenobita brevimanus. The sequence continues at coordinate 7,423,287 of NC_137060.1, forward strand.
AGAGTTGACCTGTTGCATAAATGAGAGACTGGGAGTAACGGTTAACTCTTGCTTTAGAGAGTTGGACAGAAAAGGGATGAGAGTTTGCTGCTAGACGGATGCTACACGCCCGTCGTAGAGGTGGAGGAATGCATGCAGACAGTTCAGAGGAGCAGTGACCATTAAAGTAGTGATAGAAAAAGGATAAAGATGCAACAGTGCGGCGACGAGACAGAGGTTGAAGGGAGTCAGTAAGAGGAGGAGAGTTAGAGACGAAAAACCTTTGACTCCACCTTATTGAGAAGAGCTGTATGTGGGGAGCCTCCCCACACATGAGAGTTGTACTCCACACAGGGGCGGATAAAACCCGTGTATAGAGTCAACATTTGTGCAGGGGTAAAGAAGGAACGGAGTCGGCTTAGCACACCTAATCTCTTGGAAGCAGATTTTACAAGAGATGTAATATGATCTTTCCAAGATAAGTCTCGAGTAAATGAAACCCCAAGCATGTTCAAGGATGATGCAGGATTAACCTGAATATTATTAAACATTAGTGGGTATACCTGTGGAAGATTTTGTCGGGTTGATAGGTGTAAAAAGTGAGCCTTTGATTCATTAAAAACAACCAGATTATTTTTACCCCAGTCAGAGATACGAGCCAAGTCAGACATTAGGTGTGCCATAGCTTCATCCCTTGTTTGTTGAAGTAATTGCTGAGATGGACGTTGTGGGAACCGAATGGAAAGGTGAAGGGTAGAGTCATCAGCGTATGAGTGGCTAGGGTTAGATGTACAGCTTAGAAGGTCATTGATGAATAAAAGGAAGAGAGTTGGTGACAGGACAGAGCCCTGAGGAACACCACTGTTGATAGATCTAGGAAAAGAACGATGGCCGTCTACAACAGCGGCTATAGAACGACCAGAAAGGAAGCTAGAGATGAAGGCACAGATAAAAGGATAGAAACCGTAAGAGAGCAGTTTGGAAATTAAAGATTTATGCCAGACTCGATCAAAAGCCTTTGAGATGTCAAGTGCAATGGCAAAGCTTTCGCCTAAGTCCCGAAAGGAGAATGACCATGAGTCTGAAAGGTAGGTGAGAAGATCGCCAGTGGAGCGTCCCTGACGGAACCCGTACTGACGATCAGAGAGAAGGTTGTGATAGGAAAGATGCCTTAAAATTTTTCTATTGAGAATTGACTCGAAAACTTTTGAGATACAGGACGTTAAAGCAATTGGACGATAGTTGCAGGGTTGGGAGTGGTCACCCTTCTTTGGGACTGGCTGAATGAGAGCAAACTTCCAGCAAGAAGGAAACGTACAAGTTGACAGACAAAGGTGAAAGAGTTTGCCTAGGCAGGGTGTAAGCACAGCAGCACAGTTCTTGAGAACAACAGGAGGGACCCTATCAGGCCCATATGCCTTGTTAGTACTGAGGCCAGTGATGGCATAAAATACATCAGCTGAAGATATTTTCATGTCAGCCATGAGGAAGTCAGAGGGGGGAAGTGATGGAGGAACAGCACCGGAATCGTCTAACGTGGAATTGGAGGAGAAAGTCACGAAGCCTGTTCAGCATGAAACGTCACGGAGCCAGTTCAGTATGGAGCGTCGCGGAGCCTGTTCAGTATGTAACGCCACGGAGCCTATTCAGCAAGTAACGTCAAGGAGCCTATTGTAATGTGTGGGTCACTCTCCCAGTCGACGAAGCTTGGGAGAACCCGGTGGTAAGTTTCATTCTGTTAAATAAAATAGGAGGACTAAAGTCTTATCCTGTGATTGTTGTACTGGGTCTTGTGATGGAGGCTCTGACCATCGAGAGGAAAAGTGAGGGATAGTGTAGGTATGAGGAGATAAAGCAGATGTACTGTACAGCTCGAAAGAAAACCCAGTCAGTAATATTTCCGTCAATCAGTCACTCAGTCAACCGCAAGTACCTTGTGATCAAGGTACAAAATGAACAGAAACAGAGTGAGGGCAAACTGGATATTCAAGACATGAGTCAGACTCTAAAAGATTTCAGAGACGTTTAGCACAACATGAAGATTTTATTAAAATCCCGAACAGAGGCTACGGAGTATGAAATTAATTGAGATAACTACTGATGCATTTACGACGAATTCAATACTGGCAGTCAGGGAGGGTTATAAGGAAAAAAGTGCTTGAAATAATTCTGCTGAGTAGACCGAGCAACTTTAGAAATGTAAGAAGCTATGCAACTGGGTGTTAGAGAGCAAATTTACAGTATGAATGAAAGGGGCAATATGACAAAACTTTGCCTTGTCAAACAATAGGAAGATCCCGTCATGACTGCAGCCTTACTAATACAGGGGGCAGGACAAAGAATTTCTATTGAAGAAACTACAATGTCAGTCATGATCAAGTCGTGAGAGTTGGCAGACTGAAGAACAGTATCTGATTCACCCAGAGTCGAGTTAGAAGTAAAGCTCTGATAACTACATAGCTATCCCAGAGGAATGGAGGATAGAAAAAAGCAGAGTTACTGAAGAGTTGCTGGCAAAGTGTTTGAAATGGAAAGAATAACGGAAGGCCCATTGCATTATAAAAGAGATGGAGCTATTTTTGTTAAGAATAGATGTACTGTACCATGATTCTGTGCAGAATCATGCAAGTCACATGATTTAAGTAGTAGTTGGTGTCGGGACCTTTTGAAAGTCACCTCTTTGTTGTGGACAGCAAAAGAAGAAGAATGATTAAAGGAAGTCTTTTTGGCTTGAATCAAAAAAAAAAAAAAAAATGAAGGGATGCTTCCCTTTCCAGGATAACCTCCGCAATGTGGAGAGGACACGCGAGTGGTTCTCGGACACTGAAGCAATAATCATTCTAGGAAAGGTCAAACTAGGATGTCTGAGGGCCTTCTGTTCCGGATTGTCATAAAGGTTGAGATGCTGCTTTACTGAAGCGGAATGATTAATTGTAAATCTCGATAAATAAAATATATTGGAATTCTCTACAAGACAGTCAGGGACAATAACAGGGTGCCGTATAAGCTGTTTTAGGTCATAAGGGATGTGAAGGATGTACTTCAGGCATGTTCACACAGTGATCAGTGAAAAGTCAGGAGATAAAACTAATGATGAACACTGAAGTCTTTTTGAAGTAGATTTCAGAGAAGTTAGAAAAAAAAAATCTTACGATACCGGTATTTTAGAACTGAGATAGCCAAAGGGTTCTGAATTGTCTATAGCGTTAGAGGGTAAGTAAATGGCACAGATATATTAAAACTGAGACTGACAGGACAGGAGAATTTAAGCCTTCAGAAGATATGGAGATTCAAGACTTTCACCTTAACAATCAATATCAGTAACACCTATTACCACCACTGATATGCAATATCACTGTAATAACAACTATAATTATCATCCAGTATCAGTATTAAAAACTACTATCACAGTTTCAACCGCCATCACTAAGAAAATTGCTAGAACCAAAACAAACAATATCATCATAAGCAATACTGTCACCATTTTAGCCACAGTCACCATCAGCCACTATCACCATAATAACCACTAATGCTGTAAAGCCTTCTGGAATATTATTGTTAATGTTTCTGCTTTACATCTACATCTTCGGCACGTACGACCATGATCACAAATCAGCTTAATTAAAGTCTACACATCTGACACAAGACACATAGGATGGCCTATAAGTCCCATTCACCGCAGTATTTGTGGGAAAATGTCAAGCTGCACAAGCGTTCACATAAAGATTAATCCTGCTTTCAGTTAGCTTACGAACTTCGTCGCTACTAGACAACGTTTCCATCCATCATCTAATCCTATGTCGCCCCATGAGGAGCGTAGGAACCCGGGGCAAGGCAAGTTGGTCCTGACATTTAAGATGAGAGTGACCAGCCTCACTCATCCCTGACTGGCATTACGTGAGCAATAAACCCTCAACCATCCCTTGGATATATGCCCACACAGGCTCAATCCGATTGGAGCACTTTAATCCATACGACATAATAACGTAATTCTTGTTAGTGGAGTTGTGAAAGTAAATTACGTTGACACTGCTTATCCTCGTTTCAGATGCTCGCTACAAAGTGTCGTATTTATGTTCTGTAAGCAACTCACTGCAATGAGCTTGCATATTTTTTATTTTATTTTTTTATATGTCCGACACTGGGCATAGGCTTCACAGCCTGCTCTCAAGGCCCAGCAGTCCTCCTACATACCATACACCTCTACATATCACCACTTCGGCGCTAACACCCACCGTCCATATTGAATACATGCTAGGGCTGTCTCATACAGGACTGGTGTATTGGTATTAGCAGGGGTATTTTTACGACATGTCGGCGGGTCTTCTGGTAGATCGGTAAAGTCCTCTATTTGTTAAATTCAAATCCTTAAACTGTTCCCTGTTCCAGCGGGGATTTGAACCTGGGTCCGGTAGGACTGCAGGCCACCTCTCTACCGACTGAGTTACCGACTCCCCCAGATGTTACAGGGCTGTTTAGTTTCGTATAAAAAAATCAAACTGAGAACCATTCACAGCGCATACCTCCGCCAACGTTTGTTATAATAATAATAATAATTATTATTATTATTATTATTGTTATTATTATTATATCTAAAATTATAATTATAATTATAATTGCCCTAGGGTGGGAAAGGAGGTCCGGATGATGATGATGATGATGATGATGATTGCTATTATTATTATTAGTGTTATTATTATTTTTATTATTATTATTATTATTATTGTTGTTGTTGTTGTTGTTGTTGTTGTTGTTACAGCTGTAATTCCTATTTCCTACCAAACGAAAACTTCTACGGTCACACAGTCACAAAATTCTAAGGTCTTAATCTGCCCTCTTACACAGCCTCAGAGGGCGAAACTCTCCGCCAACACGAATTTATGATTTATTCCTGCATCCAGATCCACCTCAAAATCAGGTCATCTCCTCGCTGATCCACCGCCCATCCATCCACCAGATTTCCCTGAGATCCGATAACAACTTGATGAGATATCTTGTGCAATAACAGACAACCAGGCAAACTGGATACATAACGTCCTACACCTTCGTTGACGGTGGTAGCAATATGTGGCTGTGTGGCAAATGTTGCGCCCTTAACATTTCAGGGGAAAGGGTAGTAGGGAAAGGGTCGCAGGCATTTATCTTTGAGCGTATTTCCTGTACATATCGTTCCCCAGAATAATATGTCTGTGCAAAAGGAACGAGGAAGGAGTGAATACTGATTTATAGTGTGCTATTCTGTCGACTATGGACAGCTTGGAACTAAAAACTAAGAACGGTAAATTTCTGATGCGACCCAGTTTGAACAAATCATATGTAAATGCCTCACAAAATGGAGATCATTACATAGTTAACCGCTTCACTCCGATGACGTACTTTTCATATTAATCACGCCACAACAAAACGTTCAATGCATTTCAGAAAAACCCCTTAAGAGAATGTTAATGAAGGCTATTTCTTACCTCCCTGTTCGAAAAATCAATCCTATAATGAATGCAATAGTTTTAAGAACAAGAACTACAGCAATAATAATAATAATAATAATAATAATAATAATATAATATAATATAATAATAATAATAATATTAATATAATATAATATAATAATAATAATAATAATAATAATAATAATATAATATAATAATAATAATAATATAATATAAAAATAATAATAATAATAATAATAATACAATATAATATAATAATAATAATAATAATAATAATAATAATAATATAATATAATATAATAATAATAATAATAATAATAATAATAATAATTATTATTATTATTATTATTAGCCACTGGATTTGAGGGAGGTAAGCTGGTGTATAGGCTTTAACATATTCATGAGCTGGCACTCCAACAACTTATCACTCCTCGGACACTGAAAAGTATAAAATGCAACAGAAGTTGTTAATCACGACTGCATCCACACTACGAATGATGTGTGTGTGCGTGTGTGTGTGTGTGTGTGTGTGTGTGTGTGTGTGTGTGTGTGTGTGTGTGTGTGTGTGTGTGTGTGTGTGAACACATCGGCTAAAAATTTCATCTAATTCTAATCAAACTTTGTGGAAGAGTTGATGTTTAGCCAAGGAAATAGCTCACTGTTTCTCTGAACGATAGGTCATAGTTTATTTGAAAACAACCAGTCAAAGGTAAAGATCACAGTGCTAAGTCAAATTCCTTCCCAGTAAGGTCAACACTATTTTATCCTATTTAAATCAAACTTCGTGAAAAGGTGGACGCTGAGGCAAGAATGAAATGAGTCGGTTTTAATAATCAGTCAACGGCCAAGGTCACAGGGAAAGGTCAAAGTTCCACCCGTGTGTCTGCATTTGAACAAAATATCTAAAATATTTTTGACCTGATTCTGACCAAACTTAACGTATGTCAAAAACAGTTTTCATCCGATTTAGGCCTATACTAGGGGAAGGGTTCAGGGCAACAAGAGAAGAAAGGAATTCGATCTGGCCAAGCAACAGTCAAGGTCACATGGCAAGGTCAACTCAAACAGTTTCGAGGTGACTCAGACCCAAGTCAATGGAACGGTTCAAAGTAGAGCAAGAATTAAGGGATTCGATTTTGAGAGCTGTCAACTGATGGTCAAGGTTAAAGGGCTGAGGCAAATGCTCAACCTTAGTCCGTGGGTGGGTGCGTGGGTTGTGTAGTCTAAGGGATTTTGTTTTTATGAATTTAGATCATTTTCCTGCACAGACTATTCTGCTGCAAATTCAGGAGACAAAAATACCAGGAAAAGCTTAGCCTTCAAATACTGAATCTCTCTCTCTCTCTCTCTCTCTCTCTCTCTCTCTCTCTCTCTCTCACACACACACACACACACACACACACACACACACACACACACACACACACACACACACAATTAATCAGTAATCCGATTATCTGATTCTGAGCAGCAATGAGTACAACAGTAAGAAAGCAACAAAAGAAAATAAGACTGAATAATATTATGCCATTTTTTTTTTCCATTACACTGAAAAGTAAGTCTCCTTTTCAAAACAACTTTTTAATGACTTTTAGTAATCGTGGTTTCTTTTTCTCGCTTCACTTCAAATATCATCAAAAAGTGAACAAAAAAAAATTGAAAATGAACCCAGATTACTTAATCACGTAAAAACCCTACCCGTTAAACAATTAAGCGTGAAATGCTGCACCGACTATATATTTCAGTGCTATGTCCGGGCCAGAGGGGAGAAATGTTCACAGGAATTTTTCGTTTCAGTTCATTCCCTACTTTGCTTTCAGTTTCATCAAGTACTTTAATTTCGCCGCGCAATAAAAGTCGAAGTGGGAATGAGTGTTGAGTGAGTTATGCTCTGCTGTTTCATTTACAGAAGGATGGGGTGAACGATTTAAACCTGACACTTTCCTGAGCCTTTGTTGAGATAGTTCCGTCCAAAGAGAGACTTCTGACATCAGGGGAAAAAAAAATGTTCGAGCATAGATCCTTTCAAATTATTTATTCCAGAAAGGATAAACATAGCCATTTAAAATGAGCCATATGAAAGATGATATATTCTCGAACTGGACCTGAACACCAATGCTTGACGCTCACTCGCAGACATATATGGATGAGTAAATTGGGAGTGTGTCGTCCTGTCTCGGCTACCTAAATTCCTTGGAGGAAGGAGCCTAGGTATATAGATAGATGGATAAAAAACACATGTCAGTCTAGTTCCTCTACACTGCCATTGTCTCAGCATATCCAAGGTAAGGTTATTGAGTCCAGATATACTAAAATACAAGACACGTGATGGGTGTGTACCATTCCGTATTTGTCCGCCAAGGTCGTTTCCCCCACTTTCGCCCAATAACAACAAAATAGCATTTTTCTCTCCACGTAAATAAAAGATAACATAAAACACCATTATTTTTACTGAATATAATTAGATGTTGCTGAGGTACTCGTATTATTTTCAGTAAAAGACTATGCAAAGATTATACAGAGAAGGAACTGCTATGGCATTTGTCGGAAAAATATGACCTTTTCACGAGGTAATGCGTCAAACCACTGACCCCAGAGAAGACTGACTCCCAGATGCCCACTTCCTGCCCTTCCGTGTCAGAACAATTACAAAGGCACAAGTACTGTTTAAGCCAAACCACTTGTCGAGACAAGAGCATATGAAAATGTAATCAAGGTAACACTTAAGTAAACGTCTTATTTGCATCTGATCTAGTGGGATGCCAGACTGGGCAAATTATGTTAAACTGTTCACAAAACAACTGTCTTTCATGATCATTTTAGTGCCATAGGCTTTTAATTATGTATGCAGGGGTTGTTTTCAGTCCGATCAACAGTTTTCTCTTGGGGATTTTAAAGCCATTAGAAGTCTTATTTATCAACTTACGTCCATTGTGAGCGGTAGATGATTTTTATGAAAGGATCAATGTAGCTTTACTTACCTTCATATGGGGTGACAGATGGCGCGAATGAATGAGTCCCCATATATAAGACGTCTGTATCCGCACCAGACTGGTTAGATTAAGTAATTTCCATCACTGAAGGGACTTTAACTACTGTATAGACAATATCAGTAAGAAATATTGGAAACCATGCTGATGTTTTCAAGTCAGGCAAATATGGACTGTAGCAATCATCATCACTGCAGTAACAGCTATTACTGCAACAGTCACTAAGATTTTAACAAACAAATTCACTAACAAACTTATCAACAACCACTCATGAAATATTCACAATTTAAGATAAATTCACTTTAATACTTATCTGAGTATACAGTATGTCACTACCATTAATAACCAGTGTCAGTACAACAACCATTACTAAAGGGTCGCCCGCACGCACTGCTTTAACTCAATCCAACTGAGTAAAGTGGTTCAGACATATCGGTTTGAGCGAATGGATGCTCAGAAATGAGAGTCAACACTTTCAAGCCGGAATGTTTGAATCACTTCATTCAGACGGAATGAAACTTAAATCTATACGTGTGTACGAACACTAAAAGAAGATGTATCACTGGAACAGCCACTACATCGCGTTTATTCTAACTTGACAAAAATCATCTAACCCCCTTCAGCTCAATTGATGGCCAAATGTAGTCAGACTGGAGGACGGATTTGAGAAGCAGGTAAGCAAGAAAAACTGTTCCTACCATATCGCTAAGGCTTGTCGATTTCAGGTTGTGTTAGCGGCCCATTTTCGTTAAGGACAAATCAACTATAGACCTGGGACAACTTGTCACTTGTTACAGAGACTACTTGTGCAACGACCACTGTAATACACAATAAATGCAATCTTCTCTATCGCTATAACCATCACTGTCACTATATTCGGTTTGCTTTCGTCTGATGGAACTTATTCACTTGCACAACTTGAATACTAAGCCATAGCTGCATGAATGTCGATGAATCTTGGTTATGAGATAGGAATGAGTCTTCTGTGCTGTTAGAAAAATCAAACCTTCATTTTCACACTTCCCATTAACCTAGCTAAAAGGGGTTAGTAATCTTTGCCAGGTCAGAATAAAGGTGCTGTAATATAATGAAATTTTTCCTTTTCAATTGAATATTAAATTGTAGTGAACTAAGAACAAAAAGCTGTTAAAAGTATAACAAAACAGGTAACGCAACTCCATACACTATTCACATTTTCACCAAAGTTATGTAACGACACTGAAGCTTAAAATATGATTTTTTTTAAAAAATAGCAAAGGGATTATCATCATTGTCATCGTCATCCTCATCCTCATCATAAAACTAGCTTTTAATATTATTTATCTATTCCATCCATCCATCATCCAATCCTATGTCGCCCCCTAGAGGAGCGTAGGAACCCGGGGCTAGGCAAGTTGGTCTTGACATTTAAGATAGGAGTGACCAGCCTTACTCATCCCTGAGTGACATTACGTGAACAATAAACCCCAACCACCCCTTGGATATAAACCTACACAGGCACAATCCGCCTGGAGCATCTTCATTACCCACTAAACCACCAGGAGCCATAATTTGGTTATATGGTTACCACCCAGCGTAGTAAAAGGTTTCCTAGTGTACAGGAAACCATCTGGCTTGTCACTCAGTGTAGAGTCATCCATTGGCAGAAGGTAGAGGAAAGAATGAAGGAAAGAAAGACAGAAGGGGGAGTGTACAGTCATTTGCAGGCAGAAGAGGAAAGAATGAAGGAAAGAAAGACAGAAGAGGAAGGATGGAAGAGAGGAAAGGGCAGACACCCCATGCAGCACTACATCGAGTGGGTGGATGGATTTGTATATTTTAGGAGCTGTCTTGAATACAACCAGTGATGATTTTATTATCGTGTAAAATACTCAATAAAAATATTGTAAAACTGATTCATCCAAGCAATTCAAGCTAAAATACTTTCAGAGCATAACGTCCTTTACTCTTTGACACAAGACCTTAATCACCAGACAGTAAAGCGTAAAATGCTGCACCAGTAATATTTCAGAATTACACTGGGGTAGAGGAGAAAATGTCAGTTCTTTCGCTCAGTTCCTTCCTTACTTTTCTTTGCATTTCATTACCCTGAGATCTTAGCAAACGTCCTGGAATAATGGAAACATAGGACCACGCACATTTTACACAGAAGAGCCAAAAGGGGCTGTGTAAAAATGCTACTTAATTTTTTACTTGGATATTGTCGCGCTGGACGTGGACAAGCATGTTTTACAGTTTTCTTCTTTCCTGAGAAATGTGCGGAAAATACTGATTCTGAACATCTCAAGAGATCCTATGCTAGTTCCCGTACACTATCACCGCCTCAGTGCAGTATTTTCCTTAACTCCTGTGGACTGATCTTGGATGTTGTCAAACACTGTGATACTTATAATCGTAGCTGCATGTACACAAAAACACGAGAAATGGAGTCGGTGTTTGGCGTCCCGTATGTGCAAATTTAATTCACATTTCACAGGTTCACACAGTTGTAATAAAGTCTCACAATGTCTGTAAAAATGTAAAAAATTATCATTACTTGAACTTGAAGTAGTCCATGCACGTAAAATATACTGATATCATTATATTACCCAGTATTGTTTGTTAATTATGTGGAGCTGGTGCACTGAAGGTCTTGATAAGAAACAGAGGCTTGAGTGTTGCAGCTGGACGAGGCTTACACGAAGGAGTGTTAGTGCCAACTTTAACATTATGGATGTGAGACTATGGTGCGACATGAAAATGAAAAGTCAAGAGTGAGAGCAGTGGAGATGGGACTGCTGAGGAATGTATGTGGAGTACAGAGAGTGGATAGGATACGGAATAATGTGATTCGTGAAAGATATGGTGTGAGGAAGTATGCGGACACCAGAATCGAAAACAGTATACTGAGATGGTACGGTCATGTGGAGAGAATGGATAACAATAGAGTGGTGGAAAAAAAAAAAAAGTGTATCAGAGCGAATTTGAAGGATGGAGGAGGCGAGGTAGGCCAACGAGAAGGATGAGTGTGTGAGGAAGAGAGGTCTGGAAATCGGTGAGGCTAGGGAACTGACAAGAGATCGAGCTGGCTAGATGAATATTGTGAGAAGCGCATGATCAGGGATTTGGCACCCCTTTTTAACGTGGCAGCGTCCGGACTGACTCAATCGAATACGTTTATGTGAAGCTGCAGAACATGGCGAATGTTTTTGGCGTATCAAATAGAGCCAGGACTTCGGTGGCTTGAATGGTGAGTGAATGGAAGCGTGGCCCATTGGATTGGGCAAATATGGGCTGTCTGGACGTTGCTACTCCTCACCCTGCCCTAGGGTGCGAAAGGAGTTCCGGATGATGATGATCATCATCATGATCATGATATTACTACTACTACTACTACTACTACTACTACTACTACTGCTACTACTACTATTAATTCTATAACTATTAAATCGATACTTAATTCCTCAGCCTATACAACATGCATATAATTTTTAATACAAATGACATACCAATGTATGGTGAAAGTTATGAACTGGGGAGATACAGTACTTCACTCAACCTGGATCCTCTTATTTACAACTACAAGGCGTTGGGTTCTCTAAGTACAGTGCAGAATTTATTGCAGTCTTGTTTAGTATTCCACATCATCATCATCATCATCATCATCATTGGTAAACTTCAGCCTGCATACACTAAACTACCGTATCTTAGATCAGGCAAAGCTGGTCCGGTGGTGCGATGCTGTACTGAGAGGCTGGGAACGGCATGGTCCCACCATCGAACCTACATGCCGTTGCCACTAGGTGAAAATAGGTTCTCTTCTGGTTAACTGTGTGTGTGTGTGTGTGTGTGTGTGTGTGTGTGTGTGTGTGTGTGTGTGTGTGTGTGTGTGTGCGCGCGAGTTAGTGACATTACAAAGGCCAGTGACAATTTAATATACGAGGAGGAGGAAGCATGAGCGTGTGATGGAGCTGAATGCATTAACTACATATGCTGCTTCCATTACCATTAACTTGAGATGACAGATGGCACGAGCAATTGAATCTCCATAATTAAGATGCCGTCCCGTACGCCAGTCTAGTCGCATTTCATCAGAAGCATCAGTGAAATGATACCAACGACAAAGAAGACTGAGAAGACATACTGACTGTACATGAATATGCTTTTGGTAATATCTAGTGTATCAAAATCTTTGCAACTAACATTACCATTAAAACTAGTAGTACACTGACAAACATAATTATTACCTATAGATAAGAAAACAAGTAAATATATATTAGAATGATGCTGAATTACATGAGCATCCCTAAAATGAACCACCATGAAGAACTGGAAGTAAAGGCCCGTCCATACTGGAGTCCATGTTGCTCGCTCTGTTGCGCGTCATGTTGCCAGGCTCGGGTTTTCACGCAGCGGAGGGTCTGTGTCGTGCGCTTCTGGCAAATCTGACAGAGAGGCATTATATGGTGACGGGATGCGCTGCGATGCCCACAGTAGAAGTCTGGCTTCCCTCCGAAATTACGTCGAGAGAGCCACAGCTTGCACTACACCTTCTTCATCCAATTCTTCTTTTTGGTACTGCATGGTGACACAGTGCTCAACATAAACGGTGTCTTGAACTGCTGCGGTGTTGGTATCCATCCTCCTCCCATTGCAGCACAACGATAATTGACGTAAGCTGCCCATTGTAATAGTGTGGACAACACCAGCCTCAGCAACAAGAGTTGGGCAATGCGGTGCTCAACTGAACGCGCTGCATGAGCCCTAGTGTGGACGGGACTTAACGGATAACTCTTGCGTTAGTGTGGACGGGACTTAACGGATAACTCTTGCGTTAGTGTGGACGGGACTTAACGGATAACTCTTGCGTTAGTGTGGACGGGACTTAACGGATAACTCTTGCGTTAGTGTGGACGGGACTTAACGGATAACTCTTGCGTTAGTGTGGACGGGACTTAACGGATAACTTTTGCGTTAAACTGTTGAACTGAGGAGGGAACAGGGTTAGCAACTACACGGATGCTACGCATCCGCTGTAGTGTTCGAGGGATCCAAGCAGACAGTTCAGAGAAGCAATGACCATTGAGATAGCGATAGAAAACAGATAAAGATGCAACAGTGTGGCGAAGAGTCAGAGGTTGAAGGGACCCAGTAAAAAGAGGAGAGTTAACGAAACGAAAAGCGTCTGACTCCAACTTGTTTAGAAGGGCTGTGTGTGGGGAGACTCCACACACTTGAGAGCTGTGCTGAAAACAGGGGGTAATCAATCTCCTGTATTAAGTCTTCGATTGTGCGGGGGTACAGAAGGCACGAAGGCTAGGATTTTATATTGTCTAATGGATTAGGGTTTTGCGAGATTCAGATGTCGGGTATGATTTACAAACTTTTGGCTGAAGTTAGTGTGGTAATTTATGTAAAGAGAATAACTGAATCGATGATTAAATTTGCCTGAATAAGTTGCTTACAAATGTGAAATTTACATGTTTGTCAAGTGCAAAGATTGCTCAGAATTGTTTTGGCAACCCTGCTATTTAAATACGTATTACAAAAATGACTCCTCATGTTCAAGAGAACAGGAATATAATATAGTGTTCTATTAATGGTTTTCTTACACTATAATCAATATTTTCTTTGCTTGGTGCGACTAAAGTAGTAGGATAGAAAAAAATAATTAGTAGATAAGGGAGAATATCAAGGTGAAGCGAAGTCGGTTAGTTACACCTTAACAATTTTTATTAGTAATGCTCTTTAGTTCCTAAGGATTTTCACAGCATAGGACTTCACTAGCAAGGGCCCATATGGTGCTTCACAGTAGAATCCAAAAGATTTTCACAATAAGGTGCTTCACTCAAATGAAATCCTGTATACAAAAGGTCAACTCTGGAACTGTCTTCCCTTGTCTGTATTTCCTACTGTCTATCATCTCCATTCTTTTAAATGCAGTGTGTCCAGGCACCACGAAATGAACGGCTCTTGAATGTGGCTTTCCGTTATTTTGTCTTTTTCTTTCATGGAAGGAACGGTCTTGCTGGCTTCTGGCCTTGATTCCTTTCTTCTTTCATATACGATTATGTGTATACATACATACAAACAAACATACATACCTATATAAATAAATATTTATATATAAATAAATATATATATATATATTTGTATATTTATATCTATATCTATGTATATATATATATATATATATATATATATATATATATATATATATATATATATATATATATAACACCATCTATATATTTCAGGAGTTGTGACTAGAGACCGGAAGGAAATGAGTTATTTTATCGTTTCATGCTCCTAATTTAATTTGTGTGTACTGATTACCAGAGAAATTATATTATCACAGTAGTAAATGCTGATGTGCATGAGCTACTTTTTGTTACTTTATTCACTGTGGAATACTGAGGGAAAATCAGGATGGTAGAATGTCTGATGTAACCAGATGGATAATAATTTCATTCAGAAAATGCCTCAAAGATAGTGAGAAATTCCTCGAGCGATTGTAAAATACTCTCATATTGCTTTATGAACGGGGTTAAACTGGATTCTGAGAAAGCTCAGGTCTATATGTGACCTGAAATGTTAAACTTCCGACCACTAACACAAATAGTTTTAACTTCAATTAATTGCTGTACAGATGTGAACACTGATTCTGAACCTCACAAAAATGAGATCCTATTCTTGATCCTCTGTACTTCTCCCAGTGCTCCTTAACTCACAGACTCTAGGCTGCCAGCCATTGGCCTTAGTGGAGGTTGCTCCAAAACTCCTTTTCTTCAAGTCGTCATATCTCAGCAACTAGACCGCCTAGAACATTCAATTGAAGACCATAGCTACGTGGCTCAGGTCTCACTTCTGAGTTGTCTTGAGCCATTGGTGCTGCCTTCAAACCATGGCGGGAATGGAGGTGCATGACAACAGGTCACCAGGAGTCCCAAGAATACCTCTACACACGCATAATATCATATCACTTGGAGCTTAAGGATTAAAGCTGACATTCCACTACCAGACTATTATTCTTCGAGTACTGTATAAAGATTATTCATGACTGCACGTCCCGTATGCCAGCCTGTGCATCATCATCATCATCTTCATTATATCACCACCACCATCATCCTACCTTTCGGATTTTCATGAATGTCACTTTTCATGCCCCTGCTGATAATGATTGACTATACAGATGGTCGAGAGACTGACAGATTTGAATACATTAATTAACACCTATACTGCTTCAGTTACCTTAACCAGAAATCAAATTACACGAGTAAATGAATGCATAGAATTAAGACGCATTTCCCAATGAGTCACACGAACTATATCAATAATGCTGGTGAAACTACGAACATAAAATACAAGAAATACTGATATGGTAAACGACTAAAATACAAGAACCATTATCAGTGGAACTCTTTTTTTATATAAAGAAGAAGGAACAAACGCCTGAAGCCAGCAATATTGTTCCCTCTATGAAAAAATAAAAGCAAAATAACAAACAGCCAAATTCAAGGGATGTTCCATAAACTGTACTTAGTTTATTCACAACATTTTCTTTATTTACCTTGTATAATGTTCAAACATAACGAGTATTAAATATGCATGAGAAGCTAACATATCCACAACAGAACACTGTGGAAAATAAAAAAAAGAGTGATACTACTTCCTGAGATGGAAAATTAAACCCCAGGCGATTGTTTTCAAAATCTCTTGATCTCTCATTTGAATAGTGGTAGTTTAGGGTCTGTGTCATATTTTGTAGGACAGTAATTAGTATTTTGGAGAATGTAAATATATTAATTTTCATGGGTAATGTTGTCGTACTGGATGCGAACACATATGCCTAGTAAATTTTCACTTCTCGCCAGATATGAAGACTTCTCTAGAGCCTCCCACAAAATATGTTCTTGCTTAGTTCTGCTGCACTAACTCACTCACAGCCGTAGTATATGCCTTCCCATTACGCTCGCACTTAAGATTTTTATTGTTCGAATAGTACAGTGCTGATAGGTTTACTTCATACTACAATGACATTACAAGAGAGAGAGAGATGTAACGTGTTTGCGGCACCACACATATGCCAGCCTCCTTTACCTTTGACCAAGAATCACATACACACACACGCGCGCGCGCACACACACACACACACACACACACACACACACACACACACACACACACACACACACACACACACACACACACACACACACACACACACACACACACACACACACACACACACACACACACACACACACACACACACACACACACTTAGTCATAAAAATTAATGGCTATTATTTGTGCTGGATTTAGCCATGTATCATATAGATTAATATGGTTTAATACTATGTAGATTTATGACTGTAAAGAAGTTTCTGAAACCTGTTGTTCAATAGCCAAACTCATATTTTGCACGTTGTGCTTCAGTGAAACAATGCACCTTCCAGCCAGTCAAAAAATACGGATTTCCAGTTTCAGTACGATATACCGTAGAATGCATAGCCTATCAATATTTTTGTTCTATATATTTTTATCAATGCCCTGACCTGTCTGTCTGTCTAACTGTCTACGGTGTTTATCTGTCTACTGTCAGACTCCTTAATCTCGTAAAGGGTGACAAATAAATCCTCTTCACGTCACCCTGTCCTCTGCCATTGGATTACTCTCCCTCAAGCTCGCATCCCTTTCTCTCAAACATCTCTCTACTCCATCCCTCCTCCTCATCTTTGGTCTCACCTTCCATCTCTCTCCCTCCACCTCACACTTATACACTCTTCTAGTCAGTCTCTTATCCTCAATCCTTTCCACAAGTCGAAACATTTCAAAGTAGTTCTCGACACTTTCAGTCATATCCACGTCAACACATCTGACCTTTTGCCTTCATTAAATCATCTCCTCACAAAAACAGGCAGGTTATAATCTATGTACCCTGATTAAAAAAATTATATATTCTGTGTAGCCTGATAAATAATTGAGTATTTTGTGTGTAGTCTGAGGTGTGATAGATCCAAATTGCATGAACCTGGGATGTCAGATTACGTGAGTGATTGAATCTGCATAATTAAGATGCCTCTGCTGACGGGAGGTTTAATCAGGTTATATCAGTAGCATCAGTGAAGCTACACCAACGGCAGGCAAGGATAACTAAAGTAAATAAATAAGTAGAGATGAAAATACTACTCATATATTTAACTCTGGGAAATATTAAATGCCAGCAACAACATTACAACTAAAACTACGGCAGAAATCTTAACTGTCTGCAGGTAGGACAAGATAAGCTCTATTTGATTTCCATTCAAACATTACATTTGCAAGGAATTATAAACATTACCTTTTAGCAATAGACACATGTCATTAATGAAATCTTGAATATTTTCATTCGCACCAAGTTTTGTTCTTTCGTTATTACACTTCCTATTGACATGACAGTTAAGATTAAGTCTCACTTTTATGTACAGTATGTTGTTACGATTCCTTATTAGAGTTGTTTTGCTGCAGTGTCCCTGAATATACACTGATGCATATTAATGGCGCCTTAAGCGTTCCTGATTATCTAGCCTTCCGTTTGCATCACCAAGTGCATGTATAAATGGCCTAGAGGATATATTTGCCATTCTGATCTTCCTCAAGAGCACTGTTGGCTAATTTGTGTTCGGCTGTTTCTGTAGGTGTATTGTTTCAGTGAGTGTTATGTTCTGTTAATAGTGCTTCAAGTAGGCGTATTTGTGGTGTCTTGTATTGTCTGTCGTGAACTCCGGTCTGACGTCTCAGGGCATTGTGCTGAGCAATTAATTTTGACGTTTCTCTAGTGTTGCACGTGAAGTGTATTTTGTGTGGGTGTAGTTCTTGATTTATGTATGAGTTTGTATCTTGTACCCAGTGTGTACTCAGTGTCTTCTAGTGTTCTTTTTTCTAGACTGGGAAGTTTGGTCCTGCAGTGTGTGAGTTATTTATGGATGTCCTAACTGGCAGCGGCAAAGTTGGGTTTCGTTAAGTCACTGGGGATGTGGAGATTGTGGCAATATTTGGGATGTGATTTCTTGTTATGAGAGAGTTTTGTGTAGATTTATTTTGTGCGATTGGTGGTTAAAGAGGATAATGTCCCATGTCGTTGATGATGAAGGCGAGTAAAGGTATGGAAGTTGGGTCTGACGTGTTTGATGGTGTCACGAATTAGCCGGGCTGGATATTTTCCTACCGTGTTGTAGATGAATGCTCCTGGATGAGGTGTTTGGCATATAGGTAACTCAGGAGATATACCGTGACATTCCTCCTGAAGAGTTTAGTAAAGCTGGGCTTGGGAGGTATGCCTTGACGACCATTACTGTGCCTGTGTGGGTATGGTCTTCACCGTCAGCATTGTCTATGAAGGCGTCGTGGAGTTTGTACCAGTGTGTTAATTGGCAATGGCAGTCTCATCCATACATCTTTTTTTTTTTTTTTTTTTTTATGTAGCCCCTAACTTTAAATACATCATAAGCATGTAGTTTTTTTTTTTTTTTTTTTTGAATTATGAGCTAGCCTGCATTTTTGTGCTATAAAGGCTTCTGCTACTGTTGTTCAACGTACGACATCGGGATTTAGGATTTTCGTCTTTTTTTTTTTTAATTATTTTTATTCTATGGCAGGGTTATTCTGTGCTACCTGATTTCTCATTTTGGAACACTGTTTGCGTCTCTGGTGTCTCACAATCCTCCATCATTATTTAGCAGTACTGCTTTTTGCTAATCGTTGCTAAATGGGATGCCACTCAAAAAATCACAAACGTGGTTTTCTTGGGCAAAAGTAAATGTGGGATCAGTTATGATATCTGGCTAGGTACACAATTTCCCTGATCACCCGAATCGACAGAGGTAACTTTATCCTCTAATGGTTCTTCTTCAGGCCCTTCTTTGTTGGTTTTATTGAGCTGATGTTCTCTCTTATTTAGTTAGATGGTTAAATAGTCACTATCAGTTGCTGGGTTGTTTAGAGGGGCTGGCTGTGTTTGATCTGCACTTGCCGTTAGATTGTTTGATAGTGGCTGAGGTTTAAGGACAATGGGTTGGGTCACTGTAAACATTATGTCTTTTACGATATTCTTTGGTGGAGGGTTGAGGTGGTGCGGGCAGTTTGATAGGGGGAAAGACTTTGCATAACATGTGTTTCTTCTTGTACGCTTTTAAAACTCGCTTATTAAAGCACCCTTGCTTTGCTGTGCTAAGGGTGTAGGCGCACATGATACACACCAAGTAAAAGTTATATTCCTCAGTTTCAGCCAGTGGGTTGGACTGATGTTGGTGATAAGTGTAAAGCTGCCTAGGCAAATGAACTTCTTTAGCTAGTTCAGGTATTTCTTTAGTCATGGATTATTCTCTCTATTTATCTATTGCCAGACGCCTTAATCCCGTAAGGGATGGCCACAAACAAATTGCCTCCATGTCGCCCTGTCCCCCGCCATTTCACTGCCCTCTCCCCAGCTCACACACCCCTCTCTCATATACCTCTCGACTCCATCCCTCCATCTCATCCTCGGCTTCCCCCTCCCTCTCCCCCCCTCCATCTCACTTACACACACTCTCCTTGTTAGTTTCATACTCCCCATCCTCTCCACATGGACAAACCTCTGTATATCTTAGGCTTTCTATCAAATCCACATCCACACCACAACACTCCTTCACTTCCTCATTTGTTAGTAGCTCTCCATGTAACCCTACATGCTCTTATCAAATAACTCATTTCCACTGCTCTCTTTCTTGACTTGTGTCCTTCCAACAAGGTCCAAGCTTCACTTCCATACGTCTGAGTTGGTATCACAATACTATCATGCAATGACTTTTTTTTCTTCCATGCTCACTTCTCTATTGCTTACCACGGCTTTTAAGTAACCAGAATCTTTCTTCCTTGCTGTACTCAGTCAAGCACTTCACAATTTTTGTGAAGCAACCAGAGATATTTTTATGCTTTTTTATGAAATTCGTTGATTGTAACAGTGATTACCGTTGTTAATACTTTGTTTAGTAGTTGCCCTTACATTCTTCTCAGTAATGAAGACCCATGGGAGTGAAGGGTTTGGTGTTGACAAAACTAAGAAAAATAAAATATTTGTAGCAATAACGAGCGATAACTGCAAAGACAGTCTTTGGGCAACAAAGGAAAACACGTCCTCATCTCTACACACAGTGTATTAGATTAGTTGTGTCCTGTGCCTCCCGGCATTGGATCTCATCTTATTTACCACCCACTACAACACTTTATGGGCCGAGCGTAGCAGCGTCCTGCGTATCATCACTGGCTGCAACAAAGCCGCTCCCAAAGCTCGCTTAAACTTTAAAACTAAAGTCCTCTCTATTGGAGAATATCTTTATATGACAGGCACTGAGTTCTATGGTGTAACCTTTGCCAACTTACAACACCAATGCCATTACATGATAGAGCCACACATCACAACCACAGACACATAATACGATCATCACACTATAAGATGTAAGCCCATAGATACACCATCAAGAATTCAGGTTATTTTAAAAGACTCCTACGACGCATGGGTACTCTGTTCGAAGAGGGCTGTGCTACATTCTCGGAGTCTAGTTCTTCACTTTCTCCTTACTTCATTCGGAGAAAGGTAAGTGAGCTTCCGTTTACCCAGTGCTATCTCGTTATGGAATTGTCAGATGTGTACACCTAAAACAGTCTTCTGTGCGTTCGCTTCCTTGGCAATCGCTAATCAACGCATTCAAGAAGGTGCTTAGGTCTTCAAGACACAGCAAAAGGCATTGTAGCAGCATCCGTTCACTCACTGTGCATATTACAGTTTTTCCTCCGGGTAAACAAGATGTCTCCTGACATGTTATTGATTTATAACAATCAAAATAATAAAAGGACATTGATAACATCAATGGATAATAAGAAAATTATTATGACAGTATTAAGAGTAAGTGGCAACTATACCAGCAATTAATAATAGCATACTAGTTTATAGGGAAATATCTAACTAAATTAGTGTCCTCACAGAAGAGAATGATAATTAGATCAATTAATAATACGATGGGCTGAGTAAATAATTATAAATTAGGTACCAACAACAGTGAAAATACAAAAATTACAAGATGGTCATATGCTTTTTAAAAAATCTCATATGTTATACAGATGAATAATAAAACTGCATTAATACAGTAGCTGGTTATACATGATTTACATTGGAACTGCGAGAGAACAAGATCTCGTAATAACTAAATCATATTCACATAATTAGTTACATGTGCACACGTCTTCACACAAGTCAAAACTATTTAGTAGAGGTGGAGCTGACCGTGGTGCAGTTGGTAGTTGCTTCTGGGCAGTGGGTAGTAGGATATCATGTTCCCACTTACATTTCTTCGACTTCAGGTCATGTTGTGATTTTCTCACGTCACTTTCAGATATAACAAGTTTCACTGTTTTTCTTTATGTGCTAACCTAAATAATTTTCATGCAGTTTTTTCCATACATTTAACACAGCAGTGGACTAAACATACTATGATCAGGCATCCTATTTGGGTAAATGCAATAGAATGGTATACAAAATGAGGGCTCAAAAAAAGTAATGACGGAAGCGAGAGATCTGGGCTATAGCATTCTCACAAGGAACAGCTGTGTTAGGGAGGATACGAAAGAGAAACACAGGACAGAGAAGGGTTTGAGAAGATGACGAACACGAATGTAAGAGATCAGACAGGACATATGGTCGTGAGACAGAAGAAGGAATTCAGAATACAGGAGGACAGTGTAAAGAGAGCCATTGAAAGGCAGATGGAAGAAATTAGTGAGACGAGATCAAAAGTGACTAACCAACGAGCAGGAATGTGGACCATTATAGTTGCGGAAAGGAACGTGACTTCTGTTATAGGAGAGTACAATTCTGAGCTTGAGAAAAGAAAAATAGAATCAAGATTAAAGATAGTGCGAGCCCATTCCAAACTAAACGAAGATCTGACACTGGGACAAGGTCTAGGGTAACATGACCGCTGACGGCACCTACTAAAAAGTGAAAAAATTCCCAACTTGCAACATACTTTACTGGGGGGACAGAGACAATGATGTAAGATGGAAGGTGATATACAATATTTCTGTAATAACATTAAGCCTGTCATTTCACTGAGACATCCGAAACTTAGTACAGTTGCGTACCTATTTCAATCATATTTGTAACAATAATACCCAGCAACGGAGATAGCGTCCTCCACTAACAACACAGATATAATCAGACCCTCTTGATCAAAATTCCACCTCAAGGCATTCCATCACTTGTACTGAGGAAACACCTACATGCTGATTTCGTGCACGGAACAGTACAGTGCACCACCTCGATCACAACTCTTCCCTTCTGACATTAACCCAAAGGAAGTGTCATTAAACAGAGCTTATAGAGTTCATCTTGCTGGGCGTGGATTGGGACATCATCCAACCCTCCTCAGCTGCTGGCTTGGATTCAGGTTAAATAGTCACAGACAACGCATCTCCTGCTTGTAGAGTGGGCTCGCACAGTATGGCATACATGCTGGCACGACTTATGCCACATTAGGATGCTGACGCAGCATCAGTGGTTTAAGAAATCTATGGGGCGACCCCATAGAGGCAGTTACTTATCTACGTTCGATGGGTCTGCTTGGCCATGCAGATCAAGAGTAAGTATCAGCAACAGCAACCTAAAGTCAAGAGTTTTTCGTGCTATTTCTCTCACATGGTCTTTATACTGTTACACCCTCACGTGAGGCCGTTATGTCTATGCAAATCCCGGTCCTCAGCCAGTCTGGCAGTATGACCATCATCAGTTGTAGTCAGCATCTCTCATGAAACAAATCTCCTCCTTGATCTCATGCGCTTCCAATAAATTCATCAGCAACAGCCAGAGTAAATGCATCTAAAAGTTCCCGTAATTCAACATGTGCCCAACAACACTGAGGACTTCATCTGAGTCAAACCTATCACTGCATCCACATAAACACCCTTCTTATCCCTGAGCATCTAAGATGGAACCTTTCTTAGTGGCTAAATTTTCGATGGAAAATGTCAAAGGTCAAGATCAGGAAAAAAGTAAATGGAATTGTGCCAGTCTGAAATCATGACTGAGTTCATCTATGGAACAACAGATAAAACTATGTGAAAAATGTCAAACCAGTTAAAGCTTGGTTCTATGACTGATTGCTTTAGTATTAATGTAGATACTTAAACCACGGGTGCTGCGGTCTCTGCGCTTCTTGTTACTATTAGCCTATAGTTGCAGAATCTCAGTCTGCAGTGTTTATCAGTTCTTTACCCATTGCACAATGACACACACACACACACACACACACACACACACTAAATACTGTATATATATATATATATATATATATATATATATATATATATATATGTAGTGGGCTCGCACAGTGCACGAGAGATTGGGCGGTCTGCAACCTCGCGCAGTGTGAATTCGCGCACTGAGAATACATAATCTTATGGGAAAAATTACATATGGGCAGTACCCCCTCATACCTGGACCTCTCTTGGCGCTTAGAAATATAATAAAGGCCAAATTTTTCAGACATTGTACTACAGATATAGCTACAATAACAAAAATATTGGCAGTCACCTTAACAACAGAAGACAACAGGTCTGATGGACTTAAATAAAAGGGGTTCTGAGGTGCGGCAACACACTTAGAGTGCCCCCGCCGCCACCCCAGCTGCAACACGCTTGTTTAACGGTTGCCAATGTTGTATTGTTCCAGGCTTTGACAAAGAAATTTATGGCCTATTGAATGTTACATTTTTTCAAGAATGCAGCAACAGTCATTATGGTGGGGGTTGCACATATGCCAGGTGAAGCAGGTGAGTCAGGGGGGGCTGTGGAGGTGGAGGGGGAGGCAGCTGGTGAA
>NC_137060.1:7452573-8037573 GCF_032717465.1 Coenobita brevimanus
GTGATAAGGATACTAGGAGATATCACACCCACACCCTTAATTGACACTGACTTTTGAACCCTTGACTTTGCTGGCCTATTCAGTTCATTGTCCTTTCATACTGTATCACTGACAAAAGTTTAATCGAAATCCAACGAGAGGTTCAAGAGATCGCGCCCACACGCAGTTGACCTTGACCTTTGACCTCTTGACCCTGCTGACTTAATCAGTTCTTCGTCCCTTTATACATTACTGTATCATTGACAAAAGTTTAATCGAAATCCATCGAGGGGTTCAGGCGATATCGCGCCCACAAAATAAACTAAGTAGACCCCATATGACACTGACCTTGAACCTCTTGACCTAGTTGGTGTAATTAATTCTTCATCTCCTCATACAGCATCATTAACAAACGTTTAGCAGGAGTCCGTCAATACTGTAGGTTCAGAAGATATCGCGCCCACAACAGTGTTATGGATGCACGGACCTTCGCACGCTGGGACGGAGAGACCAATCACTTTATGCCTCCTCCACTACAGGCAGACGGAGGCATAATGAACAGTATGCAGTTGTTGTAGATACTGCTGCTTAACCCTGGTCTGCCTGGCCTAGTGGACCCGTCGACAGCATGTAAAAAACTGCTCCTACTCGGTTGCCCCATAATATATGACAACACAACAATAGCACTATCATTAATATTCTTTTGCTCTATTGACGTGTATGTTGCTGGCATATTCGCATTAAGTGTTGCGTTAATGTTAGATTACTTTGACAAACCTCGACACTCTTCGAAATTCAGGAAGGAGTGAAATACCGCACTGACAAACCAAACCACACACGGCATCGGCTCATTCACTCCGAGGACGTAATTACCGAGTTCATGCTATCTTATGACAGTTTTATTTAGTTTAGGCGAGGCGTTTTCTACTCGAGGGCTAGATATAACCATCATTACCTCCAACGCTACCACGGCGCACTTCTGAGCTGAATAAAATCGTGTGAAGATTGCAACCGTAAAATTAAAGACATCTGATTGAACTAAAGGATGGTTGATAACGACTTTCATTAACTTCTTGGGCACCAGGGTACTTTACTGAATCGAATTGATCCGACTGGAGATAGTATGAATAAAAAATACGTCATCGATGGAAGGGATGGATGATAATGTCTGATTCTTGCACTGTTACATATTTCCTTCTCTCAGCGCAAACACGGATTCTTTAGGGAGAGGACATGCTTCATAGAGATCTGGTTTAATCATAATCAGCAGCAGCAGCATTCTAGCCTTCAGCTTTCATTAATTCACCGTTCCATACCCCTACCGCTAATTACCAGCTTGAGAGAGAGAGAGAGAGAGAGAGAGAGAGAGAGAGAGAGAGAGAGAGATACACTAATTTACCACTTACGTCGCTTCGGTTACTTTACCTTGAAATGGGAGATGGCACGAGCGAGTGATTCCACATACAGTAATTAAGATGCCCCTACTGACGCCTAATTGGATTATATCAGTAACATTAGTGGAACAGAACGACATACAGACAAGAACTCTATTAAATATATACTGAATAAACAAGAGTATCTCACTGACAATTCGTGCTGAGCAAATGTTTAATAGTCATCATTGAAACACCTCCTATATCTTACTATTACAGTCACAGTAACTGCCATTATCTACCACTTGCTATTGCAGCCACTACCACTAACATCCATCACGACTGAGACAGCCACTATCACTGCAGTAATCACAATTTCACTGTCAACCCCAATTACAGCAAGAGCCAAGTGGTGAATATAAACTACAAATATCTGCCTTCCATCCACAGGTTGTAATTTTATAGATAGATAGATAGATAGATAGGTATAGATATATAGAGGTATCTATCTATCTATCTATCTATCTATATATATATATATATATATATATATATATATATATATATATATATATATATATATATACTGTATATATATAATGCGAATATGAAGGAACCAAAGGCTGAGCCCACAAACAATTCCTTACAAGAAAAAAACAAACAATACAAACGCGAGCCAAATTCAAGATCTGTTTATTTCGAGATGCCTGGACACACTACGTTTGAAAGACTGGAAATCATAGGAAGTAGGAAATACAGACAAAGGGAGACATTTCTAGAGCTGACCTGTTGCATAAATGAAGGACTGGGAGTAACGGTAAACTCTTGCATCAGAGAGTTGGAGAGAAAAGGGATGAGAGTTTGCTGCTAGACGGGTGCAACGCGCCCGTCGCAAAGGTGGAGGGATGCAAGCAAACAGTTCAGAGGAGCAGTGACCATGGAAGTAGCGATAGAAAAGAGATAAAGAGGCAACAGTGCGGCGAAGAGACAGAGGTTGAAGGGAGCCAGTATGAAGAGGAGACTTAATGAGATGAAAAGCATTTGACTCAAACCTATTGAGAAGAGCTGTATGTGGGGAGCCTCTCCACACATGAAAGCTGTACTCTACACAGGGGCAAATAAAAGCTGTGTATAAAGTCAACAACTGTGCAGGGGTAAAGAAGGCACGGAATCTGCGGAGCACACCCAATCTCTTGGAAGCTGATATTACAAGAGATATCATATAATCTTTCCAAGATAAATCCCGAGTGAATGACACCCCAAGCATGTTCAAGGATGTTGCAGGCTTGAGCTGGATATTATTAAACATTAGTGGGTACTCCTGTGGAAGATTTTGTCGGGTTGATAGGTGTAAGAACTGAGTTTTTGGTGCATTAAAAAGAATAGGATTATTTTTACCCCAGTCAGAGATACAAACCAAGTCAGACATTAGGTGTGCCATAGCCTCATCCTTTGTTGAAGTAACTGCTGGAATAGACGTTGCGGGAACCGAATGGAAAGGAGAAGGGTGGAATCATCAGCGTACGAGTGGATAGGGTTAGATGTACAGCTTAGGTCACTGATGAATAAAAGGAAGAGAGTTGGTGATAGGACAGAGCCCTGGGGAACACCACTATAGACAGATCTAGGAGAAGAACGATGGCCGACTACAACAGCGCTATAGAACGACCAGAAAGGAAGCTGTAGATAAAGGCACAGATAGAAGGATGGAAACTGTAAGAGGGCATTTTGAAAATTAAAGATTTATGCCAGACTCGATCGAAAGCCTTTGAGATGTCAAGTGCAATGGCAAAGCTTTTGCCAAGTCCCGAAATGAGGATGACCAGAGTCTGAAAGGTAAGCGAGAAGATCGCCAGTGAAGAGTCCCTGACGGAACCCACACTGACGATCAGAAAGGTTGTGATAGGAAGGATGCTTTAAAAATTTTCTGTTAAGAATAGACTCGAAAACATTTGAGATACAGGATGCTAAAATAACTGGACGATAGTTAGAGGGTTGGGAATGGTCACCCTTCTTTGGGACTGGCTGAATGAAAGCAAACTTCCAACAAGAAGGAAAGGTACAAGTTGATAGATAAAGGCGAAAGAGTTTACCTAGGGAGGGTGGAAGCACAGAAGCACAGTTCTTGAGGACAACAGGAGGGACTCCATCAGGCCCATATGCCTTGTTAGTATTACGGCCAGTGATGACAGAAAATAAATCAGCTGAAGAAATTTTAACGTCGGCCATGAGGAAGTCAGAGGGAGGAAATGATGAAGGAACAGCACCGGAATCGTCTAAGATGGAATTGGATGAGAAAGTCTGAGCGATGAGATCTGCTTTATTAGTAGAAAAAATGGCTACAGAGCCATCAGAGTAGAAAAGAGGAGGAAAGGTTTTTGGCAAGATGCCAGAAGAAGCGGGAAGAATTCAAGATAGAGAGTTGAGAGCATTTAGTACGGATGAAATTATTATTAGCAGTGCGAAGAACAGACTTAGCACAATTCCGGGCAGAAACATAAAAAATATGTGATTCAGGGGTGGGTTGGCTCTGGTACCTTTTATAGGCCCTCTCCTTGTTGCGGACGGCATTAGAACAAGCGTGATTAAACCAAGGGTTTCTTGCATTAGTCAAAGGATATGAGAATGGAATGTATGCTTCCATGGCCGAAAGAATAATCTCCTTAATGATCAAGGCACACTCAGGTGGCTTCCGGCCACGGAAGCAATAATCATTCCAGTAATCTAATTATAGATAGATAGATAGATATAGATATAGATAGATAGATAAATAGACAGATAGATAGATAGATATAGATATAGATAGATAGATAAACAGAAATATATATATATATATATATATATATATATATATATATATATATATATATATCTATATATATATATATATGAATTTGTGTGTGTGTGTGTGTGTGTGAGGAGGAGGGAAAATGGAAGTATAATGGAGATGCGACTGGGTACACGGTAGATACCTAGAAGATGGAGGGAATGAAACGTTTGAAATATCCACAGAAGGGTGCACTGTGTAAAGTGGAAATGCCGAGTTAGGTGAAGTGGGGATGGGTGAATGAAACAGCATGATGGAGCAAGGTGGTGAAACGAGCTGTTGAAGTGGAATCACAATTTCATCCAGCTAGCTTTGTCCGACAGTTGGGTGTGTATTTTAATTCAAAACTAAATTATTATGAACATATGAATCAAGTTGCCAAAGGTTGTTCTCTGTTCATCAGAAACTTGTACTCGTAAGACAGCTGGTGAACAGACGTTGCCTCTTAACACTGGTACATGCAGTGGGCCTGTCTCGTGGTGATTACTGTAATACCTTATTGACTGGCCTCCCGAATATTCTATTACAAATGGTTCAGTCTGTGATTACGAGAGCAGTAAGGCTTATCTTTGGCTTCTACCGAAGAACCTCAACCACCTCTTTTGTATTTATTTGAATAGCACTGGCTGCCTGCTATGAGTGACGTCATCATTATTGTTGTATAAGTGTAAATGAGTGCTGAGTGCAAGTGAATTCCTTAGGAAGAACGGGCGCTTTTAAGAAACAAATGACCAGATGATTTATCATTATTATTGTTACTAGTAGTAGTAGTAGTAGTAGTAGTAGTAGTAGTAGTAGTAGTAGTAGTAGTAGTAGTAGTAGTTGTAGTAGTAGTAGTAGTAGCAGTAGTAGTAGTAGTAGTAGTAGTGGTACTAGTAGTAGTTGTAGTAGCAGTACTAGTAGTGGTAGTAATAGTGGTAGTAGCAGTAGTAGTAGTAGTAGTGGTAGTAGTAGTAGTTGTAGTAGCAGTACTAGTAGTGGTAGTAATAGTAGTAGTAGTAGTTCTGTAGTAGTAGTAGAAGTAGTAGTGGTGGTAGTAGTAGTAATAATAATAGTAGTAGCAGGAGTAGTAGTAGCATTAGTAGTAGAAGTATTATTGGTAGTGGTGGTAGTAGTAGTAGTAATTGGATGGAAAATAGAAAGAGTTGTAATTCTGTAAAATGCAGAGAAATGAGGAGACTAGTGAAGCAGAAAGAAAAAAGTCAGTGAGAAGTTGGGAGGCCACCTGAGTTTAAAGTGGGAGGGATGTGTGAAACTGTTTTGGATGGAGGTCACGAAAGCAATTGAGGGTGACAGGGGAGACATTAAAGGGGTAAATAATAAAAAAAAGGCAAAATTGCTGTTCAAGTAGAGCATTTAAATGACTGCGGAATACAACTTAAGCAGTGCAAGTATAAGAGATTGAGAAATGGCTGGGATAAGACAGACAAGAAAAGAGAAAGTGATAAGCAGTACATAAGTGAGTGACACACTGAAGAGAATCAAGATGGGTATTGCACTGGGCACTGGTGGAGTGGGTGGCAAAGTGATTAAAATAAAGACGTAGAGATACTGACTGACTGGACCTGGCATACGTACAACTTGGTCTGGGGGAATGATACAGTGCTAGAGAACTGGAAGCCTGGTAAAACTGTTCACGTGCACATTTAAAAGGGAACAAGGGAATGTGTAAATGTTAGTGGTATTAGCATAGCGGGGAAGACACGGTGTGGCCATAGAGCGCGAACAGAGAGTGCGACTGACGACGAGAAGTATGTCAGTGAGACGGAGGGACAAAGAGGGAGAGTGAGTTCGGGGATAAGTTCAGAGGTAGAGTGCACAGGTATATGAATGAGATTCTCGGATTGGAGGAAGGGCCAGCTGATGATGGCGCACAGAGTGACGTGGAGGCGATTAGTCTGTGGCCACTCTTTCTGGAATTTAGTAAGTGGCTATAGATACATAAAGCAGGGAAAGATGCAAAAAAATCGAAGAAGGAATAATTTTGACTTCTTATTAAATAATACTGTGATAGACGCCTAAAAGAAACTTTCCTTACTGCTGTCCAGAATGCATCTTATGAAAAATTGCTTTCCCTATATTTGTTCCTTCCTACAAGTATTGTTATGATAAATTTGTGTCATGCAAGTAGCCTAAACCAAAAAGCTTGTAAGCTTAGCATATATATATATATATATATATATATATATATATATATGTGTGTGTGTGTGTGTGTGTGTGTGTGTGTGTGTGTGTGTGTGTGTGTGTGTGTGTGTGTGTGTGTAAAAAACGCTAACCAACAGACAGAAGTTAATAAAATGCTACGCTTCTGGTGGTTCAGAGTTATGTTGGAGGAGTAGTTCGGAAAAGTTCATGTATATATTTTTCAATATGCTAGTTGCAAGGCTTTCCATTTCGTTATCAAGCACGTAAATATTGCTGTAACAAAGAGTAAGGGGAGTGTAATGAATCAAGAATCATCCGAGATACAAGAGCTGCAGAAACAAAGAGCCTGAATCGCTGTTGCCAGAATTTACCAGGATGGCCCTCAAAAGCTCATCCTTAGTCACCCACATCACCCAGACACGTTGTTTGTGTCGCGTCGGGGGAGTTATTTCAACCTGGACTTTCCTTGCTTCACCCAGTCTGTGTTTCAAAGTCGACACTGGATGATTTTAGAACTTGCCTGCCTCGTCATCCTCCACCACTCGTGAATCCAGAACATGTGGCTCTTTTCTGTTTTTACATTCCCCTAAGTTTACAAAATATATTTTAAAGTGCGTATTAAACATTGAATGAACGTATCCAGTATCAGCGCCCAAATTAGAAAGAGAGAGAGAGAGAGAGAGAGAGAGAGACGGTTTGCTGATTCATCTGTTATGGAATATTGGAAAAAAAAATCTAAGAATAATATTAATTCTGACACAGGACGGCTTGTATCATTCATCAAAGTCTGCATTTATATATCTCTAGAAAATACATTGAACAGCAGCGGCACATAATCTCTTAAATAGTCTTTTTCTTGTTTACGATAAGTGATAAATAAATAGGAAGTAATTAAGTCGGTGTACCAGAATTACATAATGATTAAAATGTTATATATAGTACATGTGCAATATTGGTTATGAAACTGTACTTAACCCGTTCATTCCTGTGACGTACTTTCAAGCTTACTCTTTGCTATACCCGACCGATCTTCCAGCTTATGAGAGATATTTGGAATTGGAAAGGCTAGAAACAGCTTACACTGACTCGTTCACTGCAAGAGACCTCAAGTTGAATAGAATCTGGCCTTAGCAGGAATCAGCTATATAATGTCATCGGATTTAAGGTCTACCATTTCCATTCCTGACAGACGTAAAATACTGTACTTACTCGACACATCTTCCTGTATTACTACATACTTACCGTACAGTCTTCCTTAACTGTACTCCTGTAGTGTGAAAGTTGTGGCTTGTAAAGTTACTCGTGACCACACTTACAGGAAAGCATGAGACGTGTGTGTGTGTGTGTGTGTGTATGTGTGTGTGTGTGTGTGTGTGTGTGTGTGTGTGTGTGTGTGTGTGTGTGTGTGTGTGTGTGTGTGTGTGTGTGTGTGTGTGTGTGTGTGTGTGTGTGTGTGTGTGTGTGTGTGTGTGTGGCTTCCCATACACACTAGCATATTTCGCACTTCGCAGTTTCACACCAGAATAACAAAATACCAATTATGACTGCATATGAAAAAATGTGCATGAAACATTTTATTGCCTGTTGGTATAAATCGTTAAAATATTCCGTGCAAGCAAAGTTTTTTAATAAAGTCAGACTATTTTTCGAAATCCACGATTCTGCTCGTAATTGTGAGAGAGGAAATAGCCCCAAGCGCCTACCTTTCACATTTCCTATAAATATCTCCTCTAATATGTTGGTGTTTTAATAATTCGCGCAATGAGATGACGTGCTATTTTATATTTTATTTTTGCAACCTCCACACGAGTTAAATTAATGTGAGTGAAGTCTCTTGCACTGAGGGACTTAGTAACAATCTCCTGTATGTCTCGAAGTTATGAAAGGTCTCTCCAAGTTAATCAAAATGGTCTGGAGGATGGTCTAGTGGTGACAAGGAGAAAATAAACCTGAGGATGAAAGGGATAATAATCAAGTTCATTTTGTAACCATCCTCATTCTGACACTCTTTCATGCAGCTCCGGACAGCCCTCTTGTAAGGACAGAGATTAGTTTACATTTACCCCACGAGAACGAAGAAATCTTTTTCACCGTGCTGTTGCTGTCTCCAGATTGACTGTGCTGTTGCTGTCTCCTTGTTCGTTTTACAGTTGCCCTTGTTGTCAAAGGATTTACTGTGCTGTTGCTGTCAAAGGATTCAATGAACTGTTGCTGTCTCCAGATTCATTGTGCTGTTGCTGTCTCCAGATTCATTGTACTGTTGCTGTCTCCAGATTCATTGTGCTGTTGCTGTCTCCAGATTCATTGTACTGTTGCTGTCTCCAGATTCATTGTGCTGTTGCTGTCTCCAGATTCATTGTGCTGTTGCTGTCTCCAGATTCATTGTACTGTTGCTGTCTCCAGATTCATTGTGCTGTTGCTGTCTCCAGATTCATTGTACTGTTGCTGTCTCCAGATTCATTGTACCGTTGCTGTCTCCAGATTCATTGTACTGTTGCTGTCTCCAGATTCATTGTACTGTTGCTGTCTCCAGATTCATTGTACTGTTGCTGTCTATAGATGCATTGTACCGTTGCTGTCTAAAAATTCATTGGACTGTTGCTGTCTAGAGATTCAATATGCTGTTGCTGTCTAAAGATTCATTGTACTGTTGCTGTCTCCTGATTCATCGTGCTGTTGCTGTCAAACGATTCATTGTACTGCTGCTGTCTAAAGATTCATTATACTGTTGCTGTCTAAAGATACATTGTGCTGTTGCTGTCTAAAGATTCATTGTTCTGTTGCTGTATCCAGATTCATTGCGTTGTTGCCGTCTAGAGATTCATTGTGCTGTTCCTGTCTACAGATTCATTGTACTGTTCCTGTCTAAAGATGTATAATACTGTTGCTGTCTAAAGATTCATTGTTCTGTTACTGTATCCAGATTCATTGCGCTGTTGCTGTTTAAAGATTCATTGTGCTGTTGCTGTCTCCAGATTCATTGTGCTGTTGCTGTCTAAAGATTCATTGCTCTGTTGCTGTCTAAAGATTCATTGTTCTGTTGCTGTCTAAAGATTCATTGTTCTGTTGCTGTCTAAAGATTCATTGTTCTGTTGCTGTCTAAAGATTCATTGTTCTGTTGCTGTCTAAAGATTCATTGTTCTGTTGCTGTCTAAAGATTCATTGTTCTGTTGCTGTCTAAAGATTCATTGTTCTGTTGCTGTATCCAGATTCATTGTTCTGTTGCTGTCTAAAGATTCATTGTTCTGTTGCTGTATCCAGATTCATTGTGTTGTTGCTGTCTAAAGATTCATCGTGTTGTTGCTGTCTTCAAGCGATTTTATTCAGCTGAGAAGATACTTGAACGTTAAGTATAGCCTTCTTTATCGCCTTCATTACTGGGTGACTCTTCCTCAGCCACAACATATCGCGTGAGAACAGCAAGAATAAAATCGGACGTCGTGGGGATGATGGGTTAATTTCTTCACTACGCTGACGTTATTTTTATTTTTTATTTTTTTTAATGTTAAAAAAAAAGGAACCAAAGACTACAAGTCCACGTAACTGTTCCCACCAAGAAAATAGGAAATAAAAAAAAGCCATATCCAGGATCCATTCATTTCCAAGTGCTTAGACACACTGCATTTAAAAGACTGGAGGCCGCGGGCTGAAGGAAATACAGAGGTAGACAGTTCGAAATTTGACCGATTGCATGTATAAAGGAGTAGTAGTGTTGGTTAAATCTTGCAATATTAGAGAGCTGGACCTTGTTCTTCCCGCATCCAGACGATTTGATTTAACTTAGGGAAAACTTCTAAGAGATAGCTTAATGACTTTATATCTAACCCCCTCCCAGTTTCGAAAAATCACCCTTACGCAGCATACATCAGTCTGAAGATGGTAATAATAAAATGGAAATGACCTCCTTGGGCTGAACGGGTAAAAAATGCGCTTGTGGTCCATCCCGATCGCTTATATCTTCGTTGTATACTATTTTTGCACTGTTTCTCGGCCAGGAAACTCTTGAAGATTAGATTTGTTTTCCTGTGTATCAGGTTAAGTTAGTTTCATAGTTAAGGTTTGTCTTTTAGGTTAGGTTAGGATAGAATGAGTTACAGTTGAGTAAAATAATTAAAGAATATGATTGCCTTGGGAAAATAAAACGTAGCGTGTGGTGCAAAAATGATATACAGAACGGAAATCTGCATCACGGGAAGTATATTAAGAAGCATCGGCTAACCCCCTCATGGTCGGAACAAGTTTAGTATTATCATCCCACTGACGCCAGCGCTTGTATTCAGATGGGATTTTCTTGATATATATTTAACTTATTTTTCCTTCCTCTGTTGTTCTTCAAAAAAGCCTGAATGTTAGAACTGTTACCTCTAATACTCATGACTGGGACAACTCTATTATTATCTTACTACAGACGATTTTATTCAGCTGATTAACAATTTTGAATGTTATTACTGTCACTGGTAACGCTTTCATGATCGGGAGTACTCTGCCTTCTATTCCCACATGTCTGGCGATTACTGAGAGTGAGTAATTCAAGACTCTGGGTATTATAACTGCCCCCATCTTGCCTCCAGTGGTCGAAATTATTCCTACTGCCGCTAGAGAGAGAGAGAGAGAGAGAGAGAGATTAATCAGCAATATATTTCAATTACCTTAACTCCGCAAGGGGAGAGGGAGAAAGAGAGCGAGAGAGAGAGAGAGAGATGGGAGGAGGGAATAAATTAATCAGCAGTATGTTTCCGTTACCCCAACTCCACAACGAACCCTTGAGAGAGAGAGAGAGAGAGAGAGAGAGAGAGAGAGAGAGAGAGAGAGAGAGAGAGAGAGAGAGAGAGAGAGAGAGAGAGGTGACTAAATTAATCAGCAATACATTTCACTTAACTCCACAGAACACCCTGGCTACAGAATGACCTCTTGTATTTTATTTTTCGTCTCTATCATACCCCATACAGTTGCATACGAGTATAACATAGGAGAATACCTCAGGACAGATCACGTATTGAAAGAAGCAGTCCCAGTTAACCATATTGGATACTGACATCGTTTTATCTTTTAAGTTCTATCTATCTATTGCCAGACGCCTCAATCCCGTTTGGGGTGGCCACAAACAAATCGCCTCCAAGTCGCCCTGTCCCCCGCCATTTCACTGCCCTGCTCCCAACTCACACCCCCTCTCTCATATGCCTCTCCATCCCATCCCTCCATCTCATCCTCGGCCTCCCCCTCCCTCTTCCCCCCTCCACCTAACTCACATACACTCTCTTCGTCAGTCTTTCACCCTCCATCCTCTCCACATGGCCAAACCACCTCAGTGTGTTCCTCATAACGCTTCCTATCACATCCACATCCACACCACAACGCTCCTTTATATCCTCATTCGTCAGCCTGTCTCTCCATGTGACTCCACAGGCTCCTCTTAAATAACTCATTTCCACTGCTCTCACTCTTGACTTGTGTCCTTCCAACAACGTCCAAGCTTCACTTCCATACGTTAGAGTTGGTATCACAATACTGTCATGCAGTAACTTTTTCACTTCCATGCTCGCTTCCCTGTTTCTTATCACTGCTTTCAAAGAACCAGCAACCTTTCTTCCCTGCTGTACCCTTTCAAGCACTTCACCCTCCAAACCTCCATCCTTACTCATCACACTACCCAAGTACTTAAACGTACTCACATTTTCCAATTCCTCACCATCCAACCTCGCTGTACATTCACTGACTTCACCTCTCTCAAAGACCATCACTTTACTCTTCCCTACATTCACCTTTAGATTCCGTTTCTTACACACTCTCTCAAACTCATCCACCAAGCCTTGCAGCTCCCCTTCGTCTTCACTCAACAATACAGTATCATCTGCAAACAACAGTACAGGGAGTTTCCAAACACTATCCTCTCTAACCAGGGCCACTCCAACATCCACTACCCTACCTTGTACCTCTTTTATTACCCCATCCATGTACAGATTGAACAACCATGGAGACATGACACATCCCTGTTTCAACCCAACTTTCAAAGAGAAAATTCACTTAGTTCACCATCCACACGCACTGCAGCCTTCGCACCATCGTACATACTCTTCACAGCATTCAACAACTTTCCATCTACTCCATATATTCTTAACACTTTCCACAATCCTTGTCTATCCACCCTGTCATATGCTTTCTCCAAATCCATGAAAGCCGCATACAACTTCTTTCCCTTCTCTAGAAACTTTTCCACTAAAGATCTAAGAATGAATATCTGATCTACACAACCTCTTCCCTTCCTAAAGCCTCCCTGTTCTTCTCCAACTAATTTCTCTGTTCTTTCTCTAACTCTGTCAATAAGTATCCTACCATACACTTTTCCTATTATACTAAGAAGACAAATGCCCCTATGATTACCACACACTTCTTTTTCTCCTTTTCCTTTGTACAAGGGAATAATTATACCTGACTTCCAATCCTCCGGGACTCTACCTTCCTCCCAGGCCAATCTGCACATCTTCCACATCCATTCTACTACTATCTCTCCCCCATGCTTCAGCATTTCACCACACACTTCATCAATTCCTGGGGCTTTCCCCGATTTAACTTTCTTCATTGTTTCCACAACTTCTATCCTACTGATTTCTTCCTGTCTTCTCACCTCCCTCCTTCTCCCAGCCATTCCCCAGCCACTTAAACTCACATTACTTCCATCCTCTATGTTCAAAAATTCCTTAAAGCGTTCTCTCCATCTGCTCATTTTTTCTCCCTTCTCCACTAGTAATCTACCATTTTTATCTTTCACTCCCCTACTAACTTCACTTCCACCCTGACTTACTCTTTTCACCTGTTTCCAGAACATTTTCTGAAGTTCTTAAGTTCGCAAACAGAATATTTTAACTAAGCTGACATTTGATATTCTTTCCTTCTCGTCGACGTTGCCCCATTCTATATATCCTTCTTTTAATGTTATGTATATTATTTTTGTATTATTCAGTAGAGCTATCGTCTTCGTGGTGCTACAGGTCTGATAGAGCTGTGTATATGGCAGTTTATACTACTTAGGATTTTCCAGGTCTATTTATGGCACTTAGAGTAGGGATAATAATAATAATAATAATAATAATAATAAAACAATAATTCGTAACTTCAGGCAATTTGCTGCTTATCGTGGTGTAGGGCTGACCTTCCTCTACCTACGCCACACAAACTGAATATCAGTAACATCAACAGGCACCAAAAACAGACAAGGGCCCATATTCTCGTCTGTTGAGAAGGCCCCTAGCACCTCTTACTTAGCGATTTATTTCTGGATATGGTTGGTTAATATCCTTTTGTACATTTTCTATTCAAAGTACCACGATATTGAGGGATTTAGGTAACAAGGAGAAGGACAGCAAGGTGTAATTAGCAGTATAAATCGCTTAGGAAATGGTGCCAAGAAGAAGAATTACTGAATAAATAGGAAGAGAGTATGGACGTTTGGAAGTTAGAATCTTCATATAACAACAACTATCACTCTCACAATTACCACCACAACAGCTACTAACCACAACCACCACCATAACTAACATTTATCGCTACAAAAACCAATAATATTAAAACAACCACCATTTCTGCATCAATTATCACAACAGCTGGTAATACTACAACCACCATCAGTAGTGTAACAACCACATCATTACAAGAGCACTCAGAGAATGCATACCCCCGCCAAAGCAACACTGTCTTCCCACCCATGTTTTTCATACTCTTGACCTTTTCAGCCGAAAAATTACATTCTGGTTCCTCTGATGATCCTTCGTCATTATTCCACATCTGGTGTAATTCCAATCAGTAGCTTTATCCAAAATACTGCTGACAGACTGACAGACAAACAAACCATGCCAAAAGCATAACTTCCTTTGCTGAGCTGATAACAACATAACCATAACAACCACCATTACTATAATAACTACTTTCACAACAACAACTGGTGTTGGAGAGGGACGCTTTCATGTGGTGGCACTGATATAACCCAGCTACTCCACTGCCCGGTTATACAAACGTCTCTCGGCTCTCTCGTCTCTCTGTATCCCACGAGAGGAGGATAGTGAGCGGCAAGAGGACAGCTTCGGCCTTCAGTCCACTGGGTTTGCGTTTCAGTTGAACCTGGGGTTACAACAGTAATAATTACAACAAATTTAATTGCAGCAACAACAACAGCAGCAACAATTACTACTACTACTACTGCTACTACTAATAATAATAATACTGCAGCTACAAAAATAGCAGCCACTGTCACTGCCATTACCTACTGAGAAAAAGCTCTTTTCTTCCGCAAAGCTTTTGGTCGCAAAGAGCTAATTACACAAATCCGCTCAGGGTTTGAACCAATCTTTATTGGAACCTCAGGTAATATTCTCACTGTCAACTATATATCAAGTGAGTAATGAACTGTGTAAAGTTAAAAAAAAAAAAAGGCAGTCACAACAGTTGTAATATCCGTTTCATGTTAATATCAATTAAGAGGATTGCTAAAGTCAGCGCTATTAGTACATGTCAGCGCTGTGAGGCTTAACCTTTTCTATCAGACTCGCAACTTGTTTTTCTGTTTCCAAACTATTATAACCAGCTTTAACACTGACTTTTCCACATGCTGAAGATAGAGCAATAGCCTTCATTAACTTCGCCAGTGGAAGAGGCTTTTAACATACCCGTCAAAAAAAAAAAAAATAATAATAATAATAATCATAATAATGATGGTTATGATGGACACGATGATGATGATGATAATAATAATAATAATAATAATAATAATAATAATAATAATAATAATAAATAATACGTTATCATCATTATTACGATCATCATCATCATCATCATTATACTCAGGGAGCCAAACAGGTAATTCTTTTAATATTCTGAATATCTTATCACTTTAGTTACTCGCCACAAAACACAGTACCGTCATAAATTTGTTTCTTCCTGCCTATTTCAGTCCACATTCTTATCTCCCATGCCAGACTTTTTAATCTGGCAAAAAACCGTAACCAATTACAATATGGTGTAAAATGCTGCACCATCAGTATATTAGAGTTGTGCTGGGGAGGGTGGCAAAAAGGGGGGAATGTTCACAGATTTTTTCGATACACTAAATTCTCTGCTTCGTTGTAAATTCCCTGCTCGGCTGTCCATTTCCCAGTATTTATTTTGTAGTGCAGTAATGAGAGAATCAATATTAGGCTGAGTTAAGCTTTGTTACCGCATCCACTAATGAATATTGGAAAACTGTAAATATTGTGTTATATTTTAGACTAGGCCACTATTTTTGGAATTATATTGTTCACCCATCACTTAGAAATAACAGGCACAGCGCTGACGAAAATCTATTATGAAAATTCTTAATTACACACCACGTTTTTTTTCACACCCATGAACAAGTGCCTCATTCTTTATATCACTCGAAAGTTTTGGATTTTTTTTTTTTTTAATCCGCCACTAAGCATATATAAGGCGATCTATTCCCTGAGCCTGGCAGTCCTACAGTACAATAAGCAACATACGGCGCTACACACCAATACTCCTCACCGCTTAAGTCCTAATACCCACCGTCCGTATAACATATATTAGAGTTAGGTCTGTTTATTTAGGACTGGTGCCATAGTACTGGCTGGGGCGGTAACTGCCTGTGTAGTGATAACCAGTCAAACGAGAGTAGTGCCTGCTTACTTCTGCTTGAATAAAACTTTGACATAACACACCGTCATGTCCTTCCTCACAAGATGTACAGTACTTCTCCCCTCCCTGTCACACCACCACCACCATCGCCACTACCATCCCACCCTATCATACACACTAGCATCGAAATTACCTAGAGAAATCTGTGACTCACACCTTTCCACCGCGAACATCACCAGCCATAAAACGCTAACCTTCACAGGGTGTACTCGTGTCACCTTACCCCACCAACCACCACTTTCATTACCCAGCCACCTAATCCGTTCTTTCCGCATACATTTTTGCTCCTCCCTCCCCATCACTACTTTTGATTTGCGCCTTACCATTCCCTTCTCCTGCCATGCACCTGCACCCATCACCACCTCAAACCATCCTGCTCACTTTCCATCCACCCCATCCTTATCCATCAGCCGACCAACTACACTCATATTCACAAAACATAATTTTCATCCCCGATCACACCATCATCACAGCCTATTCGCCCACTCTTTTCCTCCCATCCTAACAACTCTTGAACAGCTTTCAATGACATTTCAAAAACCACTGAACCGAGAGGGCTGAGTTTTGTTCACCCATTACTAGGCATGACCCAAGGCGATATGTACTGACCTTAAACGATTACACGGACCTCAAAGGACCTGAGACGATCTTAAGGACCAGGATTGTTTTATTACTAATATCTCTGTATCATTAGCACAAAATTTTGGTTATTGCCTTCATATCTGTCGTCTTGAGTATATATGATGGACTGAAAACTAACCGAAAGTAACCTAATTTCATATAACTAATTGTCATCATAGCTGGAATTCTGAAACTCCACAAGTGGACCTAATTGGATCTAAGCTGCCCAAATCGCTATGGCTGAAGGTGAAAATCGTGAATGAACGTTACTGGAAATGAACGAAACTAATTTGAGATGTATGTCCCTGAAATTGCCTGAATGTTTAAATTTATCTGACTGATCTGGAATGGACATAATCAAAATGACCCAAAGTAACTAGTCCTAAATTGGCGTACTTTCTCTCTACTGTAAATATACGTGCATTAATATGACAGGTCTGGACTGGATGTGAAAAGCTTGAACGAACCTTATTAGTCCAGAGCTTATTTACATGAACCTGGACTGACCTTGATGGATAAAGCTAATCTTACTAAATCTAACTGAATTCTTCTGCCTGGAAGTGAAGACGAAACAGAATGGCTACACCAGTAATAGAAGAACCTGAACTGTACTGGACTGGGTATGAAGCACCAACACGTAACTTAAGGGAACACTCAACTATAGTCTCGGCGCGCTAGTCTCAATGTGTCATTTTCGTGCCCTGGCAACCTACCCAGCAACAGTGCGACCGATTTCGTTTATAATATGATACGCGTGTGATTCGTGTATAATATGTTCGTGTATAATAATAATCGTGTATAATATATTCGTGTATAATATATTCGTGTTTAATAATAAGAGACGTGTATGAGCCGAAATCGGAAACGTTGTTTACTTGTAGGTTGCCAGGGTACGAAAATCACACCTTCAGACAGGCGCCACGACTAAGGTATAGTAAAGAGGTTAATGATGGCTGTATCTAACCCCACCAATTCAAAATTCTTATCCAATAATACATAGAATTATCTGGCAGCAGCTGTAAAATGGAATAAAAGGACATAGCAGGGAAGGAATGAATAGCAATCACGTCTAAACTACCGGTGTTCCGTCAAGGAGTCAAGCTATAGCTGAATATAATCACCTGGAATTAGATGTGATTGCTGTGACGTCCAAGTTATCTTAGTTAATATCAGTAGCATAAAATATCATCCTGGAAAAGGGATTTAAAATGATTCACTTGTTAAAATCACATAGAGAGACTGAGGCAAAAGTTATCGTCGTTAATATTAGTAATATCGTTGTTGATACCAGTAACATAAAATATCTTCATAGCGACGGGATTTAAAGTGATGATTCTTTGAAATTATCTGGAATCAAAGGGAGTGACGCAAAAATCATCGTGGTTACTATCAGTAGCACAAAATGTCATCATGCCAAAGAGATTGAAATTGATCACCTGTTACAATCAAACGGAATTAGAAAGAGTGAAGCCAAGTTTATCGTATATAATATCAGCAAAATACCTTAGAAGTATATTATCCACCAGCAATATTGTGCAAGCGGGGACTTAAATGTAAACTTGCTACTATTGGCCGTAGATTTGGAAAAGACAGTAACTTTGATAATAA
Organism: Coenobita brevimanus; assembly: GCF_032717465.1. Lineage (NCBI taxonomy): Eukaryota > Metazoa > Arthropoda > Malacostraca > Decapoda > Coenobitidae > Coenobita > Coenobita brevimanus. The sequence continues at coordinate 7,470,811 of NC_137060.1, forward strand.
ATAATAACTGCCTTAATAACCTTCCTAACGTACATAGTTATAAATTGATGCCTTCATTTTCCTTAGCCCCTTTTTGATAAGCAAGTTCTATACTTATTTTGATGTTTCTACCGTACATTAATTAGATCCATGAAATCACTGAATAAAAGGCTTATAAAAATATACATTTATACATACATTTACCACTTGTTTGAAATAAATTTAAGAGAGAGAGAGAGAGAGTACAAAACCAACTGTGTATATTTTGAGTGCAATATTGGTGAGGTATTAATATATAAAAAAAAACACTCAATCCAGCTGTCTATAATGTCAAGGTATAAAACACTTCCAATTGACACACTTCAAGGGGCGCACATACACACACACACACACACACACACACACACACACACACACACACACACACAGACTGGCATTTAATAATAACCAGGTAAAATGCAACACAATGTGGCACTTGTTGAATGCTGTGGATTTACGGGCGCACAGGTAAAAAGGCCAGGCACTACAATCACCGGAAAAGACAAATGAACAGGTGTATATCATGTAAATTAAGGGTTCCGTGCCAGCGCCAGTGTTTCACCAGCATGCAAATTCGGGATATTGTAAGCCATAGGGCAGTTTGTTGGAGTAAACAGTCGCGCCATTTATTTATTTAATTTATTTATTCAGTTTAATCTTCACTGCTTATATTTTCCTTATTTAATTATTCATTCATTCATCCATTCATTTTTTTATATTTTCTTTATTTACTTATTTTGTGTGTTAATTTTCCCTAGGTTACACTACTTCTTAGCTTTCAAGATGTCAAAACTGGGACCAATGGCTGCACATTTTCAGTTCGGTTACGTGATGCAGTGGGTACAGTATATAACTGAGGTAAAAATATGCACCAGAATTCACCGTAGAGAATTCCATATTGTTACGGCGTGCACAAACTACGGAATAAAGCTCTCTACCCTCCATTTCATTGACACATTACCTTTCCCTCCAAACACTGCATTTAAACTTATACAGAGTGGCCCATCAGTCTGACGTTACAGGGCAAAATAATGAAAAATTCATCAACAGTACATGGATTTTAATGCTGGACGACTGTTTTTAGTCTCTTTCTCTCTCTCTCTCTCTCTCTCTCTCTCTCTCTCTCTCTCTCTATCATCATCCGGACCTACTTTCCCACCCAAGGGCAGTGTGAGGAGCAGCAATATCCAGAAGGCCCAAATTTGCCCAATCCAATGGACCACGTTTATATTCGCTCACCATTGAAACCCCTGGAATCCTGGCTCTATCTGATACGCCAAAAACATTCACCACGTTCCGTAGCGTCACATAAATGTATCCGATAGAGTCAATCCGGACGCTGTCCATTACAAAGGGGTGCCAAATCCCTGATCATGTGCTTCTTACAATATTCATCCAGCCAGCTCGATCTCTTGTCAGTCCCCTACCCTCACTGACTGCCAAACCTCTCTTCCTCACACACTCATCCACCATGTCCCCCCTACCTTCTCCTTGGCCTGCTCGCCTCCTTCCTCCTTCAAATTCGCTCAGATATACATTTTTCACGACAATTTTTATCCATTCTCTTCACATGACCATACATCTCAGTACACTCTCTTCGATTCTGGTGTCCACAGCCTTCCTCACCCCCACATCTTTCACGAATCACATTATTTCGTATCCTATCCACTCTCTGTACTCAACAGACATTCCTCAGCAGTCCGATCTCCACTGCTGTCACTCTTGACTTTTCAAGTTCATGCCACACCATAGTCTCACATCCATATGTAAGAGTTGGCACTAACACTCCTTCATGTAAGCCTCGTGCAGCTGCAACACTCAAGCCTCTGTTTCTTATCAAGGTTTTCTTTGCACCAGCTACTTTCCTTCCTTATGTCACTCTACTTTCCACTTCTTTTGCACATTTTCCTCTCTTTTCGATCACTGTATCCAGGTATTTGAAGTCTCTCGCAAATTCCAGTCCCTCTCCATTCACTGTTACATCGCACTGGGAGTCACCTTCTCTCTCAATAACCACCACTTTACTCTTTTCTACATTTACTCTCAAGGTACGTCGCTCACGGACAGCAGCAAAAGTCTGCACTAGTCTACCAAGCTCTACTCTGGTATTTGCAAGTAGTACTGGATCATCAGCATACAGCAAGTTAGAGATATTCCATCCATCGCCATACATTACAATCGCCATCGCCCTCTCCAATACTCGTGTTTTTACTACTCTCATCACCCGATCCATATATATTGAACAACCATGGGGACATCATTCAACCTTGACGCATGCTCACACCGATCGTGAACCATTCACTTAGATGCCCATTAACCGTTACACATGCTTCACTACCATCATAAAAACTCCTGACGGCACTTAGCAGCTTACCATCTATAGTTCTACATCGTACATGCGCAAAACCTATATCCATCTCTCTCTCTCTCTCTATATATATATATATATATATATATATATATATATATATATATATATATATATATATATATATATATATATATATATATATATATATATATATATATCTTTATACACACACACACACACACACACACACACACACACACACACACACACACACACACACAAACACACACACACACACACACACACACATATATATATATATATATATATATATATATATAAATATATATATATATATAGATATATATATATATTGAATACATGCCAGAGCTGTCTCATACACGACTGGTGTATTGGTATTAGAGGGGGTATCTTTACGACATGGCGGGGATTTGAACCGCCTGAGTCCGGTAGGACTGCTGGCCACCTCTACCGATTGAGCCGTGGCTCAGTGGGTTAGAGCGCTCCGTTCTGACCGAAGGGTCGGAGGATCGAATCCACCCAAGGGTCATTGGTAGACATCAGGAAGGGCATCCGGTCATAAAATGCTACACGCTCCAAACCAAAGTCCTCTACCCAGGGGCAACGCCTTAGCCCTTATCCAAAAAAGGGGTACCTGGCGTAAAACTCACTCTCTCTCTCTCTCTCTCTCTCTCTCTCTCTATATATATATATATATATATATATATATATATATATATATATATATATATATGTATAATATCTATCTACCTATCATCTCTAGCTTCCTCTCTGGTCGTCCGATAGCTGCTGTTGAGGACGGCCGCCATTCTTCTCCTAGAGCTATTAATAATGGTGTTCCTCAAGGTTAGGGCTCTGCCCTATCACCGACTCTCGTCCTTCATTTCATCAATGATATTCAAAGTTGTACATCTAACCCTACCCACTTATATGCCGATGACCCCACCCTTCACCGTTCCATTCGCTTCCCGCAACGTCCATCTCAGCAGTGACTTCAACAACCAACGGATGAGGCTATGGCACACCTAATATCTCACTTGACTCATATCTCTGATTGGAATAGCAGTAATCTTTTTTTTAATGCATCAAAAACTCAGTCCTTACATCTTTCAGCCCGACAAAATCTTCCACAGGAGTATTCTCTAATTTTTAACAATATCCAACACAATCTTGCAACATCTTTAAACATACTTGGGGTTTCATTCTCTAGGGATTTATCTTGGAAAGATCATATTACCTCTCTTGTAAAATCTGCTTCGAAGGGATTAAGTGAACTAAGCAGATTCCATGCCTTCTTTATCCCTGCAAAGAAGCTGACATTGTGCACGGGTTTTATTCACCCCTGTGTAGAGTGCAACTCACATGTGTGGGGAGGCTCCCCATATACAGCTTTTCTCAACAAGTGGAGTCAATGGCTTTTTGTCTCATTAACTCTCCTCCTCTTACTGGCTCCCTTCAACCTTTGTCTTTTTACCCCACCGTTGCATCATTATCTCTTTTCTATCGTTACTTCAATGGTCACTGCTCCTCTGAACTGTCTGCTTGCATCCCTCCACCACTACAGCGGGCACGTAGCATCTGTCTAGCAACAAACTCTCATCCCTTTTCTGTCCAACTCTCAAATGCAAGAGTTAACCGTTACTCCCAGTCCTTCATGTATGCAGTTACAAGGAGATTTATATATAAAATCTCCTTGTAACTGTTTTTCGTTTATTGTATGGTGTCAGTGAACTCCATTGTTACTCTGCCATGTTCTGTTTAGAGTAATCAATCAACCAGTCAACTGTATCCACAGAAAGTGTTTACTGTATCAACTCATCTCTCGTAACCCACCCTCGCCTCCCTTCCTTTTTCTGTTACATCCACTCCTCCCCTGCTTCCCTATCTCTCTCTTTGCTTTTCATCTAGTCTCCTCAGTTCTTTGCTCTTGCCCATGGTTAAAAAATTATGATACACCCCTCACAACACTGTCATGTTCATGTAATATGCACACAGTAAATTATCCTGAACTTCACACCTTAATAGCCATTGTTTAGTTATTATCTACTCATGCTTTCATACCTCTCTACTCATAAAACATTCATTCAAAATTGAAGCAGTGAACTGAAATTCTGTTAAACAAGCAGTGCAGGATGATATGCCTACACGGTCCGAGAGAAATAGATTGATTAATTCTATATTCATCCATATGACGAAAGCACCAAACAGCCTGGTTGAATTCCGTCAAATTAGTAGTGTCCTGAATGAGCCACTTTGTATGCGCTAAACCTCTAACTATAGACTGTTTACCTTAATTAATATAGGTTTACCAGCTACAGTTAAACCCAACCCCTGGCCTTGACTAATGAATGGTTTAGGCCAAATATTATCTCAACACATTATATCCCATCCAAAGCTTACCATTCTTCCAAGCCCAAGAATTTTCACCTATAATTTACCCTCCCATCTTTCATAGCCTAGGAACTCGTTTTATTTTTACACATCCCATCCCATACATAACCCAACCATCCTTCTAAACTCTAGTATTATCCTCGTTACACATCATTTGCCATCTATAACTTTTAACATTCTAATGAGCCTAAATATTGTCCCAAGTTTAAATATCACACCCCATCCATAACCCAACCATCCTTCGAGACTAAGTACTATCCTCACTACACATCACAGCCCATCTATAACCCTACCATCCTTCTCCACTGCACTCTTGCCCACCACTCTGCCGCCTCCCCATCCCTCTTCTCAATTACCCGCCAGGTAGGTCATTATTACTGACTGCGACTGTACCTTCCAAGATAAATGCGGGCACCCAAGCACGTTATATGGTTGGCATGCCCAGTTACTTAAAGCTTTAGCTCAAAAACCTCACTTTTATTTTATTTAATGCTGTTACCAGACAATTTATTCATTTTAGGTGAACATTCAAGTGGTGTCAGGGCGGTATTATTATTATTATTTTTATTATTATTAATATTATTATTATTATTAGTAGTAGTAGTAGTAGTAGTAGTTGTTGTTGTTGTGGTGGCAGTAGTAGCAGTTGTACTAGTAGTAGTAGCAGTAGTAGTAGTCAATCAATCAATCAATCGTCTTTATTTCGTATCTCGTGATACATAAAATATAATACATTTCATCATCATAAATACTATAGATACTCCTTTACAATTGAATTTAATAAAATATTTACAATAAATAAATCCTTAACAATCAGATCGAGGAGTTGATCCAATTTCATTAATTAAAAAAAAAAATAAATAAATAAATAAATTCAATATATACAATTTGCATACCAACACATTCAGTATCAACTGTTATACATCTTTTTCGAAATTTACATTAACTCCACACCACTTATTTCCTCATGGTTCTGCACCCACTGAATTCTGGCATTTATAATGTCCACAGAGTTATCCAATATATCTATCTCATATTTATCATAAAAATATTTCAATAAATGAGGAACATGGTGCTAGAGGACTGATAAAATAACCTTAAAAACCGCATTATTCTTTCTACTTAGGGCTTTACAATACCTAGCTTGCACTAGGGCAACATGGTGTCTAAGTAAAAGTAGTCCTGCTGCCTTAGATATACTATGATTACTTATTAATCTTGGGACATTATATATTTTCTTAAGAGCATTTGCAAATGCACTTTCAAAGCTTCTGAATACATTGCTTTTAAGCATATCTTTCATATTCCAAATACTTAAACCATAGTCAGGGACACAGTATGCTTTAAACAAATACAGTAACGTCTGTGCATTAACGTTCTTAAATTTTCTAATTACTGAATTAAATTTAGCATAAAATGAGTTCAATCTGAAATAAATATCTTGATTATCAGAAAAGTTGTCTTGAATTACATGGCCTAAATATTTGTATTCATTTACCACTTCATAACAATTTAAATAACGGATACCTTGTGCCTGTTTCTTATTATGTTGAAATATAACAATTTTTGATTTATCATTGTTAATTCTTAAATTAAGACTATTAATATTCTGTTCAAATATGTCACACAAATATAGAATATGCTCTTCACTATCAGCTAGTAATGCTATATCATCAGCATATGCAATTGCATTCAATCTAACAACCCCAAGGCAGCAACCCACATCTGTTTCCGTCAGGGTTTTTAAAACATTATCTATGTACAGTTTAAAAAGTAAAGGAGAAAGAACTCCTCCTGCCTCACTCCTTTATTAATTATATGATACATTCCTTTACTCCCATTCCATGTAATTCTTGCTAACTGGTTTCTTAAATATCTCATTAAAGTTAATGTTAAGTCAGGGGGAACTCCTTTATCCAGTAAAATATGACCCAATTTAAAATGATCAACATTATCAAAGGCCTTTGATAGATCCATAAAAGCTATGTATGATTTTCTGCCTCCTTTTGTATATGACCTAATGGTTTCTTTTAATAAAAAACAAGCATCTCTTGTAGACATTCCATTACAGAAGCCAAATTGTTTGGAATCAAAAAATACACTCTCACTTAAAATATTTAAAAAATGAAGTTCTAAAATTTTTAAAAGACAAGATGAAACCATTACTGGTCTATAGTTAGCAGAGTCCGCTGCATTACCCTTCAGATCTTTCACTATGGGAGTGATATCACCCTTTAACATTTCAACAGGTATGTAACAATGAGTAAAACAACTGTTGATAAAATGTGTTAAAATATTTAAAAACTCCACTGAAGCATGCTTTAGTAAAAAGAATGTAATCCATCATGCCCTATTCCATCATTCAATGACTTAATTAACACAGAAAGTCTTTCAACTGATATGCATATATGAAACTTTCTTTTTAATTTTCCACCTTTCTTTCAATACTGTGAGAAAGGAGTCCTCTTCATCACCACTACTAACATCTCCAACTCCTCTGAGCATTCTTCCATTAAAAATGTTTATTATTTCCTTATCATTACTGGTCCCATCAACTACTTTTGATGACCTTATTTTATTACTTTGTTTCTTGATTTCTTTCCAAAAGGCTGTCATATTCTTATTTAAGAATTTTTCTTCCACAGCCTTTGATCTTTCATTAATTTCTTCCTTCTTGCACTTAGAGAGTGCTAATTTAAATTCTTTCCTACTACCAACCATCTTCATGTACTCCTTTGAATTTCTTCTTCTTTCCCTTTTTCAACCATTCCATGTAGTCACAGCGTGATCTCTCATACAGTGTTTTAACATTTCTATTCCAACCAGGAATAATTCTGTGTTTATTTTTTCTTACCCTCATACCCTTATATTTCTTAGTACGAGATGATAATGAAGAAATCAGATGCTCATAAAAAATATCAAGTTCTTGTATATGCTGCTTACGTTGGCATCCAGTAACCTGGCAACTTAATGTTTCAAGAGCAATTAACCTTGTCAAATCATTATTAACATCTTTTTCTATTGTTTTAATATCATCAGCACTTAGGCTGTTCCAATTTAAAAAGTCCTCACTAACACTTGTTTCTCCCTGGCAAAATGTACCAAGGCATTCTTCAGGGCAATTTATGTACATACATACAACCATTGGTAAATGGTCTGATCCAATAAAAGAATATAACACCTGTATATTAGAAATTATAGTAGTAGTAGTAGTAGTAGTAGTGGCAATAGTAATAGTAGTAATGGTAGCAATAGTAGTAGTAGTAGCAGTAGTAGTAATAGTAGTAGTAGTAGTAGTTGTAGTAGTAGTAGCAGAAGTACGAGTAAATGAAGTACGAATTGCAACCCCAAGCTTATTTCGACGACAACCCACTGTATTCATGTGCACTCCATCATCTTCCTTTAGGAGGATAGGGAGGGGACTGAGGGACGTATGCATAATCAGGCAGATCCACCGCCCGGTTTTAACTGTGCCACCATGTGAAGGCGTATCGGAAGGTCGTAAATATTCCTTAGAGTTAAAAACCTTCTCCTCAAACTTATTTTTTATTTATTTTCTAGCGTCGTAACAGCACGGACACAGTAAAAAGGGCGAGTAAATTACAAAGCCTAATAAACTACAAAAGACAAATAAAGTACAACGGCCGAGTTCAGAGGACGAATAAAGTCCAGAGGAAGAATAAAGTACAAAAGACAAAGTACAAAAAGGCTAATAAAGTATACAATGACGAATACAGTACAAAAGACAGAGTATGAAAGACAAATAAAGTACAAAAGAAATAAAGTACAAAAGACAAATAAAGTACAAAAAGTGAATACAGTACAAATTACAAATAAAGTACAAAAAGACGAATAAAGTACAAAAAGGCGAAACAAGTACGAATGAAATAAAGTACAAAACACGAATAAAGTACAGGAAGACGAATCAAAGACAAGGGAATAAAGCACAGGAGAAATAAAGTACCAAAAACACGAATAAAAAAACACCAGACGTGCTCACAGTGTCAGGGGTAAAGAGGTCAGTGGTTGTAAAGGGGCAGGAGGGGGCCACTTCCTGCCTCCACCCATTCCTGTGCGTCCTCAGGTAGGCGCCATTCATTTCAACTTACCCTAACTACACCAAGGCAGGAATTCCCCTCACTTAAGTTACTTGCCTTGCACCTCTTCCCCACCAATTTATTATCGTCCGCCTTTTCCAAGGAGCGATAATGTTTTTGCCTGCCTGTGCGTGTGTGTGTGTGTGTGTGTGTGTGTGTTCCCATTATATCTCATGAATGGCTTGGACTGCCAACATGAAACCTTCAGGGTATCAAGAAATGGCCAAAAACTTGGACGAGTTCGAAAATGGGCACTCGGTATCAAGGTCAACGTTACCAGCATGGCCGCCAGAGGTCAACTAGTTTTTCAATATGGACTAGTTTTTTTGTGAAACGAGGTGACTGAATTCCGTAGAGCTTTACTAATTTTCTTCACATTCGGTTTGTAAGTAGTAGCTTGTAACCAGGCCAACAGCATATTCTGGCGGGCGATTAGCATTCGGCTCCCGAATGCTTTTCCTTCATATATTTATTCATTTATTCGTTACATATTTATTTATTTCATCTGGTACATTAGTATGTATTCGTTTGCTATTCATTTATTTAATCTGATATAAGAAAGATATGAATGACCTATAAACAATGATAAGGTGTAATGTGTAACGAAATCGGTAGGGTTACTTAATATTCTCTGTTGCTATTTATTTTATCTATGTAAATATATAAAAGACAACTGAACTACAAGACAATGATTTACATTATAATGGTCCTATTTCTGTATGATTGTTTGTTTGTTTGTTGGTCTGTTTGTGACCGTATCACAGCAAAAACGGCGCATGTAGCGCAAATTTTTATTAGAGCAAGGTACAGTTAAAATGTCCTAACTTGATGAATAAAACAATTTCCAGGCCAATCGGGCCACCGGTTCCCGTGTTATGACTCATTTCTCGATTCTGTGTGTTACAGTAACAGCAAAAACGGCGAATGCAGCGCATTTTTTTTTTTTTTTTTTTTTTTTTCAGGAGGAAGGCACTGTTTAAATGCGCTGATTTGAAGAATGGACTAATGTCCAGGCCAATCAGGCCACCGGTTCCCGAGTTATGACTCATTTCTGAAGATAGGAAGTGACTTGACATCGAGCGGAGGCGGCTGAAGGTGGCAGCGAGTAAGGTGTAATATGTAAAACTGATCGTTACGAAAATTCTTTGCCACCTCTTCCGCGACAGTTTATTTTTTTCATCTATATATTTTTCATCAGATAGAGCCAGGATTCCAGGACCTGAATGATCAGTGAGTGGAAGCGTGGCTGAATTCAATCGGTAGAGAGGTGGGCTACAGTCCCAAGGGATACAGGTTCAAATCCCCGCTGGGGCAGGGAACAGTTTAAGGATTTGAATTACATTAAATCAGGATTTACTGATCTACCAGAAGCCCCGCCGACATGTCGTAAAAATACCCTCGCTAATACCAATACACCAGTCCTGTATGAGACAGCCCTAGCATGTATTCAATATGGACGGTGGGTGTTAGCGCCGAAGTGGTGACATGTAGAGGTGCATGGTATATAGGAGGACTCCTGGGCCTTGATAGCAGGCTGTGAAGCCTATGCCCAGAGTCGGTCATATAAAATAAAAAAAAAATAAAAAAAAAGAATTAGACAAACTTGGGCTGTCTGGACGTTGCTACTTCTCGCCCTGCCCTAGGGTGGGAAGGAAGGTCCGGAGGATGATGATAACGATGATTTTTTCCCTGGTGTTTAAGTATTAGTTTGTGGTATTAATTTGAAAGATATACAGGGTGGTCCATAAATAGCGCTTCACAAGGAATCCAACTGGTGGTACTGTATGTGTTGTGGGAATGGGTCACTCTGCTGGTGTGGGCTTGGGTGTCGCAGTGGAAGTAGAAAATGAATAAAGGCTGCAGGATATTGATTACGCTGCCCGTGCCGTCCCCGCAACACACGAGAACTCGCCCTCTATATGCAAGAGAATGAATTGGTGAAAGGTGTAAAATAAATCGCTTAGGGGGAGGTGCTACACAGGCTCTAAGTCGACGAGAGTACGAACTTATGCCTCTTGCCTTAATGGTGATCCCTGAATGGGTTGAGAGAGAGAGAGAGAGAGAGAGAGAGAGAGAGAGAGAGAGAGAGAGAGAGAGAGAGAGAGAGACAAAACCCCAAATCTAATGGAATGTAACTGAAATACAGAATACGAGTACAGTAATAGAAAGAATAAAGTGTTAAGAATCATGGAAATATAGTGAAACATGTAACAGAAACATAGAGGTACACAAAAGGTTACATATGAAGAAATATAAGTACCATAGTATGAAAGAGCAACATCATTACCTTACCCACTGGCAAGAAGCTAAAGTCCGACTAAGCTATATACCCTGTCCACCTAAACTCGGCCCAGATTTTTTTTTCTATTACAGGTTATTTCATGTAGCTCACTGGTACTGAGAGAAAGATCATGCTACGGCTCTACATCCATCCCATAGCATTTGTTCGTGACTAGCATCATATTCTACAGCTAATGGTTTGTTAAAACTCAATGCTCAGGATAGAAAGATGGCAGTTTTGAGACAAGTCAGAGTAAAAGGAGTACGACATTGCTTAGTGGCAACTGTTTATGATCCTTTAAGACTTCTGCCTCTCTCCGCTTTGCTAAGAACGTCTTGTATCATTACGTCAGTGGAATTTCAGGGGGAAAGTTTGGTTTTATGTCTATTCCTAAGAAGTTATATTCACGTCTGTCAGTCTGTATCGCAAATGTTGTAAGGAGCATCATGCAAAACCATGAAGATTATCAGCAAACTCCAAAATCAAAAGTTGTCATGGACCCCTTGCAGTGTGTTTTAAGCAAAATAGCAGTTTCGGAAAAGTCGACTGTGTACTGTACCTGCATTGGGCCAGAACAGCCATTAACATGACACAGAAGGGCAAGGCAAAAACATTACATACGTACACCTACATCTCAGTCTATAATCTTAAGTTTACATCTGTATGCTCGTCTGTCTGTCAATCTGTTACGTAACCTCTTAGGAGCATCATGCGAAAAACAGTATGAGATATCAACAGACTACAAAAGCAGAAGCTGTTCAGAGCCCTTTGGACGTTCTTTAAACCATAATTATTTTCGGAAACCATCCCACGTTACCTCCTACCTGCAGTAAAAAAAAGAAAAAAAAAATCCTTTTAGACAAATGACTCGAAATTCCATTGTTTATAATAGTAGTGATCCACAGCAAAGCCAAAAGTATACTGAGGCCTGTGGTGTAAAATGTATATGTATGTCTATGTATGTATGTATGTTAGTATGTCCTGTATTTACGTAAACGTAGGTGTATGCCCTAAAACATTTCATGACAGGGGGAAATGTGTGTTAGTGACAGTAATGCTTATAAAATCTGTTTGCAACTGATGTGTACGGCCATGCAAATAACAGTTAATTTATATATGTCACGAACTATGAATGAGATATGAATTGTTTGGACAGAAATATAATTTACATAGAGTAATTTGTCAACAGCGGGTCCAAGTGTGGGAGTTGTGATCATATGCCGCATATAACCCCTTCAGTCCTAACGTTGCTGTTATTATCTGAGGGAACTAGGTCACTCTCTAATCTTGAATACCAGTCGCGAATGCATGAAATTTAGTAAGCCTTAGTTATGAGGTACGAATGAGTCTCCATGGTTACTAGTCAGTCTTGAATCTGACTATTCTTGGCAAACAACGAAGTCTGCACAGTAAAAGCAGACTATTGTGCATCATACTGCCACCGTCGACTTTTTTTTTTTTTTTTTTTTTTTTTAGATGAGAGATTTAGCCTCCGTTAATCCCATCACTCTAAGAAGGGTGCTGGAGAGGGACGCCTTCATTTGGTGGCACTGATGTAACCAAGCAACTCCTCTGCCCGGTTATAGAAACGATCCTCATCTCCCCCGGTCTCCCCAAAGGAGGATGGTGGACTGCGGGAAATGGGCAACTTTAGTCTGCAGTCCACTGGGTTTACGTATCAATGAACCTGAGGCTGCAGCAGCAAGAACAACAGCGACTACTACTACTACTACACTACTACTACTACTACTACTACTACACTACTACTACTACTACTACTACTACACTACTACTACTACTACTACACTACCACCACCACCACCACCACCACCACTACTACTACTACTACAGGGCGTCTCCCCTAAACTTGACAGAATAGTCTGAAGGATGCAATAATAAGGCAAGAAATCGCCTCACAGAATTCAGGGGTTTAATTTTTTAGATCTGAAGGCAAGGCAGCCGTCGCATTGTTACAGATATACTCCTTTTACTTCATCTTAGCTTAAAATTGCCATCTCTCCGTCTTGAATGCTCAATTGTAACAACAGATTAAAACTAGTAGGCCTATATGATGCTAGTCATGAAGAAGTGCTACGGAAAGGATGGCGAGCACTATATTCTTTCTACTTTAACAGCCTAAAACTGCCATGTCTCCATCTTGAATGATCATTTCTAACAACAGATTACACAAGAATATGATGCTAGTCATGAAGAGGTGCAATGGAAAGGATGCAAAGTAGTAAACTGTTTTTACGTTAAGATGGCCTGAAATTACCATCTCTCCGTCTGGAATGCCCATTTGTAACAATAGATTAACACTAGATAATATGATGCTAGTCATGAAGAAGTGATATGAAAAGGACAGCGAGCAGTATACTCTACTTTAGCAAGGCCTAAAAGTGCCATCTATCCGGCTCGAATTCTTAGCTGTAGCAACACATTAACACTGGAATATGATGCTAGTCACGAAGAAGTGCAATGGAAAGGATGTAGAGCCGTAACACTGTCTTTTGCCGCCATTGAGCTACGTGGAATAATCTGCAAAAGGACGAAAATCTGAGCCAAGTTAAGATGAACTGGGTCCAGTATTCCATGACATACAGGTGTCTTGGATGTCTTCATGCCGTGTAGTTCGAGTCTTGAGTCGGGATTCTCGTCGGGGAAGGAAGCTCCCTAACACCTCTTCCTTGGCAATTAATTTTCGGCTATGAATGGTTAGTATCCTTCTCTACATTATATTTGTTGGGGATGGGAATATCTTAATGACTTGTTTAACAGAAGCGAGCAGTAGATGTGATAAACTAAGTCGCTTAGGAAAAGGCGTTAGGGAGCTTCCTTGATCGACAAGAATGCCGTCCTTGGACTGGTCAGACTATTGGACAAAGTCTGTTTGCCCTGCAGTACAACTGGGGACCTGGTTGTAAGATCGATGGTTGCGTGTCGTATTCGAGGGGAAAGTTGAACAATTAAAAAAAAAAAAAACTTTTAATGACATTTGTGATCCTAGACAGGGACGCCTTCACGTGGTGGCACCGATATAATCAGGCGGCTCAACTACCTGGATATCCAAACCTCCCTCAATTACTTCCTTGTTCCCCAAAAGGAGGATGGTGGACTGCAGAAGGGTAATTTAAGCCTGTGGTCCACTGGGTTCACATTTAGGATGAACCCGGGGCGACAACAACAACAACAACTACTACTACTACTGCTACCACTACTACTACTACTACTACTACTACTACTACTACTACTACTACTACTACTACTTCTACTACTACTACTACTACTACAATACCACTACTTCTACTACTACTTCTACTGCTGCTGCTGCTGCTACTACTACTACTGCTCTTACTACTACCTTTCCTAGTGCCCCTCGCGTAGCTGACAGGCATTAATCAAGTCTTCCTGTTTTAATGCCGTGTCGATGTCCATTGACTGTAGCCATGTTTGTAATGTATGGCTTAATTATGCGTCAATTAATTATTCCAACCACCTTACTATTTTTTTATTGTTTTCGTCTGCACATCAGGTAAACAATGACTAGATGTGAATTATGATCTGATATTAACGATCTCACCAATCTGTAAGAGCGGCCAGTGCTTTATGCCATTGCCCGTCGTACATCAACCATTCCTTTAATTATGTCACCAGACATCTAGATTCAACACGCCACTGCACTGTGGGAAAGGCAAAATTAGGGTTATATTAGCCATCCCCTTCGTTATTTCATAGCAGTTGTGAAGAGAAAATCCTCGCAGATAACGAAAAGGAGAATCATGTCATTTTTTCTCCCGGTCTGACTGGTCAATGTATACTGGATGAAGAGTCCTATCCAAAATGATAATGGGATGAAAATCATATGTATGGATATAACCCATAGGCTAAAACACAGACACTAAGTCACGAAGACTGAAAATTTCTCAACTGAGATCGCAAGCAAAAATCGTGCTACTCGCATTTACATGTTAAAACAGAGGAACACAGCAACATAGTATTTCTTCTCAGATCTACTAGTGATAATGCAGCTTTCTTCCCAGAAGTTCTGAAATGTTTGTGTATAGAAGTGGAACGAAAACGAAACGAGAAATGAAATGGCGTGTGGCTACTTCACCGTGACAATGTGCCCAGCCACGCAGTGCTCGTTAAATAACAAGTTCTGGCATGAAAAATAATCCCGCATCCATCTAACTGAACTGACTAGCACCAAGCAACTTATGATGTTCCTGAAATTGAAGTTCGTAGAGAAATGACATCGTTTTGACCCGAATGGAGACACAAAATATGAAGCGACAAGTTCCAATGTTCTATCCATCAGTGGCAGGAACATTGGAAAGTGGGCAGATGGAGAAGGGAAATACTTTGAAGGGGATAACTGAGGCAGGTATCTAATTATCAACAGATCATTGTTTACTATTATGAGATATCTTGGCTATAATGCACTTAGTTGACCCTTTCACTACCAGAGCCACGACAGGTGGTATCAAAAATGAAACACAAAGGCACCTTGCTATGGAAGGAGTTGAGGGAATGTTTCTAGGCTCTTCACTGCCTGAAAAACACTACAGTGATTTATCCTTATGTTGAACTTGAGAGCAAAATGGGAATAGCTAGAAAAAATTAAATACTTATCGTCTTGCAAAAAGGTTTTATGCAGGAATTCCGATTCCTTTTTATCCCATGTCTGAGTCGGTAATCCATTCATCCATATTTTAACTTTCATATCGAAGACAGCTGATGCAAAGTTTTTCGAATTCTACTGGTCATTATTATCACCAATCTTTACTGATGTCATTATAAACAGCGCTGGCCTAACGTCGTAACATGAATTTTTAAACACTACTACCCATTAACACTTTCCGATATCCCTTTCTTTGTTATTCTTAGATAGTTACTCTGAGATGGTTTGGGCGTGTGGAAAGGATAAGGAATGAGAGACTGATTAGGAGTGTATGTGGGTGAGGTGAAGCTGAGGGAGAAGGAGACAGAGGATGAGATAGAGAGATGGAGTAGAGAGATATATGAGAGATGGAGGCGTGTGTTTTAGGGAGAGCAGGCAAATGGTCGAGGATAAAGCGACACGTAGGCGGCATCAGTCGTGAGAGAGAGAGAGAGAGAGAGAGAGAGAGAGAGAGAGAGAGAGAGAGAGAGAGAGAGAGAGAGAGAGAGAGAGAGAGAGAGACGGACAGACAGACAGACAGACAGACAGGGAGACTGATTGTTTTTCAGCTTAAGAGAGCTCTCGTACACATGGGATTTATAAACCAGGCTATTGGAGAGTTTTAATAAGTCATCCTTAACTTTTTAATATTAACCTGTCAGCCCGCAGATGCAGTTATTCTTTTCACCTCCAGCTATCTATCTACCGTATCTATCTACCTATCTATCTAATTGTCTCTCTGTCTGTCCGTCTATCTATCTCCGGATGCCTTAAACACGTAAGGGGTGACCATAAACGTGTCGCCTCCACGTCACCTTGTCCTCTTGCTATTTGTCTGCCCTTTCTCCAGCTCACATTCACCCCTTTTATTCCTCCACCTCATCATCGATCTCCCCCTTCCCCCCTACACCTCACTCACTTACACTCTCCTTGTCAGTCTCTCACTCACCATCCAGACGACTGTATATTTTTAGGGAAGCTCTCTTGTACACGGTGAAAAACAACTATGTATAACTCCTAAGGTGAATAAAATCGTCTGGTGGTGGCAAAAAAGGAATGAAAAAAAAAAAGGGAGGGGGGGGAGATTTTTAGAAAGGTTGTCTGTTTCTTGAAATGACGTGAATTGGAGTCTTGGGTGGGACAGGGAGCAACTTGATGAACTGAGTTTAACTAATGCAGACTTTGCTGATCTACCACAGACTCCACAAGCACGTCATAAAACACCCCCCCATCAATACCAGTGCGTCAGTCCTAAATAAGAAAGCCTCTGCATGTTTTGAGTATGGACGGTAGGTATTGGTGCTAAAGTGGGTAAATGAGTGTGACTGACTCGTACCAGGACGCTTGGGCCTCAGGGAAAGGGCTTTGAAGTCTATGCCCAGAGTCGGACACATAAAAATGTATACTATGCGCGCAGAGTTTGTAGGCCTATGTATGTAAAAAAAAAACTCCGAATGCGCACATTTATAACGAAACATTACACACGCGGCCATTGGTAGTTCAATAACTATAACATATCGAGCAATATTGGAGAGAGAGAGAGAGAGAGAGAGAGAGAGAGAGAGAGAGAGAGAGCAGCACATTAACCACAATCACGTCTCTCTTTACTCCAACTATATTATCTAGTCCATAGTCTTAACGAACTTGGAGGGGTTGGATATTGCCTTCATTAAAGCATTCACTACGAAAAGATCATTACAAAGCTGAATAAAATCGTCTGGAGGCAGCAAAGAACAAACTACTAACAATCCGTCACTCTATCGTAACATTAGAAACCAAAATGTAGGAATCAAGTGGGGAAAAAATACAATGGAGAAAGGACCAGTATATTAAAGATTTTCACTGCGATGCTGCCTTTTATATTCTTGCTGTCTCCAGACGATTTTATTTAGCATAGAATTAACTTTTTTTTTTTTTTGCAACTGGAGGGGTTAGGTATAGACGCCAATAATTCCTTCTGTATTAAGGAGCTTTCTTACAACTGAGTAAAATCGTCGAGAAAGAGCGAAAAACACATATCCTTATACCCTATTCGAAAGATTAAAATATTCACTGATCTGAACGTAGGAACAATAACGTAGGATTCCAGAAAGAACTCACACACACACACACACACACACACACACACACACACACACACACACACACACACACACACACACATAAACACACACACACACACACACACACACACACATTGCGCTCCTAAACTAAAAACATCGTCTGAAGATCACTAATAATTCAATAAATAAATAAATAGGTAAATAAAGGTGTTATCGTACTCAACATGTATATAATTCTTTGCCCTCAGCACAGAGTCACAATGCTGAAATCCAGAAATGCAGAAAAAATCCACAAGGAAATTACAGCGGCACAAAAAAAAAAAAAAAAAAAAAAAAGGATCCTGTTCAAAAGATTATTCATTCATTGCCTTCAACATACGCATAATGAAGAAATAAAGACAAAATAGAAAAAAAAAACAGGAAAAAACATACACATACATAAAGAAACACGACTCCTCTAAGATGAATAAAACTGTGCGGGAATAGAAATGCGTAATAAAACATGCATAATCCAACAGACACGATTAATCAACCTCTGCCATCAACAAATCAGACCTTGAAGTAAAAATGCAAACACACACACACACACACACACACACACACACACACACACACACACACACACGCACACACACACACACACGACTCTCCTAAGCTTTATAAAATGGTCTGGGAATAGCAAAACAAAGAGGCCATCATCATCCCATTCCGGTAATCAATTTATTCTCAGCGTATTGGCCCTTATGCGAAAATCCGAAAAAAAAGCATAAAATAAAAACATTAAACCAGAAAATAAGAAAGAAGATATAAGTCCTCCTCCTAATAATATTCATAATTATTTGCCCACAACATATACGACACTAATGTAGAGACACAAACAGAAAACTAAAAATCCCACATGCAAATCAGCCCAACATTCAGAGGAAAAAATAGGAAGAAAAATAGTAAAGAAATACCTGGTTCTGCTCAAAATATTAACTATTATTGCCCTCAACATAGCAGACCATTATGTATAAATCTAAGCAGGAAAAATAAAATGAATAAATACTGTAACTGAATAAGGTATACGTCATTCTCTGCAAAATATTAATTATTGTGAGCCTGCAGCAAATCGAACCATACTGGGGAAATCCAGAGAAAATATACAAAATCGCACATGCATATTACAGCAACACAATAATAGTAATAATAACAATAGTAGTAGTAGCAGTAGTAAAAATTATGGTGGTAATGATGATAATAATAACAATAATAATAATAATAATAATAATAATAATAATAAAAATAATAATAATGATAATAATAATAATAATAATAACAATCCATCCATCCATCCATCCATCATCCAATCCTACTTTGCCCCATGAGGAGCGTAGGAGCCCGGGGCTAGGCAGTTGATCCCGACATTTAAGATGAGAGTGACCAGTCTCACTCATGCCTGAGTGGCATTACATGAGCAATCAACCCCAACCATCCCTTGGATATAAACCTTCACCGGCTCAATCCGATTGGAACGCAATAATTACCCACTAAACCACCAGGCGCCAAAATTTGGTTATATGGTTACCACCCAACGTAGTAAATGGTTTCCTGGTGTACAAGAAATAATAATAATAATAATAATAATAATAATAATAATAATAGTAGTACTAGTAGTAGTAGTAGTAGTAGTAGTAGTAGAAGTAGTAATAGTAGTAGTAGCGGAAGTAGTAGTAAAAATAAGAAATAATAATAATATAATAATAATGATAATAATAATAATAATGATAATAATAAATAATAATAATAACGATACTACTACTACTACTACTAATAATAATAATAATAATAATAATAAACTTACTAACCATATTTTGCCCTCAACATATCGGGTCCAGAATATAGAAATCCAAATACTAAAAAAAATCCCACATGCAAATTAGAGCACCAGCAGCAGCAACTTAATTTAGCAAAAAACCTAAAGCTATATATTGCGGCGTGTAAAATGCTGCACCACCAATATTCCCGTTAGGTTGGCCGGATTAAAGAGGAGAGGCTCACACGTTTTTTCACTCCTAATTTATTCCCTACTTTGCTTTTCTGTTTCATTGCTCGCTGTTTTAATTTCAGCGTTGGAAAATGGGGACGATGGTGGGTGGGTTTTGCTGGTGTGCGTAGGTGTGTATGTGTGTAGGTAATGAGTGTGTGGGGGAGGATTTTGTTTGTTTGTGTGTGTGTGTGTGTAGTTAATTTGTGTGGTGATGCGTATAGATGTTGACAATATGTGTGCTGATGATAAGTGTGTATCCGTGTATTGAGGCTTATTGTGCTTGTATGTATGCATGTTTTGTGTATGTCCATGTATGTAAGTGTTTAGTGAGCTTCTGTGTATATGTTGAGTGTGTGTATATGCGTGTAGATGTTCGGTGTGTGTTCATGTGTATAGATGTCTAGGATTTAAACATACATATACATACATACTTCGGTGAATGGGTAAATAGTAAGTACTGTATAGGATTACATTTTAAATCACTACCCTTTATGGTAAAAAAAAAAAGTTGTGATTTATTTACTGTGATCTCATTTGCTTATTCACCTACCATTCACTTTGGTATGTCGTAGGCAATGTATTGGTTTTCAGTTTTTATTCATCGACTGGTGTGCAACTCAATTTAAAACTGTGTTATTTGTTTTGTTGTTTCTTTCAGTGGGAAATATTGCATAAAATGTGTTGTAAATATATTGTGTTTGCCTCTTTTTTGCTGTTTCATCCAGTACAATATATTGGTCAATAATATTGTATGTGTATCCACTACGGAATGTTTTTGAAAAATGCATTATATAACATAGTGACCGTTCCCGTGTTTTATCTAGGGCGGCATAATGGAAAAATATACGAAAAAGTTTTGTTATTTCAGTACTTGTGCATAATAATGTTTTATGCTTCTGTATCATCCACAACGGGGTACTAAAAATCCGTATATTTAGTAGTATTTTGCTTCGCAGTTTTATATTCTAGCGGTAACTGTGATAAATAAAACAAGGAAAAACACGATGGAACTTAGAGTGCTGTGCTTAATTACTTCATCCAAAGCGGATTACTGGGGGGAAAATGTGTGACACTTCAGAATGAGCCACTGCCTGGACACATTCTTGTTCTCTCATCGTTTATAGATAACAGGCACACTTTGGTGATTACTGGTATGCATACGTAGCATTTCAGATTGTAATTTCACATGGCTATGGAGATTCATCGGAAAAAAGGATGAGAAATCTTTTGAATGGATTTACCTGGGAAAAATTATTAGATTTTTCTATGGAGTGAATTCCTTCCACTGGCGAATGAAATCCTTTGGCATTAGCAAATACATAAAATACCATACGCGTTGTGATATTTGCAGGGAAAGAGAATTTAATGATTGTAGCACCCACCCATCAACTCACTCGATGTAACGCTGCTTTCAGGAGACCCAACACTGAATGACATACGAAATGGTTTGCTGTATTCCTGGAAACCACTAACTACGTTGGGTGTTAAACATATAATCAAGTGACGCATGGCGGCGTAGTGGGTTAAGGCACTCTAACTGGATGGGGCCTACAAGGGTTTGCATCTAAAGGAAGGTTGGGGTATATTGCGTACATAATACCACTCATGGGAGGGCAATGCTGGTCATCCCCTTTGTAAATGTCGGGACTAAGTAGCCTAAATCAGGATCCGTACGATTCGGATGAGGCAGAGAAAGACTGGATGATGGATAGACGGACAAACACCAACAAACTTGTGTGTGATATTGTGAAACTGGCACACATGCATACCAAAGCACTATCTTGGCAAAAATAACACTAAACGTATCTGAGAGAATATACAGGATCCATTAGTAGGCATGTGTCACGATGGGAGAGATGTGGAGCTGGCGACAGTAGCATTTGACGTCTACCACTCAGAATCCTAGCTGAGGACATTTCTGGATATTTGAATAGAGCTGTAAGTTGCAGTCTTCACTCCCTTCACTCCAATCACGCATTTTCGATTTTGTTCTTGCTATTGCAGCATGATTTTATTCAGCTTAGGAATCATATCTTGGGGTTAATGGAGGCTATATTTGACCTCTCCTGTTTGTGAAGCTTCTCTTTAAATAAAGAAGGGGAGGCGGTGGCTGAATCGTAGAGAGGCGGCTTTCAGTCCCAGTGGACAGAGGTTCGAATCCCCGCTGGGACAGGGAACAGTTTAAGGATTTGAATTTCATGAAAAGCAGACTTTCCTGATTTACCAAAAGACCCGCCAACATGTCGTAAAAATACCCCTCCTAATATCAATACATCAGTCCTTTATGAGATAGCCCTAGCATGTATTCAGTATGGACGGTGGGTGTTAGCGCCGAAGTGGTGACATGTGGAGGTGTAGGAGGACTACTGGACCTTGGGATAGGCCATTGCCCCCGAGAAATAGGCCCTGAAGCCTTTGCTCAGAGTCAGACATAAAAAAAAAGAAGAGAAAAAAGACAAGTGAAACGATACATTACCGCAGTCAAAGAGTTAAAAATTACTCTACCCTTTTTTACTCAGACGGCCGAAATTTGTCATATTTCCATCTTATATGCTGAGCCGTAGCAAGGGATTTACAACAGAATATAATGCTAGTCGCGAAGAAGTGATATGGAAAGGCTGTAGGGTCGTGGGATTGTCGTTTTCTGCCTCTCAGCTGCGTGAAATAAGCTGCAAAAGGAAGAAAACTGGACTAAGTTAACGTGAAGAGAGTGTAGCAGGAAAGACTGGAATGATAGAGACTCACGAGACTGGTAATGATATGTAAATGGAGACCGTGAGGATGTTCAAATAATTGTTCAGTGTTGTGAGCAAAAAATGGTTGCATGAACAATGAACACTGTGAAAGGATGCACGACAAGGGGGAAGCGGCAAAAGAACCTTGGATGACGCTTGAGAGACATAAGTGGTTATAGTTGGTTTGTTTCAGTATAACAAAGATCCCTAACCCCTTTCAGTTCATTTGCTGGCCAGGTTTAGTCATAATGGAGGTCTGATTTGGCTAGTAATGAAGGAGACAGGTTTCTACCTCACGTCTAATGATCATCGTATTTCACGCAACGACGATTTTGTATTCAGGATGTGAGAGGAGCCCAGTTCCCTCAGATGAAAACAACCTGACCATAGTGAGGGAAGTAGAAACAAGGGAGAGCTGGTGATGCACTGGTTAGCATATTCATCTTCAACTAGAATAACGAGTTCGATTTTTGGGCCTGTTATATTCTTGAATAAAGTTTGCTTCTCCAATGTCGCTAGAATTATATGAAACATAGAGAACACGGGCCCCAAACTGACGGTGTAACGCGTCGCTCGGTATGCCTCCATCAACCTTTGCTCACGGACTCGCCATACAAACTCCATGGCAGTGTTCATTGTGGGTTGAAATGAGACTAAAGATAAACTAAGTCTACCCCATATGACCTTGACCTTTGACCCCTTGACCTTGCTGACCTAAACAGTTCAATGTCCTTCATACTGTGTCACTGACAAAAATTTGGTCGATATCCGTCGAGAGATTCAGGAGATATCGCACCCACACCCATATGACCTTGGCCTTTTATCCCTTGACCCTGTTGACCCAATCAGGTCATTGTCCCTTCATAATGTGTCACTGATAAAAGTTTGGTTGAAATCTGTCTAGGGGTTCAGGAGATATCGCGTCCACACATACAGTATATGACCTTGGGCTTTAACTCCTTGGCCTCGCTGACCTAATGAGTTTATCGTCCTTGTACTGTATATTGTACCATTGACAAAATTACTATACATACATCAAGGGGTTCAAGTGATATCCTACCCACAAGGATAAACTATGTCGAATGATCTTGAGCTTTGACTCCTTGACTTTGTTGACCTAATCAGTTCATCGTCCCTTCATACTGTATCACTGACAAAAGTCTGGTTGAAATCCTTCAAGGGGTTCAGGAGATATCGCGCCCACAATGATTAACTAAGTTGACCCCATATGACCTTGACCCTTGACCCCTTTATCTAGCTGAACTAATCAGGTCATCATCTCCTCGTACTGCTCCACTGGCAAAAGTTTGGTGGAAATCCGTCGATGGGTTCAGGAGATATCGTGCTCAAATGACGGACTCACGCACGCAAACATGCACGGACAGACAGACCAATCACATAATGCCTCCTCCATCACAGGTGGACGGAGGCATAATGAAGGTATGTATGTATGTAACATATTGCCCTGTTCCTTTGTGTCATATTCCGGCCATCCTGTCACGACATATGTACTCAGGCGACTTTTTTGGGGGGAGGGGGGAGGGGTATACCACACTTCAATGGACTCGTAACAGCTTTTTGCTTTAGGAAACTGTTGACATCTCTTACCGTTAAGCGTGATGCACATCACAAACTTATAACAAAGACAGACAGGCGCAAATTCATCTACCTATGTCTATCTATCTATCTATCTATCTACCTACATACCAATCCATTTGTCTATCTGTGTCTTCTATCTATCTATCTATCTACATACATACAAAATACATACCTATCCATCTGTCTATCTATCTATCTACCTACATACATACCTATCCATCTCTCTCTCTCTCTCTCTCTCTCTCTCCAATATATATATATATATATATATATTACAGAATTGGTTAACATCATACAGAAATGGTTACCGTTAACGTCAAGTAACATATTCCTTTAGCTGTGACACCTCCATCAACTGGCTGTCACTCCTCGGATATTGCAAAAGTTGGGTCTGATAAGGAGGCTTGCGGGGGAAGTTGAAGCCGCTACGGTGTGGAGATGTGAAGGGAGTGTTGCTGCCCTTTGTGTAGACAGACTTGCTTCAGTGTAAGTGAGAGAGGTGGTTCATGCTATCACAACTTGATTCACACAACACCTACCGGCATTATGAAGCTTGGGACGTCAATACTGCTGAAATTGACAGTTGTATATTATCAGAAGTGACGACTTGTAAAAAGACTGTTCTTCGGGGTGTGCTGGTCGAGTGATTACAGAGGTCGTTTGTTGTTTGAAAGTGAGGTGTAATCGATTCCCTGCTGGGGCACGGCTCAATTAGATTAATTGAATTTCGATGTCTTTACTGATCTTCCACAAAACCACCGATATGTCACAAATATTCCCCCGCTAAAATCACTGCAATAGTCCTGAGTGAGACAGCTCTAGCATGTATTCAATATAGACGGTGAGTGTTAGTACCGAATTGGTAACATGAGAAGGTGTATGTACGTAGAAGGACTGCTGAGGCTCAGGGAACGGATTGTTAAGCCTATGCCCAGATTCGGACACACACAAAATTATATAGAATGTGCGTTGCAGTCTGTCTACAACTCAACTCCGCGTTAAACATACTTTCATTAAGAAAATTTGTGCTACGGGGGGACAACTTCATGAGGTGGAACTGATATAAACAAGTGGTGGAGCCGTCTAGTTATACAAAACTTCCTTAACTCCCTCCCTATCCCCTTTAAAAAGGGAGGATGGTGGACTGCAGAAGGGCAGCTTCAGCCTGTAATCCACTGGGTTCACATTTCAAATAAACCTGAGGCTACACCACCACCACCACCACTACCACCACCACCACCACCAACAACAACAACAACAACCACAACTACTACTACTACTACTACTACAATTACTAATACTCACTCAGGAAAGCAAAGATATATACGAACGTTTCACTGCAACTTTAAAATGTAAATGTAAATGGAGACTATAATGTTAAGGAGAAGGAAGATAAGAAGGTAATGGTATCACCTGTGCTATATGGTCAACTGTGCAGCAAGTTTGAAAAGTTGGCTAGTGATAATCCATTTACTCTAACATGGCCTTCAATTCCAATCTCACCATCTTCAATGCTGCATTATAAAAATATATTGCATCTAAAATACAGTAGGTCCCTACAAGTATAGCATCGTATCGTATCGTTCATAAAGGCTCCAACATTCATGCATGCATCTGATCTGGTCACGTAATAGCGGCTCTCCACGCTGCTCGATCTCTGGCAACCTCTCTGTTCAGTCCCTTATCCCTGAGGTCACATTCTATGACATCCAAGTTTTTCTTTGGCCTGCCTCAAGTAACCATACCTCCGACATTCACACTTCTCACCCTCCACACACATTTGTCATCCTCCCCCCTCTTCACATGCCATATCGTTTCAATCTACCCCTCATCACAACACTGGTGCACTCCAGTACCACACTTCCTCTCAACCCTTCAGTCGTTCCCCTAGTCCCGCAAGGCCCCGCATTCATCGATGGATTACACATTCATCGAATCATTGTCGTTTCTTTGCGTTTAAGCCTACGAATATCCTCTTTCTTTACTCCCCAGCTCTCACTACCCTACAGCATTACACTTCTAACACATGCCGCATACAAGGATCCCTTAGCACAGAGGGAGACCCCTTTTAATCAGAAGAGACAACAGCTCCCTGAACTACCTCCAATCACTCCTTACCCTAGCCACTGAGTTAGCTCCAGCCCCATCTCCAGCACGTAACATGTCCCCCAAATAACAAAATTCTTCCACAACTCAAGAGACACACCAGCAAGATAATTCCTTTCTTGACTGACAATCTCTACATGCTCTCCCCAGCACACGGCACACATGAAGTCAACCTTACCTCGCAGTCTACCTATAATACCACTTCATCTCTTATGCACCCATTTATCACAAATACTGCACTAGAAGGAGTTACTTCCCACACCCTTGTGGCAAACTGCACTTGGCCATACTCTCTCTGCTTTGGCAGTACTGCCACCATCCCTAGATTTCATCACTTTTTTATAATCCACATTTACTTTCAAACCCTTGTGACTGATTCCATCTCTCCATTTCCTAGGTCTTTCTTCTGCCCCCCTTTCATTCTCTGCAGTTAACACCAAGCCACCAGCATACATGTCCCATGGGAGTCTATTTCTTTAATTCACTTGTAAGAGCTGCAAGCACCATGACAAACAATAAGACGCTCAAAGCTGACTCCTGATGCACACCAACATGTACGGAAAACTCATCACTCAAATCTCCACTCAGTCTCACCTGGGTGCGTGCAACCACATACATAGCCATAACCACTCTAACCACCCACTCCACAACCCACAAGATTTCTCATTGCCCACCTTCCCACCCGCCAAGGGACTCTGTCAAAGGCCTTCTCCAAATCAACCAAAATAAAGTACATCTTTTTCTTTCCTTTATATTTTTCCTGAAGCTGTCGGACAATAAATATGACATTACTGGTTCCCCTGCCTCGCATAAACCCAAACTGCATCTCATCAATATCTACTCTTTCCCTGATCAAACCTAGGACTCTCTCCATTACCTTCATTATCTGGTCCAAAAGTTTATGCCTCTTTAATTTTCTCTTTCCAGGGGATCATCTTTCCCCTTGTATACATTTACAATCAACTCTTCAGCCAGTCATCTGGGACAACACACTCATATAAATTGTATTTATGAAACCAGTAACTAAACCCCACTCCTATATCTCATGAAGCATTCAGCATTTCAGCAGTCAACCCAGACACCTGCCACCTTCTCCATCTACATCCTGCCTATTGCCCTGTTCACAGTAGCAGCATCAGTCAAAGGTCAAGGGTCAAACAATGGCTGTACTGACTCCAAACCTTTCCTGTTCCAGTTAAACTCCTCATTCAGCTACCGGTTATAATGCTCTCTCCAGGAGTCTTTAATATTCTCACTGCCCACTGTCATAAAGACTTTGTAGTTACTTGTAGAGAAGTATATTTTAGACTTGTGGTCGAGCGGCTTTTATATCTTGTAGTAGCTTCCCCACCAAATGTCATGTAGTGACAGGAGAGGTAAAGAATAGTATGGGACTATTTTTATTTGTCTTGGAAATATTAACAAGTCTCTCACACGGAACGAATATAAGTCCCGGGTAGCTACCTCCCTGTCTCGCTATCTGTCTGTCTCTCTCAAATCGCTAAGCCCTTCTTTCGTGACCTGTCTCTAGGGTCGCTTGTCTCCTTCTACTCTCTCTTTCCTAAAATCTGGTGTAGCAGGGGTGTGTCACGTGTGTTCCTCGTGGATGGAAAGCTTAAGGAGCCTGTGTGTGAGTATGTGTGTATATGTGTGTGCATGGTTACCAGATCTTTGTTCACGAGAGGACTGCTGACAGCTAACTGCATCATCTCCTTACTGGCCGCTGTCGTCAGCTTTCCTCAGTGTTAAGAGTGTGTAAGCATGTTTAGCACTGCTCGATTCTCGCAGATACAACACCTTCTCATCATCTGACTCCCTGCTTCTATCTATCTATTTATCTATCTATCTATTATGTAGTCCTACACCACTAATGCCCTTCCTTCAGCATTCTTCACACACTGCCCACCTATGACATCCCTGTTTACCCTCTTCATCTGATTTGCCACCTTAAATACCACATTCTTCCTTACAGTGCTACTTAGATTATCCAGTAAACTTTCCAAGACTCAGATTTTTCTCTAGTATGCCTCCTTTCTAGCCCTACGCATGGCAGCTAAGTATTCTCCTTTACCAGACCTTGTCCATTCCCAGAAAAGACTTCTTTTCTCCTTAACTGCGGCTTCTACACCCTCATCCCCCGACCACATTACCTTATAACTTGGAGGGCCCCTTTTCATCATCACACTGAACCAGGAAGGCTCAGGAGATTGTTGTTGAGAGCTCTGTACTGTTCATTAACACTTCGGTCAACAGCTCCCTGTTCAGCCACCACTCTACTATTCTAGGTACAGAAGGAATCTCTTACGGCTTGGTTACTACCATATTTTCCTTCTTGGTGCACACTGTAGGTCCTCTTCTTCACCACCCACGTCTTAAACCATCCCATCCGGGTGACATGTATACATGATGATCTGAGGACGTCCGGGTAACATAATCATGATACTAGTGTTTTGTAGTATTATTGCTACTGTATTATTATTATGGTTATAGCACTCTGTTATAATATTATATTATACTATAATATTATATTATAGTTTTAGCTCAGAGATTATGGTTTAAATAAGTGATTTTTCAGAAAAAACATATGCTGGTGGTTTGGGTGGTGAAAACAACCCCCGGACGAGATGGGTTAAGTACAATGTCACGTATCAGTAATTTGTGTTGCTGTACACTCTTCGTTCCCTATAACTTTAATACCCCTTACCGACCCCTGTAGCACTATCTTTTTCTGCTAGTGAACTAACTTAGCCTAGAACTTCCATCTCTTCATCTTGAATGCTAAGTTGTAAAAAGATTACAATTAGAATTTGGAACCAGTCAGTAAGAAAAGGATGTTGAGCTGCAGCATTTGTGTGTGTGTGTGTGTGTGCTTCAAAACTAGATGAAACAAGCTGTAAAAATACGAAAATCTGCACCAGGTTTGAAGATGAACGAATTGTAGCACCTCTTCCTTGCCAGCAGTAATGTCCAGTATATTTCCGTAAAACAAGTCTACAGAGTGGTTCATAAATAGTGCTCATCATCCAATCTGTTGTGCAAATTCTCGTGTTTTACTGGGACGATTCAGACGTTACCAATGTCTGTCCTTCATCATTTATTCACTTCCTGTTGCCAAACTCACGCCCACACCAGCAGACTAAGCCATCCTCACACGTTATCCCAGACCGAACTTTTGATGGAGAGCTACTTACAAACCTCCCTGTGTAACATAAATAATGTGAAAATGAATACAAACGAATTTAAGTTGTAATATGCAAAACAGTTAATTTAGGAAGCTTGCAAAGCCCACGTGAATTCGGGTCATAGGCCCTTATTACTACACTATGTAACATGGAAGGGTGAGGTGCTTGATACTTGTGCATAAAAACAACGTGTAGTATAAGATAGTTTGATAGTGTGAGAACTAACACGGTAAGAGGGAGGTGTGCAACTGCTGTATACTCCATTTGCTTTAGCCTGCCGTAAAATTGCCATCATGCCATGTTGAATGTTGAGATGCAGCAAATGAAAAACACTGAAATATGGTGTTAATCACAAAGAAAGGTTGTCGAGATGTAGAGCTGTAGCCCTCCCTCTCTCTCTGCTGCCAAGTTACAGTAAATAAAGCTATGAAAGCAATGTTGCCTCACTTTTAGATAGGAATTATCGTACCAGCTCTTTAAAATTATCGATTTTTCGTTGGAATTATCGTACACTATTAATTTTTTTATACTTACACAATTTTTTTAAAATTATACCTTGGTGTATTTACTGAGAACTTACTCATTGCATTTTTTTCCCCAGAACCACAGTTTTGTAAGGTGCTGACGTATACTCATGCGTATATTAATCACTTTTTATTTTGTATCAGAATTAAGGCATACCATGAAAATATCATAATACTAAAGCTATAATAATTGAAATGCGTGGTTTTGACCACATCGATTCTCCGGAATATTCCGGAGAATACCGCAGTCTCCCCGACATCAAGGCGGACCAGGAGCAGTGGAGTCTGCCCTCAAAAATGCCGACACCCCCACTCGGACCCCCACTCGGACTCCCCGGGGTAGCCGCCGCCAGCCACCACCACTCCGGGCAACAGCGGCGCACGTCAGCCTGGGCCATGCGCCCTTGTAAGACGCAACCACCGCGCCGCCGCCACCGTAGGCAAAAGACACTACCTTCGTGTGGCGGAATCACCGAGTTAGCTAGGGGTGGAGTCAGAAACTGTACTCCAGACAGCACCCCTAAGGTAGAGACGATCTATGGTCGCTCTAACAGTGGCAAGGTAGAGACGATCAGCGGTCGCTCCCTCCACAACAAGGTAGAGACGATCAGTGGTCGCTCCCCTAAAGAAAAGACAGAGACAATCTATGGTCACTCACAACAAAATCAGGTAGAGACGATCAACGGTCGCTCCCTGAAAGCTAAGGTAGAGACGATCAATGGTCGCTCCCTCAGCACACTGGTAGAGACGATCAATGGTCGCTCCCATATAAAAAAGACAGAGACGATCTATGGTCGCTCACAACAAAATCAGGTAGAGACGATCAATGGTCGCTCCCTGCAAGCTAAGGTAGAGACGATCAACGGTCGCTCCCTCAGCACCCCGGTGGAGACGATCGATGGTCGCTCCCAGGGTATAGTGAGGAGGAAAGACCTCCCTGTCTCCCCCGGCCTCTGTTCCCTGCGCGAGGCCCTTGAGAAGACCCACCTGTCGGGCTCCCGTGACAGCCGCTGCCGCAGTCCTTCCCTGCCGGCGCCCCTGCCCATAGGAGACCGCAGTCCGTTGCCTCTTCCGGCCCGCCCCAGGACACCCGGGCGAGACCTCACCACGCCCCCGCGACGCCGGGACCTGACCCAGAGGTTCCTAGCCCTCTTCGGCCCCAGTCCGGAGCCCAGTCCGGAAGCCCCCGGACGTGAGAGGACGCCCTAGTGAGTCGCCCCGTGCCCTCCCGGCTCGCCCTACCCTGGCGACACCCTCAGCCCGACCGGATCATCGCTGAGGTAACTGTGTTTCTCTCCACCAGAGATACGAGGATCCGCAATTGTGAAGTAGGTTAAGTGTGACTCCTTTTTTCTTAGAATAAGACTAGTGCAGTGATTTCATGTAATTTCCATTGCGGTAACCCAGGACATAATGCTACATTAACGGGCGAGAATAGGGGTAGAGACCTCAAGTGAAGATACGTGCGAGTGTCATCCCGAGTTTACTAAGGACTTCTCTCTAGAGCCCAAGGAAAGGATAATACATCATTAGAGTGCTATTGGTTAAACTCTGAGTAATACAGTGGAATAGAAATTACGAGGGTTCCGACTTTGTTACGCGTTGGGAAGTGCGAGCCTACATAACCTACCAGGGAGATGTGTAGTATATAAGTTGTGCTGACGGAAATCTAGTGTTGCCAAAACTACGAGGACTGCGAGTGATAACTGTACTCCCTTGTTCTGCACGCTATCCCTGAAAACCCTCCCCACTCCTCACCCCCGCTCTTGAAGTCCAAATAAGAACCAGAGTTAATTATCAAAGAATTCTTGCCAATAGAAAACACCTAAACTCCCTTGTTAATATCGGGCCTCATTAAGTATTACCATAACTTCTCCCTCGCCGTTCTAAGTCACTCTCCGTGTCTCCCTACCTCCCCCTTCCCTTCCTGGTAAATCACAAACCCCCCCCCTCTCTCCTCCCGCGCTCCGCGCGCGCGGGTATTTACTGTACTCCTAGTACTAAGATTTGTTGTATTGTCATTAATATCTAAGAAGCTAGTATCCTGCGAGATACACAATATTTTAGATAAGGTTTTGTATTGCTCTATATTGTGATGTAATGTCTACTGAAATGTCTTGTGTCTAACTGAAATAATATACGTGTATGGTGTTGCCGAAAGTTTTTATGTCCTGCCTCTCTTCATTGCACTAGCTCCGGTCTCGAAAGAGGACCCTGCTCAGTGTTGAGTTGATTTGGAACGAGAGGTCGAGCCAAATTCTACTCAGCATTACAATAATATAAAAATATCGATTATTACAAAAATATTACAAGGAAAAGAAATAGCTTTTGTGCCACTCTAGAAAATCAATCAGACTAACAGCAGAATGCAGTCCACAGAACTTAAATATATAATTCATAGAAATATGCTTACTCTTGCAGATAATAACTCAGTAGGACCATTAAAAAAAAAATATTATAAGTGATCACCATTATATTAGCCCTTATGAACCTCATCTGTCAAACTGTGAAACAACTGTGCATGATTAGCATTGCGTGCCACAAAATTTATTGCCATGCTAGCTTTCAACCCAAAATTATCGTTCAATCCATACGCTGATAGAAAATGGTATCATACACCATACTAGAGGCAATATTATCGTACATATACGATAATTATCGTACTTGTGGCAACACTGTGAAAGGACGAAAACCTCCTCCTAGTAATAATGAATGAATAGCAGGCATAAAACTGTCATATTCCCATTTTAAATTCAGAGCTGCAGCAAGGGATAACAACTAATAAATATTGATAGTCACGAAGAAGTTCTTCGGAAAGGATGGTGAGCCGTAGTATTGTCTTATTCTGTCACCAAGCTACGAGAAACAAGATGTGAAAGAAAGAAATTATCCACCGAGTTAACCTGACAACTGCTGCATTAGGTTTCCTGGTCTACCCCCCCATGTGCAACAAAAGAACACGGAAAAAATTTTTCTCTGAAAATTTTTTTGCTCACATGAGATGAAAGTGTGCATGGAAAGGTACAGGAAAAACATATATGAGTTTATTAATTACCTTAGTTCAGCTGTGGTGAAGTAATGAAGTTGTGCATCTCCATACTACTAATAGGGAAATACTGAAGATGCGTGGTTGGTGGCAGGACATACAGGTGGTGACGAAAATAGCTCGGCTGAGATGCCAAACGGCATTAGAAACGCACCCATTAAAAAAATAAAAAACCTTCTCATGTGATGTATGTAGCAGCTACACGATTTCCATCATATGAAGTATGTAGCAGCTATCGGGTACTGAATGAATTATAAACGCAGTGTGTGGGAGAGGGCTGACCGAGGTGTATTCAAGTGCTATGGCTAAATATAAAGAATGAGTCATGTGGGATTGATAGATTATACTAACTGGATGAAAGGCAGTGTATGGATAGAGGAGACCAAGTTATGGACATCCAGGAGGGTTTGAAACGTTATGGAATTGAACTATTGGAACCACGTGGTAGTAGTTATAGCCCCAGGTTCGTCTGAAATGTGAACCCAACAGACTGCAGGCTGAAACTGTCCTACTCCTGCTGTCCACCCTCCTCCTTTTAGGGGATTGGGAGGGCAATGTGGAAAGTTTGTGTAACTGAGTAGTGAAGCCACCCAGTTAAACCCTGCCACTGATTGGTTTTAAAGGATTATGTAAGTATTTTCACTGTAGGCAAGAACATGTTTACACTTTTTTTTTTTTTAATTCCCACCGACTCTGACACACAGACACACACACACACACACACACACACACACACACACACACACACACACACACACACACACACACGTCATATGAGCAATCTCTTCAATCCGATAATGCCTTTTTTCACTTCAGTCATGCCATCTCCAAAAGATATGGTGCATACTTGGTTTTCTTCTCTCTCCGCTATGAAAATTAACTAACAGTACTTCCTATGTAGGCTGCTCCTATATTAATCTACTTGGCTTAGGAGAGGCTTTTCGAACAAGGGGGGGGGGGAGTTAGACATAGCTCATTTTATCTAACCAGTGTAGTAGTAGTAGTAGTAGCAGCAGTTCAACCCAGGTTCATTTGAACTGGAACCCAGTGAACTGCAGGCTAAAGTGTTGTCCCTCTCCTAAAGCCCACCTTCCTACATCTGGAGAGGACAGGGAGGGACTTAAGAGACGTTTGTTTTACTGGGCAGCTCCACCACCTAATTATATCCGTACCACCACGTAAAGGCGCACCACTACTAAATAATATCGTCTTACAGCAGCAAGCATAAAACACGTCATCAGACTGGTGCTGGAGAGGGACGCCTTCATATGGTGGCACCAATATAGCCGAGCTGCACCATTGTCTGGTCATACAAACGTCCCTCAGCTTCTTCCCTATCCCCCAAAAGGGAGATGGTGAGCTGCAGGGAGTGGGCAACTTCAGATTGCAGTCCATTGGGTTTACTTTCAGACGAGCCTAAGGGTGCAACTGCTTCTACTACAACTGCTACTACTACTACTAGTACTAGTACTACTACTACTACTACTACTGCAGCTACATCAGTACACTGAAGAGGATGTACCGGTATGTGAGATCTCGACAGGGGAAAAAAATCACCCAATATTGATCTTATTACTGGAAGAAATAATAGAATAAAACTAAAGGTTCCCCCTAGGGAGGAATCACACCAGCTGCGAGTCGATACATATCGAGCTCGGCTCGGAATATGACCTTGATCTTGACCTACTTTGACCAATTTCAAACACGTGGGAGATTTTCAGCCCGACTACACACCTGTAAAATTTTGTGATGACATCTTGAGCGGTTGCGAAGTTATCGTGGTAACAGATACACAGACCTTGACCTACTTTCACCAATTTCGAACTCAATCTATTTTTTCCCTACTATACACCTGTAAAATTTTGTGATGGTATTTTGAGTGGTTGCGAAGTTATCATGGTAACACACACACACACACACACACACACACACACACACACACACACACACACACAAATTGAATACCATACCAGCTTCGCTATCGCGGCTGGTAAAAAGAAAGAAAAGAAAGAGAGAAGGAAGGAATGCATAAAAAGTATGACCACTCTACCCCGTTGCTGATTATGTTATGTAAATTGGAAGGCAGTCTAAGTTTTTCTTTTCCAAACAATGTTTTAATTTGAGTTATAAATAAGAAGCTTCATTAAACATTCGTGTACGCAGTTTTAATAATATGCCCCCTGACCCCTTCCACTTAACGAGGCATTTTCATTTTTAGTGAAGCTACCTCCAGACAATTCTTATCAATTCTCGAGGGGATTTCTAGCTGTCAGGTGGCTAAAAAGGGCTATAGCTGATCCATCCATTTAGAAATCTCCCTAAGATCAGTAAAAACGCCTGGATATAGCAAGAATAAAATAGTATGTAATACTATTCATATTGGTATGACTTTCAATACGGTGACTTTTTTGCATTCCATTTTTACCATTACCGGATTTTTTTTTTTTTTTTTTTTCGTACTAGTCAGTTCACTTATGGCCTCATCTAATACATCTGGTTCGAAAAATTTCCCAAAGCTAAATAAAAACGTATGTTTTATGCAGACAACAATGAACTAACAACCGAAAGCTAGCAAAAACTTTGTTACTCCCAGAGAACGACTGAGCAAAAGACCTAAAAATCAAGATTCATTCATTTTGAGATGGCTTGACACACTGCGTCTAAATGACTGGATGTCACAGCATGAGGGAAATACGGATTGAAAAGGACAGTTCAGAGCTGATCAGTTGCATCCATGAAGGATTGAAAGTACTGGACCTGGTTAACTCTTCCAGTAGAGACAATAGAGGCGAGAGTACGTTATTACAGTATATGGGCGCTGCGCACTCGTAATAATCTGAGAGAGTTATAAGCAGACAGTTCAGAAAAGCCGTTTCCACTGAAATAACGATAAAAATGAGAAAGTGATGCAACACTGCTTTTAGGGGAGTGATGTTGATGAAAGTCAGTAAGAGAAGGGAAGTGGATGAGACAAAACGCACTTGCCTTTACCGTGTTAAAAAGAGCTGTATATGAAAAACTTACTCACACGTTAGAGGTGTATCTCACACATGGATAATTAAGAACGTTGTACAAAGTTGGTAACTGTGCTGGGTAAAGAAAATATGTAGTCGGTTTAGCACACCCAGTGTCAGAGAAGCAGACTCTGCGAGGGAAGTAACGTGATTTTTTTTTTTTTTTCCCATGATAAGTTCTAAGGCAAAGATATCCCACGGATATCAAAACATGATGAAGGATTATTTCGTGTACTGTTGTATATTAAGAGATATTCTTACGTTTTTTTGGGCGAGTTGACAGATAGAGGAATTGATTTTACTGATGCATAAAAAATAACCCGATTTATTTTGCCCTAATCATATACAATATTAAAGTCAGAAACGAGGTGCGAAATAGCCTCATTTCGTGACTGCTAAAGTAATTGCACTGCTGTCTGGAACAGCGAGGATATATATATATATATATATATATATATATATATATATATATATATATATATATATATATATATATATATATATATCATAGGACTGTTCTCTGAACAGACAGCCTTTTCCAGCTCATACTAGGTAATTTTGGCGACCACCTTCTCAAAAAGAAATGGTCAGGTCTTGCTGTGGATTTCAGATGTCCTGCTACAATATAAATACATATTGCAAACCTTTTGTATTATTATTCTTAGTTATAGATGGCCTCTCTTGTGCATCTCTTCCACAGTCTTCTGTCTGCCGTGTCCTCCAGCACATCCATTCTCTCCTATCTCGCTCCACACCATCTCTCCACCAGTTTTCTCGTCTCGCTCCACACCATATCTCCATCAGTTCCCCCATATCTTGCTCCACACCATCTCTCCATCAGTTCTCTCGCCTCGCTCCACACCATATCTCCATCAGTCCTTTCTTATCTCGCTCCACACCATCCCTTCATCATATCTCGCTCCACACCATCTGAATCTCAGTGTCCCTCGAGCCATGACTCCCCTTACCGCATCTGATTCTTCTTTGTTCATTGTCACAGTATGCCCTCACCGGGGAAATGAAGTTATTTATATTAATTTAACTCCTCGGATGATATTATTAACACCAGTAAACTCAATTCCCAAATTAATTCCTTCATGACGATTACTTTTTTTAGTCTGTATATATTACCTTAAGATTATATTTGTCAACTTAAGGTGGTAGTAGTAGTAGTATTAGCAGTAGTGGTGGTAGTAGTAGTAGTAGTAGTAGTAGTTATTGGTGTTGTTGCTGTTGCTGCTGCTGCTGTAGTAGTAGTAGTAGTAGTAGTAGTTGTAGTAGTAGTTGTTGTGGCAGAAGTTGTAGTAATAGTAATTGTTGTTGCTGTTGTTGTCGTCCAAGCTCATCTGAAATGAGAACCCTGGGGACCGCAAGCTGAAGCTGTCCTCCTGTGACCCATTATCCTCCTTTCAGCGGAGAGGAAAGGATTTGCGGGACGATTACTGTATATAGACAGGTGATGGGGCCGTCAAGTAATATCCATTCCCACATAAAGGCGTCTTTCCACATCACCATCACTAGTACCAGTAGTAAGTGTTAGGTCTGTATATTGCTCCACTAGTCATATAATAATAATAATAATAATAAAATCTAATTAGCTCAAAACAGTCATGTGGTTGCAGATTAAAAAATGAAAATGATGTCCTCAAACAGAAGGGGCTCTAAAAAGGTATCGTGGTCTGAGGAGAAAGGATGATAATTGATGATGGTCTTGAAACGTGACATATTTACCTACCATGTCAATATTTATCATTAATTTAACCGTGTGTGATATATCGTCCACCGCGGCGTCTCCACCTGCCGAAAGTAAACACACGGACACTTTCATCGATACGCGAATCCATACTAACATATTATAACGCCCATTACTTTAACAGTCATGAAAACCTGTGGCAAAGTTAAACAGATCTCCCTTTACAGTCACTCAAAGTCCATAGAATAAAAGCAATTGCCTGGATCTTCTCTTCCTTTCAGAGCTGAATTGTAGGCTTCAGTGGGATTTCAGTTATTCTTGCTTCGCCATGGAAAGTTATGTAATATTGGGAAAAATGCGCTTCACAAGGAATGATAGTGTATGCCATCATCTTCCTGTATTTGTTCCCAGCACTAGCAAGAAAAATCTGTGTTATCCATAGACAGATTTTTTTTTTTTTTAACGGCTGGATTAATCGTTGTGGAATTTCTCCTTTTTTGGCAGATCAATGTGTTCATCCAGGTCAACTCACTAGTGTGCTATACTTTTTTCCTTTCCTCGGGACAGTTCTCTTTGTAAATCTGATTTCAGCCATATTTTACTCTGACCATGACTCGGGAAACAACAAATGCCCAACTAAATGGGCACTCAGTGGAGAGCATCTCTCCGACATGGGCAACGTAATTCCTGATCCAGAATTTGTAATAAGACCCAGATCGGTCCAAAAAGTTAATAGATTGTTCTCCGGGACATGTTCTATCTACCTACCAAATTTGGTCCAGATCTCTCTTTTAGTTTTGCGGTAATCGTGCTAACAAACAAACAAACAAACAAACAGGCCTGAAAACATACTCTCCTTGTCGAAAAGAACTAGTACTTGCGTGATCGGCTAGACAATGCAGTCTTGCAAATTTCTAAGAACTGGCCTCAAAAACCGAGAGTAAAACTGTTAGTATTCTTATGTACCATTATCTGATATTTTAGCTTGACTTTCCAACACTTCCAGGGCACTGTTAACAAAGAACCCGATTTTGTTAGATTAATATATCACTGCCCTCGTTCTAAAATCAAAGAAATAAACTCGATTACCGACACTTGGCGTTGTTCAATTACATTGCATATGGTCGGAAAGTTCTCTATCAATACATCACTACTCACAAATTGTTCAAGGCCCATTTGTATACACTGGATGTAATGAAATCCTGAACTGAAACCCGACGACATGATTCACGTGAAGACAACCCATCGCAGCCAAATGGTTAAATAAACAATACCACAACCACTTGGGATATATAAAGACGGAAGATGATACTGATGAATCCATCTCCCCTACCAACACTTCTGAGAGATGCAGTTCAGATATGAAATCAGTAACAATTCTTAACATTCTTATAAGCGCATTGGATATAAACCTACATTTCTAGATCAGGGACACTCAAACTTTTCTCAAAAAGCTGAACTTTATATGAAACAGGACTTGTGGGCTTCAATACAGTATTAACCTCTACATCCCAGGCATAGGATATACAGCATTCCCTAGCAATCGAGAATTTGTTTCCTAGAAAATTATTATTCATATTCTACTCGGAAGCATTCCATGAAGAGAAAGATTATGTAGAAAACCATAACATCAATGATGAAGTTTCATGACGGAAAAATGTTATGTAAATCGTTACGATATGCATGATGATTTTCTGTCTTTCCTACTAGAGTAGCGAGCATCGCTGCTATACGTAAGGTCACAGTGAAAACAAGCAAAACAGAAGCGTCTCGTATAAAACTCCATTTGGCCAGGTCTACCAGCACAAACACGGGTGTATTGCAAGAGAGAGAAAAAAAGTTAGTTCTAGGTGGTGTAGGAGAGGGTTGTTAGTGATAACTGGCCCATCCACTTATGTGGGAAATCTCTTGCGTCATATGACCTCCCTCGCACAGCTTATATCATATGATGTCCACGGGGAAGGGGGATGGGGGAGGAGAGTAATTAAACTGGACGAGGCAACGCACCATTTCTAACGCACTTTCTTTAACACTGATAGTTGTTTAATCACCAGTGGTGAATCAGGGACATATGGCATCACCGGTCACAGTGGAATTAATGATATATGAATCCTTAGATATTACAGAAAAAACAGAATATATATATATATATATATATATATATATATATATATATATATATATATATATATATATAAATATATATAAATATATATATATATATATATATATATATATATATATATATATATATATATATATATATATAATATATATATATATATATATATATATATATATATATATATATATACCGTATATAAATATATATATATATATATATATATATATATATATATATATATATATATATACTGTATATAAATATATATATATATATATATATATATATATATATATATATATATATATATATAGAATGGGTTGTGATAAAGATGGCTGACGTTGCTGGAAAGCCACGTTCAGCTTGTCAGCTGCTGGTCAAGCACCTCTGTTTTAGATCAATATCCTGTCATACATGGTAAGCATGAGCTGCGGGGAGGATTAATTAACTGTCATGTCCCCCTCCCTCATATAAGTTATGTATACATCCTGATACACGCCGATACATAGCCTTATCGATAAAGGATAGTTAAATGTGATTACACTTTCCAGCACATATACATTGACTTAGTGGTTATTTGAACTTAGATCCAGCGATCTCAGATATTTTAAGTGGATTATGATAGTATGTCCTTTTAGATGATAGCATATGTGCGCATCCTGCTTATTTCTACTGATGATAGAAGCAGACTCTGACACAAGCACAAGCACCGCCATTATACCACCCAATTCACATG
Source organism: Coenobita brevimanus (assembly GCF_032717465.1). NCBI lineage: Eukaryota > Metazoa > Arthropoda > Malacostraca > Decapoda > Coenobitidae > Coenobita > Coenobita brevimanus. The sequence continues at coordinate 7,511,463 of NC_137060.1, forward strand.
GGAAATGAAGCTACGGAGAGCAAAGTCAGCCCGAATGGTCAGGTAATGAAGAATTTGAGTGCCTTCAAATATTTAAGTAGTGTGGTGAGTAAGGATGGGAATTTAGAGGATGAAGTGCATGAAAGTGTACAGCAGGAAAGGATGGTTTTTGTTGCACTGAGAGCAGTGATAAGGAATAGGGAGGTGAGCATGGAGGTAAAATAGGTCGTTGCATGACCGTATTGTAAGCCCCACTCTTTATGTGAAACCTGGGCCGTGTTGGAGGGACACAAGTCAAGAGTAAGGGCAATGGAAGTCATCTGAAAGAAGTCTGTAGAGTTACTCGAAAAGATATACAGACAAAGGAGGAAGTGAAAGAGCGGTTTGGTGTTGATATGGATTTGCTAGGATGCATTTGGACAAATACTTCGAGATGATCTGCCTATATAAAGAGTACGGAGTAGTGAGAGATTGCCAAGGAAAAGGTATGTGAGAGATGTGGAGGAGGGGCAGGGGAAACAGGAAGCTGACGGTTAAATGTAGGAATGGAGTGGAGAGGTACTGTGCATGAGAGGAAGGGATGTGGACTGGAGAAAAGGCAGCCACATGGAAGAGGACAGGATAACGTGCAAATGATTTGTCTGCTGCAGTCCCTGACGTGATTAAGGCATTTTGCGATAGACAGGGAGACAAACAGACTGCTATCATTACAAAAACCCCTTCCAATTTCGTACTTCGCCAGCGTGAGGATGTTGAATTCCATCATTCCCTATCTAAGATGGCCTAGTTTTGCGTTGGCCTTCACGCTACATAAACACTTCCAACGTGCCATAGTTCCTAGCGTGCGTTGTTGACTGTATCTATTGTATGTCATGGGCGGATATGACCAGCTTCTGCTGTGTGCCAGCACACCATACAAGGGACAGACTCCCTCCCTCCCTCACCCCCACCGTGCCACCGATGCTGCATCGATAAAAAATTTTAACGACCACTCTGATATATTGCATATACTGATTCGTGATGGTGGGATATTTATCCCTTAACATTAATGACGTCTTATAAAATATATTGTTGCTACAAACAGACGATTTTATTGAGCTTAGGTTCTTACAGATTAATAACAGCCAGCATTAACTACTTCAGTGCACGGTACCTTTCCTTAGCTTAGGAAAATCGCTTGGTGGACGCAAGATTTTTAAAAGAAATGTCATCCTGATGAAAGAGTTAAGGAAAATATTTTAATTTTCTATTGGGAATGGCTTCATTGGTTGAAGTTATATTTAATGATTACATTATTACAAGGCTTATAGTTTGTGTACCAATAGAGTGATTAATACTATCGCAGAGTATCATTTCTTATCTCCAGTAGTACTTAAGCAAGTTCTCACATTACTTGTATAGCAAATCTTGGAAAAATTATTGAAGTTCCCTTCAGCTGAATTAAATCATTTGCGACAAACTGAATACATTTATTAAGTTAGTTATGTACTGCAGTCATTGGAAGGGTTTAATAACAATGCTGACGGTTGTTGCAGCGGCAATAGTAGTAGTAGTAGTAGTAGTAGCGGTAGTAGTAATAGTAGCAGTAGTAGTAGTAGTAGTAGTAGTAATAGTAGTAGTGGTAGTGGTAGTAGTAGTAGTAGTAGTAGTAGTAGTAGTAGTAGTAGTTGCTGTAGTTGTTGTTGTCGTTGTTGTTACTGTAGCTGCAACCCAAATTCATCTAGACGAGAACCTAGTGGACTGCAAGTAACTCATGCTGCAGCACACATCCTACTTTTGGAAGGCGGGGCACCTGAGTCACCTTGCTGCATCGAGGCAGACCCTTTGCCCAGGTATATTGGTGCCACTACGAGAAGGCGCCCCTCTCCAGCGCCAAAATGATGTCTTGGTTCACAAAGAAACATATAATCCACTCCCTGTCTTAAATGTGTTACGTTTTTTTTCGAAATAAAGGACAATTAATGTAGAATATTTCCATGTCTGATGTTCCTGAAAGAAAAAAAAAATGGGGAGGAATTTTGTTATGTGAGAAATATTGTGCTGTTGATATGACATTTTTGGCTCTAACCTGATCCAAAATTGCCATGTCTTAATATTGAATAATGAGCTGTAATAAAAGGTTAACCTTAAAGAATGATGCTAGTCACGAAGAAGTGTTGCAGAAAGGATGTACAGCCATAACACTGCCATATTCTGCTGCTGAGCTACGTGAAACAGATTGCAATAGATTAAAAAAAAATTGGGCCTCATTAAGGTAAGAGGATTGTATTTTGTGTTGCAGGATTAGCCAGGAGAGGACAGTGCGGAAGCCTCCCGTGTCTTCTACTCTTACTGCAAAAACAAACTTGAATTACGACATGGAATTGATGGTAATAGTGTTTGTGGCTCCAGCAGCAATGTACTATCTCATCTCGTGGGAAATTTTATAAACTGCATTTAATATTTGTAAAGCTAATGTAACTACAGCAACCACTATTACTACAACAACCAGTCCCTACAACCACCATCACTACAACCACAGCAACCCCTACCATCACTACAATTAAAACGATCACCACCATCTCCACAACTAAACAACCATCACCACCTCTACTACAACCTCTGTAACAATCAGTATCACTACAATAATAATTACCATCACTACCACTACAATAGCCACTATATCAAGCACGGATTTTTTTTTTCCGGGGGGGGGGACCTCCTCCATTTTCGGGGGAACAATGATTACTTATAATACCAAAACAATGTTATTTACGAAAAAAAAAAAATTGCTAAACTTACATAAATGTCAGAATAGGTTTAAATAAATGAAAAGAGTAATTTGGTAATAAATTTTGAGAGATTTTATAATGACCCAGCATGAATTCAAAATTGTGGAAATTCCGCTAGGAATTACGTTTCCCCACCCAACCCAACCCTTTTCAGGGTGTTTGATCCGGCCTTGATAGCACAGCAACCACAATTACTAAAACAACTATCCTCATTGCAACCACTAAAGCAATCAACAGCACTACAACAACCACCATCATTACTACCACAGCAACATCACCTTCACAACATCAACCAACATCACAACAACCACCACCATCACTGCAAGAACAAATGTCTCTACAGCAGTCTCAAGTATAATATTTTCATCAACTGTATTTTTCTCTCCACTCTTTCTTCGTCTTAAGTTGGAGGTATTATTATTAGCCTGAGGATGGAAGGTATATATGTCTTTTCATTTAGAGTATTTGTCTGTCCCTGACTCCTTCCTTGTCTGTTTTGTTTGTCTGCCATCTTGTCTGTTTATGCTGAAGCGGCTACACCTCAAAACCAGAGAGAGAGAGAGAGAGAGAGAGAGTGTGTGTGGGTGGGTGTGTGTTATGATTACTCTTTCCACAAACATTCTTTCCCAAGTTTCACAAGCCGGTACCACTACTCCACATAAAGGTTCGTATTGTAACTGAATAGGGAGATTTGCAGCACCTGTTCCTTAACTATTTCCTCCGCACATTACACCTTGTTCTCTTTTACGTTATTAATCTCAACATAATCATAGAACAGACAATCTTTCAACTTAGCCTCAAGAAAAGATCTCATGGAGCAACTAACTGAAGTGGCCGATTTCTTTCAGTCCACCGAGTTCAGTACCAGATGAACTTGGGGTCACAGCGAAATCTATTATCAGTGCAAGGTATATTATATTTATGCGTTTTAAATAACAGTCAAGACTATGTTAAGATTATGCAGACTTATCAATAATGAGAAGCAACGAATCCTAGTGCCCAAAAAGACATCATCATCATAATCATCGCAATTTCTAGTATTGCAATGGGCTATTAGGAGCATAAAACAAGAAAAAGGAAACACAATTATTAAGGTATTATCAGACTCAGTTCAGGAATAATGGGACTGGTGCCAAAGATATATGTACGTTAATTCAGACTTGGATTTTGGTAAAGTTCAGAAATTAATATGCGAGGAGGCGGCTGATGAACAGAGTGACAGTGTAATTAGTGACGACAAGCAGAATGAACCCCGCGTGATGATTTTCGTATTATATTGCAACCCCCACGTAATTTAATCAAGATTTCATGGAAGGTCTCTTGTAATGAAGGGGTTACATTGCACACCAGCCTTCTGCTCCTCCACCACACACACACACACACACACACACACACACACACACACACACACACACACACGCCCTCGGCCCCGAGTGTGTACAATTCTTTTAAGACAAAGAGTAAATTAGTCTTTTTACTCTGTTTGCATTCCTATTTTCCTTCTTTGCTACCTTGTTTACCTTGTCATGTTTGCTGAGACTCCATGAATTGCCTGTTAAAAATATATAATCATTTTAGCTCTACATCTCAAATACAGTAGACGATGGAGGGGGGGGGAGGGAGATCCAGGACGAGTATGGAACACAAAAAATACTTGTAAATGGTGTATCATTGGAAGAGTCTACGCATTCATTTACTCAGCATTCACTCGGAATTCTTGGGTCCACACGACTGGCACGTCTTACACTCAAAAATTTCCTTTCTAACGGTTAAGTCGATTTTGCATTGCTTGTGAGGTGGAGATGTTTCTGTCGACTGCGATTTTAAAAAGGAGTGGAGCCCTTGTTTGGTTTCTTTCCGTTTATTCTTCGTGTATTAGTTCTGTCTTCCATCAGGTCTTTGCTTCCTCTAGACATCGCTATTCATACTTCTCATTCTCACGCTTTAACGTACTCCACTCAGCGTCTTGGCATTCCACACCTCATCTGACTTTCACACTCACTTATGATACGCTGTTCACTACCCCAATCAAATAACTCTCTCTTATGCAACAACACTATGTACAGACTCGCTCCTCTGCCCTTTAATCAGCGTACTTCATTATTCCATATTTTTTAATAATCTCTACATCTGGAACCCCCTCCACTCCAGAACAGACACGAAAAAGAAGAATTCTACAAGCACAAGGTCGGATGACAATAACACCTTGAAACATTTAAAACCACATGGCATCCAGGCCCTCATATACATCTGCAAGCTACTCATATGCACACTGTACAATTCCCAAAATTTGGAAACGTGGAACAAATTTTATCACTATAGGCTACTGGAGGATGGCAGTGGGGGCTGGATCCCTCACTCGTTCGGCAGCCACAGTTGAGTGCGTTTATATATATATATATATATATATATATCAAGGTACAGGTACACTTGACAGGTTGGTGATGATTGGCTGAATGCAACATGTCCGAATAACATCGTTATATTTCAAATAATTGCCTGTAATGTGAATCGAAACTTATTAATTAACCCAAATACAAAGATGTTTTTCGGACACGTTGCATTCAGCCAATCATCACTAACCTGTCAAGTGCATCTTCGCCTTGATAACAAAAAAAAAAAAAAAAAAAAAGAGAGAGAGAGAGAGAAAAGAAACTGAGTATATCAGTACTTACTGTGATATTTCACCTGCTTCCATTCACAATATAGCCAAAAAAGCATGTAAAACGACTAAATATTTCCAACTGTGCCTTATTTATCAAAATTACCTGTTTATTCCGTCAGTTTTATTTACAAATGTGTTAACACCTTTGGGCTAAATAAGTAAATAAGATAATGCAGTTTTGTGACAACGAAAATACTACTGAAGTTGACTCTGTGAGCTTTAGACATCATAATGGTAGGTTGGACGCGATCTTCCATTCCACGTCAGGAGATAAAGGCAACAGTGATACAACTCAGGAACTGTTTCCCTCTGTCTGTATTTCCTACTTCCTATGGTCTCCATTGTTTCAAACGCAATGTGTCCAAGCATCTCGAAATGAACGGATCTTGAATTTGGCTCTCTTTTGTATTGTTTTTGCCTTTTTCTTGGAAGGAAAGGTTTGCGTGCTCCTGGCCTTTGGTACCTTCTTCCTTGCATTAAAAAAAATCCGATACGAAGTGATGATTTGTCAGGTTGAATGCACCAACAAAAGTCTGTGGTTGTGTTGCATCAAACCAACTTACTGTTATTTTGCAACTGTGAACAATAACACAGAACAAATAATAATACATCGTTGGTATTTCGTTATGGGAGGGTCATCTTGTAAAGAAAAGTGCATAAATCTAGTGTGAAGCATTTTTTTTTTTTTTTTTTAGATGTCTAATATGTAGCAAAAGACACTGCACAGAGGCATGATGAGTGCTTTCATCGCGATATTCTTCCTAACAGTCAGTGTACAGCATACCAATGAAAGATTATCATGAAGAAAATGTTAATAATATAAATGCAACAGTAACTGCCTGTAATGTACCGGTATCTATTTAAGTATCAAATAGGCTTATGTCCCAGATCTCCTATTTTTAAGTGAGCTGAGGAATTCAGATGATCAGCTAGTATTGTTTGTCTTCGCGTGCATATTCCGAAGAGCAACTCAGCTTAGGTGGTAGACCAACCGGGCCTTTTCAAAAAAAAAAAAAAAAAAAAAAAAAAAAAAAAAAAAGAGGTAATACTATTCTGACCTGGAGGTGATCAGTCACGTAAATCGTAAATCAAGATTTGAAATACACAGGACTAACCTAACTCTGTCTATGTTAACTGAACTCACATAACTCAGCCTAAATTAGGCCAGCTCTACCTAACCAAACCTTAAAAGATAGACTAGGATATTTTTGATAATGACAAGTTAGGATAACATAACTTTTGGTATATTAGATTATCTTCATGGCAGGTATGGTTAGGACAGCTTTGCAGATTCAAGATACGTTAGGACTGGTTAAACTGGGTTAAGGGTTTTCTCGTACTGGTTGTTTTAAAGACTACAATGTATTGTGGTTACTTCCAACGTTCACAATGGGCTGTTAAACTTTGCGGTTTCAGAGACTCTCATCACATCAGTTACATATTATGTCTACTAACTCGTATTATCTATCTACCTATCTATCTATCTATCTATCTATCTAATTATGCTTAGCTTAAAAATGTAAAAAATGTACCTAGTCCAGCTTGTCAGTGACATCACCCTGACGAAGTGTCAGTTATTCCATCCCATAAAAATTTAGGACTGTCATCACCTTAGCAAAACTGAAACCGAGCCAGTTTAAGTGCCCGAAAGATATGAAATTTAACATACTGGACAGGTACACTCATACACCGTAGAATCTGTTCACTCTCAATCCCCATCACTAACTGGAGGAAAATGCAACCACAGTTTCCTGTCAAAGCTAAAACCATCATGAGTTACGGTGTGAGGTCAAAGCTTTGCTAGACTGTATGAGGAAACAGTCCATGCTGACAATGTTACTCATACAGTCTAGCAAGGTTCAGTCTGCCATCTCTGCACTGCTGGGAGTAAGAGTAGAGGGGATGCAGAAACTATGGCTCAGAAATATACATGTAAATTATTAAACCATCATCATCACCATCATATTTACCTGTTTCCCACCTACTGATCGAGGGGGAGCAGAGTCCAGAAACATGGAGTGAAAAGTTAAATGCATTTATTACTCTAAAAAAATCCTTACTTGTCTCTAGACCCTTCTTGGGCTGTACGTTCTTCAGCAGTGTGGGTTGGGGTAGGAGCAGCGTGAGTAGTAGCAATACCGCCATGCTCGCACGTTGGTTCGAAGATTCGCCTGCCATGTCTCACACACGCACTCACTACAGCTAACCCGTTCCTTTGCTTGTCTCTCTACATAATGCTACTGCTGCCTTATTTTCTCGGGCCAACAAAATTTTATGGTAATGTTTTATCCTTCTTTATCACTGGCTCACTCGTTCAGGCACAGCAACTCGCTTCTTCCACCTCCTGCCTGTCTGCATTACGCCACTGTTGTCTAACTTTCTCTGGCAGGTCAGAATGCTGAACAAAGTTTGTAGTGGCCCCTTGCCTGTCGAACTCGCTCACTCACTGCAACTCACTCTTCCACTGTCGGTCTTTGTACGTTACGCCAAAGCTGTCTCACTTTCTGCGTTTGTCAGACTCCTGGATAAAGTTTATAGTATCTCTCTTGGCCTCATTAGCTCAGAACAGTAATTTTGGACCTGCATGTAAATAAGTTTGTTATGTGTCCCAGTCTAGATTAGGACTTCACAAAGACTGATTGCCCGCTTAAGTGACCCTTGTATTTGACAGACTACAATCCCAAGCCTTCTACCGCACTCTGCATCCCCTTCGGTGCGATAGCTTCTGTTCTTGTTTCGTCTCTGTATTCTATGTACGTTTTATTATGCTCTTTATTCCTGTTTCCACCAGTCATTTTTAATATCTGTCAGTTCAACAGTTATTTTTTTTTTCTTCCTCCTGACAATTTTTTTTTTTTCAATTTACGGCTTTCATTGCGCCAGATTCTTTATTTTTCTATTATTGCTTTCACTGGAGCACTCTTCATATACTTTCAGTATGGTGGTGTTTCATTTTGGTTTATTACTCACTCCAACTGACAATATTTTTAACTTAATGCTTTCAGTACGATGGTTATTTATGCTATCCTTTCTTTATCTCCATATCTTTCAACATAAAGCTTTCTGTATAATTCATTGGTCTTCCTTCCACGCAACTTTCTTCCAGTAGGTTAATTTAGGAATCTGTCTATTCACTTATTCTTGATTCCTCCACAAGACTGTATTTACCTGGTTTAAACTTTCGGTAGGTTGGCAACTTTCTTATTCTGTTCTTCCAAGTGAGCCAACTGAGGACTTTTTTTTTTTTACTATATTTTTGCTTCCATCAGGTCTCTTGATTCAGTTCAAAGAAGACGTCTAGTAATGAAAGAGTTAGATAGGGTGAACATTAACCCCTTCACTACGATGTCGATTTTTTCATTTTGTACCAGTTTACCTCCCAGTGATCTAATACAATTTAGAAAGGACCTGTACTACTGCAAAGCATACTGAGCGTGTCCCCTTTCATTTTCTTTAAATCTCTCATGTGAACAGAACACTCTCGAGGTAGCAGAAATGCTTTAGAAAAGACGTCACCGAATACAAAGACTTACACACACCACAAAGCCAGCCAGGAGACAGGGCGTGTGTGCTGGGCAATCCCCAGCCCCTGTTCTCTCCCCTTATTATTTTTCTAATCAGCCCATACCCCACTGACTGGGCTAATGTATGGCCCGGTCTGAACTATAGGTGCAGGGAATCTGTAAACGAACGAAATGAACAAAGACTTAAATGTTGTGTGGTTATTGGATAAGTATATTAGATGTATTTACTAAATGCTTTTGCTATTGAGTCACCTTGATGTTCTCCTCCTTTCTTCCACCAGACGGTTTTACTCAGCTTAGAGAGACTTCTATTAGTAATGGGGTTAGATGAATTCAGTATTAACTCTTTCGATTTAACAGACATATATCGGCATTTTATTCAGACTAACACCAAACGATTTTGTTGAGAGGTATCCTAGTTGTCAGAGGTTCACATTTCGATTCCATCTGATAGTGGAGGGGTTAGAAGTAGTCTAAATTAACCTTTTCGATTAAGGAGACACATTAAGGTATATTATCACGCAAACGCCAAACGATTTGGTTAAGCTGAAAGGAATGCTGGTTAACAGTATTAAACATTCAAGTAGGCACACTTAGGCGTTCTATTTAGTCCAGCATCGGATGATTTTATTCGACTTATATTTTGTCCATCGGATGATTTTGCTCGGCTGGAATTTTGTCCACTCTCAGACAATTTAGTTCAGTTAGTATTTTGTCCACTATCAGACGATTCTGTTAAGCTAAGGAATAATAACTTTGAAAAATTAACCGTACTGATTTCCCAGACATTAGGCATTTATTTAGACTAAGACCGGACGATTTTGTTCGGCTGAGAAGATGTCTAGCTTACAAGCGTAATCATTCTGATGTTGTAGACTCACTTAGGCCTTAAATTCTGCCTAGCACCAGACGATTTTGATCAGTTCAGAGGAACCCTACTTCTCACACATTAACCATTTCGACCTGGCACCCACCCATAACCCTTACAGTTCGTCCAGTTCCGAACGATTTTGCTCAACTGAGAGAAATGAAGGTAGTCACTGATTAACCATTTCGATCTAGTAGACACACTTAGGCCTTATACTTAGTCCCACATAGGATGATTTTGTTCAACTAAGTGAAATCATGGCTGTGAGAGATTAACCTTCACTAGGATGCCTTCAGGTGGTCGTGTCGATATAGCTGGGCGTGTCACTGCCTAGTTACACAAACGTCCCTAATCTCCCTCCCTGTACACGAAAGGAGGAAGGTGAGCTGTAGGTGGGCGATGTTACGTCTGCAGTCCAGTGTTCACATTTGAGACGATCCTTTGGCCACCACAAAGATCAGATTTATTTGTTTCAGACACTTTAGGCATTTGTTCAGCCTGACACCAGACGCTTTTATTCAGCCGAGAATTCTTAGTTGACAAAGATCGTATATGTATCACGAGTTACCCCTACGATTTATTGGATACTTGCGACGATTCAATCACACAAGACGATTTTGTTCATCTGAAGGACATCTCATCTTCCTACCCACACCCCCTCCTTGCACCTTCCACTGTTACCTCATACTCTCAGCAAAGTTTTGTGTCTTTTAGTTTCGTCTCGTTACCATCAGACGATTTCCTTCAGTTTCAGAGAGAGATCTCGTTCTCAGTTTAAACAAAATATTCCTTGGCCTTTTCAGATTATTTTTATTTTCTTACTTTCAGACGACTTTCTTTCACTTTCAGACGATTTTATTCTTTCAGACGATTTTATTCCTTCAGACGATTTTATTCTTTCCGACTATTTTATTCATTCAGACGATTTTCCCCAGATTTTTATTTCAGACGATTTTTATTTCAGGCTATTTATATTTCAGACGATTTTTTCACTTCAGGTTTTTCATTTAAGACGATTTTTTTTATTTCAGACGATTTTTCAGACGATTATCAATTATCCTTTCACTGGTTTTTCTCGTTTACACCTTCAGACGATTTTTCAGCATTTCAGACGATTTTCTGCCACCACAGACGACGCTTATATACTCTTTCAGACGATTTAATTCAGGCACTGGAAACATCCCTTGTTTGGAAGAGGTTATACACACTCCAGCAACTGTCGCTCCAGTCTTAATATTTTTATTTCTGTTACCTCCAGACGATTTAATTTAGCTTAGCAGACATCTATTTCCTTTATAATTTGTCCTGCCTACAGGCGATTTTACTCTGTTTAGTAAAGATCTCATTGTTGTGAAGGAGTTGACGTCATTTCCATCAGCCTGCTTTCCAGAGCTCTGAAAGTTACTTTTTTTTTTTTTCTTTTACTTATTTCTGCTTCAGAATGGTCTCTCGGTCTGAACACGTGTGAGACAGTTTTCATTAACTCTTAAATTGCTATTATTTTTATTTTACTATATTGTTCATGGTTTTCAGAAGATTTTATTTAACTCTTGAAAAATTATAGGTTTTAAATAAGATAGACGAGATCGCCAGTAACTCTTAAACTTCAAAAACGTCTAATTTCTTGTCTTAGTTGGTCTTTTCTACCTCCGGACGATTTTATTCAGCCCCGCAGCGACTCCCGTACTGAACGATTACGGATCCGGTGCTTAGGTTTGCTATATTTGTCTCATTCTCAATGTTCAGTCGTGCCCTTGGACAAATGCGCCTAGTGTGGATAAACCCGCCTACTGCTCCTTTTTCCTACCGTATCGTATTTTTAGTATATAATTTATACGTTGACACATACTTAACATACTAACATTACTTCGCACAAATTGTAACAGGGCCATTTCGAACAGTAATGTTTCCTTAAGTCACATTCATTTCGTTCAGCAGTTATTATCTACTGTATCATTTCGTTCAATATTTCATAATGTTCCTTCAGTGGGACAGCGTAGATATTGTATAACTATTTATTTAGTGCAGTAACATTTCCTCCGGGTGCATTCACTTAGTACAGAAGCCTAATATTTTCATGCATTTCTTAATTTTATACAGCATCATTTGTTTTGAAGCTACATTCATTTATTACGGTTACATTTATTTACTACGGAAGCAGTAATATATCACGGTAGCTTTTCAGATGTGCAAGTGTTCAGTATTCCAACTTCTACATTCCACCTCTAAAACTTATCCGTGCGACGCTGTCTATCGGTGTAATCGTGACAGCAAAGCGATTATAGTGCTTGCGCCCACAATATTGCACTTAGTGTGTTTCTATATACTTTTCTGGACTATCAAACTGGTTAAATCTCCATTCTCAGCTATTAATGATATGTTCCTCTAATATCACACGAACAACTCGTGACAAGTGTATTTTTAGCTGTAGTTTGCATTCTTTCAACCAAGAGATCTCGGAACCTGCATCACCGAAGCAATCGACGTACACCTTCCACTGTGTCAGGAGGGCAACTGAAGCCTAGGGGGACGACCGGACGAGCTGGAACCTTATGTAGGCTCGCGCAGGTGACTGGAAGGGCCCCCCCACTCGCGCTCAATGGCTAATGGGGTGATATCGTAGAGGCAACCCATTCATCCATTCACACTAACCGTAACCTCAGCCAGCTATCAACTCATGTACGTGTCTATTTATCTATTTATGTATTATCTGCTATCTCGCTATTTTTCCTATTACCAATGGATTCATCTATCTATCCATCTATCTATATACCTATCTATATGTCTATCTGTCTATCCATCTATCTATCTATCCATCTATCCCTCTGTAAACTGGAGTCAGTGATTCCTGTACCGTGGCAAAAGCGGATGACACAGTGTTAAATCTAGAATAACGAAGCATTTTTCTGGAACTTACCACCCTTTTATTCAGCTCTGATCCCCTTTGTACGGTGGTGGTCAGAAGTTCTTTTACACTTAAACCGTAGCAGTGGGTGATGAGATTTTAACACCTTCAGTATTTTTAGTTTTTAGTTTTTTATTCCCGCTACAAGAAGACGATTTAATTAAGCTTAGGAGAGATCCCAGTAGTGAGAAGTGTTGGTGAAGGCTGCATCTTAACCCCTTCATTTCTACAAGTTTCATCTACACTGAATAAAATCATTTAGGGATGCGAAGAAATATTATTAGTCGATTCATTACAGCCTTGCCTTTGATGTCTCAAACCAAGGGCCGAAGGCCCCCAGACCCATATATATTCTGATTCAGGGTGACCCAAGGATAGTTTTAGGCGGGTCAAAACTCAGATCTGGGTCATTAAACGTCACCTGTAGAGTGTTCTCCCCTTTTTGGCCCGGTCAACGCCGGGTACTCTTGCAGCCTATTTTTTGGCATGGAGACTCACGTGACCTCCAGTTCGGACACAGGCTACGTGAGGTTGACCTCCGAGGTCACTTCAGGTCATCGGTCGGAGGTCATTTGAGGTCACCGGGAATAGTAAACAATTGCGCATAAATACTGTGCGTTAGTCTGCGAAAGCTGAAATAAAAAGTTTCTGGACCTCTAATAATCCCTCTTCAAAGGCATTAGAGGTACATGGTCTTTCTGGAGTAGAAAGAAAGATTGAACAAATTAATAGGATTTGAGTGTTTGCCTTTTTGGCCCGGCAACGCCGGGTACCCCCGCTAGTATATATACCGGTATTGTATATATATATATATATATATATATATATATATATATATATATATATATATATATATATTTATATATATATTATATTATATAGGATGCTCAGCACTTATAGGGAGAAAAAAAAAAAAAAGGATATTTAGGTGGGCAAAATATGCAATCGATTCCACTTTACAAACAAAGCATTCAAGCAAAAAAAAATGTTTTTTTATCAATGCAAAGTCGTGCCTTACTACCCCTGTATTCTGTAAATCTAAATGATCTGAGTACGTGAAGGGTAGCGAGAAGAAAGGTAAAAATAAACAATGTGGTACAAAAAGAAACAATATTTTTGAGCTATACAACAAGCATAATCAGTTTATTACATGTGGGATTTTTTGGTCGAGTCGTAGAGGGCACTGTGGTGCTGCACAGCATGGAAGATCAGCTGTCGTTCTTCTTCATTCTTCATCAGACCGCTGTTGTAGTCCATTGCCAGTTTGACTGCCCGCTCAGCAACGTCATTGACCACTTTGAGGTGGGCCACGACATCAAGAATGGGGCAGAGGTCATTGATGCTTGTCGGAGTATCCAGTTTCAAACACTGGAAGAGGTTTTTCGACTTCTGGGTGACAAACTTAGAGATTCTCAGATCTGATGCATTATCAATCGTCTCCATGTTCAAACGGTGCAGACTCTTCTTCCTCGGCAGTGCTGTGGTCATATTTTTCAGCATTTCCTTAGTAAAGACTTTGTCAGAATACATGGCTAGTGGAGCCAGGTCCTCAATGAGGTACCAGAGGTGGCTTTTGACTTTGTCCAGTGCCTTCTTTGTTACAACGGGATCCACCTCTTTGAATTCTTCAATCATCTTCAGGAGATTGAGGTCATTGATCGGAGCGTCGACAGCATTTGGGGCTTCAAACCAATGCATCACATAGATGGTGAGGAGGAAGACACAGATGCTTTTAATGGCCTCCTTTTGATGCCATGCGAAGGGGAAGGAGGTTGCATCCTTCAGTTGATTTCTGAGAAGGAAGGGCTTGAGGTAGTAAAGGCCTATGGCCACCTAACATGCTCTGTGATAGGCAACTGGATGGTGAATGGTCATCTGTGCTGGCTACTTGTCAAGGAAAGCCAAAGATAGCTGGAGGAGCTCAAGGTAATCATCACGGGGTGGCGCACGATCCATGTGGCTGAGTATGAAGTGTTCAATGTCCTCGGCTCTGTTGGCAATCCACGACTGAGATTTTTCATCGAGGTCATCATTGTAGGGATCGAAGGAATCTGTGTCAATTTTGCTCCAGAACTCTTTGAAGCGACCGAAGAGAGGAATTTCAGGACCAGAAGAAGAGAAAAAGAGACAAAAGACTCCTGCCACTATGAGTTCACACATGTGGTGCCTGCATGCCAAGAACAACAGCGGGACTTGGAGACCTCTTTCACTGACAAAGCAAGCGCCTCTGTGAACCCCTGTGTTAGATGCTGTAGTATCAAAACAGAGCCCTGCGATCCAGGGCTTCACTTCCGGCCATTCATCTAGAGTCCTTAGCACTGCCGCTCCCATTGCTTCACCCGTTCCAGCAGGGATCTTAGGGATCGCCAGGATCTTCTCCGTACTAGTCCCTGTAACAACAATCGCCAGGCGATCACTGCGACCACTACCATCGATGTTGGGCAAGGAGCTTTCCATCAAAATGGAGACTCAAGGATGTTTGTGGCTGGAATTCTTTTTTGATCTTTTCAGCGATCTTAGTCCTTGATTCCTTCCGAACAGAGTCGAGAGATCCGACAGACAACGTGAGTTCCCCCACGTCAAGCCCTGCTGCGATCAAGGCTGGAGTTACCACTTGCATTAGAACTTGCGTTGAAATGAGGCATGGGTTTGATAACGCCAAAAAAAAAAAAAAAAAAAAAAAAAAAATTGCAAAGGATTCAGTAGTAGAACTGAATAAGCACTTTGCCCTTCAAGTTCCTGAAGGTTCGATTTTTCTGGACACCCTAATATATATATATATATATATATATATATATATATATATATATATATATATATATATATATATATGCAGAGACTTCACCTCACCGTGAAGATATGTATGCAAACTAACCACAGGTTTGCATATATATATATATATATATATATATATATATATATATATATATATATATATATATATATATATATATATATATATATATATATATATATATATATATATATATATATATATATATATATATATATACACAGAGAGAGAGAGAGAGAGAGAGAGAGAGATGAATGTAATTTGTTATTTTTTATTATTTCCTCCAGTCCGATAGTTTGAACTCTCTCTCTCTCTCTCTCTCTCTCTTTCTCTTTCTCTCTCTCTCTCTCTCAGTAAACACGTTTCCAATATGTGGGTGTTAATTTTGCACAGAGCGGAATAATAATCAAAGAGTTCTGAATGTTGCTTCTTTCTCCTCATTGAATAAACATTTTCAATGTATTACGAGAGATAATAGTTAGAGGAGTAATCTGTTGTTTGAAGGGACGCGAGTTCAATCCCACGCTGGGGTCAGGAACAATTTGTTAATATGAATTTCGTTAGAAGAAACATTAATATTTTTCCACGACCCTCCAACACTGACCCCATCACAAAATCGTCCCTGCTAATCCATCACAGCAGGCCTGAATGAGACAGACTTGGTGTATCTTCACTGAGAACGGTATGTAATAATGCCCAAATGGTGGACAATTGAAGGTCTGTGCTGGGCATTAGGGATAGGATTGTCAATCCAATTGCCAAACTCAGTCACATAAAAAAAATAAAAAGCATTCAGAGAGCGCATACCTCCGAATGTCATTGTCATTAAGAAGGATCCGGATCCGTAAAGATATTGTGCAAAATACATACGATCCGGATACGCCCTCAAATTTAATCAATTGTTTTTTGACCCATGGCTCACTCTTGCACAAAATTTCATTGAAATTGATGAAGAACTTTTGGATATATTGTGCGGGATACGCAGGATCCGAATCAGGTCCCAGATCCGCTCCCAAATTTGATCAATTCTCTCATGACCCTTAGCCAGCCCTACCACAAAATTTCATTGAGAGGACTTATTTACACAGATGGATTGACATACATACAGACAGATAAATGGACAGGAACAGAACTATCAGTACATACAGACATATATAGATATCGACAAAGAGATAGACATCACAGTTAGGGTATAATTCTTTCGTATAATCAGTAATCATCTGCGTCTGTGAGTGGTTTCATTACCCGTGAAGGCCAGACACGTGGAGGAGTTATTGGTGTGGAGTGTACATAATCAGGGGCTAAGTGGGCCATAGAGGGGCTAAGTGGGCGACAGGGGCGAGCAGAGGGGACGCAATTAGATCAGGTGGTGAGCAGGCCGTGTTATTGCCATGGTTACCCCTCAATATGCCTGTTGTCGTGAAGGCTATACGGAGGACGAGATCGGGCCAGGACACTGAATCACGAAGTTACGATGAAATCCCGGTCGTAACTAAAATGGAAGGACACACACTTACCATCAGGACACATCACGAAGTTACGATCAAATTCCGGTCGTAACTAAAATGGAGAGACACAGACTTACTATCACTTTCCTGTGCTATCTAAGATTTATTTCCTGCAAGGTGTTCATAGTACCATCAGCATAACAAAGACAATATGACAAAAGCTGACCTTGACGCTGATTCACAGACTGATTGAGATATCATGCTTCAAGAAGGACATTCTGATGGGTCCCTAAATTCTGCCAGGAAGGACGCTAATTCAGAAAGGCTTACATTCATTTCCCTGTTATAACGAAGTCTGATGCTAGAGGAAGCATCAGTAAGGAAAGGGAAATGCAAAATATTCCCTAGAGCATGTAAGATACTTTTACTGGATGATCAAGACAGTGTTTCCCTACAATCTAACCAGGAGGATGCTTATTCGGACAAGTTTATGATCATTTCTCCGCTGTAACTAAGACCTGTCGTTTGAAAAATCATTGATAGGGAAAGAAGAATACAAAATCTTAGCTACAGCAACCAAGACATCGCTACTGAATGATCAAGACAATGGTTCCCTACAGTCTGACAAGGAGGACTTTACCTCAGACAGGCTTATGATTGTACTCGGACTCCCTCTTGTAGCTAAATTTGTTGTAAAATGAATTATCGGTAGGGAAAGGAGAGGGCAAAATCTTCCCATCGCCAGTCAAGACTTGTCACTCCAGGAACAGGGTAATGGTTCTTTCCAGTTTAACCAGGAACACGTTGATTTTCACTCATGCTTAATTCACTATCGGAACAAAGAGTCAGGATTCCGTGGCTTAGAATGGTAGATGAATGACAGTGTGGCCCGTTTAGCTTTGGAATTTTGGGTTAGCTTCTCCTTCTGTCAGTTATTTTTTTCTTTATCTCTGGACTATCCCTCATCCCAACCTTGGGCAGGAAAAGAGGTATGGATGATGGTGATGATGATGATGATGATGATGATGATGATGATGATGATGATGATGATGATGACAGTTATGAATGATGATGATGATGATGATGATGATGATGATAGTTGTAAATGATGATGATAATAGTTATAAATGACGATGACGATAGATATGAATGGTGATGGTAATAATCTACGAAATAATTAAGATTTGTTTTCCTCAAGACTATTTTCTTCAATATACCTGCCCTAATCAAGGCTACAAAGGCACAAGAGCTCCCTTTTTCTTTGATTCAGACTCATTTTTTCCCCTGGGAGGAGCATGTGCGGTTACCGTACATGGAGAGGATAGACAGGCAAACAGACAGACAAATGTGTAAGTGAAAGAACGCTGTGGTGTTGATGTGAATGTGTTAGAAAGTATTTGGAGAGATACTTCTGAGACGGTTTGGTTTGGCCACATGGAGAGGATGGAAAGTGGAAAACTGACAGAGAGCGTATGTTAATGAGGTGGAGTGGAGGAGGGGGAGGGGGAGACTGAGGTTGGGATGGAGGAGATAGGGTGAGGAAGTATATGAGAGAGGGTGGAGTGAGTTGGAGAGAAGGACAGCCAGGTGGTAGAGGACATGGTGACATGGAGGCGATTTGTCTGCCGCCTCTACCTACGGGATAAGGACATTTGGCGATAGACAGAAGGACACAGACAAACTAAGAAAGATGGTATAATGAAGGGACAAGGAAAATATAAAGAATTCCTGTTTCTTTGTCTCTGGGGGAAGGTCAGGGAAAAGGGACTTGGTTTTTGCAGGAAGAACAGAAATGATTCACTTCAGCAAGCCTTTCTCAACACCGTAGGTAACGGACAAGAGCTAACCAGAACGCTGATCACAAAGTTGCAGTCCCTTAAACACACATGCAGTCATTTCTCGATCTTGGCTGAATTTGTTACTGCAGGAGACAAGGAAGGAGTAAATGATGGGTACACGTAAATCCTCCAACTGGAAAAATCTATCTAAAGCTGACTAAAATGCCCTAAAGCAGAGAGAGCTGAATGGATAAGTAATATATTCAGTCTGAAAATTATGTTTATATTTTTCTTTTGCCTTGACTTTGCCCAAACTTTCATCTCTTTCCCCCTCATTTCACGTAGCTCATTGGTAGGAAAGAAACAGTATTACGGTTGTACATCCTTTTCATAGCACTTTTTCATAACTAGTACAATTTGTGTGTGTGTGTGTGTGTGTGTGTGTGTGTGTGTGTGTGTGTGTGTGTGTGTGTGTGTGTGTGTGTGTGTGTGTGTGTGTGTGTGTGTTACTCTACTGTCAAACATTCAAGACGGAGAGATGGTAATATGAGGACAAGACATAAAAAAGAGTGCAGTAAAGCAAAGGGTTAATAAGGGCTATATCTAACCCTTCAGGAGAGGAAGAGAAAGATATATATATAATCGTGTGAAACTATCAAAGACACAGTAAAAATTATTGTACACTACTGTGGTGAGAGGATTGAGAGAGATGGTTTGTTTTAAAGGGATGTGAAACTCTCTGTTGTAATGGGATCTGAAACTCTCCATTGTAAAGAGACTTAAAACTCCATTGCAAAGATATCTGAAACTCTCCATTGTAAAGGGATCTAAAAACCCCCACTGTAAAGGGATCTGAAATTCTCCATTGCAAAGGGTAATGAGACTCTCCATTGTAAAGGGATCTGAAGCTCTCCTTTGTAAAGAGAAATAATACTCTCTCCACCTTAAAAGGATCTTAAACTCTCTGCATTAATTCAAGTTACGTAATTATTCTGTGGTGTCTTTGCTAATTACTTTGGTCATTATTATTCATACTGACTCCAGGCACTTCAAGACTCCCACAACTGTGTTACGTCAGCTGTCGTGATATTCCACTCCACTCATCTTTAAAACACCTGCACATCTCTGTCTCATTCCCCACAGGGGCGGATCCAGAGGTAGGGTTCAGGGAGTCCACAACCCACGTTTCCATCTCTTTTTACCCTCCACCTAACGAAGTCAGAGGAGGGTGTTGTTATAACTGGAATCAATAGGTGTCCGTCCGGCGACAGGGCGGCTGGCCGTGCACAGAGACTTCGTTGCCGGGCCAGAACTCAGAAAGTATTCGCTTTAGAGTCATGAAAAATCACATAGTTATGTGTCTTATAGTGAACTGGTCCCTTTTTATAGGTAGAATGTTGTGTCTTAAGTAGTTTTTTTTTTCTTAAAAATGAAAAAGCAAAAAAGAAAAATAATTTTTCCATACATTTTAATGCAACCTGCGCAAGGAATCTGAGGGGCCCAGGTTATATGTCCTCAAGGCGTCCTCTTTACACCCTCCATTAAAAGAAAAGATTGGGGGTGAGGGCCGCCGTACCCTTGGTTAAGTGTTCAGGGAGGCGGAGGGTATGTGCTTGGTCAGATGCAGGGTTGCAACAGCGTGGCGTTGCCCTTTTTTTTTCTCTCTCTCTCTGTTTTCTTACTAACAGCTATGTAGAATAATTGTATTACAAACAGTGATAAGAAAGCGCAACGCCCGCACCCTTCAGCTGGTTCAATAGCGGAATATTTGACTTTTCCCGGCAACCTTGATCTTTGGCTGATTGTTCTTAAAATGGAATTATTTCACCATTTCCTGATACTCATCTTTTCCAAAAAGATTGGCCCAACTCGGATCAACACTGAGTTAATCTTGATCTTTGGCTTGTTAATCTTAAAATCGAATTTCTTCGTCCTTAGCTAACGATAGTACTTCCACTTGACTCTCTTCAACTCAAATAAAAACCGTATTAGTTACTGGGGCGAAACTCTGACCTTACTCAATGTCCCTGACCTTGGGTTGGTTGGCCTCAAAATCGAATCACTTCATCCTTGCCTCACCTTAACCCTTCCCTGAAGTTTTATTTAAACAGTATCAAAATTGTTTAAGTTGTCCGGGTCATGCCGCACCGACTTATGGCCTACTGTTCAATAAATAAATAATTAAATATATATATAAAATAAAAAATAAAAAATCAATAACCGACCCTCAACATTTCCGACAATCAAGGTTATAACTGGGTCTAAGTTGTTCAAGATATTCACACAGAAGATGAGGAGCTGCTGCCTGCGTGGTTAGAGAGGCTGTCTGTTGTATGAAGTGACGTGAATCCAATCCCTGGCATGGGCAGGACTCTGATTGATTAATTGGTTTTCGTTCTAACCGACTGCACCACCGAGACGCATCGACACGACACAAAATTACCCCCGCGAACACCAATGCACTAGTCCTAAATGAGACAGTGCTGGCATATGGTTAGTACGGACGGTGGGCATTTGTGTCGATGAGGTGACAGGTGAAGATGTGTGCACGTAGGAGGACTGCTGTATGTTAAGGAAAGGGCTGTTAGGCCTGTGTCCAGAGTTTAAACACACACACACACACACACACACACACACACACACACACACACACACACACACACAACCATGCCCGCTCTCGCCGAACAATATTTTACGAACACAGTGCTATCGTTCGAGCGGGTGTAAATATTTGAAATTTCTTTATTGTATGACTTTTATCATATTAATGAATCCTTGTACTCAATGGCTGTCATTAAAATCATTACAGGTATAACGCTTACTGTATTCATAGATAGACAGATAGATAAATAGACAAAGAGACACACAGACAGAGAGATAAGCCTACACGTAGATAGGTAAACAGATAGATAGAAGATAGACAGATAGATGTAGTCAGAGTCATCGTTACTGTATATTTTAAATACGTGCGTGGTCATTGGAAAATAATAAAAAAGTTTTAGATCCGTTTCATCAAAGTCTGGATCAATTGTTGTTTACCTTTCTCTCTCTCTCTCTCTCTCTCTCTCTGGGTTCCCTCAGGATCATGTGTAGACTCTGTCTTGTATCCCAATTAAAGGAATATTCAGACTTACATTTTAAAAAGAGAGTTTACAATATGCGTATTTCTTTACAACTCAGTGCACCAAAGAATTATTGAATAGAAGAAAACTGAAAGAATGAGTGTGTGGATAAAGCATCAGTTTTAAAGCTTCGGCAAATTTTGAGTTTCCTGAGATCTGCAGGAGAGAGACAGTTGTGGTCCAACAAAATACAGTAAAGACAGAACACTCTTATTAATCGTTCAGTCTGTGTTTATTGATTTACTTATATAACTGTTCAGATATAAGTTTTCTGAGATCTGCAGGAGAGAGAGAGAGAGAGAGAGAGAGAGAGAGATTCGTGGTTCAGCAAAATACAGTAAAGACAGAACATTTTTATTAATCGTTCAGTCAATGTTTTTTTATTTATTTGTTCAGATCTGAAAATACAACACAATAAGTGATACCCATAGACTCAAAAACTGTTCAACACTTCAGATCTTTGTTGTTGTTATATATTTGCAATCTCTGCCTATTACCCTCATCGAGTAACACCCACGCACGGTTAACACTCACGCAATTCAATAACACCAGCGCAACACAATAACGCCTACGCAGCACGGACACCCACGTAACACATATACCAAAGCAACACAAAAACGCCTACAAAGCACAAATACACACGCAACACATACATCAACGCAACACAAAAACGCCTACGAAGCACAAACATCCACGCAACACATACTCGTATACCAACGCAACACAGTAAACTTACGCAACACACAGGAACACCACACAACACTAACACCCACGGTACGCAGTAACACCCACACAAAAGAGTATCACCCACGCAACACTTCATCATCCACGCAACACAGTCATCATAGTCAAAACTGAATCATCCATACAACACAGCAACACCCATGCAAAACAATAACATCTACGCAACACAAACACTCATGCAACACAGTAAAACCTACGCAACACAAACACCCATGCAGCACAGTAACAACCTATGCAACACAAAACTCATGCAAAACAATAACACCTACGCAACACAAACATCCATGCAACACAGTGACACCTACGCAACACAAACGCCCGTGCAACACAGTAACAACCTAGGCAACACAAACACCCATGCAACACAGTAACGACCTAAGCAACACAAACATCCATGCACCACAGTAACACCTACGCAACACAAACACCCATGCAACACAGTAACAACCTACGCAACACAAACACCCATGCAACACAATAACACCCACGCAGCACAACACCCACACACCTCTGTCAACCGCAAAACACTGCAACACCCAAGCACCTCAATAACACACACGCAACACAACGGTCACCCCTGCAGCGCCTGATATAGTGACCAATAGGTGGAAAAAAAGGTCACTGGCTGTTTCCGAAAAGGTGAGAAGTCAGTCTCTTTGGTCCGTATCCTCGTGGGGTAAGAAAAGACCCTAACACCTTTCCCTTAGCGATTTATTTTTGGATACGGCTGGTTAATATCCTCCTGCACGCTGTCTATGCAAGGAATGGCGATATTGGAATGATTTATGCAACACAGAGAATAGAATAGGTGTAATAAGCAAAATAAGTCGCTTAGGAAAAAGTGTTAGGGAGCGTCCTGAACAGTCATGAATAATCTGGGTCACGAACAGTTAAATATAAATGTCCCTTCCCCTCTCCTGTCTCTTTCTCACTGTCGAATTCATAGGTGCTTGAATGAGACGGACTGGAAAAACGTGCATATTAACACTCACAGAAAGCTGGGAATACGCGATTCAACCCCCTTCTCCATGTTCAAACGTCTATTAACCCAGTGACAAAAACAGAGGCAGGCCAGGCAAATAGACTTTAATACTAGCCTGTACAGTCGGTGTCAGTAGTTGTGTATGAAGGAGGTTCAGCTTGGGTTCATAGTTGTATCTAATTAACGCACAGTCGGAGTCAAAAGCTGTGTTATAAGGGGTAGGTATCTTCTACCATCACTGACTCTCTAACACAACTTCTTACCCTGACTGCACCCCTTCTGCTACAAGGTCTCAGAAATAACTTTTGCCTCTGACTGTGAAGTTGTGAACAGAGAAATTGATCCACGTTTAGGGCGAACAATTATGAAACTTACACACTAATGAATCCCTTACACAATATTTATTTTAAGAAGTCAGTTGGACAATGAAGATCGCAATACTGTGTTTCGGAAGTCATTGCTAGCTGTCTTCATATTTAGCATAACAATAAGGATTGATAATCAAGTCCGCGCACGCGCGCGTACACACACACACACACACACACACACACACACACACGACTAAGGTAGCGCATGATATATAAGAGAGGAAATAACACTGTGACAGCTTACGTAAGTGTAGTATTCCTGTGTTTGTGGGGTAATCACACAAAGGAACAATGTGATAATGGCCACACACACACACGGGAAGAAACAAAAGGACTGGATGCTTCTCATGTTGCTGGAATGGGGCTGTGGAAACCTTTGGCAGCTGATGTGATAATAAGATCTTTTCTGTGTTGCGGGAAGAGAAATGCTATTGTACCACAATTATCACGTGCAGAGTAGCAGAGAATGATATTACACACACACACACACACACACACACACACACACACACACAAAGCGAGAGCGTGTGGGCATAGTATTGCCTCCTACATCTCCTCTCTGTATCAACCCACAAAGAATACAGCAAAGTCATTACGCGCCTGGCCCGAATAATTAGTCCTTCGCCTTCCATTCTCCCGTTGGTTATTACAATTTGCACAAACAATGGCGCCATCAAGGTGGTGCACTGCGTCCTTTAAATGAGCATCCACCCGCCTCGCCCCCGCCCTTGCTTTTAATGTAACGAGAATATCTGCCCGGTTCCTGCATTACTTTTTTTCAGCTTAATGGTCTCTCTGTTTCTCCTCACAGAGCTGTGGCTATGTACATAAAGTTTCCCGGACATAGGTGGTGTGCAGTAGAAGTAGTTGTGATAGTAGTAGTAGTAGTGGCAGTAGTGAGGGTGGTGGTGGCAGCAGCAGCAGTAATAGTAGTAGTAATAGTAGCAATAGTAATAGTAGTAGTAGTAGTAGTAGTAGTAGTGGTGGTGGTGGTGGTGGTGGTGGTGGTGGGAATGGTTATAGTAGTAGTAGCAGTAGCTGCAGTGGTAGCAGCAATGATGGTAGTCGTGGTAATAGTAGTAGAAGCTGCAACCTCAGATTCGTTTAAATGTGAACCCGGTGGACTGCAGGCTAAAGTTATCCTCTTCCTGCAGTTCACCATCATCTTTTCGTGAGACAGGGAGGAAGCTGAGGGATGTTAGTATTATGAGCAGTAGAGCAGCTCGGTTGTGTCTGTGTCACTACATGGAGGCGTCCGCCTCTAGCACATCAGCGTTCAAGATTGATCATTTATACTCTATATCTCCAAGCGACTAAAAACTTCGCAACCAAACTGGAGAGAAAGTCGAAGTGAATAATATGACCAACTATTGTATTTCTTTATAACACTTTACCCTGTTAGGACATAAATCTAGGGTGAGAGAAGTAACAAAATGAGTTATTTGAGAAGAGCATCTGGAGTTACACGGAGAGCCAGACAAATGTGGGAGTGAAAGAGCATTGTGATGTTGATACAGATGAAACTGAAAACGTTAAGAGAAATAGTCTTGAGATGCTTTGGCCGTTAGGAGGAGAGGGAAAATGAGAAACTGAGTAGAAGAGTACATGTGTGAGAGGTGAATGATGGCCTAGGAAGGGGGAGACTGAGGATGAGAAGGATGGATGGGGTGGAGAGATGAGAAACAAGTGTGAGCTGGAAAGAGGGCAGCTTAATGGCAGAAGAAAGGGTGACATGGGGGCGATCTTTCCAGTCACTCCTAATGGAGTATGTCTAGCTTCAGAAAGATAGACAGACGGACAGATAGTTTGTTAGATAGATGTATAGACTTTACTAATGCTGACAATTGTTTATGGTGAAAATTGGCTAAGATCTTTTACATATATGAGTCATGTACTATATATACATGTACATTCAGAGCGCTCCTTATCTAACATTTAAGCACCGTGTGTGAGCCCCTGAGTGCGTAAGATTAGGAAGAAAAACGCTGGCTTTAAACGTTTCCTTAACGACGCGAAATTACACTGCCTTGCTACACTTTTTACTTGATGAATTATTTTATTGAATAAAGTCGACTATTGGTGGCAAGATTAAACTAAAGACAAGAGAGAGCATTCAGTATGCACACACACGTCAAAGTCTGACCTTCCCCTTTAACCCTGACTCGCTACTGATCGTTCTCAATATTAAACCACTTCATTCCTGTCTTATCATCATCGCCTTCCCTAAGTTTGGCCAAAATTTGCTAAAGATTGTTTTTAATACCAGGGAGTTTGACCTAGCACTGTGACCTGACCAATGACTTACTGTTCTCGATAACAATAGGTTTATTGATTGGCTGACCCTCAACCCTTCCAGAAAGTATGGTTAAAATCGGACAAAAACTTTGATTATATTAAAGGACACACACACACACACACACACACACACACACACACACACACACACACACACACACACACACACACACACACACCGCTAAAAGCACAATACCAGCCTCTCGCCTTGTTTCACGAGCGTGGGTGTAAGAGGCGTCTCCGTGTTCAGAGAGATAACCTTCGGATCGGGATTCCTCGCAGTGGCAATTAAAAAAAAAAAATAAAAATAGAAATAAAAAGTGTAGCTTGAAAGTAAAATAGATAACTCCTTCCTCGAGGTTTTAGCGTTAATGACTTTTTTTAACACTTTGGCAAGAAAGCCTTTCCAAAGCTGAATAAAATGGTCGGAAGGTGACAAGACTAAATTCAAGAAATGGAGTCATCATGCTGAAATATGTAATGGAAGGTATTATTTATCCTCTGTAGCACGAGAGAACTTCTTACAGCTAAATAATATCGCCTGGAGGTAGCAAGACTGAAAAATTTGGTGGGTCATGAATACCGAACACTAGAAACCCGCCTGGTGATATCTTGTGTGTTGCAGGGACGGTGCAGTCTGCTGGTGTGGGCCTGGGTGTCGCAGCGCGAATAGGAGATAAATATTGTAGGGTAGATACTGATAATACTCACTGGTCCATCCCCGCAAAAGAAAAAATCTGCCAATCGCAGTGGAAGAGGGACGTAATGTATGGACCCCCTACGGGATTTTAACGAATACACACATCATCGTACTAAAACAGGCTCATTACACGAATACTTTTGTCGCAGTAATGCTACTCAGTCTCGATTTTCATTTTCCACAGTGTTTTACCCCGAATGAATTATTAAAGTGTTTTTCTGTTGTTTGCTGGACGTGCACTGTGTTATTCTACCGCAGAACAAAATCCGAGGCTTGAATGGTGAGTGCATGGAGCTGTTTTGTCCATTCTTCTGGGAACTTTGATGATAATTCTACGTCTGTATTTTCCTTGTCCATCCACTACTTCTACAACAAAACAGTTTCCAAGGCTTGAGTGGAGTGAATGGGAGTGTGTGGATCTTTCTTGTGGGACACTTTGATGATAATTCTACTGCGTTTTCCTTTTCCATCCATCTATCCAACAACAAATCCTTTTCTGTCCCTTCAGGAGCGTGGGGGCCCTGCGCTAGGCTGCTCAGTCCAAACATATAAGGTGGAATAAGGTGCTACAAGGAAAAAAAAAGTTAGCTTCATATTTCCTTTGTTCTTATCCTCAGTTTCTAACGCTGGCAAATATTATTATACTGGGAGATTTTTGCTGTTTCGTCTCATATTTTTCTCTTCTACCGTCAATTTCCCTTGCTAGCTAATATTCCTAAGCGGAGAGAGTTTTGGTATAATTCCCTCACATTTCATCTCTTCTGCTTCTCACTTTCCTTCTACTTCTCACGTTCCTGTGCCAGCTAATATTCCTAACTTGAGAGGCTTGGAATGTTTCTCTGCCCATTGGGGATTCTCTTTGATATGATGCGTCAGGTAGGAAACTGACGGGCACGCACTAAGTGTGAAATAGATAGTGTGAAATAATAGGCTAGCTTTTGTCCTTGATTGTATATAAGATCAGTTAGTGCTTACTTTCATTATCCTTCTTGTTGTTCTTGGAGAAGACCTTGGTTGAAACCTTCAGCACGTACAGACGATAAAATGACTGAAATAAAAAGAATATTGCACGGGAAGGATCCGATAATATTTTAAATGATCTATACCTCGCGATGTTCCGCGATGAATATTTTGCTATCGTCTGAATGAGGAAATGTTAACAGGACTGACTAGGAGGGATTCACATGTCGCGGCAGGTACCTATATGAGGTTAAGTTAGCCCGAGTGAAGTCATTCCTCTGAAGAACTCTCGTGGCGAAACAGGTCAGGAAGAACACTTTGACTCGTGTTCCTTGACACAACCTCAACTCAGTACATCTCTTCCTATGTCCCTACAGTTACCAGAACAGTTACCAAGGTATCTATAATGAATTCCATATCACCTCAATGAAGCTTATCACGTTGGTGAACCATTAACATTTATTTTGTATTATTAGAAAAATTACCATGAAATCCTAGGTGAGTTTCATGCCTCCCCATTGAAGCTTACTATGTCGGTGAGTACACAGACCTTTTTTAACAACAGCTTTATTAAAGAGAATAGAGTATGAAAAATTGGCTTAAAAATTGTATTTGAGAGAGGTTGAGGGGGAAGGGATAGGGGAAGATCAAGATATGGATGGGAGGTTGGGTTGAGAGGTACAGTACATGACAGTGGAACGTGAGTTGGAGGTAGAGCAGCCTTGTGGCACGGGACAGGGTGACATGAAGGCGATTTGTTTGTGGCCACTTCTAACGTCCTAAAGGAGTCTGGCTATATACATTACAGGCAGTTCGCGGACCTATCGGGCCGTTCATCACTTGCCTAAATGAGTGCCGTTTCTGTATCATACTTTGTTTTACTTGAAACCAACTATTTATGCATCGACGCAGGAGCAAGTGCTTCGAGGCGCGATAGGACACAATTAGTGGTCAAAACAACCCTATTTGGGAAGTGTTAATCGACATGAAACTGAAACTCGCCATCTGTGACCCAGTTGCATCCATCCTGCCAAGTTTAATCGAAATCCTTTTTTTTTTTTTTTTTTTTTCAGTTTCTGCCCTGCTACATACATCATCCCCCCCCCCAACCGAAGAAAAATTAGACTATATAGGATTAGAATGGTTACCATAAAATCCTTATTAAACCCCACATTACCCAGTAAAGCTTAACATGCTGGGGATTCTTTCCGTTAAGATGCAAATATATCAAATGTGGGGAGGCCGTTTCCGAGTCGGTAGAGAGGTGGCCTGCAGTCTCAACAGGACCAAGGTTCGAATGCCGGCTGGAGCGGGGAACAGTTTACGGGTTTGAATTTCGTTAACCTAACCTTTACTGATCTACCACCCCCCGACATGTAAATGCATCACCACTACCAACACACCAGTCCAATATGAGACACCTCTTGCTTGTGTTCAGTGTAAAAGGTGGGCGTTAGCGCCGAAGTGGTGGCTTGTGGATGCGTGTGGCGTGGTACGACTACTGGGTAACAGGGAACGGGATGTTAAGGCTATGCATAGAGTCGCACATAATATAAAAAGAAAAAAAAAATCGTCTAACAGAACCAAAAATGAAACATAAAAGACAAAATAGTAAAGGAAAGAAATTTTGAAAATGTGCCCAAATGATTCATATTTCTGGCGCTGGACGGAAAAGGGTTAATGGCCTTAAATTGGCCGGATTTGATCGAACTGACATATATGAGCCTGAACTGCGCCATAAGTCTGAACGTGGAAGAAAGAGAAATGTATGTAGGCGGACATCACTCTTCACTACGATGACGCAACGCTGACGACGAGCCTACTTGTGATGACACTGTGCACCCTGGGTGGAGTTGCTGCGGCATCCACCCAGGAGCCAATCTTCCTTATGTTTCGCAGCATCTCTCCATGGATGAGGACCCGGGTTCGATCCTGGTAAGGTGCTGTCTACCATAAGGGGGCGCCGGATCCCTACACGGCTCTACTTGTTGGACAGCCCCACAGTAGCAGTTCCTTACCTGTGGTAGACAGGTCTGCTAGGCCAGAAAGACCTGGGTAAGTTATTGACGTAATTTTTCATTGTATTCTTTCTTTTCCGTGACTAGTTTATTAAATATAAGCACTTGATTAAAGCGGGTTGTTCAAGGCTATATATAGCCTCTCCAGGCCGAAAAATATATTTAACGTTGAAGAAAATCTTCTGAGGAGAGCATGAACATAATACAAAAGGCGCCCTAGGGCTGAAGAGGTTAGTATGGTTGTAAACTAATGCAAATACACATGAACGAATCTAATCCGAACTAATCCGAACTGACTGGATGTTGAATTGACCACATGCGCGTTTCGGGCACGGACAAAATCGAAACTATCGGTAACGATAATTTTCTTATTTTTAGCAGAAATCTCCTTAAATAGACATAACATCAGGTACTGGCTGAAAAATATAATGCTTCTATTTGTTCGTAAATGAGTAAATGCGATATCGAAGACCCTCCATCTTTTCATAGTGTTTGAGCAAACCTTTACTGTTTTCCTTAATTATCGCTAAATCGATGCAACTACTTAACATTATATCAAAGTTATTTTCACACAATTTTATTTATTATTGATGTGAGTTATTGTGATATTGCGAATATTATTACTCTCGATATTTACAACTTCATTGTAGCTTAAAACTCGCAAGTGGTCACTTGACCTAAGTGGATATAAACTGTCCTAACTGAACATGAATTGACCTAACTGAACATGAATTGACCTAACTGAACATGTATGACTTAACTGAACATGAATTGACTTAACATGTACTGAACAAACTGAATATGAATTGACCTAACTGGGCATGAATTCACCTAACTGGGCATGAATTGACCAAACTGAACATGTATTGTCCTAACTGAACTGAACTTGTATTGACCTAACTGAACTGAACTTGTATTGACCTAACTGAATATGTATTGACCTAACTGGGCATGAATTCACCTAACTGAACATGTATTGACCTAACTGAACATGTATTGACCTAACTGAACTGAACTTGTATTGACCTAACTGAACATGTATTGACCTAACTGAACATATATTGACATAACTAAACATGTATTGACTTAACTGAACATGAATTGACTTAACATGTACTGAACAAACTGAACATGAATTGACCTAACTGGGCATGAATTCACCTAACTGGGCATGAATTGACCAAACTGAACATGTATTGACCCAACTGAACTGAACTTGTATTGACCTAACTGAACTGAACATGTATTGACCTAACTGAACATGTATTGACCTAACTGGGCATGAATTCACCTAACTGAACATGTATTGACCTAACTGAACTGAACATGTATTGACCTAACTGAACTGAACATGTATTGACCTAACTGAACTGAACTTGTATTGACCTAACTGAACATGTATTGACCTAACTGGGCATGAATTGACCTAACTGAACATGAACTGACCTAACTGGACATGAATTGACCTAACTGGGCATAAACTGACCTAACTACACCTGATTGGGTTTCTTGCCCGTCCCCGCCCCGGAGGGGCTCGGGGACGGGTATTGTTTTCACCCGGTTTGTCTGTTTGTTTGTTTGTCTGTCTGTCCGTCTGTTTGTCTCTTAACAACTTTAAGCGAAAAATACTGGTACAGTTCTGACTAAAACTACAGGGATGATGGGCTATGACCATCTGATCACCTGATTAAATATTAGGCCGAACTGGGCCAAGACCCAGGCTGTAGGTCCCCCAAAATGTGAAAAAAAAAAAAAAAATCGCCATAACTCCTTTCAAATTCGTCATATCGACATGAAACCAAAACCTAAAGGTACATCATTCAAATCTGCATCCTATAACATGCCTCATTACATCAGGGGGGTCACCCCTCAGTTAGAGGTAGGGAGGGTCTGTGTCAGGTGGGTGGGCACAAAATCGTCAATACACACTCGATTTACTCCATATTTGACATGTGACATCTCTGAGTAGATATCCTGTTGTGTTTATACGTTAGTACTAAAATGACTGCAGGGGACGGGTTTGATGTACCTTGGCATCGTTTCTTGTTTGGACTTAATATGATGTAGTTGGACTTACTATGATCATGACTGGGACAAATTTGACCTAACTGCTCTTAATTTGACCCGAGTAGACCCAATTTTACCTAAAATACTTATTTTAACCAAACTGGACCCAATTCGAAGGTGTTAATTCTCGGATCGCAGTATTACCTTTACCCACATGATTTGGGGAGGCGGGGGGGGGGGGAAGAGCATGATTGCTACCACTGAAAAGCATTAACCAGCTGCGGGGAGACCTCTGTTGGTGGTAGTAATTGTAGCAGTAGTAGTAGTAGTAGCAGTAGTAGTAACAATCATAATGTCGTCTTAACTTGACGTGAACCCAGTGGACAGCTGGCCAAAGTTGCCTTTCTCCTGCAGTCCCCCATCCTCTTCTGGGGATCAGGGAACTTAGGGACATTTGTATAACCAGCCAGTGGAGCCTCCCAGGTATATCAGTGCCATCAGAGTCAGTCAAGGCTATATCTAATCCCCCCAGAAGTCTCCCCTATTGAAATAAAATCGCACGCTGGAAGAAATGAAAAAAATTAAAAATCTTTGTGAAGGGGTTGAAGCGTGTTATTTCAGATATTTCCAGAACACCGGCCGCGTTTGTTATTTCGGCGGTGAACAAATTTTAAGGCTTCAACGATGATTGAATGGGAGACGCGGCCTATTTTGACCCGGAGTTTTGATGATAGTTCTGAATCCTTTTTGTTTTTCACTTTTACTTTTTCTAGATTGCACCACCCTATACAGGATGAATGTACAGTAGCTGCTGCTGCTGATGGTGGTGTTAGAACAATGTTTTTATTATCTGTATCTGGATCCTGCCCTCACCATGATGTAAGGGTGATGATGATGATGACGATGGTGATGATTCTCGTATTAACGTGTTTAACAGTTTCCCAAGAGTGATGATGATGATGATAACGATTCTCGTATTAGTGTGTTTATTAGTTTCCCAGGAGCTATGATGACGATGATGATAATGATGAAGATAATTCTCGTACTGATGCGTTTACGGTTTTCCTCACTGTATAAAAATAACGATGATAATGATGATGATGATGATAATGATAATGATGACTGCAGTGTGATATGACGGATATTTTCACTCTGGCGTCACAGTTGATATCCTGATCACTTCTACCCCACACCTAAACTAAGCTTCTCTGTCTATACTCCTTTTTCTATAACTTGAGCCAGATTTTCGTCATTGATTTGGTTTATTTCACGTAGTTAAGTGGCAGAAGACAACACTACAGCTCTACATCCAATACATAACGCCTCCCCGCAACAAGTATCATTCTATTGTTTATCTCTTGTTTCAGTTCAGCGTTCGAGATTGAGAGATGACAATTATAGGCAAAGTTAGAGTAAAAAGAGTATTATTTAAACTTCATCCCTTTTATTTTATACAAGTTAGCAGAACCAAAACATAAGGAATTGAACAGACGTGAACAAAGACACAAGAAGAACTCTGAGCAGTGATCTTGGAACGCTTTAGAACTGGACAGAATTGAACAAAACAACATAATTTAACGAATGAAAAAAGAAAGCTCATGAAAACCTGAAAAGACGTGAAGAAAGATACATCTAGGGGGCATAAATAAAGACAGAACGTAAAGAACTGAACAAAAAGAACGTTAAAAAGGAAAAACAGTGAACAGAGATGAAACGTAAAGACAAGCGATAACAAATTGAAGATTAGCAAACGAACAAAGAAAAACAATGAAGCTAAAGAAGACGAAACGTAAAGAACTGAGTAATAATGAACAAAGCTGAAAAGGGTAAAGAACAGAAGCGAACAAAGGCTGAACACAAAAAAGTGGAGTGAACGAGGACAAAACGTGAAAATTTCTCCACTTCGATGACATTCCGCTAAGCTTAAATAAAAATTGTCTTTTTATGTAACTGCTATCGATCACTGAATCTTTTTTTTTATCCAGTTGGAGCATATGGGCCCCAAGGTTAGGTCACTCTTGTCCCGACATTAAAGGGAAGGGTAACCAGCCTCGCTCGTCCCTGAGTGGCACTGTTTGAGCAATAAACCCCACCCTTCCTTCGGATATCAATCTTTACGAGCCCCGTCAGTTTAGGCTGCCTTAATCCACTAGACCACTAAACTGTTTTTATTTTAACCTGGCCTAAAACTGCCATCTTTTCATGCTGAATGCTGTTGTGACAATAGATTACTGTTAGAATATGATGCTGGTCACGAAGAAGTGTTACGGAAATGGATATTGAGCCGTAGCATTGTCTTTATCTTCAGTTGAAATGAGTGAAATAAGCTGCAAAAGGACGAAAGTCTGAACCAATTTACAGTGAAAGAACTATTGACTTCATTTGGTTACATGGTCACCACCCATGTAGCAAAAGGTTTCCTGAGTTACAGGCACAACCATTTGGTTTGTCATTCAGTGTAGAATCACCTATAGGCAGCGCTATGTATATTGAAAGGACGGTGGGCGTACTCGCAGGGAAAGGGCTAACATTTCCCGTATCCCTTTGCACACCGCCACACACTACACTGTTTTCCATTATCGGGCAGAACCAGTGACGTTTGTCCTGCAAATTCCGCCACTGATGCCCGGGCCTTGTCAGCTTGTCCAGTGCTCGCCCATGCACGAGTACAGTCCGCTGGTGATTGTCTGCTGCCTCCACCACACTCACGATTTCACGCTGGCTGGAATGAAATGCTGGAGTTGTACCGACTATGACAGAGGTATAATAGAGACAGTACTGACACTCGGGTTATTCTGATGTACTCTGGTGAATAAAATTATGCTTATTATCCTCCACCACAGGCATGGTTTTCATTTGCCTGGACTGAAATACAAAAGTTGCCACGATAACGAGAGAGTTAATAGCTACATTATTTACCTCTTTCTGGTTTTCAGGTTATAATCTCAAGTGAATAAAGCTGCTTGCCTGTCACCCTCCATCACTCATAATTTCACGCTAACTGGAATTGAAATACTAGCGTTGTACGTACCAAACATGGGGGAGTTAAAGGCGCAGTATTAACGCGTTCAGATCCTTAAACTCTTAGACCCGATGACATATTTATGTCTGCTACCAGTGCTGGAGAGGGACGCCTTCATGTGGTGGCACCGATATAACCAGGTCGCTCAACTACCTGGTTATACAATCTTCCCTCAACAACTTCCCTGTCTCCCGAAAGAAGGACGGTGAACTGTGTGAGAAAATCAACTAAATATTGCAGTCACCAGGTTCACGTTTCAAATGAACCTACTACTACTATTACTACTACTTCTACCGGTATTACTACTAGTACTACGCACTTGCAACCTTCAGATAAAGTTATTTAGTATCGCTTATAATCGAGTCATTGTAGCAATAAGAGAACCTTGTGCTGTCACCAAGCTAAAAGACAGCTGAACACGAGGCAGCAGTTTGGTGAAACATGCCTCGTTCACTCCAGCTGTCTCTCGTGACATTATCAGTTATAGTCCCTCTACTTCAGCTTGGTAGAGATTTTCATCCTTTAGCTGCTTATTCCCCAAAGCCAAATTGTAGAGTAAAAAAATACTTCCTCTCTGCATCCTCATCATTCCAATGATACCATGTCTTCATAACTAACATCATATTACAGTGTCAATTTCTTTTAACAGTTCTGCATTCAAAATGGCGACATAATAATATTAGGTTAAGGGAAGGTGGACAGAGCATGCTTATTGAACGTGATGTCTTGGGAGTGACATACGCCTCAATTTTCATACAAAATATTTACCTGCTTAAGGAATCTCATTATCTTCTATAAAAAAGAAAATTATGACCTGTGGTAAATGAGGGCGTCTTCCACCCATTCACTTGCATGTGGCGCTGCCTTTAGGTGACTGTACACTGGGTGACAAGCCAAATGGTTTCTGTAACCCAGGTAACCATTTACCGCACTGGGTGATTGCTATAGAACCAAATGACACCTCGTTGGGTGGTGGGTAAAGGTGCTCCAACCGGATGGAGTCCATAAGGGTTTCCATCTAGAAGCTGTGGTTTACTGCTCACATATTGCCACTCGGGCAAGTGAGCCTTGTCAACCTTGCCTAAGTGTCGGGACTGAGTAGCATAGCCCACCGCCACTACGCTCCTGATGGAGCAAAAAAAGACTGGATGATAGAATGAAGGATTTGGATCACTTTACATTTCGCATATTTATTTTTCAGAGGAAATTTTGGTGTGTGCCCACACTAACTATTTTGTTCGGCATATTCTTATTTCCATCCTTCCTTTAAATAAAAATTTTACTTTGCAGCTTTAGGTTTTATATGCCAAAACTCATGTCGTAGTATATGATTTTAAAACTTGCCATGCATACGTCTAGTCACTGTAGGATAGATTAACATCATTGTTCATCTTAACCCCTCACACTCGAATGCATATTGCTTTATTTACTCTTGAATCTCCTCTCGATTTTTTTTTTTTTTTTGACAAGGGAGAGATTTCCAGCAGGAGAGGTCTGGGGTAGTCACGGTTATCTCCTTCACAACAAGAGGTATGCCCGAAGCTGAATAAAATCGTCTGCAAATAGACAATAAAAATGAAGACAAGATGCTCTCCGCCAGTACAATTTCCGCCTCCAACAATTGCTTTAAGGGTCGACCCTTGACTTTAGACCGAGTATTCTCTAACTCGAATGATTCACCAATGCCTGACCCTCCACAGTTCCACTAAGTCTGGTTCAAATCTGATTAAAAGTGCTTATATTGACCTTGTCCTCTGACCTTCACCTTTAACCTATTTTTTTCTACCTATGACTGACACTTACCACTACGCATAGTTTGACCCAGATCAAATAAAAACTTGAGTTATGAGGTAGAACATTTGACTCTGACCTTTGACTGATTGTTCTCAAATTCCTTACCTTCAAAACTTCCGTCATGGTTGGACTAAATCAGCTCAAAACCATGTCTCTGACCTTACCGTTTGACCTTGTCCTTTGCCCAATAAAAAAAAACGAAAAAAAAAAAGAAAAAAAAATCAGGGCTGACCGTCAACTCCACAAAGTTTGGTCTAATCCGGATCGAATATGTTATATTATTCGCGCGCGCACACACACACACACACACACACACACACACACACACACACACACACACACACAATTAATACGCTAGGCTGATTTAGTTCATTTCACTCAACAGTTTTCTTGCTAAAATCCATTTCAGAACAATATACGACAAAAAAGACAGACAATAAAAAAAGAAACAATTAGAGTCTCATGCTGAAAATTACAAATGGCATTTTTAATATGATCAGTATTTCCCTTTTAACAGACACTTTGCTCTCATTAGCCTCTCCATCTACGCTAAACGGAACTTCGGGAGAAAGGACGGTACTTTTTAGCAACGGGAAATATACATCTGTACTAGCAACATTGTAGGCAAAAACCGATAACTTTCCTACCATCCAACCGGACCGCGAAGTCTGGTAACTCTTATCTGCTCATTAACTTTCCATCCACGGTAAATGTAAGTGCGAGAGAAGGAACACCAATTTACAGAACGTGAAGCATGAGTTATTTTGTACCAAGAATATCATAGCTAAAGAAGTTCATCCTTCCCCAATATGAGAGACAAACAATAAAATCTCTGGTGGTCTCATTACCCTTTCCATCTACACTATTTGGACCCTCGGGGGAAAAAAACCACCACCTTATAGCAACGAGAGATAATGTACTAGGAACAGCGTCGACAAAAACCCCGATCCTTTCCCTGTATCCAATCTAGGCTACAAAGTATGGCTTGGCCTAGTGTAAAAAATGAGGTTTGTGCAGCAGTTTCCTTTTCAGTTCACCTTGATTGCATCTCTCTCTCTCTCTCTCTCTCCGCCAGTCTTCTTGCATGAGGGGATTATGGCATTTTTTATACCTTTAATCTGGTCCCTAACTGTCATATCTTCATCTTAGAGTATTGAGTAGTTACAATAGAATATGATGCTAGTCTTGAAGAAGTGCTATAAGAAGGATTTATAGTCGTAACATTCCTAAAATTGCCCTCTCCATCTTGAATTCTGAGCTGTGACAAGAGTACAACACAACAATATGAAGCTAGTCACGAAGAAGTGCTATGTGAAGGATGTGGAGCCGGAGCATTGTTAAAACTGACATCTCCATCTTGAACACTTTATTCTGACAGGAGAAAGACACTGGAATATAATGCTAGTCACGAAGAAGTGCTGTGGGAAGGAGTTATAGACTTAGCAAACCTAATCTCGCCATCTCCACATTTTTAGTACCGAGTTGTACCAAAAGAGTAATTAGAATATGAAGCTAATCACGAAGAAGTGCTATGGATAGTATGTAGAGCCGTAGTAATCATATTCTGCGATATGAACGGCAACAAGACGAAAATCATGGCCACGTTAAGGTGAAAAGATAAAGCTGTTTTATAAATAGAAGATTCTTAAGAATAGCCTTCAACAGTAAATAATAATACCTGTAATAATAATAATAATAATAATAATAATAATAATAATAACAATAATAATGATAATACGGAGGGGAGGGGGGGGTCCTTAAATAGCGTTTCACTAGAAAAATTACCTGGTGGAACGTTATGTTACAAGGACGGCTATATCTGCTGGTGTGGGCGTGGGTGTAGCTGTGGAAGTAGCAACGAAAAAACAATGCAGGATAAGCACTGATAATGCTGAATGTGCAGTCCCCCCAACGCATGAGATATCGCCCAGAGGATTGAATGGTGAGTGTTGAATATGAGCCAGCTTGTATTTTACGTAAAGACAGGTCGAATCGTTTGTGGAAAAAAAGAAGAAAAAGATGTGGGTTCTGCATAGCTACAACAAATCTGAAAGTTGTTGACAGAGGATAAACCACTACTACGTTGGGTGGTAACCATATAACCACATGACGCCTCGTGGCTTAGTGGGATAAGACGCTTCACCCGGATTGTGACTGTGAGGTGGTTGGAGTTTATTGCACACATGATGCCACTCAGGGGTAGCGAGGCTGGTCACGCACGCCATGAATGTAGGGACTCAGTAACCTAGCCCTGGCTCCCTACGTTCCTCATGGGGCAAAAAAAGGAATGAATGATAAACAGATGGAAGGATAAAATGATAAATATCTAGGGAAAGCGATAATATACTGTATACAGCACGAGAAGTCATAACCATACTGTTATTGGGTATTCACCTGAAATGCTTGTGCTGGACAGGGACGCCTTCATGTGGTGGCACCTGTATAATAACCATGAATTTTCAATGCACGGTTATACAAAATGTCCCTCAGCTTCCTGTCTATCCCTCAGAGAAGGATGGTGGATTACAGGAGGAGGGGGAAAACTTTAGCTTGCAGTCCACTGGATTCACATTCAAATGAGGCAAGGGCTACTATTACTACTACTGCTACTACTACTGCTGCTGTTGTTGCTGCTGCTGCTGCTGCTGCTGCTGTTACCTGAAGTGCAGAAACATTTAGGAAAGTAGGGTCCTCATCTTCCACTCATTCAGCGTAGAGCTACCTTCAGGCGACTCTACACTGAATATCAAGCTAAGCGGTTTCTTGTAGCCCAGGCAAGCATTTACTACTTTGAGCAGTAGCCATGTAACCTGCAGAACTCCTGGTAGTCTAGTGGGTTAAGGTGCTCCAGCTAGATGTGGCTCATGGGGATTTACATTCGAGGATTCATTGGGTTTATTTGCACACACAGCACTACTTGCTCTTTCCTTAAATGTCACGACTAAGTAGCCGAGCCTCTAGGCTTTTGGCGAGGCACTAAAAATACTAGATGAGAGAGAGAGAGAGAGAGAGAGAGAGAGAGAGAGAGAGAGAGAGAGAGAGAGAGAGAGAGAGAGAGAGAGAGAGAGATTTTAATGAAATTCATTCAATTCACACTGGTTTGATGGCAATTGTGCCAGAGCAACAGCCCAAAAGTCATTAGCATATAACTCTTACTTAAAATCAAAAACACCTGAATCACTCTCCCAATTTAAAATTGCTAGAAATCATGCAAAAGCTGTATTAAATCTATCTAAATCAAACTTTCTTCAAAAGCAAGCATCAAAACTACTTAACAACCCTAATGACAATAGAATATTCTGGTCAACTCTTAATTCTTTCAATAATAACTTTAACAAGTCATCTTCCATTCCTCCACTAAAATCTTCAGATGGCAATATTACAAATTACCCACGTGGGAAAGCAGATATCTTTGCTAGTACCTTTGCAAGAAACTCTACCATAGATGATACCAACCAGAGTGTCTCAGTACTGGAACTTGATTCTCCCGAAATTGCCCCACTTAAAATACAGACAAGATTTGTAAAATCCATCCTAGACAATTTACCTACCAACAAAGCTCCAGGTCCAGATGGAATTCCGCCAATTGTTTTGAAAAAATGTTCCCCTGAACTTGCCTCTGTCCTAGCTAAATTATTCAGACTATGCATACGTACTTCTTTATTCCCAAATTCATGGAAAGAAGCCAATATCCACCCAGTTCCGAAGAAAGGAAGTTCGTCTGACCCCTCCAATTACAGACCAATAGCTATCACATCTTCTCTTGGTAAGGTATATGAAACTTTAATTAACAAGCATATTGTTAAACATCTTGAATCCAACAACTTAATTAATGATAGACAATACGGTTTTCGCCACGAAAGATCCACCATTGACATACTCAATCTCTTAACTCATACCATCCATCAATCAATTGATCTTTTTGGAGAAACTCATGCAGTTGCTCTTGATATCTCTAAAGCTTTCGACAGAGTATGGCACCGTTACCTGCTGTCTAAACTCCCTTGCTATGGACTAACGTCTTTTGTTCCTTTGATTTCTTCATATCTTAGTGACAGGAAAATAAGAGTAAAAGTAGATGATGTATATTCGAATTTCCACTCAATTAACGCCGGCGTGCCGCAGGGATCAGTACTGGCGCCAACCCTATTTCTGGTTCATATTAATGATCTCTTATCTGTCACTCACAATCCCATTCACTCATATGCAGATTACTCAACACTACATAGTTCATTCACACTCAGACATCCATTTACAAAGTCTAATATCTCTACCTCTCAACTCAACACAGCCATCTCCATAAATCAAGATCTATCTACAATCAGTGAATGGGGACAAAACAACCTTGTCTCTTTTAATGCTAGCAAAACTAAATATATACAGTTTACTAATAGACAGATATTGCCAGATTCGTACATTACCTTCAGTGCTACTAATATTCCGATCTCCAAAAGTATTGAAATTCTTGGTGTCTCACTTAACAGTGCCCTCAGCTGGACCTCTCATGTCAGATCACTTGCTAAAACCGCCTCAAAGAAACTTGGATTATTGTACAGAATCCGTAACTTCTTCGCCGATGAGCAGTTAGCTATAATTTATAAGAGTCATGTGCGCTCTCAGCTTGAATATTGCTCACCCTTGTGGAATGGTTGTGGAGAGGTTGCATTAAGACAACTAGACAAAATTCAGAGTAAAGCTGTTAGAATCATTAACAACCCTGCCATTACATATAAACTACCTCCCCTGCAAGTAAGAAGGAATGTTGCCTCCCTTGCATTATTTTGCAGATATTTTTTTGGCAAATGCTCAGACGAAGTTGCGTCCATGGTGCCACCTCCCCATGCCTTCCCTCGTGCTACACGGGCATCTGGTAGCGCTCATGACTGGAATGTCACTCAACCATATTGCAGAACTTCTGCCTATCAGAATTCTTTCATTCCCCGAACTGCATCTCTCTGGAATTCGCTTCCCCAGAGTTGTTTTCCTCCAAATTTCAACCTACAACTGTTCAAGTCTAACTGTTACAGATATTTTATGAACAGAGGACACCAGTAATCCAGTGTATGGATTATTTTTTTTCTCCATTTGTTTTTCCTTCCTCCGTTCTGTTATTTAAAAAAAAAAAAAAAATACACCGATCAAGAGACAAAGCAGGATTTCTCAGCGTACATTCAATAACAGTCCATGCCTTGTTATAAGCCAAGTAACATTGAAGACATCAGAATCCAAGACATATCAGGCATGGCATTTGCTTACTATGATAAGATTTAATGTCACTGTAACTCCAGTAGATATGAATACAGCCAGAGGACAAAGCCTAGAAACATACGTGAAAGTATTAGTAGACCTACGAAGACGGTACTTAATCCTGCTTGGATTCGTTCTGGTTGATATCCCCAGCCTAAGATAAGGATTAGAGTTGGGATTAGGGAAGCTTCGAAGGTAATATAAAATAGTAGGTAGTTTATAGATCTAAAAGTTAATACTAGGAAAATTAATAAGGTTAAGTTGACTAATAGAAATAGTCTAGGAAAGTTTGAGGTGAATGTAATTTTTACTCTGGATATAACAATGAGTGCTATAATTCAAAGCTCCTTAAGAATTGTGAGAAGATACAAGTAAAGATCGGCGTTAGGTAAGTTACACAAGTATTGTACATATGAGGCAACTGTCACCATAGCAAAGAAAAGGAATTTGAGGGACATTATGGAACAATTGTCCTTAGTGCAGTGACAGAGTGGTGTGTAGCTTCTAAACGGAGTGGAAGAAGCATTGTAGATGAACACCCTCCTGGTCGGCCTTGTGAAGTGACCACACGCCAAGCTGTCAATGTTGTGTTTAACCTTTGCACCAAAGAGAGGATAACAACAGGCCTGAAGATAACAAAAGCCTATGCCGTGGGTGAATTAACTGTAGGAAGAATTTTGCATCGAGATTTTTAAAGATGAATGAGATGTCAGCACGAATGTTACCCAAAATGTTAACAGAGGAGCGAATTTGAAGATGGGTCCAAGTGGGTCATCATCTTATGAACCAACACCATGAAGGATTTCTTGTACATGTGGTTATGAAAAAGAAATCCAGGTTCACCACTTTGATCCAGAGACTAGAAGTGAGGGCACGGTGTGGGGACATCCTGGATCACCAACACCGAAGGACTTCAAGACCACTCCTTCCAGGGGCAAAGTCTTGACATTAGTGTTCTGAGATCTTGAAGGAATGATAATGGTAGACTATCACTCAAAGCACTGTGCAATAAACGGGAAATACTATGAAATGGATCTCTGGAAATTTCAGAAAGAAATAAAGAAGCGCCGTGAATCTCTGCCGAGGTGTATGGCTTCTGTAGGACAATGCTCTAGCTCTCTTCTCACAGGTTGAACTTAGAGCAAGAAGCGACTGGGTTTCATATTTCTTTTTCACCTGGCTTATTCTCCTGATTTAGCTCCATCATACTTGCACCTGCTCTCTTGACCAAAAGATGAGCTCCGTAATAATAAATAAAGACTGATGAAAAGGTGACTGATGGTACTGAACGCCTTTATTTCTTGGGTTTGACAACAAATTATTTCGTGATGAGTTAGTGCTGGAAAATGGGTGGAACACAGTGCATTGAAGTGAAAGGAGAATAAGCGGACAAAAAATAAAGCAATATGATTCTAAAAGGCTCCTGTCAGAGTGAGCCCGGAACTTTTAGGACCTCTTCGTGTATTAGATGGAAAGAGCATAATAACAAATTCATGAATGGGAGAACTGAGGGAGACGCTGTACTTACATCTTCGGGAATGACAAGAGTGTAGGTAAGAATGGGAGAGACAATGCAGTTCTACTGAAGGCAGGGCTAGCATCCTTAGAGAAGCCAAAGCAGGGAAGGATTCAAGTGCAGACTGAACATGTAATGAAATATTGACGTATGGGTGAGGAATGGCATTGGCGATTTATTTTCATCTGATGGATCTGGGCTACCCTCACATCTTGAGTACTAAGTCACGATTGCATAAAATTCGATGATATTTAGTTACTAGGTAGGAATGAATCTCCTTGGTTACTGGACAAATTTATCCTCCAACCTCACTACTCTAGGCTATTAACTGAGCTGAAAACTGGTTATAGATTTTTGCCAGATAAAAACAAACCACAGTAGATTGATTACTGGCAATTTACAGGATTGTCTGAGAGAAAGGAAAGGGGCGAAATGACTGGAAGAAAGATGTAATTGCACTGTAATACTCGTACAGAGGGGAAGGGTGAGTAAAAGGAGTCTGAGAGCTACAAGAACATATCAGTGTGGTGGCAATGTGTATGGTGAAATAGTGGTCGATAGAGTGAGAATGAATATGGACAGATTAGTTATCGAAGAAGTGGATGGCATTAGGAAGGGGAGGGGTGACGTTTAGATCAGATTGGCCTCCAGTGAAAAATGGCTGATGGTTATGTAAAGGGGAATAGGAAGCTGCAGGTGGAATTCATGGCTCCAGCAGCAGGTTATGATAGTAAAGGTAGACCTGCATCATGGAAAGTCCTCGGAATTATGGCGTAAATCGGAATGTGAAAATAAATGC
This sequence comes from Coenobita brevimanus, assembly GCF_032717465.1. Taxonomy (NCBI): domain Eukaryota; kingdom Metazoa; phylum Arthropoda; class Malacostraca; order Decapoda; family Coenobitidae; genus Coenobita; species Coenobita brevimanus. Next base: position 7,555,769 of record NC_137060.1, read on the forward strand.
GAAGATATGTTGGTACTATCTCTGGTTTATAGGTGCGGGATGTGAAGAACATTAAAAAAAAAGAAAAAAAAAAGTTGCTACTAAGAGAGTCTGTGGAATGAACATTATCGTCTATGACAAGCTAGACTTCAGTGAGAAGTTTTGTATAATAGGTCTAAATATTAATCGTGATAGCTTTTGACAATTTTGCTGACCTAGGTTTCTCTTGAGCACAAAAGATATAGTTTTATCTGCCCTTAACCAAAATACATTTCATGTACAGACGTGAACACTAATAGAGGAACTGAGAGAATATAATATATAGTGCTTGCGCACATCAAGCAGGTTAATCGCCACCCTCCACTGCCACCCTCCTTCACCCAGCCAGAGCACTGGTTTGTTCATTCGAATGGTCGGAGGTTTGACGCTTTGTTCACGCTCGCAGTGTTTCACTTATCCAACTCTCTTATATACATGGATATTTGAACTTACGGTTACTTGAGAAATATTTGTTTATGAAGCTGAGGCACAGCTCACGGTAATTAATTGAATTTGCCAAGAGTAATCAAATTGAAACGTTCAGTACTTTCTCCTTATCGGTTCGTTTCTGTTACTGCTTTTAATTCTCATGCATTGTCTTTGTTTCTGTTTTTAACTATTATGCCATGCGTTCTAGATTTTTTAAAAGTTAAAAAGGCTCGTCCAATTGTGAAAACAGAAAGTACATGTACAAAGAGTACTATGAAAGGTGACATTGTAATATAGGCACATGTACAGTCACCTGCATGAGTCTATTTTTGCCGGACCCTCCCAGTGGCATGGGCTGGCCTACTATCACATTAGTCTGGGAGTCAATTGTATATTTTAACCAGGAGAGAACTGGGCCAGACCGAAGCCCCCAGAACGGCTTCAGTTGTCTTTTCTGTGTCTCACTGGGTGCTAGATGATGTTTCCCTGGGATTTAAGCCTTATTTACAAAGATTTTTAAGTTGAACATTTATAAAATCCTCAAGATTGAATATGAATACGACGTCTTATTCATAAAATGATCTCTTTAAGGTGGTTTTAGACCCTTTTAATCGCTTTTTAAAACGCCAAGGGTCCGGCAATAGACAGCTTCATTGCTCTAGTAATGAATCCTCTTCACTGGAGATCTTTAACTTGGGAGTCTGATAAAGGTAATTTGTCATTTTACTTTCCTATATCAAAAAGACTCTTCGCTTCAGGGGAGATTTTCGACTTGAAGAGCTAGACAGAAAAGCCATTAACCCCACTATAACAAGAAATCTTCCCCAGACTGAGAAAAATTCGCTGTAGGTAGCAAGAATTAACACCAAGCATACGTGACCGGATTGCAGGGGTTAAGTGAGAATGAAATTTGGGATGATAATGATAATTACGAGGATGACGAAAATAAGGTAGTGTCCTTCTGTAGAAAAAAAAAAAAAATCTCTAGTTTGTCCGTTTGTCTATTTGACTGTCTCTGTTACATACACACACACACACACACACACACACACACACACACACACACACACTCACAATATAGATAGATGGACTGATAGATAGACAGGTAGGCAGGTAGCCGGGAAGGTGGACAGACAGATAAACAGACTGATAGACAGATAGATAGACTGACAGATAAACAGATAGATAAACATAGAAATAAAGAGATGGAAAGATAAATAGATATGGGTACGTATGGAGAGAGAGAGAGAGAGAGAGAGAGAGAGAGAGAGAGAGAGAGAGAGAGAGAGAGAGAGAGAGAGAGAGATTGACTAATATCAGATGTGTTACAACTTCATAAAATTATTTCCAAAGGAACTGTCAGTTTAACTGGCCTCATATGTATTGGAGTAAGATAAATGGTGCAATGGGCGAGAGTGAGCAAAGCTTCAGACCGCCGATCATTCCAGCGATAAAACCAGTGATCTGGCGGGGGAAAGTCGAGGGGTGATGGTGGGGTCGATTTCGGTGAATAATCTGCCCTCTGTCTGCAGACTTGTGTTATTCTCCCAGGCACCCTGTTGGTGTCCATGTCTGTGCATACTTATTAGGGGACGGCCACCATCCATGCACTTGATGTAGTGCTGCCTTTAGATGACTCTGCACTGAGTGACAAGCCAAATGTTTTCTTGTTAACTAAGAAACTATTTTATACATTAGGTGATAGCCATACAACCAAATGACGGCTGGTGGACTGGTGGGATAAGAAGCTCCAGCAGGACGGACCTCATAAATTTTTGTGGCCTGGGGATCGTTCGAGTTTATTGGCCACATAATGCCACTCCGGGACAAGTGAGGCTGGTCATCCTTGCGTCAAAATGTCGGGACTGAGTAGCGTAGCCCCAGGCACCCACGCTCCTGATGGGGCAGAAAATGATCCTTTGATGGGTGGATGAATTCATTTGGCAGCAAGAAGGTAAGATCAATATCCACTTCAGGACCGGCCTATCCCTACCGAAGTGGGGACGATACAGCCATTGTATCTCTACCAAGTGGCTTAGGCTGTCTAGTAGAGACTGTACAGTATGTAGGGAGAGAAGATCTTGTAAGTATAATTGTTGTGTTGGAGTGGCTATGGATGTGTGTGTAGTCTGTGAACCAAGTGTAATCGGCCAGCGCAAGCCGACTGGGTGCAAGCATACTTTATAGTATGCGACACTGGTTCGACCACAGCACCCCTAATGTCCGCCAAGCAGTACGTGGTCAGAAGAACGCTCCCAAAGCTTATTACCCTGGCGGGGAGCGAACCCTCGTACTTCAGTGTATGAAAACGCACACTTTACCACTGTACCACAGAGGCTCCATATATCTATCTATCTATCTATCTATCTATATAGATAGATAGATAATTCTTGCCATGTTTTAGAAGCTCATAGTCACCCCGGGAGAGAAATGAAGTTGTGAATGAGTTAACGAAGACTTTCTATCCTCGTCACTGGAATAAAAAGAAAAGAAAAGAAAAAAACTTCTCTAATCTTACCATAATCGCATGAAGACAGCGAGAATATAAGTTTAAATTAATCAAAGTTCAGGGTGCTTATGGAGGTGTGGCTGCAGAATAAGCTTAGCCACTTCACCTCAGTAACGGCTTTGTAATCTCCTAAATCCGGTGAAGTACAAAGTGACCCATATATAGCACTCCTCTTCCACACTGCTGGACGTTTTGATATTGAGGGGACGGTTCAGCCAGCGTTACCAGTGTCTACCCTGCATCATTTACTCACTTTCTGCTCTCACTGCTACACCCACATCCACACCAGCAGACTGAGCCGTCCCCAAAACACGCAAGCTACCATCGAGTTGATATTGGAGTGTTATTTTTGGGCCATATTGTTCTTCTTCTCTAGCCTTCGCCTTCGTCTTCATCATCTTCGTTTTCGTCTTCGTCTTTTGTTTCTTCGTTTCTTCGTTTATGGCTTCGTCTTCTTTGTCTTCGTCTTCTTTGTCTTCTTTGTCCTGGGCTTCTCTGTTTCCGTATTCTTAGGTTACTCTTATTTATTATTATTATTATTATTATTATTAATCGTTGTTGTTGTTGTTGTTGTTGTTGTTCTTCTTCTTCTTCTTCTTCTTCTTCATCTTCTTTCTAGATTATTTAACTCATCATGAAATATACTTCTCGAATATCTTTTTCAGATATTCTAAAATTTATCAAATCACGTATCATCAATAGGAAACAAATTAGACTATCGTAATGAAGGGGTTAATTTCATTCTTGCTGCATTCAGGCGATTTTTTTTTTTCAGATTAGGAAAGATGTCTTGCACTGGAAGGACAAAGTGTTCATGAGAGAGAGAGAGAGAGAGAGAGAGAGAGAGAGAGAGAGAGAGAGAGAATATAAACTACGTGAGTGAAGTAGTATTTTGAGGAAAGTAAGGAGATATTCAGGTGAAAGATTGTCCCAACTGAAAGATGGAGGAAATGGCTTGAACAGATATTTCAAATAGAAATAGAATCAGAAGACATGTGTGCCAATGCTGTAGTGATGTGATGGAGGCTGTGAGAGGCGGGAGGAAAAGTGTAGTCACCAGCGTACGAGTGGATAGTGCTAGATATAAAACAAACAAAGAAGGTAGTTAATGAAGAGAAATATGAGAGTAGGTGACAGGACATACTTTGAGGAATACCACTGTTGACGTCCTCGTGAGTATACTCTTGCTGCTCTCAAGCGATTTTGTTCTACTCAAGGAATTAAATATCAAAGGATTTTATTAAGGCTGTATGGAACCCTTCCAGTTCGAAAAGTTTACTTTATTCTGAATGAAACATTCAGGAGGTGACAAGAATAAAATGGAGACATCCCCGAGCTCAAAGAGTTAAGGTACAGAAAGACAGAAGCCACAGGAGGATAGTTTAGAAATTTAGGATTTGTTCCATACTCCGTCAAAACCTTCGAGGATTCTAACGCCGTGGCAAGGACTTTACTTTCTCCGTGGTATAACGCACAATCGTCATCAAATGTCCTGTCATCATCTCCAAATTTCCTTTCACTGGAATCTGAAAATAAGTTTGGGTCATGGGAAGCAGTCGACATTGATAACTTTTCTGGCGGCACGTCGTTGTCAGCAGAGTCGTTTGCAGAGGGTTTACAAGACTAATTTTAAGGTTAATGGAGAAGAAGGCAGGACAGGTGGCAGGGATACTGATGCTGACTTTTTATTGTCTTGTTATGAGTCAGTCTTCAATGCACTCGGGACTGCTTTCATGTACACAGATGAATATACCACGTTTTTTGTTACAACACATTATAACGGCAACATATAGCTATTATAATTGAAAAAAATTGATTCGTACGCTATATATGCTTACTTAAGGTTATTTGCATTATGTACTAGTCATTATCACCACCTTACGACTTTACAGTTATTCCTTGCAATCTCTAGGTGATATAGCTCATCTTAAGAGAGACTTCTCGAGATGGTGGGCCAAGTACAAGCTTTATTAAATCTTCATTATTATGGGGTTCTGTTACACTTGATGAAACCGTTCACCAGTAGCAGCAATGAAATAGGAAAAAGAAGTACTATGAGTGTGCAGTAGTTGATAATGGCATGTAGCTCTTCCATTTTTCAAAAACACAGATAGACACATGGAACAAAATTCTAAAATACAGCAGCATATGCAGCCAGACTAATGTAACATAATCCATTGATCATTATAAAAGTTGGCTTACAATCCCACAAAAGTATTACAATGATGTGCACTTGATTTCAGAGGCAGGCCGGATAAATATGGGACACTATTCCAATTTCTTCATTGTCAAATACCATAATTCCGTCCTTCTGTTTAAATAATTAAAATGGTGCTCACGACGATCCTACAAGTGGTAGCGGTGTGATATCGTTGGTGGAGACAAACAGTTGCCGCCTCCACCCAGGAGCCAAACCTCCTCATTTTCCCCTGCACCTCGCCGTGGAAAAGGACCCTGGTCCGACCCCGGTGAGGCACTATCTTCTAGAAGGGGCGCCGGATCCCTGCACGGTGTTTATGTACTGTACTGTACCTGTAGAACGGATCCACAGAAACAGTTCCTACCTGAGTTCGACGGGTCTGCTCGTCCAGACAGAGAGGGTTCAAGCAACAACAACGACAACAACAACAACAACAACAACAACTGCTGCTACTACTACTACTACTACTACTACAAAAATAACCAATTAACATACACTAGTTCTCATACATATTCTTCTTTATGTCATAATCAAGAACTACCTTTGTTTTTAAATGTTTACCTAATACCCAGTTTTCTCCAAGATTTCTCATTTAACGCAGCCTTAATATATATGTATATATAGGGTGCTTACGAATGACTGAAACCCATTCAACCAGGCAAGGCCCCGATATGGGTTTCAAACATTCTGAAACACTCTGTATATAAACTTCTCTTCATCCATCTAACACTTCTTCATCTCTGCTGCTTATCAAGTCCTTATACCTTTTTTTTTTTTTTTTTTTTTTTTTTCCATTCTACTACGCTGTACCTCTTGTTCCCTCCCTTCTCCTCATGTCACTGATCTCACAAGCTAATCAACTTGCCCCTTTTAACTGTTTGACTCGGGTAACATATTTTATTGGCCTGCATTATTTATTAAGGTATTTAGATTTTTTTTTCCTACCTCCAAACGATTTTTGTTACTTTCTGGTAACGAAGGAAACAGTGAAGGGTACTGTATAACTAACCTCTCATGTTATAAAAGTTCATCTTTGTGCTCACGCGACCGTGTGTGTGTGTGTGTGTGTGTGTGTGTGTGTGTGTGTGTGTGTGTGTGTGTTTGTGTGTGTCCATCGTTTAGCTAACTTCTCCACTTTCTTTTTTTTTTTTAAAGAATAGCCGTATAATGTGCTCCATTCTTTGCATAAACATGACAGTCATGTTCTGTCACCCATTAATCTCCCTACATGCCACCTTCACATGTTACCACCTCGGCGCAAATACCCACCGTCTGAAATTAGCATATGCCAGGAGAGTTTCATTCAGGACTGGTTTGATGGTAGTTGCGGGGTTACTTAATGACATGTTAGTGAGTCTTGTGAAATATCAGCAAAGTCTGTTTTAATGAAATTCAGATCATCATACTGCTCCTTACCGTAACCAGGGATCAAACTCGTCTTTCAATCAACACATCATTCTAACCACTTAACTATCCCATCTCTTTGGCCGCCTAGTCTCCCTAAGCATCTTCAACAGTATGATGAGGCCAGAGAGACGTTCCCCAGTTCCTCTCACAACCCTCGTGTCACATGCAGTAGTTTTGGATGTACGAATGACTGGTTAATATTAGAAAAGAATATCAGTGCATGAGTTTGATAATACCTGACAGTACTGAGGGAAATCCGTCGTACATAATCATCATCACTGTCGTCGTCTTAACCATACTATCACCTAATATGCACGGGGTGCGTAGAGTCCAGAAATAGGCAGAATCATCGTCAATATTTTGCGTCACCTGAGTAAATATTCTAACAAATACGAAAGTTGTGGGGTTTGTATTTATTCATGCTAAGTCTCAAAAATCCCATGTAGTGCAGCTGACAGTAGACATATGACGACAAGTGGTTTTATTCAGACTATATATCTTTCGAATTAATGTCAAGACAGTGCTTTGCCCCTGACCTGTGCACTCCGTCTGGGACAATAAGGGAATGGATGGCAGACTCGGCAGACATGGATGCTGGAGGTGCCAGCAGATTTCTCCACTACCTCCACTGTTGTCCCCGTCACTCAAGCACTATTCATTAGAGGATCATCACGGGTGTGTCTCGTCTTAATCTCCTTAAGCGTAACCAGCTCAGCCACTTGCCCCACTTTCCTCTCCTTTACCACATCTGTCTTACCCTTGTCTGGTTTACCTCACTCCAATTACCTCTTTCTTGCTTTGATATGCATATATGTGGTCTGTTTGTTATTGCAGTGTTGATGATTCCCAGCGCCCACTTTGAGGTGTGTGTGTGTGTGTGTGTGTGTGTGTGTGTGTGTGTGTGTGTGTGTGTGTGTGTGTGTGTGTGTGTGTGTGTGTGTGTGTGTGTGTGTGTGTGTGTTCAGGTTCCGCGTCTGGGCCAGGGTTGCTCTCAGTGTCGTTGGCTATAGAAGGCTTTTTTTTTTTTTTTTTTTGTCTAACATAACTGGATCACTCTCACAACATGAAAATACAGTCATGGTCGCATGAAATTTGGTGAGCCTTAGATACGAGGCAGCATAAATCTCCTTGGTTACATGTCAAATTAATTCTCCAATACGGGTACAACTGGCCATCAACTGAGCTGAAAGGGGTTTGAAATAATTATCAGGTGAAAACTGTTGGAGGAGTAACAGGGATATGAAGGGTGAAGTAATTGCCACCCTTCTATTGATCATTAACCTTAACTTGGCCAGGAATTCCTCCTGTCGTAGGTTATTTCCGTAGTTCAGTGGCAGAATAAGAGAATGCTACGGTCCTTCACGAGCTGATAACCAGTTTTTATAGCCCAGCATTCAAGATGGAGCGATGGCAATTTTTGGCCAAATTAAAGTGAACAGAGTAAAACTGAGAGTATCAAAAGTCTCTCTCTGTCTCTCTCTCTGTCTCTCTCTCTGTCTCTGTCTCTCTCTCTCTCTCCGTAACTCCTCACTGAGTGGCAAGTTAAATAGTTTCCTAATGGAATATCTAATTACACCTGGTGATCAAGTGGGTTGAGACGCTTCAACCAGATCAAGCCTGTAGAGGTTTCCATGTGGAAGGTGGTGTAGTTTCTCGTACGCATAATGCCACTCAGGGCCGAGTGAGGCTGGTCACCCTTCCCTTATATGTCGGGACTGAGCAGCCTAGCTCCGGTTCCCTACGCTCTTATTTCTATGGGGGCAAACTGGGAATGAATAATGAATGAATGAATGAATGTGTACCTCTGGGATTTGTGTCGATGCTCCTGCCCACCGTCCTGTATTGAGGGGATGGGAACTAGGGACTCCTATAGTTGGTTTGTTTTCATCTGACAGATCCCTAACTCTTTAGCTTAACTGATGGTGAAGGGTTGCTAGATTGGAGGATAAATTTGACTAGCACCGAAGAAGACTCATTTCGACATCATACCTACAGTAAGGCTAATCGAATTTCAAGCAACCACAGAAATTTAGTCGTGAAAGTGGCGTAGTTGTAGCAGTTGTAGTAGTAGTAAGGAGGAGGAGGAGGAGGAAGAGGAAGAGGAAGAGAAGGAGGAGGAGGAGGAGGAGGAGGAATAGAATACAGAGGAATATAAAGGAAAGCAATCAGCAACAGACCTTATCGTCTTATCAAGGCTGTTTGTTACAGAGTAGACTGACTACAAGATCTAACTCTACATGCTGATAGTAAAGCAAGATGGCTCCCCCCGCCTCCAAACCCTCCAGGAAAAAGTGAGAAAAACCACCATGCAACATAGAAAAATTGACATGGAAATTTCATAGGAAAGACTGGAAAGGAAAAGTTACATCCTATAATACTTTATCTATGAGCTACCAGTTTGAATAACCGGAAAGAGAAACTTATCAAATAAACGAATGACTACGGCATGACATTTTGAACGGGAACGCTGAGTTAACGAGGCGTCTGTAGATGTAACGTGGAAACTGCACAGTGCAATGTGCATGTTCAGGGGTGATGGTGGAGGAGGAGGAGGAGGAGGAGAGGGAGGAGTTCTAGCCCCAGGTTCATCTGAAATCTGAATCCGGTGGACTGCAGGCTGAAGTTCTCCTCCAGTTATACGCAGCCCTTCTCTCAGGGGATAGAGAAGTAGCTGAGGAACAAATCAGAACCAGGCAGTTACTGTAGCTGGCCAGTTATATCGGTGCCACCAAGTGAAGGCATCCTTCTCCACCACTGTGTGGCCTAGGTCCATCAGCTGGAGACATACCCGGCATCGTCTGGTGTTCCCTGACTGCACAGAAGACGTAGCCACATTTTCGTACTAAGGAAGACCCGTTGTTGATGGGTCGAAGTTTCTCTGAACTGCATGATTAACAAGGTCATCGCGACATGTTCCTCGTGCAGTCTAAGGCCGCGCCCACATCAAATGCTTGCTGGTGTGGGCGGGAGTATTGCATCACTGTAACCCATATATACAAATGGCTCCACTGGACGAGGGAAGGAGCTCTGCATCACCTTGACCCATACAAGTGACCTCATTGGACGTGGGCGGGTGCGGGCAAGAACTTCTACTGGTTACAGTGATGCAGAATTCCCGCACGCGCCAGCAAGCATTTAGTGTGGGCGCGGCATAAAAAAAAAAAAAAATGAATTACCACCATAATCCTGGACTATGAGTGACGTATTTTCTAGCTAGCTTCGGAGATTACGTTATGCCACTTTCTCAGCAATTTATTCTGCACATTGCACTTCAATAAATCTCTCGTATGTTACTGGCGCAAAATGTCTCTGTTGTTGCCGTTGTTTAATCCCGAGCAATCTGGCCAAGAAGATCCGTCGACCACAGGTAACTAAATGCTGCTGTGGGGCGGTCCTACAGATGCAGTACAGTAATACACCGTGTAGGGACCCGGTATCCCATTGTAGTTGACAGCGCCTTGCCAGGATCGGACCAGGCTCCTTCCCCGCGAAGTGTAGGAAAAAATCAGGAAGTTTGGCTGCCGGGCGGACGCTGCAGCTGCGCGCCTTCTCCCAGGGTACTCAGTGCCACCATGTCTAGTCTCCTCGACAGCGCCTGACACAGTATCGATATTAAACAGATATACATAACATACAAGAAAGAGAGAGAGAGAGGAAAAAAAGGAACAAGATGAAAAATAAATCGCTTGAAGAGGCATTGCAAAATCCCTGTTAAGTCTTCCGACGACTTATTTTTATCAGAATTCTTCCTCTCTTCAGATAATTTTAACAACTAAAGGGAGGGAAATCGGGATGTGAAGAACTTACTGGAGATTGAAGCCTGTTTCTACAAATCGTTCCTCTACAAGTTACAGAATCGTCTGGAGTTAGAAATAATAAATAGATGGAAGGGAAGAGCGAGAAACTTACCAGAAGAGTTAATGTGAGTGAGGCGGAGGGGGAGGCCAAAGATGAGATGAGGGGATTGAGTAAGTGTGTAAGCTGGAGGGAGAGCAGCCAAATGGTAGAGGACACAGTTACTTGGAGGTGATTTATTACTGGCGGGATTAAGGCGTCTGGCTATACATACATAAACAGACATACAAAGACTGAAGGGATTGAGAGTATTTTTTGACGTGAAACCCTCAGGATACAGCTCCCCTCCATCCCCTCTTCAGTGGTGAGTTTACTAATAGACAGATATCGCCAGATTCGTACATTATCTTCAGTGCTACTAATATTCCCATCTCCAAAAGTATTGAAATTCTTGGCATCTTACTTAACAGTGCCCTCAGCTGGACCTCTCATGTCAGATCACTTACTAAAACCGCCTCAAAGAAACTTGGATTATTGTACAGAGTCCGTAACTTCTTCGCCGATGAGCAGTTAGCTATAATTTATGTCATGTGCGCTCTCAGCCTGAATTTTGCTCACCCCTGTGGAATGGTTGTGGAGAGGTTGCATTAAGACAACTAGACAAAATTCAGAACAAAGATGTTAGAATCATTAACAACCCTGTCATTACATATAAACTACCTCCCCTGCAGGTAAGAAGGAATGTTGCCTCCCTTGCATTATTTTACATATATTTTTTTGGCAAATGCTCCGACGAAGTTGCGTCCATGGTGCCACCTCTCCATGCCTTCCCTCGTGCTACACGGGCATCTGGTAGCGCTCATGACTGGAATGTCACTCAGCCATATTGCAGAACTTCTGTCTATCAGAATTCTTTCATTCCCCGAACTGCATCTCTCTGGAATTCGCTTCCCCCGAGTTGTTTCCCTCCAAATTTCAACCCACAACTGTTCAAGTCTAACTGTTACAGATATTTTATGAACAGAGGACGCCAGTAATCTGGTGTATGGATTGTTTTTTTTTTACTCATTTGTTTTTCCTTCCTCCGTTCTGTTATTTATAAAAAAAAAAAAAATGATGAAAAGAAACCATGATTTACGGCTGTACACTTGACGGACTTCCACCACCAGGATATAATTACGTGAACCACCGCGTGAAGGCGTCCCTCTCCATTGCCAGGCGAGACGGTGAAGAGAGGCACTGATATCGACATGTGGAGGTATGGAAGGTGGAGTATGGTTAGGTGGATATATGGAGAATGGAGGGAATGGAGGTATGAATGGGTGGAAGTATGAAGGGTGGAGGTACGGAAGGTGGAGGTATGGTGAGTGGAGGTATGGATGAGTGGAGGTATGGTGAGTGGAGGTATGGATGAGTGGAGGTATGCATGGGTTGAGGTATGGATGGGTGGAGGTATTGAAGGTGGAGTTAAGGACGGGTGGAAGTATGGAGGGTGGAGGTATGGATGGGTGGAGGTATGGAAGGTGGAGTTATGGACGGGTGGAAGTATGGAGGGTAGCGGTATGGATGGGTGGAAGTATGGAGGGTAGCGGTATGGATGGGTGGAAGTATGGAGGCTAGAGTTGTGGAGGGTGGATGTATGGATGGGTGGAAGAATGGATGGATGGAGGTATTAATGGGTAGATGCATGGAGGGTGAAGGAGTGGATGCGTGGAGGTATGGAGGGTGGAGTTATGGACGGGTGGAAGTATGGAGGGTGGAGGTATTGATGGGTGGAGGTATGGATGGGTGGAGGAATGGATCGGTGGAAGTATGGAGGGTGGAGGTATGGATGGATGGAGGTATGTTGGGTGGAGGTATGGATGTGTGGGAGTATGAAGGATGAGCGTATGGAGGGTTGAGGTATGGATGAGCGAAGGTATGGATGGATGAAGGTATGAATGGGTGAAGGTATGGATGGGTGGAGGTATAGATGGGTGGAAGTATGGAGGGTGGAGGTATGCATCTGTGGAGGTAGAGGTATGTAGAGGTAAAGGAAGGGGAGAGTAAAGGTAAGGTAAGGAGAACAGAGAGTGTCACTAATGGAAAGGAAAGTTGGGGTATGGGATGTGACAGAAGATGAGAGGGATAAAGATAAGAAAGGGCGGGAGAGGTAAGGGAGGGAGAGATGTGGAGGCAGAGGAGGTAGGAGTGGAGGTATGGTTTGATCCCGGAGTGTGTGGTGTGGCAGAGATGGGTGTGTCCTGCGTCATCACCAGCGGAGGTATATTGCTTCCTAAACCTGGCCCTCAACTGCCTAGGCTTCATCACTCATTCACACCCACTCCCACAAATACACCCTAACTCACACGCAAATCCACACCCGCTCTCGCTATCATCGGCATCCTAACACACACACACACACACACACACACACACACACACACACACACACACACACACAAACAAACACACACACACACACACACACACACACTCACCTGAAAGTACTGTGCACCCAAACTCCCGCCCACACACTTAATCACACCCTCACCCATATCCACACCCACACCCACAATCGCACCTACTGAGCACCTACAGTACACCCACACCCACATGTATACCTCCTATACTCACACACCCGCACCTACACCGGTACCCACACCCACACTCACTTACACCTACACATACACTTGTACCCTTACCCCACAAGTACAATCACATTCACGCCCACGACTCTACGAACATGTACATCCACGTACTATGAGTCACGAAAGTGAAAACGTGTGAAACGTTTGGACCACAGAAAGAAGGTCATTGAAATATTAGCGCCCGACCTACCACACGTTCTTAGCCATGATGTTCGGAGGCGTCGTATATCGCCAACTAGCAATATCCTCTTGCAAACATAGCAAATGTTATGTTTGTAGACATTACCAACCCTCCCTCAATATTAGCAGTTGTTCATATGTTGTCATTAGGCATCAAACCCCCTGTGCACCGATACTTTTGCCACCCATAGTACACCCACACCCACACTTGCACCCACACCCAAACCCATACTCACACCGTTCGCCCTCATGCCACTCACTTCCCTTGAAACCCACGCCGCTATCGGTATGCCTCAACGCCCCTCGTTCTTGCACCTCTTTCACACAACAGCGCATTTGGTCTAAGGGGAAAATCCCGAACCCCGTTCAACTCATATGCTGATTGCTGACCAAGGGTAATAAATCAGAAGGTAGATTTATTAGTAACCATGAATAAAACACTCATTTCCGCCTCAAAACTAAGGCTCATCGAGTGAATATGTGTGTGTGGATGAGTAAATTGGGAGTGTGTAGTCCTGTCTCGGCTACCTCCCTTTCCTTGGGATAAGCAGCATAGGTATACAGATTGATAGAAAATGAAACTGATTTGTCACTCCTGTGCTTTATTCATTTTTGAAACAGAATACCAATACAAATCATATGATGCAGAGTATAAAAGCAAAATTATGGAAGGTGGTGAGAATATACGGTATAGAGTGGATGGGAAACTGCTGAATGCTAATAGACTATGTATGAGGGTGCAAGGGCGGCACTGCGTGTGGATGGTGAAGTGAACAAGTACGTTAATTTGAATGTTGATTTGAAACTGGGACGTCATGTGTCCGTGGCTGTTCAGTATAGACAGAAAGACAGACAGACAAATTAATATACAGACAGACTGAGATACGCCTAGATATAGCTATGGGTAGATAGACAAACAGACAGACAGATAGATTGATACATAGATAGATAGATATATACAAATAGACAGATACACTGTAGAGTTTTATAAACGACATACGATAAGTTAGGTTTGTTGGAGTGTCCCTGGTGAGAGAGGGGAGGGTGTGGAAATTGCTTGTACTGGTTTTTCATGATGGTGCTCCTTTGTTAAGTGAAGACAAATGGAGTTGCAAGGGTTGATGGATGTGTTTGGAGGAGTGTGTAGGATACGAAACTCGAAGGTAAATGCTGTAAAGAGTAAACTCATGGTATACTGGAGGAATGAAGTGAAAGAATATGTAGTGAGGCTGAATGACTAGGCAATGGACAGTATGAGTACCTTCAGGTATTTGAATAGTGTGATGAGTAAATAGTGGAGAGGGTGACGTGCGAGAAAGAGTACAGCAGCGAAAGAGTTGCAGGTATTGTACAGGCATGAACAAAAGCTCACCGACAATCCAAGCACTGTCTGGCCTTCCATATTCTCATTCCTCCCAAAGCGTCAGTGTATCCTTCTTTCTCATACTCTGTGTGTGTGTGTGTGTGTGTGTGTGTGTGTGTGTGTGTGTGTGTGTGTGTGTGTGTGTGTGTGTGTGTGTGTGTGTGTGTGTGTGTGTGTGTGTGTGTGTGTGTGTGTGATATTTATAAAACATAAAATAGGTCATGAAACGCCTTCCATTGCCTCAGCCATGAGGTGAGTGATGGCGAATCTTTTGAGCATGGCTGTATACTGAGAGCGGTGACAAGGAATAAGGAAGAAGTAAGGAATTCTTTGCATAACCGTACTGTGATACCAGCACTAACGTATGGAAATAAAGCTCTGACTTTGGTGGAGGGACATAAATCAAGAGTGAGGGAAGTGAGCTGTCTGACAAATGTGTGGGGCTACGTGGAGAGACAAACAAATGAGGACGTTCGAGAGCACTGAGGTGTTGATGTGGATATGCTGGAAAGTGTTAAGAGAAGTACCCTGAGATTGTTTGGACATGTGGAGCGATTGGACAGGGGGGATGAGCAGGGTAGTGTATGTGAGTGATGTGGAAAGATAATGAGGAAAATGGAGATTAAGGACGAAGTGAAAGCGGTTGAGAGGTATATGATGAGAGGAATCTGCGATGGAGAGAGGCGATTTCTTTTGTCGCCACCCGCTCCTAGCTTGAATCATTCGTCTTACTATAATTCATTGTATACCGGGTGTTTGCCAAGAGATCAGTGTTATAATAAAAAAAAATAATAAGGGTACTGAATAATAAAAGAAGTAACAAGTAACAGAGCAACTCCTAAACGCTATGCCTATATCCAAGTTATGTGTTTCTTTGTACAGTCTTAGCATAAAGTTTAGATGATCATGGGGAATGAAGCCTAATTGTTCCTTCCCCAGGGTCGAACTGCTTAAAGATAAGTTATCACCGCATGACGCGGATATCTTGCCAAAATATGGAATACTCAAATGAAGGAAAGGACAACACTGTCCTTGATTACTTCATGAGATCCTTTTGTTGTGCATCAAACATCCTGCAAGTGTTTAATTTCAGTCGACACGCAGCTCACTATTTATTGCCTGGTGGATTTTGTGGCTATACTTATTTGTTATTAAAGGTTCTTCACATTATTCTCACCCGGTAATACCAGTCGATGTTTATCTGTCAATTCGTCTATCTATATATCTATAACCAGAGATCTTAATTCCATAAGAGGTGTCCACAAAAGAAATGGCTTCCACGTCGCCATGTCCTCTGCCTTTGTTTGCCCTCCTTCCAACTCACCACCCCTCTCTCTCTCTCTCTCTCTCTCTCTCCACCTTATCCATCCCTCTATCTTATCCTTGCCCTCCCCCTCCCCCTCTCTCCTTCCACTTGTCCATCTCTCCATCTTATCCTAGCCCTCTCCCTCCCCCTCTCTCCCTCCATCCCAATCTCATAAACTCTCTTAGTCAGTCTCTCATTCTCCATTCTCTCCACGCAGCCAGACTATCTCAGAGTAAATCTCTCAACGACTTCAGCTTTACCCACATCAATACCACAACGCTCTTTTACTTCCTCGTTTGTGTATCTGTTTCTTCATGTAACCCCAAATGCTTCTCTCAAATAACTCATTTCCATTCCTCTCACGCTTGATCTGTGTCCTTCCAGTCGCAGTGCTGTAAAATTTTGTAATATCTGATATGCAGTGTTGTTTATATAGGAAAACTGTGCTAATAGGGCAAGACAACACCATAAATTATCACTCATCCCACTCACTGTACGCCAGGCATGAGGCATACTCTGTTCACTCTAACCTGGCTTGAATTTGACATCTGTTCATCTTGATTGCTAAGTTGTAGGAACAGATTAACAACTGACTATGATGGCAGTCATGAAGAAATGGTGTGGAGAGAATGCAGAGCGATAGCTTTGTCATTTTCTACCTCTGAGCTACGTGAAATTAATTGCTATGGGATGAAAATCCTTGCCGGGTTAGAGTGAGATGAAGTTTACAAGTAATAACCGTTACACCAAACCACACTTATGTAAATATTACTTGTAAATGAAGGTACACAGACATTAAGTCTGATACCATGAAAAACTTAAGCTGCTTTACAGGCCGCTGCTCCATTTTTCCAGTATATTTTATAATTTTTTTGTGTAATATTAGCATGAATTATATACATATATATTTATATAAAGTCAGAGATAATCACCCAGATATCACCTAAACACAGGGTGAGGTTGGATTCATAAGTAGCTATGGTAAGACAAAGTGCAACATGTGGGAGAAATATCAACAGCATGGCCAGTGACATAAGCTACATAATAATTCACACATCATTCAAGCCTTGACTTCTTTGCTCCTCCACACAGCATAACCATCTACTTATATTGTGTTGGTATTTTTCTTTATGGATGCACTTTGCGTACTTGTGTCGGTTAATAAGTCACTCAACTCACAAGTTAAAAATTGAGTGGCAAATGCGTCTTATGTGCTTCTCTGTATTTAACTTTACCTAGCCATGTTCACTGATTTGTAAGTTCCTACCATACGCCATATCCCTTTACCTTCTTCTTGGCCTATCACGCCTCCTCTCACCTACTAACTCACTCATACATATACGCATTTCACTATCCGATGTGGTGCTAGTCATGGACACCTTCATGTGCTGGCACTGATATAACTGGATTGCTGAATTGCGCGGTTATACAAACGTCCCTCAGCTCTCTCCTTATTCCCCAAAAGGAGGATGGTGGACCGTAGGAAAAGGGCATGTTAAACCTGCAGTCCACTGGGTTCACATTTCAGGTGAACCTGGGGCTGCAACTACTACAACTAACACTACTTCTAATACCCGATCTCTATACATTTTCTCAATATGATCGTGAAATAGATATGAAATTTTCTACCCAGTAATCAACAGGCTTCCTTACTCCTCATTCTTGGAGAAGCACTGTTTCTTATCTTACCCTGTCTACGCACACCACAAACATTCTTCAACAGCCAAATTGCTATTGCACTTACTCCTGAATTTCACACTCATACCGTACCTTCCTCTTACGCCTTTTCATGCAATCCTCTCCCAGCCTTTGTTTCTTTATCAAGGTCTTCTTAAGGTTGGGGACGGACGCCTTCAAGTGGTGGCACTGATATGACATGGAGTTATACAGACGTACCGGTAGACGTCCATCAGTCCCCTTCCCCCTACCTCCCGAATTGAGGATGGTGAACCGCGGAAAAAACAGCAGCTTAGTCTAGTCTATTAATACTATTGCAGTATTACGCTGGCAATTTTTTTTCCTGGGCCAATCATTTTTATTATACTTTTTCCAACTTCAGACGATTACATTCAGTTTTATTTAGACGTCTGCAGGCCGTGTGGGTTGAAGTAGTGTGGCCAGTGACAGAGAATGGATGATGAGGGTGACAAAGAAAAGATGAGGGTAATAAAGATGTTGTGATGAGGGTGATAAAGATGTTGTGATGAGGGTGGTAAGGATGTTGTGATGAGGGTGGTAAGGATGTGATGAGGGTGATCAAGATTTTGTGGTGAGAGTGATAAAGATGTTGTGGTGAGGGTGATCAAGATGTTGTGATGAGGGTGATAAAGATGTTGTGATGAGGATGATACAGATGTAATGAGGGTTAACATGATGTGATGAGGGTGAACAAGATATGATGAGGGTGATAAAAATGTTGCGATAAGGATGATACAGATGTTGTTCTTGTTGTTGTCATTGTGGCCCCGTGCTCTGGTTCATAAATTAAGCAGTAACTATAGTCCTTTTCCCTTAACTTAGCCCTATTGCAGTTTATTCGACGAAGATCAGTGGCAGAATGAGACGATACAGCGGCCTTGCATCTTTTCCAAGGCAATTTCTTGTGACTAGCATCATATTCTAGTGCTGATCTACTGCTACAACTCAGCATGATGATATTAAGACGATATAAATAACATAAGGGAACGTTAAAGTCCGATATGAAAAATGAATCTCTAGGATACAGGTGTTAATAATTTCTTTGGAGGGAAGTGGTACGCGAGTCAGCAGTGAGGCGGTCTGCTGTCCAAATGGAAGCTAGTTCGATTCCCTGCGGGGTCAGGAAACAATTTAAGAATCTGAATCTGTTTAAAAGCGCCTTTACTGATCTACCATTTGATCCACCGCCATGTCGTAAATACACCCACGTTGATACCAGTGCACCAGTCCTGTATAAGACAGCCCTAACAAGTATTCAATATCGCCGAGGGGTGTAAGCAAGGATATAGTGACATGTAGATAAGTGTTGATGTGTAGACTAGATGATGTGAGTTTTGAGTGAGTTTTACGCCAGGTACCCCTTTTTTGGACAAGGGCTAAGGCGTTGCCCCTGGGTAGAGGACTTTGGTTTGGAGCGTGTAGCATTTTATGACCGGATGCCCTTCCTGATGTCTACCAATGACCCTTGGGTGGATTCGATCCTCCGACCCTACGGTCAGAGCGGAGCGCTCTAACCCACTGAGCCACGGCTGCTAGATGATGTATGTATGAATGTATGTAGATATGTGTAATACGTAGGAGCACCGCTGGCCCTTTGCATAGAGTAGGACGCCTTAAACATGAAAAAGAGAGGAAAAACAAAAGCGAGGACGGTAGGACAGGACTGAGGTAAAAAAAAAATAAAATAAAGAGAGACGGGGACGAGAGGACGTATAAGGGAAAAAGAAAACAGACGAGGACGTGTGTGTGTGTGTGGGGAGGAGGAGGTCCCACTTCACACCATCCCTCGTGGAACTCCATTGAAGAATGCCCCATACCTTATTTTTAGGAATAACATCGTCTGCTTAACACCGACGTCAGGCCCTTCTATTAGAACATGACTCTCTTCCTTCCTCACTATCACGCCGAATCGCTCTTGAAGAATGTGAAGATTTTTTCCACCTTCTTCAAACAAGCCTCCAGCGTGTTGCTCAGGGATCGCCATATATCCTCTGATTTTAGAACAACCTAGAGCTTGTTGAAAGTCGAGAGGAATGAAATCGATCAAGACTTGCTCCCCTTCCACCTCAGTCAAACAGTCAACGGTGGCGGGTGAGGGTGAAGGTGAAGAAGATGAAATTCTGGGTGATAATGGAGGTGCGCGTGATGATGGAGGTGCAAGTGATGGTGGAGGTGTGGATGAAGATGGGGGTGTGGGACATGATGAAGGTGTGGGGCATGATGGAGGTGTGGGACATGATGGAGGTGTGGGACATGATGGAGGTGTGGGACATGATGGAGGTGTGGGACATGATGGAGGTGTGGGACATGGTGGAGGTGCGGGTGAGAGTGCGGCTCGGAGGAAATTTACCCCCGTATTGAAAAATGTTTGTCTTTGTAGATGAAAGATTTCGAGAGTTACAATTCAGCATGCACGTGAATGAGTGGAAGTGCACCCTTTAGCGTGCCCACGTCTGCGCCACATATAATATTTCTTAAAGCATTTATTTTACCACTATTGTGCAAACATGTATTTCGGAGTAGGGTGCAGTGTGGTCCACGTCCAAGATTTTGTGGCAATAGTGCAAGCAGGTTACCTATGACTGCCCATATTAGTACACAAACTCACACAAATAAAGGCAAACACGCATGCATGCTCACATCCCAACATAAACGCTCGCACACACAATGTGTCAGTTCACTAACTGTCGCCAGACTTCTTTAATATACTGTATTCCTAAAGTTTTAGAAAAAATTATTAAATAAAAACAAAAAAACTACTTTCTTATCGTAGCGTACTTTCCGATCGCCAGTATGTGATCCGCCCGGAATACTTCACCAGTGACCTTCTCACCTTCCTTTCTGAGTCCTGATCATCCGCCTTTCTGGACTTGGGCAAAAACATTGCTATGGCGCTTTCAATCTCTAAGGCTTTCGACAGAGTCTGGCACAGCTCTTTAATTTCCAAAATGCCCTCTTACGTATTCTATACCTCTAACTGGGCTCACCTCTAGCCTCCTTTCTGGTCGTTTTTTAACTACTATTGTAGACTGCCAAAGTTCTCCTCCTAGACTTATTATCAGTGGTACTCCTCAGGATTAAGTCTTGCTCCAATCCTCTTGTTTTCATCAGTGATTTTCTGAGCTGCACATTCAACCTTGTCAACGCATACATTGATGACTCTTAACCTCTCCATCCATTTTTCAAAGCGTCCATCACCGAGTGCTTCAGTGATCGCTGTATGAGGCAATGGCACACCTAACTTCTGACGTCGCCCAGATAACTGACTGGGGTAAAAGAAACCTTGTGTGTAATGCATGAAAAACTCAGTTCCTACACTTCTGATCCGACTAAATCTTCCGCAAGAATATCCAATAACATTCAGCAACAGACAGCTCAGTCTCTCATCGTCTCTCAATACCCTTGGGGTTTCATTTTCTCGGAACCTATCATGGAAAGATCACATTACGTCTCTTGCAAAATCTGCTTTCCTGAGATCATGTGTGCCAAGCCAGCTCCGTGCCTTTTTACCCACGCTCAGCTGTAGACTTTAAACAGGGGCCTTATTCGCCCCTGTATGTAGAGCAATAATTCACATGTGTAGTGCGGCTTCCCCTCCCCCCCTTACACACACACCTATTCTAAACAGAGTGAAGTCATGGGCTTTCGTCTCATCGACTCCCCTTCTCCTATTGACTCTTCGACCTTTCTCTCTTTGCTGCACAGTTGCATCTTTATCTCTTTACCGTTGCTTCTCCAGTGATGACTGTTCTAACTGTCTGCTTGCATCTCTCTTCCATTACGGCGTCAGACAGCACACTCACATATTTTCTGTCTAGTTCTCTTAGGCCGAAGCTGACCAATACTCTCATTCATTCATGTATGCAACAGGTCAAGTCGTAATGTCTTCCTCGGTCTGTACTTCCCTCTACCTTTGATCGCGTCTTTTAAAAGCAATGTGTTAAGGCATCTGGAAACGAATGGTTCTTGAACTCTTTGTTTCTTTTTTTTTCCTTCTTTTTTTAGGGAACAACTTTGCCGGCTTCAAAGCTCTGGTTTCTTCTCCGTTGCAAAAAGAAAAAAGCTTATCCTTTATAGCCTGGCAGTGGTCATTTATTCTCAGTTGCCACCTCGGACGGTGGGTTGTGTTGTGCGCTGGTCCGCCACTTTTCTTGATCTAGATTCAGTCCTGTCCGGGTACGAAACATTCAAAAGTATTCAGTCGTATCTTCTTTCGTGTGATTTCACGTGTTCCAGCCCGGTCGGGGTTTCCTTGATGACACATATGGAGTTCACACTCACAAACACTGCCACCACAATACATTCTCCATATGCACTTTCCACCGTGCGTTCCAGAAAGTCTTCCACACTTTTATATGTGTAAAGCATTGGATGATGAGAGGTCGCTTTTCCTCTTATATAAACGGTGGTCATCAGGCGTACGAATCAGTTGCCATTCATGGCCTATAAAACACGATACGACTTGCAAATTCGAAGTAGAACAGCCGCCAATGTCACGTGTATGCCAATCGACACTTGCAATAGAACATTATCAATGATTTATGCACGTAAAGCCTAGCCTTTGACTGGTGAAACACGAACCCATTCCTTTTTAACAATTTCATGACGTGATGCCTACTTTTGAAGGAGTATGGAATAATTCTGATGTCAAAAGGCACCAATTCCCATGCAAGGTTATCTCATCACCTTTATTTCTGCATCCTAACTGATTGGAGTACGTATAGAACCTATAACCTAAAGCAAATATATTTAGAAAATGTCACAGGTATTGATAATAACGGTGGTTAATATAATTCAGTACAAGACGAATTAGAATCACATAGAATGGATGTATCACTTATTATTTATTTGATATTTTTCAAAACTTAAGCCCTGAAAAGTTTCCCTGTAAACCATGTTTTGATAGTTGCTTAAGTTATCCATTACGAATAGGCGATTTCTTAACAAAGGTGTCAGAAATATGGCGAGGAAACCTCATTAGGTTAGTATTTGCTGGCACGCGGCACTGAACACTACCATACAATATGTGACGTATGTTTTTGTTCCACTACTCTAAACGGTAATGGAGTGGGTGAAGAAAGGTGACAGGAGTAATCTGTGACAGAAGGGTCTCTGCAGAAATGAAAGGGAAAGTTTATAAGACTGTAGTAAGGCCAGCCATGTTGTACGGAAGAGAGACAGTACCACTGACAAAAAGACAGGAGGCACAGTTGGAGGTAGCAGAATTGAAGATGTTGCGTTTTCATTAGGAATGACGAGGTTGAACAAAATTAGAAATGAACATATTAGAGGGACAGCACACGTAAGTCAGTTTGGGGACAAAGCTAGAGAGGCGAGACTGAGATGGTTTGGACATGTGCGGAGGAGGGATGAGGAGTATGTCGGGAGGAGGATGTTGGAAATGGAGTTACCAGGCAGGAGAAAGAGAGGAAGGCCAAAGAGAAGGTTTATGGATGTAATGAAGGAGGACATGCGGGTGGTAGGTGTAAGAGAAGAAGATGCAGAAGACAGAGTAAGATGGAGACGGGTGATCAGCTGTGGCGACCCCTAAGGGGAGAGCCGAAAGGAGAAGAAGAAGAAGAAGAAGAAGACTCTAAACAGTAATAGTAAACTCACAAGAATGTTTACTTGTCCACTATCACTTCACCTGAAACATTGGCCTCTTCACTTTGATGGCAGTTCTTATTCCTCTCAGTCTTAATTATGGTGAAAAAAATATTATAGTAGTACGAATAAAAAACGAAGTCATCATGCTCACGTAAAGGCTATTACAGAAAAATAATGTACCGTAAATATAAACAGTTGGTAACTGGTAACTCTATACCCTAAAAAAAATATATATTACAATAAATTGCTAGTAACAAAGGGTACTAAATAATTTTGGATGAATGGAGAAGACAGACAGTAATGATGCTGATAAGTGGTGACGATGGCAACACATGGCAGGGCTGAACACCCGTTGTGATAGCACATCACTAGGGTCGGACCAGGATTCTTCCCCATGACGAGGTGCAGGGGAAATATGAAAAGAGGTACACATGGGAAACTTAAGCATGCAGTTCACCGCATTCGCTTATCAGATGAGCCTGTTTGTCCCTCTAACCGGATCTGGCCCTGAAGGGTTTATATTCGACGGCTGGGTGGGGGTCTCTTGATCATACAGAGCCACTCATGAGCGGGTGACCCTGGTCAGTCTCATGTTGAATGTCGTGACCAAGTAGGTTAACCCTAGGTCTGTACTGTCCTTGATAGGATATTAGAGGATTGAATGCTGCACTAAATATATGTTCTACGGATAATATAACGCAAAAATTATGTTCTGAAAATTTAACCTGAAGTTTCCACTACTCCATTGTCCAACAGGTCGAGAAAATTATCGGTACAACCTTCGCGCGAAAAAAATCTGACACCACAGGCTATGGCTATTACAAAATTCTATTTGATTCAGCCCCAGGTTAATAAACTTGGCTTCATGAGGAAGCCATATATATATATATATATATATATATATATATATATATATATATATATATATATATATATATATATATAATTACATGATTGACATTTTCTATACTCCGTTCGCCTTGATTTGTCGTCAATTTGCAGCCTCTTCATCTTGAATGTTTGAGCTGTATAGCACAAAACTTTGGTGCTAGTCAGACCGAAGTGCTATGGAAAGGATGTAGAGTCATAGTACTGTCCTGTTCTTCCAGTAAGCTTCGGAAAATTAACCTCATAAGAACGAAAATCAGAACCTTCTTGAGATGAATGAGATATGTCAGTACTGTTAGCATATACACATTTAGACCACGAAAAACTAATCGCTTCAGAAGATCACAGTGTATAGTGATCATTTACAATGTCATCGGCCCCCCCTCTCTCAAGATACACTTTTGACTGAACATTATAATTAAGAATGAGATAAAGGGAAGCACATGGTTAATGCCTACTGAGTGTTGGAGATTCATTAGGGCATTCAGTAAGTGCTTAGGTACACTCCATTTAGAACAGAACCACGATAGTTGACGTTACAGCCAGGTCCCCAGTTATACAGATTGATCCAGAGTCTCCATGCATATAAAGAATTGACTTTATTTTCAGGTATCTTCTAGAATGCCACATGTGTTTACAAGAGCTCGCCATGAGTAAGGAAGACGTATCCATATGTATTTTCAGAGTAAAGTAGAGCATGTTTTGAGAATAAAGTGACAGTTAAAAAATAGTGATCATTTTCAATACCGGTATGTAGGGAGACTTTTGGACCCCCTGTACTGCTAAGTAAATGGGGACAAGAGGGCCAGGGAGAAGAAGGCGAGCTGTAGCAGGAGAATAGCACTAGATTATGATGCTAGTCACGAAGAAGTGCTATGGGAAAGATATATAGCATCGTAATTTCTTTTTTCATCCACTGGGATACCGGATACAGGCTGCAAAAAAACGAAAAACTCCGCCAATTTCAAATAAGTGAACAATAGAATTCCGAAATAATGTTGCGAGATTTTTATTAGTTTGTTTACATATACCAGGCGCAAGAAAAAAATAACAAGGTAGTTTGCTTCCGTGTGTCTTTGATTTTTTTTTTTTTTTCACGGTTAAGGGAAGTGCTGACTGGAATTATACAGGCGAGAGAGAGAAAGAGAGAGAGAGACAGACAGACTGACAGAGAGAGAGAAACAGACAGACAGACAGACAGAGGCGGAGGGAGTGAGGTGGTAAAAGAGGGTGGACAAAGAGATAGACGGAAAGAACTTACAGAGAGAGAGAGAGAGAGAGAGAGAGAGAGATAGGCAGGTGGAGGGAGGGAGGGAGTACAGTATGTGGAGGGGCGAAGGATCAATAGCAAAGCAGGTGAGGAATGAAGTGCCGAGAGAGAGATGGAGGCCGATGAAGTGGTGGAGAAGGAGTGGGAAGAGGAGGAGGAGAAGGAAAAGAGGGAGGAGGAGGAGGAAAAGAGGGAGGAGGAGGAGGAAGAGGGGAGAAGAGAGGGAAAGAGGAGGGGGGAGGGAGAGGGAAAGAGAAAGTGTGGGTAAGAGGGAGGAAGAGAAGGGAAAGGAAAAGAGGGAGGGGGAGGGGAAGGGGAAGTGTGGGTAAGGAGGAGTGAGGAGAAAGCAAAAGTGGGGGAGGGGAAGAGGAAGTGTGGGTAAGATGGAGGAAGAGAAGGGAAAGGAAAAGAGGGAGGGGGAGGAGAATAGGAAGTGTGGAGGAAAGAGGGGAAGAGAGGGAAGAGGAAGTGAGGAAGAGGAGGAGGGGAGGGTGCGATGCGAAGAGGGAGAGGAAAGTAAGAGGAAAGGGAGAGAGAGAGGATAGGAAAAATGGAAGAGAGGGAGGAAAAGTGGAAGGCAGAGGAGAGGAGGAAGATAATGAGTGAAGGGAATGGAAGAAGAAGAAGAAGAAGGGGAGAGGAGGATGAAGGAAAGGGTAACAGGAAGTGAGGAAGAGGAGGACGAGTAGGGAAAGAGAAATTGGAGGAGGATAGGCGAAGGAACAGGAGGTGGGAAGTGGAGGAGAGGAAGGAAGAGAGGAAGGAGAGGGAATCATGACGAAGCGGAAGGAGAGGGAAAGAGGAAAAGAGAAAGGAGAGGGGAAGCAGGAGAAGAGGAAGGGAGGGGAAAGGGAAAGGAGATAAGGTGAAAGGGAAGAGGAAGAGAGGGAGGGAAGGAGAGGAAGAGGATGGGGATAGGGGAAGAGGAAGTGTGGAAGAGGAGGAGGGGAGAGGAAGAAGTGTGCAAGAGGAGGAAGAGAGAAGATGAGGAAGCGTTGAAGAGGAGGAAGGAGTGGAAGAAGTATGCAAAAGGACGAAGGGAGAGGAAGAAGTGTGGAGGAGGAGGAAGGGATAGGAAGATGAAGAGCGGGAGAGGAAAGGAAAAGAGGAAGAGGAGGAAGGGAGAGGAAGAGGAGGAAAGAAGAGGAAGGGAGAGGAAGAGGAGGAAAGAAGAGGAAGGGTAAGAGGAAAAGAACCAAGGCGAAAAGACGGGAGGTGTGCATGCAGGGGATGGGGAAGGGGCGGGGTGAGGGGAAAGAGGTGGGAGAGGGGAGGAGAAAGGGGAAGGAAAGAGGAGAAGGAGAGAAAAGAGGGAGGGAAAGAGAAAGAGAGAGGTGAAGAGAGGGGGCAGAGATAAAGGGAAGAGGGACTAGGAAAGAAGGCGGGGAGGGGAGGAAGAACTGAGAATGATGGTTAAGAAGAGGAGGAGAAGACGAAGCGAAAGAGGTTGGAGGGGTAGACAAGACGAAGAGGTTAAGGGAGGGAGGGAAAAATGAAGAAGAGAGGAGAGAACAAAAGGAAAGAGGGGAAGAATGGGACGTACTTGAAGGGGATGAGAGAGGAAAGAGGGGAAGAGGGCGACGGGATGGATATATAAGGTTGGGAGGAAAAGAATAGAGGAAGAAGAAGACGATGAAGATGAAGAAAAAGAGGGAGACAAAGAAGAAAACGATGAAGAAGAAAAAGACGAGGAAGGAGTGATGGGGGAGAGAAAAAAGATGGAGATGATGGAGGAGATGTGGCGTTGTGAAGGAGGAAGTGGATGGGGCGCTGCAAGAATGGGCTGCGAGATGAGGGAGAGCGACTGCGAGAACACATTTCCCTGAGATGATTCGGTCGCCCGGGAGAATGGAAAAAGGGAATGGAAGGAGTGGGAAGTGGTCATACGGCAGGGAGGGAAAAAACACACCCACGTGGAGAGAAAAACATGGAAGGAAATAAGCCTGCAGAAAAGAAAAAAAGATGTACGAAAATAAAACACGACTGGGAAAGGACACAGCGTGGAATGAAAATTATACCGTATATATAAGACTAAAATACGATATATCTGAACCCATTTCTATTTGTTTATAGACAGATTGATAGATAGACAGACAGGTAGAAAGACACACAGATAGACAGATATAGATAGACAGACATGGGATAATATGTGGAAAGACATATTACGTGGGAAAAATTAATTTCAAGGTAAGAAATTTTATATAAGACAAATTAGACATAAGAGAACTCTCACGGTATGACTAAAACTTGTATGGAACAATGGGAATAAAATAACGTGCCAAGCAAAATCATGCATAAGAAAAATCACATATTAAGGAAAGTTACACAAAATAGAAAGTCGGGTACCGGTAAAGGAAATTAAAATCTTTAAGAAGAAAAAATTTGCACAAAAAGAGAAAAACAATAGTGCACGAAAATTGCATTCGAAGAATAACATGGGCCCTGTAAAACAAATACCTCAAAGTCAAATGTCCACCCCTTACGGGATTATGGCGTCTGGCAATAGATAGATAGATAGACTATTGTCAGACGCCTAAATCCCGTAAGAGGTAGCAGGAAACAAGTCACCTCCATGCCACCTTGTCCTCTGCCATTTGGCTGCGCTCCCTCCAACTCACACTTCCCTCTCTCATAATCTTTCCACACCATCCCTCCATCTCATCCTTGGTCTCCCCCTCCATCTCACTCACGTACACTCTTCTACTGTTCTGGTCAGTCTCTCATTCTCCATCCTCTGCACACCGTAAAAAATAGATCACAAGCGACTTGAACAGCCTCGACGGCATGATATGTTGCTACTTGAAAAATGTATCTTCCACACACAAAATCATTTAGCCTAGTAAAGAGAGGCCATAGGGTAGAAAATATCCTTAAAGGGAGATTTCACGGTAAGAAAATATCTACAGATAGAGGTCATACGGTATGAAAATATCCGTAAAGAGAGGTCATACTGCATGAAAATATCTGTGAGGAGAGGTCAAACGGTAAGAAAATATGCATCAAGAGAGGTCATTCAAAAAAAAAAAAATAATAATAATAATAATGTCCCTAACTCACCAGTATATATTTGCTCGCAGCTTACACGCCTGTTCCAAGAGGGTTAGCCACGAATACATCGCCGCCATGCCGCCCTATTCCCCGTCATCAGGTTGCCCTCCCTCCACCTCATGCCATCCTCATTAATATTCATTATCTCCTCAGCTCATGTCTCCTCTTGATCCTCAGCCTTCCATTCCACTTCACTCACATATATACAGTACTTTACATTGTCAGTCTTTATTCAATCTCTCCAGGGGTAGACCACCTTAACTACTGACACTTTACAGCACATCCACATCAGCACCACAACGTTCCCGAACTTTTTTATTTGCCATTCTGTCCCTTCACGTAATTCCACATGCTTCTTAGGTAACTAACTTCCACTCCACTCACTCGTGACGTGAACTTGCAGCAAAGTCCAAATTTCATTTCCAGACTTAGTGTTGGCCTCATAATGCTATCGTGAAACGAATTTTTCATTTACTACGCTGGGTGGTAACCATATAGCCAAATATTGGCACCTGGTGGTTTTGTGGGTAATTATTGCGCTCCAGTCGGATTGAGTCGGTGAAGGTTTATATCCAAGGGGTGCTTGGGATTGATTGCTCATGTAATGCCACTCAGGGATGAGTGAGGCTGGGCACTCTCATCTTAAAGGTCGAGACCAACTGCCTAGCCCCGGGCTCCTACGCTCCTCAGGATTGGATGATGGATGGATGAAACGAATTTTACACTTTTATGCTTACCTCCCTATTCCTCACTACCCTCAATGTCCAGACAAAGGCAGGAGTATTTTCCCAAAGTTTGACGAGCACATAGGAAGGGGAGGGGGGGATCGAACCATTTGAATACAGTAGTAGAGATCGAGTTTCCATTGTACTTCGCCAGTAGTTAATTTTCTTCAGATACAACTGGGAAGACAGTTATTTCTTAGGATGTACCTGGCACCTTCTTTCCCCGAAGTACTCTTTCTCACACATCAACATTTACACTACCTTTCTTACTCATCACACTACCTAGAAATTTTAAGAAATTCACATTCTCAGTTTCCTAACCATTCAGCCTCACTATGTACTCCACTGTCATTTTTCTCAAAAGACTTTACTCTTTGCTACATTCACTGTCACGATCCGTCCTTGGAAGTGAAAGGAAGAAATAGTTGTACAGGTGGAAAAAATTAAGCATAATGGAACAAAACAAGATTCCATTAATTTGTAAACTGTGAAACCACTCAAAGAGCACATACCTCCGCCAACGACATTGACACCAAAATTTAAAATAATCGGGCAGTAATATTCAGGCTGTGCCATAATAAAAAGGCATGACTATCAGTCAGTCCGCAAACCTGCCCTATCTCGTACTGCTAGAAAAAAAAAATCCTGGATCCGCATCTGGATCCGGATCCGCCTAGAAAACTAATAAACTTTTCCGTGGCCAATGGGCTGCCCCTCCAGAAAATTTCATCGAAATTCGACGGTAACTTTTTGCGATATTTTGTGGAAAGTAACAGACAGACATGGGATATCATATAACCGTTCAACTTCGTTGGTGGAGGAATAAAGACTTGGCCATACTGGACATTTAGATATATCATGGGTTACGGAGAGAGAGGAAAAAAAATCATGAACCATCCACAAGTAAAAAAGGAAGGAGTGACCATTTGGTCCAGAAATATTAAAAGAAAAGTAAGAAGCCTGAAACTGTCAGATGATCATTTGACAGAAAAAAATATTTGCGTATCCTTAGCCCGCAGAAGAGTGATTAAATAGAATAAAATATAATGGCTAGGGGAAGGAGAAATCACTAAAGGTTCGTTCATCAGAAATAAGGTAAAGGAAAAAGTCATACCGCATCTCTGAATCTCAAAAAAAAAGTAACAAAAAAAAAGTGGAGGAGGAGGAGAGGGAGGGGGGGAGAGAAGAACGAGAAGAAGAAAAACTGGCCATACTATCAAAATGTTATACCTGTACACTGGGGAAGGACCAGAATCATACGACATTCCTTAGATCAGAATAGAAGGAAACCAATTCTTTCACTTTCACTTGACCGAGAATTTTGTCTTTTTGCAGTTTATTTCACATAGGTCAGTAAC
The DNA here is from genome assembly GCF_032717465.1 of Coenobita brevimanus. Lineage (NCBI taxonomy): Eukaryota > Metazoa > Arthropoda > Malacostraca > Decapoda > Coenobitidae > Coenobita > Coenobita brevimanus. Next base: position 7,586,200 of record NC_137060.1, read on the forward strand.
AGAAAAAGATAATGTCTCTCCTAAGCACTTCTTCGTGACTAACAGCAGTAGTACAGTAGTAGCAGTAGCTATAGTACTAGGCTCTCGTGAACTCAGTGAGCTGCAGGCTGAAGCTGCCCTTCTGACGTCCACTATCCTCCTTCTGGGGAATAAGGAAGTAGAATAGAGATGTTTGTAAAACCCGGCAGTTGGGCTGCCTGGTCAAATTGGTGTCACAAAGTGAAGGCGTCCTTCTCCAGCACCTGTCCCGGGATCAGACTGAAGGAGTGATAATGCGCGAAGTTAACAAAAAAACAAAACAAAAAAAAACAAAAAAAAACTATAGCCTATAGAATGAGAAAAGAAGTGGCCAAGTGCGAAGGAAAAAAATATAATAAAACCATTTAGGTTGAGAGAAAAGGACGACAATACTGGAAGGCAATAAATCATGAAACCGTCCTGGATGGGAGAGGAAGGTGTGGTATTACGTGAGGGAAAAAGAAATAAAACCGCGTAAGATGAGAGAGGATGGGCAGGTCATCCGCGAAGTGAGGGAAAGAAAAAAGAAAATCATAAAACCGACCCTGGATCAGAAACGAAGGAGGTGTCATACTAGAGCGAAAAAACTCATAAAACGGTCCAGGATCAGAAATAGACGAGTAGTAATTTGCGAAGGAAAAAATCATAAAACCGTCCTTGGATCGGAAACGAAAGAGTTGTTATAATCGAAGGAAAAAAATCATGAAATCGTGTTAGGTGAGAGAGGAAACGGCGATCACACACGAAGGGTTAAAAATTCAAAAACCGTCCTTAAATCAGAGGGGAAGTAGAGGAAGTTTGAATCGTCAGTGGAGGGGATTAGCATAAGGTGCCGGATAAGACAGGGATATAAAAGTTGATCTCCTTCTTCCTCCTCCTCTTCGCCTTCTCTCTCACACCCGCTCCCAACCGTACTGTTTAGTCCAGTTTGCTTTTCCCTCTTTCTTCGCCTCGTCTTCTCCCTTTCTTGGAAGATTTCGTAGTAACTCCTTCTTAGTGGTTCATTTTGCCTATTACACTTTAACCTCCAAATATATGCAACCGATGCAAAAAATATGAGCATCGTTAAGTTCCCAGAGAAAATGGACCACACATCCACTTACTCCATCACCGAAGTCATGAATATAAAGTGTAAATCTTATTCTACTTCGTTATTGATTATTTCGGAGTGCACTGCGCAGTTGACCCTTGTGGGGTGTGGTGCGGTGAGGATCTGTCCCTTCTCCCCTTGAGGCTAAGATACGAATAAATGTATGTGTGTTTGGATAAGTAAATTGAGAGTGTGTCGACCTGTCTTGTCTACCCCCCTTTCTTTGGGGGAAGCAGCCTAGGTATATAGATAAGACAGATACTGTAGTGTGTTCTCGCCTTTGGCCTGAGTATGTGATTTCTGCCTCATTTTGACTCCCATGTACAGAAGGAGAATTACAGTCGTCGACATAAATGCTGAACTTTTTGGTTTGGGTTTTTGATTGTTACGAGAAATAAAATGGAAGTGAACATTCAGTCTAGGAATCCAACGCTAAGACCATCAGCACTCAACAAACTTTTTTTTTTTTTCAGAATACTTGGCAAAACTTTCATATTTTTTTGCATATATGGTGAACCGATGTTATTGTCCGCCATTGTCTATAACGTACGACAGAAAAATACCAGTGCTTCTTGAGTTAACCTCGGCATAAACTATCCTCAGTATACGAGCCACGCAAAAAAAGAAAAATAATAATAATAATAATAATGGTAAAAATAAATAAAAAAATTCAGGGTTCGCGGAGCAAGAAAGGATGTTATGTTCTGAGTGGTGTGTGTGTGTGTGTGTGTGTGTGTGTGTGTGTGTGTGTGTGTGTGTGTGTGTGTGTGTGTGTGTGTGTGTGAGAGAGAGAGAGAGAGAGAGAGAGAGAGAGAGAGAGAGAGAGAACGAAATGAACAGTTTATATTCGATTTTAACAAAGTTGGGGGAGGGGCTGAGAGGCAGTCAATGAACAAACGTATTATTTTTTATAACAATAGGCGAAATATTAACGTCACTGAGGTAAGACACACGATGACCAGCCAAGGAATACACCAGCTGTTTTTAGAACAATAAGTCAAAGGTCATGGTCACAAGACAAGGTGATCTTTAAAAAGTTTGATCTGCATGAGGCAAATTTGGTGGAAGTGTTATGGGTCAGTCAATAACGAGGCGATGCAATGTAGAAACAAATCAGTCAAAGGTCAGAGTCACAGGCCAAGGTCAGATTTCGACCTGAGTGTCTGTGTATATACAAAATTACTAAAATATTTTTTCTTATCTTATCTGGATCAAACTGAGTGGATGAGTTGATGATCGCCTATTAGAATGACCTATTGTTCCAGACCAGTAAGTTAAAGGTCAAGGAACAATGGCAAGGTCAACTTAAACAGTTTCTATTCGATGCAGACTAAACTTTGTGGAAGGGTTAAGTGAAGCCACTGATGAAGTGGTTCGATTTTTTCGTGATCAATCAGTCAAAGGTCAAGGCCACGGACAGGTCAAAGGTCAAGGTCGCCGGACAACATTTGCTTAAACTATCTATCTATCTATCTATAGCCCGACGCCCTAATCCCGCAAAGGGTGGCCGCAGACAAAACGCCTCCAAGTCACTCTGTCACCCACCATTTGACTCCCCTCCCCCCAACTCACCCCCCCCTCCCTCATATACCTCTCAACTCCATCCCTCCATCTCATCCTCGGTCTACCCCTCCCTCTCCCTCCCTCCACCTCACCTACATACACCCTCTTAGTCAGTCTTTCATTCTCCATTCTCTCCACATGTCCAAACCACCTCAGTGTATTTCTCCTAATCTTTTCAACCACTGTTTTGATTAATTAGAACCAAAACTGATGGAAGGCCTCAAGAATGAAGAAACCTGATTTATGAGGGTAATGTGTTAAAGGTCAAGGTCACCGAGAAGAGCCAAATATTCTGCCATTTGACCTGTTGGTGGGAGTGAGTTTTGCACTCCGAATGCTCCTCCTCCTCCTCCTCCTTGTCATCATCATCATCATCATCATTCTTTTTCTTTTCTTCTTCTTCATCATCTTCATCAACTTCTTTTTCTTCTTCAGTTCCTTCTTTTTTCATCCACAAGAGATTTTTTTTACTGCACACGAAGAAGCTTCCCATATTATTTTAGCTTTCAGGCTCCCCCTTCCTCACACACGCTGACAGGTTCACACTGCACACACCTGCCTGCACGCACCTACTCTACATTTTACAACACACCACCTCATCCCCTCTCGCCTTGACCTTCCGCATTCCGCACACCTGCCTCCACACACACACGCTGACGAGGCCACATTCTTCATATCTGCCTCCACTCTCTCTCTCTCTCTCTCTCTCTCTCTCCACGTAGTCAAATATTTTTGCCAGGCGTGGTGAGAAAGATTTTTTGAGAGGTTGACTTTGGAGGTGAAGGAAACGAAGACAATGTTGGCCCACCGAATCGCCGGAAAGACGCCCTCGGTGGAGTTCATATTCTTTACGCATTCAAACAGGTGACTTATTTTTCGTCTTATTCAAAGATGATGGGAAGCCCTCACGCGGTGGCACGGACATGACCGGGTGATGGAACTGTCTAGTTATACAAACATCCCTCAAATCCACATCCGCCGAAAGGAGGTTGGTATACGGTAGGACCAGGTTGAGTTCAGCATGCAGTCCACTTGGTCCACATCCAAGCGGAACGGAAGAGGAGCACTGTATATGTGGACCACCCTGTATAATCTGTGTATGAAGCCATGAGCAAAAGTTCACCGACAGTTCTCTGCCAACAACGATTTCTGTCTGCCTTATTCCTCATTCTTCTCCAAGCGACAAGCAAATCCCTCCTTCTCAAATGTCTTTTGTTGTGTGCTTCTTACTGCTATCACGCAAAAATAGTTCATATAACATCTTCCACTGCTCAGTTGGCAAAGAAGTGTCAAGGAACCTTTGCTTATGGCTGTATCTTTAAGGCAATAGTACGAATATTAATCATACACGTGCAGTAAAGAAAAAAAGTTTGTAAGGCTTCAGACCAACAAACCTGAACTATAGTGATAGGCTGTATACAGGGTGTCTCAGGAAACGTCTGCCAATTTTATGATGGTTATTCTTTGGCTAATTCTGAATAATAAATGCTATATCAACTCGGGCCCATTCTCAACCATTATGGACACTGAGTTACTGATGACCTAATGGGGGCAAAATGGTCTCCCTTGAAATTCCCCCAAAACCTCATCAGTAATTGTAGTTTCGTAAATGGTTAAGACTTGGACTGATGTTGATATAGCACTTACTATTTGAAATAACTCCTGACAATTGACAGATACATCCTAGGACACTGTATGACAAATGGCTGTCTACTATTCAGCAGAAAAATGCCCTCAGTGCAGCTCAGGATATTGACTGACAAACACACGACCAGTTCCCTCACATGACTAAGATCTGTGTTGGGAGGAAGGACAAGGAAAGCTGTGATTTGTATAAGCAGGAAAGCCAAGGAAAGCCAAGATATTTTTTTTAGCAAGGACACGGAAAGCTGTGATTTGTTGGCAGGCAGGAAAAGGAAAGTTATGATTTGTGTATGCAGGGAGAACAAGGAAAGCTATGATTTGTGTAAGCAGGGATAACAAGGAAAGCTAAGATTTGATTTAGCAAAAAGGATATGGAAAGCTTATTCCTTCAGAACAGCTTTTAAATGAGAGGAAAATTTATCGTTGTATGAATTCTACACATATTTACAGGAATGAACGAGTGAGAACCTTTCCTTACAGAATTGCTCTTTCGCTAGACACCGACACAAACCCCCCCACCCACCCACGAAACCCACCCGACACAACCATCTCACTTGACTCCCACCCACTAACCCCACCTTGCACACCACACCACCCTCGACACCATTCCCACCGTACTCCACACGCCACCCGCACCCCCACTCCACACACCAACCCCCAACTCTGCCCAACAAACCACACCTACCCGAACCCACCAACGAAACACATCCTACACACCAAACCCACCCCTGTCCCACCCAGTAATCCCACATATCATCCTCACCCCCACCGACCAACCCCACCACCACCACCCTCACTCACCTCTACGGCACCCACTAACACACCCCCACACCACCCACTAAATCCCTCCATCCCACATATCCCACATACCAAACCGACCCCACCATCCCCCTCCCCTCCGCTGAGTCTTTGTGTGTCTGCAACTAAAGCTCTCGTAAATAGAAATGTCAACATGTCTTCTTGTCTTTGGTTCCTTCCTACACTTGACTTTTTTTTTTTTTTACTTGTCCCCTCCCATCGAGTTGACAGTTATCCCACTTTTATATTTTCTCTTGCCTTTGTTCCTGAATCTTACCTTAGGCTGGAAAGTGAGTCAGGACGATGATGATGATGGTGATGATGATGGTGATGATGATGATGATGATGATGATGATGAAGACGACTCCCCCCTCCTACCACCCCACGAGCGTCTTTACGTAACTCATTGCTTGCTCCAGCCTTTTTAACTGTAGTTCCCGTAAGAGGAGTGTCATTTTCTTTTTCTTTTTTCACCTTGGCTGCTTCCTTCACTTGACTTCTTACCTCTTATTCTCCCGCCCTACCCTCAACCTCCACACTCCCCCCCCACCACCACCATCCCCTTCTCCACCTCCAAAAGGAGATTTTTGTGCACCTCACTGAGCCTGTTATCTGTAGCTTTGGTTCTTGTAAATACACGGTGGTCTGTAAACAGCGCTCCACTATAAACTCACCAGTGTGCCTCGTATGTGTTGCAGGAACAGCTCAGTTTGGTGGTGTGGGCGTGAGTGTGGCGCTAGAAGTAAGAAATGAGTATATGATTCAGGATAGACATTGATAATACTGGTTGACCAGTTCGGGCAACACAGGAGAGATGCCCGGCAGAGTGGAAATGAAGCATTATACTTGAAGCACCCAGTATATCAGCACGGCTTCTCCTCTCAGCCTCTCTCTGTCTCTTTCCCTTTTAAATATATATTTTGTGTATTTCTCTCCCCCCCTCCTCCCCCACTCCCTCCAGGCACCCAACCACCCCTTCATGGGTCTTTCTCTAATTCAATGGGTCTGATCTCTGTAACTTAGGCCCTCGTGAAGCGAAATATCAGCATGTCATTTCTTCCCCTCTCAGGTTGCCTCTTTGACTATGACTTTTAATATTCAGCTATTTTCCTTCCCCCCCTCTGTGCTCGTTCATCTTTCACCGACAAAAGCACTTTCTCCAGGCTGCTAACCCTTTCAACGCTGGAGGAACTTTAGAATTTTTTCCCATCTAGTACCAGACTGTTTTACTGAACTGAAAACTGAGTTATAAGAGCCTGAGTGACAAAAGAGAAAAATCAAAATATCTTCTCTCTTCAGGCTTCTTCTCTCACGTTGACTTTTCTTTATTTCTTTTTTCTTCTACTTTTTGCCTCCCTCTCGCATTCTTTCATCTCACAGGCAAAATCTCTACATCCTCGTATACTCTTTCTCCTAGAATCCTGTGACCCAGGCTTGGCTTAATAAAATCTTGCATTAGCCGGAATACCGTATTAAACAAGGCACGACCTGGAGATGCGAAAAGAAATAACATATCTTCTCGTTTCAGTCCGCCTCTTTCACTCCGACGTTTTTCATTTTTCTTTTTCCCCACTTTTTGCCCCCCACGCGCACTCCTTCATCGCAGGGATAAAAGCTCTTTCTCCAACCTCGTTAACCCACTCACGGTCGAAGCAATTCTAGTATTTTATTCCAGCTTACGACAGACGATTTTACTGTGCTGAGAATGACTCTTAGGAGCCTCAGGCAGACAGCAGAAACATCAACATTTCTTCTCTCCTCTTGTTTCGTCTCGCTCACCTTCACTTTTTTTTTTTTTCTTGTACATTTTGCTTCCCTCTCACACTCCTTCATTTCTCAGACAAAAGCCTCTCTCCCCCTGCGTCAACCTTCTCATTTTTGGGTCATAGACGCCTTAGAGAGATAGCAGAAAATATCAGCAGTTCTTCTCATCTCAGTCTGTTTCTTTCACTCTCGCTTTTTCGTGTTCTTTTTGTTGTATTTGTTTTCCTCCCTTCCGCACTCCTTCAACTCTCGCAGACAAAAGCCCTCCATCCACGTCTACTGCTTCTGTAAGGTTCCTGTGATACACACTTGGCTGAATAGAATCGTCATGCATTAGCTGTAGTTCTGTATTAAAGGCGACACGGCCACGACAGGTGAAGACAAATAACATTATCTTCTCATCTCTGTCCGCCTCTTTTACTTTATTTTTTTCCTTTGCTCGCGACCCCCTTCATCTCTCACAAACAAATGTTCTCTCTCGAGGCCGCTAACTCTCTCAAAGTACGGACAGCTCTGATCTTCTAACCCAGCAAATGACAGACGATTGTATTCAGCTGATTATGAATTACAGGAGCCTTAGCATACTAGAAAAAAGAGAAAATATTAACATTTCTTCTCATTTGTCTGCTTCTTTCGCTTTTTTTTTTTTTTTTTTTGCCTCCGTACCATACTCCTTCATCCCTCACAGACACTCTCTCCATCCTCATATATTCCCTCTCGTAGCTACCTATGACCCATGCTTGGTTAAATAAAATTGAGTTGCGTTAGCTGTAAAACTGTGTTAATTAAGACACGACCACGAGAGGTGAAGAGGAATTACATATCTTCTTCTCTCAGTCTGCCTCTTTGACTTTAGCTTTTATCTTTTTTCTTTTTCATTTTTTTTCCTTGCCTCCCCCGCACACTCCTCTCCTCTCTCAGACACTCTCCATCGTGCCTGTTTGTCCTCTAGTTATCGACATACCTCTTGTAATCTATTTCAGCTAATGACAGACGCATTTACTGGGCTGAGAGTGAGTCATACGAGCCTGAGACAGCGAGCAGAAATATCAACACGTCTTTTCTGAATTTCTCTCTCACCTTCATTTTTTCTTTTTTCCGTGTACTTTTTGTCTTACTCCCGCGCTCCTTCATCTCTCACAGACAAAAGCCCTCCATCCTGGCCTTTTCTGCAGCCGCCCCAGCAGCCACTCGACCGGCTTAACAACACCCGCCACGAAAACGAATATTTTTCTCTTTCCCAATTTTTCCGTCTGCCTCAAGTGGGAGCAAGGCCACTCTCCTCGCTGCCGCCCGCCTCTCGCCCGGCCAGAGCTGCGCCAAGGCACTTAATATTACGGATTTCATACCTACTTACTGCCAAAATTCTCTAACTTTGATTTTATCGTTTAGTAAGGGGTGGTGGTGGTATGAGTAGTCGTAGTCGTAGTAGTAGTAGTAGTAGTAATAGCAGTAGTAGTAGTGGTAGTAGCAGCAGCAGTAGTAGTACCGGTAGCAGCAGCAGCAGAAGCAGTAGTAGTATTGGTAGTAGTAGTAATAGTAGTAGTAGTAGTAGTAGTAGTAGTAGTAGTAGCAGTAGCAATAGTATCAGTAGTAGTAGTACCGGTAACAGCAGCAGCAGCAGTAGTAGTAGTAATGGTAGTAATAGTGCTGGTAGTAGTAGTAGTAGTATTAGTATCAGTTGTTCTTTTTGTTGTTGTTCTTGTTTTTACTGTTACTGTAGCTCCAAGTTCTAAATTGTGAATAGTGAACTGCAGGCTCAGACAGCCCTCCCGCAGGCCACCATCATCCTTTCGGAGGATAGGGAGAGTGCTAAGGGACGTTTGTATAACCAGGCAGAGGAGCCGGAAGGTTATATCGGTGCCACCACATGAAGGCGTCCCTCTCCAGCACCCTAATATGAGATACGGGGTTTACATAAATGCCCCTCATCTCATTCTCCATCCCTCAAAAAGATGATGATGGAATGCAGCAGAATGGCGGCTTCAGTCTGCAGTCCAGCGGGTTCACGTTTAAATGAGAGTGTGACAACAACAATAAGAACAACAACAGCGACGACCAAAAAAAAAAAAAAAATAATAATAATAATAATAAAAACAATAGTAATAATAACGTCATAGTAGGGAAGGGTTTATGTAGGTCCACAGCAGAATATAAGAGTTTAGAGGTATACTCCACTTAGGCCTATTCTAACTTGGCCTATATCTGCCATCTCTCCATCTTCAATGCCGAGCTATAGCAATAGATTTGGAGTGCAATATGATGCTAGTCGGGGAAAAGTGCCATGGAAAGGATGTAGAGTTCTAGCACTGTCTCTCTGTCGTCGAGCTACATTAACTAAGCTCCGAAAGGGCGAAAAGTTGAACCAAGTTAAGGTGAAAGAACTACAGTTGAAAAGAAAGAAAGAAAGAAGAAAAGAGTTAAACTAAGAAAAGAGATAATAGGGATGTTCCAGACTCCTTGACCGTGACAATTATCCTCAAAAATAGGCAACACTACACTGCCGCAACTCTCCACCTGACGATGTAAATACCCCAGACCTCCCTGCACACCTAACCAATTGCATAACCCCCCGCCCCTCTGTATAACACACAGGCATTAAAACAAAAAAAAATCAGTAGTTTATCCATGGTAATAATGAAGTTATGAGCAGATTTGATGAAATTATGACTCGTGCTTTTTTCATTTAGGCAGCCATTTTTATGATTACATAATAGGTATTCATGAAACTTCATACATAATTAGATATTCATATAATCATTTATCATGCAAAATTTTTGCCTCCTAGGTGTAACAGTTGCAAAGTTTTAATAGAAAAATGCGCCGAGCCCTTCAGATTCCTTGCGTAGGTCACACTGAAATCTCTGAAAAGTTACTTTTTTTTTTTTTTACTTTGTCAATATTAAAGAAAAAAAAAACACTTAAGACACAGCATTCTACCTACCAAAGGGCACCAGTTCACTATAAGACACATAACTGTAAAATTTCATGACCATACAGTGAATACTTTCTGAGTTCTGGCCCGGAAACAAAATCTCTACGTCACCTACTGTTGTTGATCCCAGTGATAACAACACCCTTTTCTGACTTCGTCAGGTGGAGGGTAGAAATCTTCATAAAAATGGCCTGAAGGTAGAAAAATATACACAAAAGACGCCATCCGTAAGGAAAGCCTAGTATCGGGTACAACTATGTCAGGCTAGACTATATTTTCAATTTCTATACTTATGTTACTCTAACTTGACCAAAATTCGCCATGTCCCCATCTTGAATGCTGAATTGCAACAACAAACTAATACAAAAATATGATAACTATACTCGTTTACCCTAACATGATCTGGATTTTTGTCCTTTTCCTGCATCTTTCATGTCGCTCAGTGACGGAAAAATACAATACTGTGGCTCTACATCCTTTCCGTACCACCTTTTCGTGACTAGTTCCACATTTCTCTGTTAACCTGTTTTTACAAATCAGCATTCAAGGTGAAGAGATGACAGTGTTAGACCAAGTTAGAGTAAAATAAGCCTAGTCATGTGAGCGCAATGGAAAGAATGTAGAACCGTTGTACTGTCTCATTTTACCACTCAACTGCATGTAATTGCCTGCCAAGGGACAAAAATCTAGCCTAAGTCAAGGTGAAGAGAGCAATGCACATTCATTGCCCAAATTCACTCCTGACTGCATAAAATTGTTGACTGTGACAAGAACTAACTCTCCCATTGCCCTCTGTCTCCTACGGTCGTATTCTGCGTGACATAGGAGGTTTCGTAGCACCCCTTCCTTCGTTCATTTTGCATTTACCTTAGCCTTATCCTGTACGTAGTAGTAGTAGTAGTTGTTCCCTAGGCAGTCTGGCCGAATAGCCCCGAGTCCCTTACGAAGGCCATGGCCGAGACCGAGCTTTCCCACAGAGCTCTCGAAGAGTGTATGTTGTGTTGCTGGAGTAGGTGATTGTGTGCAATGCAGTCTTCCATAATGTGCTTAATAGTATGGGGTGTTGTGCTGCATCCTGGACAGGCATCAGCGACTGAGTCATCTAGACTCTTTTGGTAGCTTAAGAGGGCTGGATGGTGCCCACATCTCAGCCTGGCCAGGTGGACCCTGTCTTCACGAGGAAGATAGGATTCAGAAGGGTGGATGCCAGGAGGCCGTGCATGCAGCTGTGTTGTCTTAAGTGACTGAATGGAGCGGCGAGTGATCTGGGTGTGGATACGCTTCTGGAAGCTGGTCTGATGTGGGCGAGGGGGTAGAGATGACAGTATTTGTGCATGGTATCGTGTGCCAGGTGTTGTTTTGATGTTCCTTGGTGTGGGTGGATGTGCTGCATTGTAATACAGTGGATGTTGTGGGTTTGTGGAAGCTGCAGCAAGAAACTGGGTGCCTTTCATGTCTAGGTGATCCTTGACTTTGAGGACTTTGGTTTTTTGATGTAGGTGGTCTGTGTGTGTAGTAGCTGTGCAGCCTGTGATTATTTTTAGGGCCTTGTTCTGTATGGTCTGTAGAGTGTTGTAGTGTGTTTTGGTGAGGTTAGAAGCCCATGCAGGGCTTGCATAATTCATCACTGAACGTATGTATTGTTTGTATACTGTGGTGGTGGTTTCTTTGTTGTGTCCGAATGTTGTATGGGCAAGTGGCCTCAAAGCACTGAGTCTTGGTGTTATTTTTTTTTTAATGTTTGTGATGTGTTGTTTAAATGACATTGATGTATTGTATGTTACACCAAGGATTGTGTGTGTGTGTGTGTGTGTGTGTGTGTGTGTGTGTGTGTGTGTGTGTGTGTGTGTGTGTGTGTGTGTGTGTGTGTGTGTGTGTGGTAGGGGAGTGATGTTTATGGTGAGGTGTGGGATGTGACTGTGTTCTGCTGTCCAGTTTGTGAGAAGGGTCACTGTAGATTTGGCTGGGGCTATTTTGAGCCTGTTTGTGGTGAACCATTCGTGTAGTGTGTTGAGGTAAGGTTGAATGCTGCTTGCAGCTGTGTTTGCGTTTTGGTGCGTACATGTAAGTGTTATATCATCTGCATAGAAAGCTATGTGTATCTGTGGTGTGTGGGGTGTGGGTATGTCGTGCATGTATAGGTTAAAGAGTGTAGGGGACAAAAGAGATCCTTGGGGAACACCGTTTGTGAAGTTTCTGATGTTAGAAGACTGACAGGCAAATGTTACGTGTGCACATCTGCCTGCTAAGTAGTTTGCCAGCCATCTTTTTGTGTTATTGTGCATGTTTGTGTTGAGTATTTTGTTTGTGAGGCTGTGGAGGGGGATGGCATCAAAAGCTTTGCTGATGTCTAGTGTGATTAGGAGTGTTCTGTGTGGTGACCAAGCTGAATTCATGCCATCGAAAACTCTCTGTGTAAGGTCTGTTAGCAGGGTGTTTGTGGAGTGTAGTGGCTCAAAGCCATGTTATGACTGGGCTAGGGGAATGTGATGTGTGACTAGTTGTAATACCAGTTGTTCAGTGACTTTAGAGGGGGTGCAGAGGAGTGTGATGGGGCGGTGTGAGGAGGGTAACGTGGGGTCTTTGTTGGGTTTAGGGATAGTGATGATAATGCCATGCTTCCAGATGTTGGGTATTATGTTGTGTGAGTAGCTGTAGTTTGATATGTGAGTGCTTGTATGCCTTGTGGTCCAAGGTGTTTAAGGTGAATGTTGCTTATGTTGTCTCGTCTACAGGCAGAGGAGTGCTTGAGGTTGTTAATGATGTGCTTCGTCTGGTTGTAAGTGAAAGGTGCGTAGTCTGGTTCTGTGGGGAACTGTCTCTTACGTCGGATGATACGTCAGTCTTCGGGATGGGGGCTTAGAAAGGCTGACTTGTGAAGAGTGATTGATGAGAGTGTTTGCTTGTTGTTTGTTTGAGGGTATGGTGTCTGTTGTTGTGATGGCAGCGTGTGATTGTGTGGTGTTGCTGTTGGAAAGTGTGATGCTGTTTAGTGTTTTGTAGAGTTTGCTGATGTTTGTTTTGTGGTCAAATGTTTGGAGGTAATTTTTCCAGTTTAGTGTTTGCTGTTCTGATATTTTATTGTTTATTTGAGTGTTGAGTTCTTGTATTTGTTGTGCGGTGTCTTGTGTATGGGGTGTTGGGGAGTGTCGCAGTGTGTCCCGTTGTCTGATGAGCCCTTGAATTTCTTGTGTAAAGTTGGGGTTGTGTCTCTTTCTGTTGCCTTTAGGGATGTCTTTTGTCTGCGTTTTGTATAATTGTATTGCAAGTGTGCACAGCGGTGTTGATGTGTGCACAGCGGTGTTGATGTGATGGGTGTACTGTTTAGTATGTTATTTATATGGCTTTAATACTGACTCACTTTACATTAAGGATATACATAAGGATAATGAGGTTTGATGCCAAAAGAAGTCACCAACGAATGGATCTATACCGAAGCCTCCTACGCTACAGAGAATTTTCCAAGTCCACATGCGCCAGGTCAGAATAAACTATGAATTTCTAACACATTCATTGTCTGAATTCACCCCTAAGCTGCAACCGATTGTCCAACTGTAGTAAGGATTAACGCTGCCACTGCCTTGCGTCTTTCATGTATTCTACGTTAGGTCAGAACATAAATATTTCTCTATCAATGCCAGAATTCACCTCTAAGTTCAGTAAGTCGTCTGTCGGCAGCAAAAACAGATTAAATTGATTTGAAAATGTTACCGCGTAATATGCAAATAAATCGTTAAAGAAGGGGCCCTACAAACCCTCCAACGCCGCCTAGAATACGTCCCATCTCTCTCTCTCTCTCTCTCTCTCTCTCTCTCTCTCTCTCTCTCTCTCTACCAGACCTCTCCACCAAGCGCCATAAAATTGTCTGCCGGTAGCAAGAACACAATAAAAACAGACTCAATTATAGGGTAATGGTTATCCGAATATATTCCGAACTCCTTAACTATAGTGGTTTGTTTTCACCTGACAAAGATCCCTAACCCCTCTTCAGCACAGGTGATGGGCAAATGTGGTCAGACTGGAGGATAAGTTCGACAAACAAGGAGATTGTCATACCGTTAGACCGCCGCTCATTACGTTGTGAGAGTGGCCCAGTTCGTCAGATGAGAGCAACCCGGATGTACCAGATTTATCCTCTGACGTTAGCGACAAGACAAAAGTGAAAATGTAAGGAAGGATGATGTGTCTAACTCCTTCATTAAAAAAGCAATCTTCTAAGCTTAATAAAATCGTCTGTCGATGACAAGAATAGGAAAAAAATCATAGGGGAAGGGTTAAATCAAGGCCACAACGAGAAGTCTCCCTTAAACCGAATAAAATCGGCTTGCAGCAGCACGCATTAAAAAAAAAAAGTGGTAGTACAAAGTGCATCATTTTTCTAGAACTTCACTATTTTAATACACTGAAGAAAATATCTGGCTCGAGCATGAGTTAATGTTGTTGTTATTGCCGTATCCTCAGGCTCATCTAAAATATGAACCCGGAGGACTGCAGACTTATTTTTTGAATTGAACGCGACTTCAGTGGTCACTCTTCATCTGAACAATCTGCTTGCATCCCTCCACCACTATGGCGGGAGCGTAGCACCCGTCTAGCATCAAACTCTCATCCCATTTTTATCCAGCTCTCTAATGCTAGAGTTAACATTTATCCCCAATCCTTCATGTATGCAACACGTCAGCTCTGGAACTGTCTTCCCCTGTCTGCATTTCCTACTGCTTATGACTTCCAGTTTTTTAAATGCAGTGTGTCCAGATATCTCGAAATGAACTGATCTTGAATTCGACTCTGTAATCTTGCTTGTATTTTTTCTTTGCGGAAACAATCTTGCGGGCTTCTAGGATTTGGACCCTTATTCCCTGCATAAAAGAAATCTCGCCATTCTTCCACAGTTCATCTTCATCATTGGGAATAAAAAAGGAGTTGAGGGACGTTTGAATAACCAGGCAGCAGAACCTCCCAGTCATTTTGGTGCGACCACATGAAGGTGTCCCTCTCCAACATCGTAAGTAAGGATGATAAATATTAAATCGTTCAGGAAGATTCTGTTTGCACTTCCATTGCCAGAATGAATAAAACTTCATGTGGCTATACAAATAAAATAAATAGAAACGCCATTGCACGGAGCTCTATTCAAAGCTAACTAAAATCATTTGGTTGAAGCATGAATAAAGAAGCAATACATCCAAGAGAGGCTGATGTTGTGTATTTCTAGCCCCTTGACCGCTCCCAAAGAGGAGAAAAATCGTTTGGCTGTGGCAAGATTATGGCAGAACAAAAGACGTCCCAATAGTAGGGAAGCGGCAGTAGTAGTAGTAGTAGCAGTAGTAGTATACCCAGGCTCATATATGACGAGTGAACCCGGTAGACTGCAGGCTTATATTGACCTTTCCCTGCAGTCCACCATCCTTTTTTCATAATGAAGTAGTTGAGGGACATTTTTATAACCACTGAGTCGCCTTTTTATATCATACCACCACATGAGGAAAGCGACCCTCACCAGCCTCAGAGACGGGCTGAGCGGAGGATGATCCCACCTCCTATTTCAAGCCAAGTTCCTACTAAGGCTACGTCCACACTAAATGCTTGCTGGCGAGGCCGGAGTTCTACACCACTGCGACCCACAGAAATTCTCGCTCACCCTTCCGCTTCCAATGGGGCCACTTATATGGGTTAAAGTGATGCAAAACTCTCCCCAGTACCCGCCTGCGCCAGCACGCATTTGATGTGGACGCGCACTTACTCTGTCATTTGATAAGCATTGACCCACAATTACAATTTCTGAATATCAGCATAAATATTAAGGAGATTAATTCATAACAAAGTCCAAAGAAATACTTATAAAACAAATTATAGCTGGACTATTTTCAACTGATAAAGATAACCACATGTTGTCTGACTGGAGGGTTGATTTGAGTAGTGCCCAAGGAGACTCTTTCCAGTCATAATTAACGCTTCCCGAATTTCATACTAGCACAACTCAGGATTGAAGGTCAGTATTCCAGTTCTGTCAGATGCAATCCAACAGATTATGGTGTTGAAGCAATTTAGTTCCACACCACGCTTTTTTTTTTCTTTAGGCTACAACGAGGCCATTTATTCAAACATTACATTTAATATTTTTAGTCTGTTCAATTTAACAGTGCTAAAAATAGCCATATCCCTATCTTGAATGCCGACCTACAATAAACTATTAACACGAATATGCTGGTGGTCACGAAGAACTGCTATGGATGGATGCATAGCCAGTGTATTGTCCTATTCTGCCAATGAACCACGAGTAATAAACAGTAAAGTAACCAAAACCTTCGCCATGATAACGTGAAAGAAATGTAGTAGCATGGGGATCAGCTATACGTATACTTAACCCTCTCTGCTAGAAAAGTATCTCCTAACCAGAATATAAGTATCCAGAGGTAGCGACTTCTTGTAAAAACCCGATCTATCTGGCCAAGTAGACCAGTCGACCACAAGTAAGCAATTGCTTCTGCACGGCCGTCTTACAGGTACAACGCAGTACACACACCGTGGAGGGAACCAGCGGCCCCTCGTCGTTTACAGCGCCTCCTACCCTACGACGAAGTGCTGGGAAATATAAGGTTTGTCTCGTGGGCAGATGCGGCAGCTGCATCCCTCCACCCAGAGTACACAGCGACACCATGTGAAGGCTCCTTGTAAGTTTCATGGTAACAAAAACAGTATATAGCAAAATGTATTCTGGAAATTTTGTAACACTTCTACCTATGCGATATATTCAGCACAATCCATTTCACTATCATCTTTTACATTTTTCACGTTAACTTTGTCGATATGAAGACGATATACGGTAAATAACATACAAAGGAATGTTAGCGATGTAAAATGTAATATAAATTGCTAAGAAAAAGGTGCTACGAAGAGTCGTATGCCACCTGGAAATGCGGCCCAGGGAAAGACTGGAGAGTGTAAAGGAATTATTGATCGCTGGTCGTACCCTGACTCTACCTGGCGTGGATCCCGGCACTGCAGTCCCTCAGGTGTACTATATTCTGCCTCGACACCTGCCTCACTGCTGCCTTACCCTGCCTCACCACCTGTCTAACCTTTCCTTACCCTGCCTCACACCACCTGCCTAACCACCTTCCTCACCACCTTCATCAGCCCCTGCCTTATCCTGCCTCACCTGACTCATCGTTCTTAACCCTGCTTCATCCTACTTCACCCTGCCTTACCATGCTTTAATTCATGCCTTACCACCGCTGCCACCAACTATATAAGTGAATCTTGAGCTTATAATATGTTAATCTTGAGATTTGGTTCTAGTTATTGTGTAGTCTAAGGTAGGAGTAGTTAAAGATGCATACAGTTTATTATCTCCAAGGAAGAGTTTAAGTTGAGCAGTGTATGTATTACACAGGAACGTAATTTAGTAGCTAAGTCTCGTCGGACCCCTCTTCTCTCATCCTCTCGCCGCAACCATTCGGTTGTATGGCTAGCCCCTTTCTGACTCTTTAATTCTTCCAATCTTCCTTAGGAGGACTAGTATCACATGTGCAAGACGCATGTGAATGTTCGAGAGGCCGTGTGTCTGTGTGTATGTAGCGTTTCCGGTGACAGTGTTCGTGTGGCACTCCGTACTGAAATGCGGACCTATTTCCTTTCGTCAACTCTCGCTGACACATTTCCTATTCCCACAACTTGGCTGATGTTCCTGTCTATTACGCTGTCTATCTATCTATCTATCATGCTATGAGTTTTATTATTATAATATGGAATCCTGACAATCTTGCCTCAGTTTCCCTTACCTTGCCTCACCCTGCCTTACTCTACTTTCTCACCTGCCTAACCATCTACCTCATGCTCCTGCACCACCTACCTCATCCTGTCTCAACATCTTTCTTACCCTGCCTCACCCTGCCTCACCACCTAGCTCACCCTGCCTCACTACCTGGTTCACCTGTCTCACCATCTACTTGCTCTACCTCACCCTACCTAACCCTTCCTTATCCTGCCTCATCTAACTTCACCCTGCCTTACACTACCATACCCTGCTTCACTTTACTGTGCCTCACCTGCTGTCCTAACCCAGTAAGAAATTTCCATACTTTTTTCCTCCTACTAAAAGATACATATTTGCAAGTGGACCTATATGGACCTGGGTTATTGGGTTTGCAGTTTTCCCTTATGTAAATTCTGTGCCATTCAGAGAGAGAGAACCAGAGTGAGAACCAGAGTCTAGATCCATCCAAATCGATACGCCTGCACACCTAACCCTTTACCCACCTCAGTCCAGTGACAGAAGCGCCTTCATGTGGTGGCACCGATAGAGCCGGTCGGTGGAGTTCCCTGGTTATACAAACATACCTTAACTCCTTATCAACCGAAAGAGGAATGACAGGCTGTGGGGAAAGGAAATCTTCAGCCTGTAGTCCACTGGCTTCATGTCCAGATGAACTTGGGGCTGCAGCAACAACAGCACCACCATCACCTACACCACCACCACCACCACAACGACAACGACAACGACAACGACAACAACAACAACAACAACAACAACTACTACTACTACTACTACTACTACTACTAACCTATTTACGTTCTGCCAAACGCCTATATATTTATCTATTTATTTATCTGTTTTATATGTGCCATCAACCTATTTACTATCTATCTATCTATCTATTGCCAGACGCCTCAATCCCGTTTGGGGTGGCCACAAACAAATCGCCTCCAAGTCGCCCTGTCCCCCGCCATTTCACTCCCCTGCTCCCAGCTCACACCCCCCTCTCTCATATATCTCTCCACCCCATCCCTCCATCTCATCCTCGGCCTCCCCCTCCCTCTTTCCCCCTCCCCCTCACTCACATACACTCTCTTCGTCAGTCTTTCACCCTCCATCCTCTCCACATGGCCAAACCACCTCAGTGTGTTCCTCATAATGCTTCCTATCACATCCACATCAACACCACAACGCTCCTGTATATCCTCATTCGTCAGCCTGTCTCTCCATGTGACTCCACAGGCTCCTCTTAAATAACTCATTTCCACTGCTCTCACTCTTGACTTGTGTCCTTCCAACAACGTCCAAGCTTCACTTCCGTACGTTAGAGTTGGTATCACAATACTGTCATGTAGTAACTTTTTCACTTCCATGCTTACTTCCCTGTTTCTTATCACTGCTTTCAAGGAACCAGCAACCTTTCTTCCCTGCTGTACCCTTTCAAGCACTTCACCCTCCAAACCTCCATCCTTACTCATCACACTACCCAAGTACTTAAACGTACTCACATTTTCCAATTCCTCACCATCCAACCTCGCTGTACATTCACTGACTTCACCTCTCTCAAAGACCATCACTTTACTCTTCCCTACATTCACTTTTAGATTCCGTTTCTTACACACTCTCCCAAACTCATCCACCAAGCCTTGCAGCTCTCCGTCGTCTTCACTCAACAACACAGTATCATCTGCAAACAACAGTACAGGGAGTTTCCAAACACTATCCTCTCTCACCAGGGCCACTCCAACATCCACTACCCTACCTTGTACCTCTTTTATTACCCCATCCATGTACAGATTGAACAACCATGGAGACATGACACATCCCTGTTTCAACCCAACCTTCAAAGAGAAAAATTCACTTAGTTCACCATCCACACGCACTGCAGCCTTCGCACCATCGTACATACTCTTCACAGCATTCAACAACTTTCCATCTACTCCATATATTCTTAACACTTTCCACAATCCTTGTCTATCCACCCTGTCATATGCTTTCTCCAAATCCATGAATGCCGCATACAACTTCTTTCCCTTCTCTAGAAACTTTTCCGCTAAAGATCTGAGAATGAATATCTGATCTACACAACCTCTTCCCTTCCTAAAGCCTCCCTGTTCTTCTCCAACTAATTTCTCTGTTCTTTCTCTAACTCTGTCAATAAGTATCCTACCATACACTTTTCCTATTATACTAAGAAGACAAATGCCCCTATGGTTACCACACACTTCTTTTTCCCCTTTTCCTTTGTACAAGGGAATAATTATACCTGACTTCCAATCCTCCGGGACTCTACCTTCTTCCCAGGCCAATCTGCACATCTTCCACATCCATTCTACTACTATCTCTCCCCCATGCTTCAGCATTTCACCACACACTCCATCAATTCCTGGGGCTTTCCCCGATTTAACTTTCTTCATTGCTTCCACAACTTCTATCCTACTGATTTCTTCCTGTCCTCTCACCTCCCTCCTCCTCCCAGCCATTCCCCAGCCACTTATACTCGCATTACTTCCATCCTCTACGTTCAACAATTCCTTAAAGTGTTCTCTCCATCTGCTCACTTTTCCTCCCTTCTCCACTAGTAATCTACCATTTTCATCTATTTACTACTAGAGGTAAAGTCAGCCTCTAAAGTCCTTTGCCTCTCCTGCCTCAGTTTCATAGGAAAATTTATAGATGTGCCGTGGTAGCCTGAGGTGCATAATATCATTATCTGTGGGTAATAATATACACCTTTGTCCACAGCGTCTCACTCAAGCATCTATGATCCAGCAGTGAGAAAGTGGTTGTTGTTGCTTACTTCTGGTCTGTTCGACCAAACAAACTCGTCGACCACAGGTAAGTTATGCTTCTGTGGGACCATCTTTAGGTACAGTACGATAACTACACCGGGAAAGGAACCGATGAGGCGTCCCCTTGTGGTAGACAGCCCCTCGTCAAAGTCACCTAGGGTACACAGCGCCACCAGGTGCAGGCTCCTCGTAAGCGCCGACGATAAAGAGGTAGTGGAGGCAAACAAACCTTAGTATTTGACTGCACAATCACCTCCGCTGATACGTACTACAGGGAATGATGTGTTGGAGGTGTTATGTGGCACTAAAGTTCTTTCTCCTCAACATGGCCCACATGTTTGTCCTTTTGCCGGTTAGTTCATGTGGCTTGATAGCAGAATAAAATAATACTATGGCTGTACATCCTTTCCAAAGCAATTCTTCATTACCAGCATCATATTTTAATGTTATTCTCGTGTTACAACCCATTATTCAAGATGATGAGATGGTAATCTTAGGTCAAGTTAGATTAAAATGAGTAAAGTGTGTTATGTCCCACGTCTATTGTGTTGGAAGAAACCTGTCATAGTGGTCAGATCATTGTTGCCATAAGACGTAAATAAATACACTAGAACTACAAAAGATCCCAGACGCACCAGCCGCTGTAGCAGTCAGAAGTGAAGGCGATTGTACTCACTAAGGTGGGTAAAATCGACTGGTGAAAGTACGATTAAAATAGAGAATACGACCTGGGAGCGATGTAGTTAATCCTTGCAATCCGGTGACGTATTTTATGGGTTTATTCTTGCAACACCCAGGCTGCTGCTTACCTGTGGTCAACGGGTCTACTCAATCAGACAACAAACCACACACCATGATGAAAGAAAGCTGTATTACCACAGGAAAAATCAGCTAACATTTTCCAGACACAGTAGGCTATATGTTAATTGAATTTTCCTGATTTAGTGCAGGTTTCTTTCATCATACTGACTTGCCGGATGTGCTTTGGGTATGATTAAAAGCTTCTACTTGGCCAAGTGCCAGGGGGTTGTCACTTCCCTTTCAGGCACACAGTGGGGCAGGGGTCCCTTGATTACAAGTATGTGTCAAGATTAGACATCCTTTACCTGATCGTGTTACAGTGGAAAGCTACATGGCTTCAATCTGAGAGTTCCAAGTTCAATTCCTGGCACAGACCTGGCAATATGTTAGTTAAAAAACACCCCATTCAATACCCCATACGATTATAGTGTGTTTCGTGATATTTGTATTAGAAACTTCAGGAAATTATCCTAGGGGTAATTTCGAGTTATAAAAAATGGTATGTCAGTGTGGTCCAGTTCTCAGCTGTTACGGAACTGCAAATACTATACTGATGACCTTATTCGTTAATTATGAAGGAGATTATTTTCACCAAAAAGGTCATCAGTAACTGCAGCTCCTTAACGACTGAAAATTGGACCTATGTTGATATAGTACTTTTCATCCAAAATCTGCCCAAGAGTAGCCTCCTGGTTTCTATAATGAAAAACTTGCGAGATTCTCTGTATATGGTTTATATTGTTGTCCTGGTTGTTGGCAGATCAGTGAAGGCTGTATCTAACATTTTCGGTTTGAAGAGTCTCAGCCTAAGTAATATCGTTTGAAGGCAGCAAGAAAAATTCCTCATCCCTCCATCTAATCCTTTTTTTGCCTCTACCGGAGCGTAGGGTTCCGGCGCCTGGCGATTCAGCTCCGACATTTAAAGCAAGGGTGACCAGCCTCACAATCCCCTGAGTGATATTATGTAAGCAATTAACTTCAACCACCCTTACAGGCTCCACCCAGTTGGAGCGCCTTAAACCACTACATCGCCATGCATCATTTGCTTATATGGTTACCACCAAGCGCAGTAAATTGTTTCCAGGGTATAAGAAACTATTTGGCATCTCACACTGTGCAGAGTCATCTGAAAGCAGCACATCATCAAATGAGTGGAAGATGGGCACCCCAACCTACCACACTCCTGCTACTATACTACTACAGTTACTACTACTATACTACTACTACTACTACTACTACTAATAATAATAATAATAATAATATCGAGTAAAAATATGCGTCATCGTAGTAAAGGGGTTAAGGACTGTAGATCGTGGAAGAGGGAACGAAAGATACACACCGTCACTCCGATGGCTTGATTTATTGCTTATCACTGCTTACATTATGCGTTTTTACTTAGCTCGAGAGTCTTTTCTCATGTGACATGTTGTATTAGAGTAGCCTTCATTACCCCCTTTACTATATAAAAAAAAAAAAAAAGGAAAGTCTCTCCTAGTTATACTGTCAAAGTCGTCGTCGTCACCTCTCTTCCTGCTTCTGCTGTCGGTGTAAATCAAGGATCATTTAAAGTGTGAACCCGGAGAACTGCAGGTCAAAGGTAAACATCTTCCACAATCCGCCAACTTCTTATTTGGTGAGAAGGAAGGGGAATCAAGAGCGTTTGTATAACCAGCCAGCTTCACCCTCAGTCTTATCAGTGCCACAACGCGGTGCCCCTACCCAGCACCTCTATAAGTAGTTACACAGTTTCTTCCTGTCCAGCCAGAGAAAGCATGGAAACTGCACACCCAAACCTGTGATACGTACGCCAATTTCTTTGAAATTCATGTGCTATTTTTTCCATACTTCTGATCGTTTTATTTTTTGGGAGGATTCATGCTCTCCAAATATCGCATTACGGATGGAAGTTTATTGTACAACACGTAGCTACTGAGATATCAAAGCCACATCTGCAGTCCTTTCATTATTTCTGATAATTTTTTATTTGGATAGGGGGAATGATCCCTTAAAACTCATGATCGGAAAATTGTATGTAATGGAAGACCTTCCTCGTAACCAGAAGAACTCACCTGGGAAGTTTCATTCGAGTCCATAAAATAGCAAAGGAGGACTTAAAACACACGTTAAAACTCATACACACACACACACACACACACACACACACACACACACACAGGCTGAATCTTGCGCAACGGTATACTGCGAGGTGCCAAATGATACCATCCAAATGATACCATCCTGCTTCACAGGACTGACAAACGAATAAATAATTAATTAAATAAATAAATAAACTGTATTGTACGGACCTTGAATTTGGCTCCCTGTTACCTTTTTTTTTTCTTGGAGGGAACAATTTGTGGGCTCCTGGCCTTTGGTTCCTTCTTCCTTGCATAAAATAAAGCAAAGGAAAACCCAAGCAAGACGTCATTGTTCTAAAAGAGTTAAAAATACAGTTCCAGAGTTGACCAAGTGGATCATAAATAGGTATGTGAATTTCAGTTAATGTTTTGCATTAGAGTTGGACTTAACGAAGTACGAGAACGGGCATTATAAAACACATGACTATAAAACAGTGTTTTGTGTGTGTGTGTGTGTGTGTGTGTGTGTGTGTGTGTGTGTGTGTGTGTGTGTGTGTGTGTGTGAGAGAGAGAGAGAGAGAGAAAGAGAGTACGTGTGCAATCCACAGATGGCGTTAAAGGCCGTATTATTAGCCCCAGCACTTTGTTCTATCTATCTATCTATCTATTGGTAGACGCCTCAATCCCGTTTGGGGTGGCCACAAACAAATCGCCTCCAAGTCGCCCTGTCCCCCGCCATTTCACTGCCCTGCTCTCAACTCACACCCCCCTCTCTCATATACCTCTCCACCCCATCCCTCCATCTCATCCTCGGCCTCCCCCTCCCTCTTCCCCCCTCCACCTCACTCACATACACTCTCTTCGTCAGTCTTTCACCCTCCATCCTCTCCACATGGCCAAACCACCTCAGTGTGTTCGTCATAACGCTTCCTATCACATCCACATCAACACCACAACGCTCCTGTATATCCTCATTCGTCAGCCTGTCTCTCCACGTGACTCCACAGGCTCCTCTTAAATAACTCATTTCCACTGCTCTCACTCTTGACTTGTGTCCTTCCAACAATGCCCAAGCTTCACTTCCGTACGTTAGAGTTGGTATCACAATACTGTCATGTAGTAACTTTTTCACTTCCATGCTCACTTCCCTGTTTCTTATCACTGCTTTCAAAGAACCAGGAACCTTTCTTCCCTGCTGTACCCTTTCAAGCACTTCACCCTCCAAACCTCCATCCTTACTCATCACACTACCCAAGTACTTAAACGTACTCACATTTTCCAATTCCTCACCATCCAACCTCTCTGTACATTGACTAACTTCACCTCTCTCAAAGACCATCACTTTACTCTTCCCTACATTCACCTTTAGGTTCCGTTTCTTACACACTCTCTCAAACTCATCCACCAAGCCTTGCAACTCCCCTTCGTCTTCACTCAACAACACAGTATCATCTGCAAACAACAGTACAGGGAGTTTCCAAACACTATCCTCTCTCACCAGGGCCACTCCAACATCCACTACCCTACTTTGTACCTCTTTTATTATCCCATCCATGTACAGATTGAACAACCATGGAGACATGACACATCCCCGTTTCAAACCAACTTTCAAAGAGAAAAATTCACTTAGTTCACCATCCACACGCACTGCAGCCTTCGCACCATCATACATACTCTTCACAGCATTCAACAACTTCCCATCTACTCCATATATTCTTAACACTTTCCACAATCCTTGTCTATCCACCCTGTCATATGCTTTCTCCAAATCCATGAAAGCCGCATACAACTTCTTTCCCTTCTCTAGAAACTTTTCCACTACTTTAGTGAAAGTATGACAGTACTGATAACGTAATAAAATATGACCCAGGACCGCGATACACAAAGGCACTTATGATCAATTCCCTGGCGTAACTCACGTTTTGATTTGCAGTAAGGTCAAGGGGTCAGTCGAATCTTCCTCTGTCTCCTGTTCTAACTTCATAAATAAATCTTAGTTATGAGGCGACAAATACAGCAGGTTGTAACTGTTTTCTACAGGAAGATCAAGGAATCGGTTGAGAGGCTGAATCGGTTGAGAGGCGGCTTGCAGTCCTAATGGACCCAGGATCGAATCCCGGCTGGGGCAGGGAACAGTTTAAGGATTTGAATTTCCTAAAAAGCAGACTTTTCTAATTTACCAGATGACCCGCCGACATGTCGTAAAAGTACACCCGCTAATACCAGTACACCAGTCCTGTATGAGACAGCCCTAGCATGTATTCAATATGGACGGTGGGTGTTAGCGCCGAAGTGGTGACATGTGGAGGTGTAGGAGGACTACTGGGCCTTGGGATAGGCCACTGCCCCCAAGAAATAGGCCCTGAGCCTTTGCCCGGAGTAGGACACGTAAAAAAATAAATTAAAAAAAAAAAAAAAAAATCTTCCCTTGTCTAGTCCTTCCAGTTATAACATGTCTCAGTTACGACAGAGAATCGATCGTAAACATGAGTGAGAATCCAGCCCCAGGCACCTAGTCCCAGCACTAAACATAGGCGCAATAACCCACAACACAGTATACACCTACTTTTTGGCCAGCTCATGCTGTCCTTATTGTTAGAAGCGTTTTCTTGCTTGGTTTCTTTCTTTTGGCCTTTCTTTTGGCCAGCTCATGCTCCCCTTATTGTAAGTCACGTTTTCTTGCTTGGTTTCTTTCTTTTGGCCAGCTCATGCTGCCCTTACTGTTAGTCGTGTTTTCTTGTTTGGTTTCTTTCTTTTGGCCAGCTCATGCTGCCCTTCTTGTTACTCGCAGGTATTTCTACCCTTTATAAATAACCAATTCCAACCACACTTGGTTACAATGACAAGCCAAAGACCTAGTTGTGTCCGCAAGGTTTTGGGTGCTGGGCAACTACTTGCTGCCGAGCAACGGCCTAAAAACCGCTTTTTTCGTTCTTTTCACGTTTTGAGGTGTAGAAGCATTATTAATGGTCGTAGAAAGTTCTTACGTCTTTAGGTGTAATCTTGAGGTCATTCCCTAATGGAAATGTACCATCCATTATTCCTCTCTCCTCTTGTTTTCGAATAGCAACCCTGCGACGATTGGCCTCAGCGTCACTAGCAACAAGTACTGGTTTTCAAAAATGCCCCCCCCCCCTAGTTCCCCAGCGGCTTGATGTAATTGAATGAAACTTGGCATGCTTATAGACCCTGGCTAGAACTACAACTTTCTACCGTACACCTATGTGCTACATTAGCCAGGTCAAGGGTCAAAGGTCATCAATATGTGAAAATGGTGAAAATAGCTAAAACCAAGACTATGCTTGCGCGAAGTGCCATGGCTACGAAGATTATTAAGCCAGGGCCTGGGGCCATGATTCTTGGGCGGAATGTTGTACTGGAGTACCTCCATAAACAAATGACACTGAGTGTCAAAACTTACTACCAGTCGCTGGCAGCGCCACCAAGTTGTACCTCGGGTGGGTCATTCCGTGAATATCAAGCCCTCTAGCTCCACAGTAGGTCGATGGAATCGAATGAAACTTTTGCACGTTTATAGACATTAATGAGTACTACTAGCGTGTTTCATACATGTATGACTTATACCTGCCAGATTAGGATTCAAAAGTCATCAATGGAAAAACATTCGAAAATTGCTAAAATCACGACTAGGCTCCCACGAAATGCTAAGGATCCCAGGGTTACTGAATATGAGCTATGATTCTTGGGTGGGATGTTGTCTTTCGGTACCAACAGAGAGGAGTGACTTTTCATACAGAAACTCGCTTCCGGTCGCTGACAAAGCTTGGTCCACTTACAGCTGGCCATCGTCGTCTACCATCATGTTAATAACAGCTTTGAGCTTACTGTATCAACAACCGTATTAGTAAAAAATAAGTTTCTAATGGTGTCCGAAGATGGTTGACCACATATACAATAGTATGAAAAAAAAAAGATATAATAAAACTGCTGGGAAAAAAGGGAAAAACGAGAAGCAGCGTACACAGTATAGCGAAGTTATGCTTACGTGCACTGCATGTCTCTGGGGTAAAATGTAAACCATGCTCTGTTCATTTAACTAGGCGTAAATTGCCATACCATGATACTGAATCCTCTGCTGAAGCAAGACATTAACACCAGAATATTATGCTGGTCGTGAAGAAGTGATATATAATTATTTTTCAACAGTAGTAATCTCGTTTTCTTTCAATGAACTAAAGGTAATAGGCTGCAAAAGGCCAAAAATTTCCACCTCGTTACAATGAATGACTGATCGACAGAATCTGGAATGCACAGTGACGCCTCGCGCGAACTTTAACCTCTACCCTCTGATCGATCTACACTAACACTGAAGCAGTTCCTTTGATTCCCACGGAAAGCATATGAGCCAGTTTTTATTCGGATAACATCCGTCATTCATGAGATATTTGATGAACATGAACACATGCATAAACACTTATGGAGCAGACCACAATATCAACACATGGGCGTTTTTAATATTCATGAATGTTAATGCCTAAAGGCTAGTGCACACGGTACTGACAGATATTATCATTACATTATTCATGAAACTGTCTTTTCATACACATTCATAATTTACTCGAGTGAACAGAACTTGAAAAATTATATTGTTTGTAATTTTATTAGTAAATTTCTTCATGGGTTCCATTTGTGGTGCACCAGACATTTTACCGGTAATCGTGGTCAGTCTAAATAGTTCAGCGCCTCTCGTACTGTAATTTCTAAGGCTGCAGTTCTGTGTGTCGGGTGAGTCTCACAATCCTGTGTTCCTATCCGGCATCCCACCATTTTTGGGGGGAGAGAAGGATAAAATTTTATTCTAGATCTTACTATCATCCAATACTTTTTGTTCGATCAGGAGGATAGGAGCTGGGCGGGGCTACTCAGTCCCGACATTTAAGGCGAAGGTGGCCAATCTCTCTCGGTTGTAAGTGCCTATTAAGTGAATAAATCCCTCGGATGTAAACCCTTAGAGGCGCCATCTGGTTGGAGCGCCTTAACTTACAAGGCTCCCGGGCGTCATCTGGCTATTATCCTCCTGTTCAGAGTGTATAATTACCCCCTCAGTAATCACCTCATGTTTCTCTGCATCTCGCAGTGGGAAGGACGCTGGTTCGTCCTTGGTGAGGTGTTCTCTATCACAAGGGGGCGCTGGATCCCTTCACGTTATACTAGTATGTACTGTAATTTGCAAGGTAATTTGTCTGTAGAAAACAGCCCCAGAAAGGCAGTTACATACCTGTGGCCCACGGATCTGCTCGGCCAGACAGGTTAGGGTTAAGTAACAACTGATTTAATCTTCCTAGCTCTAGACCTCCGTGTTAAGTCATTAGAAGTCGTGTAGTGAAAAGGTAATTAAAACGATACTCGTATTTAGCCTCACCAGTCAGAAAAGTCTCTCAACAGGTGAAAGAAATTTTCCGGAGACGGCGAGAACAAAATGTAAATGCGTCATCAGATTCAAGGACTTGAGTTACTACCAGCAACGCATTTTGTACTCGCTATCTCCTGAAGTATTTATTCAGCATAGGAACTATTTTCAGACTACAGGGGTTAGATACAGTCTTCATTAACACCTTCGCTATTAGACATCTCTCCTAAACTCGATAAATCGTCTGACAGTGCCAAGAGTGAAATACAGTAAAGCTACATGCTTGAAAGGATTAAAATGATCTGTCGGTCGTAAAAAGTAAACTAGAAAAAAAAAAAAAAAGGTCTAAATAGATGCGATCCCATATAAGGGGTAGCTAAACTGAAACAAGGTATAGGGCTTCGTTAGAGTGAAACACCTTGCCTGTGAAAGTCCTTAGTTCTAACTGTCTGGCCGGGCCACACTGATATATTCCTGCACCTAAAACGTCATGTTACTGAGAGGGTACTGTTTGTTCCTTTCCAGTGCGAGGGGTTGTCACGAAGAAACTAGGGAAGTACTCGGAAAGCGCAAACCTAAGCAGCGCCGATACAATTTATTATTTACTGCTGCAATTCTTCTTCCCTACCAGACGAATACTTCTGTAGTCTCACATGGCCAGTTTATTCTGCGGTATTAGTCTGCCCTTTTACACATTTCCAGAGAGACCATACATCCGTCAACGCCAGTAACGATTATGATTTATTCCTGCAACTGGATTCGGATCCACCTCAAAATCCGATAACTCTTTTTTGTTTCACTCTCCACTTACACACCAGACCTCACTGAAATCCGATATCTTGTACACAACTGACAAACAGAAACGGGCCCACCTTTGCTGGTTGAGGTAGAAAGTTACAAAAACATGTGATCTTATTCATGGGATTCAGGATAGGTGACTCGTCCACGCCTTTGCTGGCATTATCTGAGCAAAAAGCCTCAGTACCATTCTGTGGACATTCGAAACCGTGAGTACCAAGGTCACTCCAGCTGGAGGCTTTACATCACTAGACCTCAAGACATTAATATATGTGCAATATCTGTTTGTACTGTACATTCATTAAAATAATTATCGACACCCCTTGCTTCGACACCTTTGCAACTATCACAGGCACAGAAGCCGTGAATACGCGGTAAGGGTTGGTACACCTGATTCTTCCACCCTCGATCTCCCTGCCTCCCCCCCCCCTCTCTCTCCAGATACAGTATAACTCCCGTAGCTTCATGTCGGGTAGAACGAATAATTCATAGTAATGGACCTAATGGTCGACGACAGGTCTCAAAACAGCAGAGCATTATCCACTAGACAATATAGAAATCAAAGTGCCATTTGTCTGCTTGGCACCCATCGCGTCCGAGGTTGTCACCATAGAATTTTCCTACGTTATTATACAATGACAACCACCAATAGCATTTTAAGAATGGGTTGATGGCAAACTGTATTGGCCTAATTGTCCAGTATACTATATACAACACCGTATGAACAACGCAAATATAAGTATACAGCATGTATGTACTGCAATAATATTAACTACACAAATGACACGTGATTGTACAGTAGTGGTAAATGACTTAAGAAACTAAAAATTGATACATCACCAGTTTGACGAAGATGATAACATCACGGAGGAGGTGATCGGTAGGCATATTAGTTTTATTTTAAGCTAGGCTTTTACCTCAGACGGTTCTCGGTTCGAATATAATGTGAGAAGTGTGTTGCCTACGAAAATGCTTCAGCCTGGACAATTTGATCATCGAATGAGCAGTGCTCATATTCAAAGTGGCTTCGGGTTTTCTTGTAATACTTTATAGATAGTGATTTATTCAGCACATTACACATCAAGATCCTCGTTTGTAATTTTTTTGAAAACTGTGTTGATACTGAGTCTCTAAGTAAAAGGATGTGAAAAAAAAAAAAAAAAAAACTGCTTAGTAAGCAGTGCTACGAGCCTCCGATGCCACTATGAATACGGACCTAAGGCTCAGCAGATCAGGGATACCAACCAGGCACGTTAACTCAGCAGTTTATTTTCAGATTTCTTTTCCGGCTTGTCAGATTTTATCACGCTCAAATTGTCGATGACTTTCTTTAGTTAGTGTACATACGTACAGTAAGTACGTACACACACACAAAAAAAAAAATATATATATATATAAAAAAAGTATATCCCTAAGGTGTTATTTAGCTGAAGCTGAACGATGTTTATCATGTGATCAGCGATTCTGAGTAACATGAAAATTTAGGGTCATTATCCTGAATTTGCATGCAAGCTGGTTGTCCAAGGCATGATAATAGTTACCCAAGACACTTATATTAAAGAAATGATGGCTACACTTTGTAAATCATCCCCCATGGGGCTCGAGAGAGAGAGAGAGAGAGAGAGAGAGAGAGAGAGAGAGAGAGAGAGAGAGAGAGAGAGAGAGAGAGAGAGATGATGCACATAAGAACTGATAAACATTTCTAAACCATAAAAAAAAAAAAATCTAGATTTAGGAATTTATAATACCACAACATTATTGTGGCTTAAGGTAAGCACACGGGGAACCACAGAACGCTGCTTGTTTTAAGATGAAAAAGGCGGAAGCCGAGCGGAGCGTTCCAGGAAATATGCATATGAAATTCAGTTGGCACACAAAGCAGTAAAAGTGTTAGTCTTAAAACTGGCACACCACGCTCAAAGGTTACCGACCTCTGCAGAACAGTGTCTTGTTTCATTATTCCTCATCCCGGCTCATCCATCCATCCATCTGTCATTCTATCATCCAATCCTCTTCTGTTTCATCAGAAACATAGGTGTCCGGGGCCAGGCATATTCCCGATATTTAGAGCGAGCGTGGTGGCATTATTTGAACACTATACCTCAACCACCTCCGGGATCAAAGCCGTACAGGCTCTCCGTCCGGTTGGAGCACCATAACTCGTTAAAGCACTAGGCGTCATTTGATTAGGCTATATAGTTACTACCCAACGTGAATGGGGTTTCCTGATTTGCAGGAAACTATTTGGGTTCTTACCCAGTATAAAGTCACCCAAAAGCAGCACTATATTCAGCGAGGTCGACGCTCCCACCTACTACACATAGCACTGAAGAATAACGATACTTTTAATGACAGCACACTTTTTTCAGTTAAGTATAAGTGTTTGTCTAACCCTTCACAGCTTCTCACTTTCCTCTGCCGGCTAATATTCTTTAGCCGAGAGAAGTTTGGTATGTTTCATTGCCCAAAGATGCAGCTCTTTGATACGATGCGTCAGGGAGATAAGTGATTACTTCCAAGTCTTCTACTTTTCAGGTTCGCTTGATGTTTAATATTCGTAAGCTGAAAGAGGTTTAGTATGTTTTGGTCACAGATGCTTTTCTTTGATTTGATGCGTCAGGGAGGAAAGTGAAGAGTATGACATAAGTGTGAAATGGACGCAGTGGAACATAAAGCGGAGGAAAAGAATGATAAATTTCTCTGGCCATTGATGATGCTCTTTGATATGATGCGCCAGAGAGGAGAGTGATGGACATGCTATAAGTATGAAGCAGGCGTAGTGGATCAGGAAGCCAACTATTGTCGCTAATGATTCAAGAAATACTTTCAGTGTCTATCAAACTGGGCAGGCTATTAGAGGAATAGCATTCTCTTAGGCTAATGTGGTTTGCTAGCTCCCCTACCTTGACGATTTATTTGTATATTACACTTATTGTTCTCTTGTACGTGACATATCTTATTTTTAGAAAGATATAAGCTGTGGAAATAACACAGTAGAGAAACTGCCTAGAAGAATGCATGAGAGTCGTGTGGAGGGGGAAACTGAAGATGAGATGGAGAGACGAAATGGTGAGATATATGAGGGAAGGGGTTGTGAGTTGGAGGGATGGCAGGAAAATGACAGAGGACAGGTCGACATGAGACCCCCTCACGGGTATGGCTATATACAGATAGACAGATAGACTAGTTGTATCCCCAGCTTCATATGACAATGAACCCGGTGGACTGCACTACCAGGAGAACAGGTATCCAATCTGTTTCTTTCCACACTAAGGGTTTTGAAGTGGTGAAAAGAAATTTATCCCATTTGGTAACTGATCAGTATTTTAGCAGGGAATCACTCGCATCTGGTGGGTGGCAATTGAGGGCGCTAGTCATCTATTCAGAGTGGGTCGGATTTAGACATGATGAGGCCCTAAGTTATAGGGAGCTGTAGAGGGCCTATTTGGAATTTTTAGCAAAGAATAACGCTATGTAACAAGCGAACTTGGCAAGAATGCCACCAAGATGCATATAAAATCCGTGCAGAGTGGATTGAGATGTGAAATTATTACTTGAATAAAAATGATAACTATAGCAAATTATTATAAAAAAAACAAAACAAAAAGATTTGGAGAGGCCCCTTACGACTGTGAGACCCCAAGCTGCAGCTTGTTTAGCTTATGCCTAATCTGGCCTTGCATTCAGTCGATGTATGCGACATGTATTATTAATGGTATTTTGCATTGCTGTACACATTTATTAGGTTAGTTAGCTGTATACGTGACTAAAATTAAGTTGGAAGACTACGTGACCAAATTCGCCAATATATACTGTATACCGGGTATATATATTTTTCAAAAGTGGAGCTGCAGAGTTGGCATTTTTGCAGGTGCAAAAGTGAGTCACAACAAGTAAAATAACACGTATAATGCATGTTACATACATTGCTGCCTACACTGAGTGACACGCCATAATTTCCTATAACCCAGAAGCCATTAACTACCCTGAATGTTACCCTAATAACCAAATGACGCCTGATGGTTTATTGGGTTAAGGCGTTCCAACCAGATTGGGTCTGTTAGTGTTTATATTCGAGAAGTGGTTGCAGTTCATTGCTGACATAATGCCACTCAAAAGCAGGAGAGGCTGGTCACCCTCGCCTTAAATGTCGGGACTAACTAGCCTAGTTCCGGGTTCCTACGCTCCTGCTAGGGCAGAAAAGGACTGGCTGATGGATAGATGGATGGATCACTCGGCTCAGGCAAGGTTTCGCGTGGGTATAAAAGAACCACCGCTCGCAACTGTACATGCACCGTTCACAATATATATATATATATATATATATATATATATATATATATATATATATATATATATATATATATATATATATATATATATATATATATAAAGCAGAGTGCAGAATAAATGCACAGTTTCAATAAGTGTGGGGTGTTAAGTGTGAAGTACGTGTGAGAAGCAGTGGGCACTACCGTTATTGTGAAGTGTAGTGTCAGTAAGTGATGTACAAACTGTGTAATGACCGTGACACAGGATGCAATAACTGATTCCTAATGTGATATGGAACGTGGACAATAAGTGTGATGCGAAAAGTGTGCAATACGTTAGTTGTGTAAAGTGTACAGTGTGTTGAAAGAAGCAGAGAGCAAATGGAGTGTGCATTAAGTGTGATGTGCAAAGTGAGGAATTTCAATGTTTACAGTAAGAGTAATAAATAAAATGTTGAGCTAAGTGTGCAATAAAAGCTACTCTGAAAGTCCAAAAATAATACAAATATTTAGTAAGCGTGGTGTGTACAGCGGAGAATAAGTGCAAGGTACAATGAGTATGACAGGCCTACTCAAAGCGTGCAGTAAGCGATGTGTGTTTTAGTGTGCAATAAGAAATAAGTGTGATGTAGAAAGTGTACAGTAAGGAATAAGTGTGATATAATACAGTAATGTTATAAACAGCATATAGTTAGCAATAAGTGATACAGTGTTCAGTATGCAGTAACTGATAAAATGTTTAGTACACACCATGATAAAGTATTCAGTATGCAATAAGCGATAAGTGTGATGAACAGCATGCAGGAAACAATAAAGATAAAATGTTCAGTAAGCAATAAGTGTGACAAATTGCTCAGTAGGCAGCATGTGTGGTAGTATAATAAGTGAGATAAAGTAGTAAGTGTGTTAAAGTGTCCAGTAAGCAACAAGTGTGACAAGTAAACAAAGTGTGCTGTAAGTGAAGGAGAAGAAGCGTGGGGTTAGCGTGACTGGGAAGGTGAGACATCAAACGCGACACTCTAATAACGGCACATTAAACGAGCACTTCCCGTCAGTAAAGTTCAGAAGAAAACATATTAACCAACGCATCTGCCCTGACATTAGCTCTTTTACTGCTCTGTCCCAACACAAGGACTTCGTTACGTTTATTTTGAGACGATGCTACTGAGAGACTCATTATGTAGCTGTCGGGTTGGCCTCCGTCGTACAGAAGCGATAAGTTACATCAAGAAACAGACAAATGAGGTACTGAAGGGGCATTGTAGTGTTGATGTGAATGTGACCGAAGGCGTTACGAGAAACACTCGTGAGATGGTTTGGCCACGTGGAGGTAATGGAGAATGACAAACTGACTAGAAGAGTGTAGTGAGTAAGGTGGAAAGGGATAGGGAGACCGAGGATGAGATAGAGGGATGGGGTGGAGAATTATATGAGAGAGGGGAGTGTTGGTAGACATAACTACTTTCACTACTCTCAGTCAGTACGAAATGACAAAGATAAATATGCTTTTATAACTACCGTTTAGTATCAAGGCTAACACAGGTGCATTTGCTTTCATAGCTATCAATCAGTACATAAACACATTATCAGGAATGTGTTGAGTTGTAATTTAACAGAGACGAATGGTTGAGCTAATCGTCAGCCAATATCCCTCTCCCCTACTCCAATCCACCCCCAGCCAACATTAATCACGGATACGGCTTTGTACTCACTCCATTTAATGGTGGGCATAGGGCTGGGAGCGTGATTAGGATGAAGATTCTTTCACGTTTGTGTATTTCCATATTTTCCTGATGATGATGCGTATCGGTATGTCTAATTACTGGTGATAATGATTATAATACTGACGATTGTTTACCCATTTCCGTGTCTCTTTTTTCCTAATGGTGATGATGATAATATAATAATGTGCTTTTTTACTTCCCGATTAAGTACTAATTTACTCGCGATGATGATGATGGTAGTTCTTTCCTTTCTGTTAATACTGATGATGATAATGATAGGTTTCCTGCTTTTCCAGTTTCCTCTTCTCTTGGCTTTTTTATCCTAACCTCAACAACTAAATCGGTGAAGATGATGAAGATGATGATGACAGTTGTCTTCCGGGGTTCGGTGACACTGTAAATATACTTTTATTTTACAAGTATAGGCTATCTGCAGGGTATTAGATGATATGAAGATGGATGAAATGACAATC
This sequence comes from Coenobita brevimanus, assembly GCF_032717465.1. Taxonomy (NCBI): domain Eukaryota; kingdom Metazoa; phylum Arthropoda; class Malacostraca; order Decapoda; family Coenobitidae; genus Coenobita; species Coenobita brevimanus. The sequence continues at coordinate 7,622,079 of NC_137060.1, forward strand.
CATACAGCTAGACAGGTGCTTGGCTAATCAGTACACATATACAGTGTCACAAAAAAGTGAGTTTTGTTTAGGTATCTGGGTGGGTTGGTAGGTGAACTGATAATCTAATAATATGCAGTAATAGTATCGGTGTGGGTGAGAATGCCAGTAGGTGTACATGAAGATGTCAGCTAGTGCTGGGTTCGGTAGGGCGCTTTTGCTCTTCAACAGGACGATCCACGATGGCTTTTATTACGCTTTAGGTGACAATTCCTGCAAGACTTGAAGCGGTGTGGCGTTAACGTGGCTCTTGTGATCTGGAGAGGAGCAAGGGGACCGATACTCTGATATACGATCACAAATCTTGATTCAAGGTGTCCAGTGGTGTGTCCGAAGAACACTTGACTTCAGTCACACTTGGTGGTCAGGTTGCCCCTGATTCCCTTGGAGTCCCTCAGGGTTGGACTGGGTACCTGATGCAATGTCTGTGTTAGAGGATGCTGTCTACGGGAAGGAAAGCGAGATCATCGCGGTGAGACTGTGCTTGTACTGTACCTGCTGCCAAGGGCATTATCTGCGTCCGGGGAGACTGTGCCTGTATCTGTTGCCACTGCGCCGGTACCTGCTGTCACTGTGTCAGTACCTGTTGCCACGTAGTTGTGTAGATGAAAGAAATAATAAATCAGCAACTTACATCACTGGATTGATTAGGTTTTTAAAACAGTCTGTTTGGAGCGAATTTCAGCTGTCGACCGTATATTCTCTACTCGAGGCTCCAAAGAAAAATGACTTTACATGGCTGATGGCGGGGGACACTGGTTGAATGAGAGGAGAGGCAGATTCATGGTCCACCTACGCCGTCCCCGTATCATGGCTTCGTTCCTGCAGTTGCGGGAATTTCTGGTGCCTCAGATTTATTATGCACCACCACAATAATGATGCTGAGTTTTATATTTACCCTCCAACTAACAAAGTCAAACGAGGATGTTGTTATCACTGGGATCAATAGGTGTCCATCCGTAGAGATGGATGGCAAGGCGGCTGCCCGGGCTTAGAGATTTCGTTTTCGGACCAGAACTCAGAAAGTGTTCACTATAGTCATGAAATTTCACATGGTTATGTGCCTTATAGTGAACTGGTTCCTTTTGATAGGTAGAATGCTGTGTCTTTAGTAGTTTTTTTGAAAATAATGAAAAGTAAAAAAAAAAAAATCTTCTTCCGGGCTGGGACTCAGAAACTATTGCAGGTACAGGCCTCATACTCTCCAGGAATATGTGTTCATACGCCTCCTGGTGCCTTTTAGTAGTTAGAATGCCATGAGATTATCATAATGTTATGAAATTTCAAAAATACATAAAACTGATTATTTTAATGCATTTTTTATGAAATATTTGCAACTATTATACCTAGGTGGCGGAAACTGTACATGATAAATGATTATACGAATATATAATCATGTATGAAGTTTCATGACTGTAAGTATTATGACATCATAAAAAACGGCTGCCCAAATAAAAAAAAAAAATCATAGTTTCATCAAACATATTCACAACTTCATTATTACCATGGATAAACTACTGAATTTTTTATAGTTTTAATGCCTCTGTGTTACTCAGAGGGGGAGGGGTGAGGGCTGTTATCCGCTTGGCTAGGTGTGCAGGGAGGTGAGGGGGGGGTATGTGCTTGGTCTGATGGAGGGTTGCAACAGCGTGGCGTTGTCTATGTTTGTGTTTTCTATCTTCCTCTTAATCAATATTAATCTTTCCATTTACATTGCTGATGATGAGGGAATTCCTACATGTGTTTTCCACTTTCCCCTTCTTGAAACTTACTTCTACACTTTCAAGGGAGACGATAGTGGTGATGATGAAGATGATGATAATGATGAGGAAGACGGGGGTGGCTGACAAGACGGTTTGATGGTGGTGTTGGTGATGATCGGGTGACTTGATTCAGATGATGATGATGATATAGCATGAATCAAGCAAAAAAAAAAAAAAAAAAAAAATAGTGTGGTGGTAAAGGTGTGAGTGTGAGGCTGGAGGTATGCCGCTGGGACCATAAAACCTGGCCTGGTAGTCATATATCCCTGCAAAAGTTTTACGAATGATGCAGCCGTCACAGTTACCAGACAAAAATTACAAAGGTGGCGAAAGTTAACTTTAAAAGGCTTTAGATTTTTGCCATGTACAAATAGTTATCTATTTATCTATCCCTCCCCATCTCTCTCTCTCTCTCTCTCTCTCTCTCTCTCTCTCTCTCTCTCTCTATTATACATACGGGTACATGTATACCCGTATATATATATATATATATATATATATATATATATATATATATATATATATATATATATATATATATATATATATATATATATATATATATATATATATATATATATATATAATTAAAGCAGTGTAGTGGAGGGTGTTACCTTGCCAGTACCAAAAAAATAATCACTCTTGGTCACGACCTCGTCTCTCAGCCTTGGGGATTTGCAGCGCCGCCCCTCGAGCTCTGCTGCGTTCCTTCAAAACCAACCCATTGATATAACCTGTCACTGGGGAGGGCGTCGTCGTTGTCGTCGTCGTCGTTGTGTGTCCGTGGAGGCATGCATGACGACGGTCGGCTCCACCCTCCCCATCAAGCAAGGGACTGAACACTGGGAGATCTGTAAGGTGATTAAAGAAGCTCTCAGGGTGCCGAACAGTGTTCTGGAGAGGCTGGGGTGTTGCACCGGGACTATCGTTTCATTTCCACACCGTCCACTCTTCTCCTACCCAGGGGTAGAGTAGACGCGGTGCTCGACATTGTTACTAAAACAGTCGGTGCACCGCCGCAGGCAGAGTTAAGGTGGGACTTGGAAAGGAACCAAGGTGAGGCAGGCAGGCAGGCAGGAGGGGCAGAGGATACAGTTCTACCTGTCTTCTTCCCCCTCTCTTCCTCCTCCTCCTCCTGCTCTTGCTCTCACCTCCTTTGTCCCAAGTGTCGCACAGCGCGACATGGTTCATTTTTTCCTCACTTCTGTGCCATCGGAGGGCTCATCATGGGGTCTCCGACAGAAGGGACGAAGGGTGCTCTGCGGCCTACTACCACTACCACCACCATTACTGAGGTCTGCTCTGTGGAGTCAAGGAGCAACAACCTTGACGAGGATGGTCCTGTGGTGGGTGGGTCCGTGGAGAGGGATTTCTTGGATGCTACACATTTTCAGACACATCAACAAATCGAAAGCACATTGAGTTAAACAGACACTGTTGAGTGATACCATATGTCCAAATCATACGTGCTCCCTACGTTCCAAATGGGTTGGTGGAGGATTTGTACCTCTCCCTATAAAATCAGATAACTCAGAGTTCATGGAAGAGGGATAGGTGGACTTTATTACTCAACCGCCAGTGACAACGAGATTCTCCTGCCCGTCCTCCCTCTAAGCCATGTAACCATGTACAATGCTGGGTGGTTTACATCTATCGAAACCATACATGCTCCCTACGTATTAAGTGGGGTTGGTGAAGGATTAGTGCCCCTCCATGTAAAACAATTAACTCTAAGCCTTGGCCACCCAGCTTATGCGATACATGGCGTCTGGCAATGAATGAATGAATAAATAAATATATATATATATATATATATATATATATATATATATATATATATATATATATATATATAGTGAGGTAGGTGGGGGCGCTCACCATCCACTCACTCGATGTAGTGCTGCTCTCTGGTGCCTGCCCTTTCCTCTCCATCCTTCTTTCCTTCCATTCTCTTCTGTCTTTCTTTCCTTCATTCTTTCCATGTCAGTTGTCATTCTGCCTACCGGTGACTTTACACTCCCTCTTCTGTCTTTCTCATCTTCATTCTTTCCACTTCCTTCAACCTGTGGGTGACTCTACATTGAGTGACAAGCCAAATGGTTTCCTGGGCACCAGGAAACCATTTACTACGCTGGGTGGTAACCATATAACCAAATTTTGGCGCCTGGTGGTTTAGTGGGTAATTATTGCGCTCCAATCGGACTGAGCCGGTGAAGGTTTATATCAAAGGGTTGGTTGGGGTTGATTGTTCATGTAATGCCACTCAGGGATGAGTGAGGCTGGTCACTCTCATCTTAAATGTCGGGACCAACTGCCTAGCCCCGGGCTCCTACGCTCCTCATGGGGCAATGTAGGATTGGACGATATATATATATATATATATATATATATATATATATATATATATATATATATATATATAATATGCTGATGATTTGGAGTTTAAGTATTTGGGTAGTGTGATGAGTAAGGATGGAGGTTTGGAGGGTGAAGTGCTTGAAAGGGTACAGCAGGGAAGAAAGGTTGCTGGTTCCTTGAAAGCAGTGATAGGAAACAGGGAAGTGAGCATGGAAGTAAAAAAGTTACTACATGACAGTATTGTGATACCAACTCTAACGTACGGAAGTGAAGCTTGGACATTGTTGGAAGGACACAAGTCAAGAGTGAGAGCAGTGGAAATGAGTTATTTAAGAGGAGCCTGTGGAGTCACGTGGAGAGACAGGCTGACGAATGAGGATATAAAGGAACGTTGTGGTGTGGATGTGGATGTGATAGGAAGCGTTGTGAGGAACACACTGAGGTGGTTTGGCCATGTGGAGAGAATGGAGGGTGAAAGACTGACAAAGAGAGTGTATGTGAGTGAGGTGGAGGGTGGAAGAGGGAGGGGGAGACCGAGGATGAGATGGAGGGATGGGGTGGAGAGGTATATGAGAGAGGGGGGTGTGAGTTGGGAGCAGGGCAGTGAAATGGCGGGGGACAGGGCGACTTGGAGGCGATTTGTTTGTGGCCACCCCAAACGGGATTGAGGCGTCAGGCAATAGATAGATAGATAGATAGATTTGGAGTTGATTGCAGAGAACGAAAGGGAGGCGGAGGAAAGGTTTAGGAAGTGGAGAGATGGTATGGGGCACAAGGGCTTAAGGGTAAATGCAGATGAAACAAAAGTGATGATATCAAGGGTTGGTGGCGGTACTGTCATAGACGAGGGAGAGTGGCCATGTGAAGTTTGCCACAAGGGCGTGGGAAGTAATTCCATCTTGTGCGGTGTTTGTGATAAATGGGTGCATAAGAGATATAGTGGTGTCAGAGGTAGACTGCGAGATAATGTGTACGGCGTGTCGGGGAGACCAGGTGGAGATTGTCAGACGTGAAAGAATTGAACTTGCTGGTGAATCTCTTGAGTGTGTGGAAGAGTTTTGTTATTTGGGAGACATGTTGTGTGCTGGGGGTGGGGCTGGAGCTAGCTCTGTGGCTAGGGTGAGAAGTGGTTGGAAGAAGTTCAGGGAGCTCTTGCCTTTCCTGACATTGAGAGGACTCTCCCTACTTGCTAAGGGGTCTTTGTATGCACCATATGTTAGGAGTGTAATGCTGTATGGTAGTGAGACCTGGGCAGTAAGGAAGGAGGATATTCGCCGGCTCAGACGTACAGAAATGACAATGATTAGGTGGATGTGTAGTGCATCCCTGCGTCCAAGGTCTGGGGGGGCTGGGTTCACGATGGAAGAGTTGAGAGGTAGGATGGGACTGGAGTGTATTGGTGTTGTTATGAGGAGAGGTAGATTGAGATGGTTTGGACATGTGGAGAGGATGGGGGATGATAATTGGGTGAAGAAGGTGAGAAGTATTAATATTGGGGGTGGGGTTACGAGGGGTAAACCGAGAAAGACATGGGACGAGGTCATTAAGTGTGACCTCAGGGTTAAGGGACTGAACAGGGAGGCTGCAATGGATCGTGCAGCATGGAGAGCCGCCATTAGGTGACCAAGGCCGAAGCAGGCAAGTATGTTGGAGCCTTTAAAAACGAAACGATCTATATATATATATATATATATATATATATATATATATATATATATATATATATATATAGATAGATAGATAGATAGATAGATAGATAGACAGATAGATAGATAGATAGATATAGATATAGATATATAATGTCAAACTGTTAAGATACCTATTATAACACTACAATATTTGATTAACCCACTCAAATCGACAGTATATCGCTAAAATCTTGATAAAACATCAATTACCGCTAAAATGCTAATAAAACTCAATCCTCGAAAAAGTAGTAGCTACCAAAAACTCATATATCGCTCAGATATTGACAAAAACTCATATCGCAACACATATTGCCAAAACTCATATACAGCTAAAATGATGACACAACTCTTATATCACATAAATACTGCCAAAAACTCAAGTATCGCTGAAATGTTGTTAAAAAATTAAATATCCTCCAAACTCATATAGCATCAACACTGTGGCTACAAGATTAATAACAAGTAGAACATCATAAAATTGTCAAAGGACAATTTTGATAAAGAAAAGCTTCCCACAGCCACTGCTTACTAGAAGCCGAGCTATAAAGGGACTTTGAGGTCCAAATCGCTGATCTTGTGAATATCGCCTTAGGTCATCCCAGTCTATCAGGCCACCGTTTGGTGACTCTAGCTTTTATCCTTCATGGTAAATTAGGTGGCATCCGTAATACCCGGAAAAGTCCCAATTTTTTTCCTCAAGCAGGGTCTAGGTCACTGATCTTGTGCTTGTCAACTTAGGCCCTCACAGTTTATTAGTTCACCAAGCTTAGTGGCTCTGGCTTTAATCCTTCATGGAAACTTTAGATGACATCCAGAATTTCCAGAAATGTCCCAATTTTTGACCCCAGGCGAGGGCAAGGTGACTGATCTTATGCATGTCACCAAAGGTCATTGCATTGTATAAGTCCTTCAGGTTTGGAGGCTTTTACTTAAATTATTCATGGAATAATTAGATGACATCCGGAATATCCAGAAGAGTCCCAGTTTTGACTCCACACAATCTCAGAGAATAATCAACCTACTGGAACCATACTTCTTTCTGGCCTGCATCTGCCTTAAGGTTATGTTGTAGTAAAATTTCAGCTTCCTAGCTTGAGTGGTTCTTGAGACAGCGTGGCTGACTCACTTTTCTGTGTTTTGGATAATATCCGGAGAGCTGGTTGGTGGGCTGACACCATATTTGTCCAAAAGAAGCGGACAGCACTCCAACTACACTGACCAAGTTTGAATGCTCTTGGCCAAATAGCCTTTGAAATATCGCAGTTTTAAAATATGAATCATAATAACAATATCAATAATAATACTGACAAAAACAAGAAAACTTTCCACAAGGATGTGGGAAGATTTAGATATTCAGTATCATTAGAGTATTAATACCTGTCTGTCATCCACCTTTTTTTACCCCACCAAAAGTGTACGGTTCCATGTCTAGGATACTCAGTTCCCATGTGTATGGAGCGGGTGAGTACCCTTGCTCATCGCTGAGTGAAATTATGTGGGCAATAAACCCCAGCTACTCCACGTATTGAAACTCTTGTAATCTCAGTCCAATCCACTCCTACCGGCCCAACTTAGGTGGAGCTTCTTACGTCATTACACCAACAGGCGTTCATTTGGTCATTAGGACCAAGCGAGCGATGTTTACCCTCAGTTAAGTATGGAAATGTGTGGCCCGGGCCGGGTCGACCCTACCATCATACTAAGCAGATGCTAATAACTTTATTCCTGTGTGAAATAGAGTTGAAATTCTTTCAGCATGTGATACATCCACTCAATAAATTTTGTTATCAACTAAAAACTCATCCATAAATGTGCAGAAACCCCTTGGAATCTTGAGTTTTCCAAGGGAGTGTTCAGCTCAAATTACTGAACAACTCAGTCACGAAATCATACTAAAAAAAAGATTTTCCATTGTATCACTGTGATTTTTGGCATCTGCCCTTTCAATTAAATATCGGAGATTCCGCCTACAATTTTACATTAGCATTTTTTTTGTTTTGGTGGTGAAATTTCCAAGGGAAAACACCTTATTCCTGACATTAATGATCTCACCAATAACCAAGTCTTTATCTTTTCTGTGTCGTCGACACGGCAGGTTGGCAGTGGACAATGTAGAATTTAGCATTGCATGTATGATGAATGCCATGGGGCCTCGCGTCACACAAGCACCAGCGTACCGTTGGAACCTATGTTGCTCAAACAAACCCTGAGCTATATTATTGCTTTCATATTGGTGTGTGTGTGTGTGGGGAGGGGTGTGTGTGGGGGGGGTGTATTTGAGGTAATGTCTTTCGTTCCAGTATATTTTTCATTATTCAGCCACCATCATGAAGAAATACATCAGGCGGAAATTGTGATGACATGGCGCTCGCTTGCTCGTCACGCGCTCACAAAGCGCACTTTGCTTGTATAGTTGCTACACAAAGTAATAATTAGATTCCTGTATTACAGGTAATATTTGCCACTCAGTGTTTCATCACCTAAATGTTGCATTACACTGAATGAGTAGATCCCCCACCCCCCTTCATCACCCATTACCATGTATTATTGACAAAATCTCTAAAAGTTGATAACACCTCTAAAATGTCGCCAAAACTTACTGCAATCAGTATCAACAAAACCTCCGGACACATTAACTCCGACAGTTCGATGACGTATTTTACTGTTTTTTTCTTGCCTTCCTCCAGACGATTATATTTAACTTAGCCCCTAGAAGTGATGGGGTTATTTTAGACTATATCTAACCCCATTTGTTCGTAAAGTACCTCGAACTGAATGAAATAGTCTGCAATTAGGCTAAAAAATAAGGTCTTTTTAGTAGTAGTAGTAGTAGTAGTAGTAGTAGAAGTAGTAGTAGTAGTAGTAGTAGTAGTAGTAGTAGCTGCAGTCCCAAGCTTATCTGAAAGTGAGCCCTGTGGTCTGCAGGCTTAAATACCTCTTCTCATGCAGTCCACCATCCTTATTTCATGGGATAGGGAGGTAACTGAGACACGCTTACAGAACCAGGCAGTTGATCCCCCTGGCTATATCAGTGCCAACACATGAAGGCGACTTCCTCCAGCACCCGTCACCGGAGTGAAGCGGTTAAGTATGACCGTGAGAGTGTAAGGGTCATATTATACGTAGCTTTGAGAGTACCGTATCACCCTTTCGTCCTCGACTTATTCTGCACGTTACACCTTACTAATCCTCTTCTATACTACCGATACAAACAGTGTCGATATTGAACAGATACACATACCAAGACAAAGCAAAATAAATCACTTGAGGAGAGGCGCCGCGATGTCTTCTAAGCCAGATACCATGCAGCCCTCTGACCAATCGAGCTATACTTCATTCATTTTGTCTTGGAGCAAATTTTTGTCCTTTTGTGGCATATATCCTGCAGGTCAGTGGCGGAAGACAATACTATGGACTTACAGTCTTTTCGTAGCACTTCTTCATGACCAGCACCAAATTCAAATGTTAATATCTTGCTACAGTCCGGTATTCGAGATGAAGAGATAGCAATTTTACATGTACCGTAGTTAAAATGAAGAGAATATACGTACATCATTTTTGGCCATGCAACTTTTTACACACACACACACACACACACACACACTTGCCCAATGATGAGGTCCCATTCTGTTGATAGTAGTTCCAAATGTTTCAATCATGGTAAGAATCATTTCATATCCATGTATTCATTCATTATTTAATTTTTATATGTTTATTTATTTATTTGTTGCCCCATCAGAAGCGTGGAGCGTGGAGATAAGCTACTCAGTCTAGATGTTTAAGGCGCGGGTGGCTAGCATCCCTAACCCCTGATATGAAGTATGTGTGCAATCAATTCCCATCAATCCCAGTCGTTACTATTATTATTAGATTGAGCCGGTGAAGGTTTATATCCAAGGGGTGGTTGGGGTTTATTGCTCACGTAATGCCATTCAGGGATGAGTGAGGTTGGTCACTCTCATCTTAAATGTCAGGACCAACTGCCTAGCCCCGGGCTCCTACGCTCCTCATGGGGCAATGTAGGATTGGATGATGGATGGATGGATTATTATTATTATTATTATTATTATTATTTTTATATTATTATTATTATTATTATTACCGGTATTATTATTCTAATTATTATTAATATAATAATAATTATTTTTATTATTATTATTTTTTTTTTCCAGAGATTTCCTTTACATTATTTTGAGGGTCCCAGTGATGGCAATGAATCAGTCACAAATGTTCAGCTGCAAAAACTGGAATGCAGAGATGACCTGTAGGACTACGGATCAGAAAGGAAGAGAATATGTGGTATGTCAAACAAGAAGAAAGAAATACAATGGCAGGTAAAAAGAAAATCGAGAGCACAATTTTTATTTATTCATTTATTAATTACTTTGGTAAGGAAGTGCAGACTGACTGACAACACAATCTAAGAAAAACTATCTTGCAAAGGCTATCATGAAACGTGCTGAGAAAACAAGAATAATATGAAGAGTCATCATGATCTCGTATATGATCAGTGTTTATGAATCACTACATTATCATTACTGCCCCAGGGAAATCAGCAACTTGTGTTCACATCAGAGAATACTGCTGGCTGCGAAGTGATAGAAAGAAATTGTACACACGTCCTGTGACATTGCCATTAACATTGATTGATTCAGAGTAAAGAGAGGAAGTGGAGAAGAGTGTATCTGAATCACTCTCCATCAAAGAAAAGCTTGAATGACGTTTAAAATGGCAAACTCAAAATGCGAATGAAAGTTTCCATGAGACGATGTGGGTAAGGCCGAGCAAAGCAAAGTTCTGTAGGCTAGTCGAGCAAGATTAATGTTTCTGGCCCAGACTATGGACCTTGATCAAAATATTGAGCCTAATAAAGTATATCTCATGACGGCTTTGAACTTGAGTCTAGAACTTCTAAATGCACTCAAGAGGCAAGATAATCAATAAACGAAGAAGAGTACTTCGCCATAAGAGGGGTGGGGAGAGGGTCCAGAAGTAAAGTTAATAAGCGTATTTATGATTATTCTTATTATTACAGTATTATCAATTCTGTGAAGCAGGATGGGATAATTTTTTGCAGCGCACCCTAAACCGTTACGGTAGATTCAGTGTGTGTGTGTGTGTGTGTGTGTGTGTGTGTGTGTGTGTGTGTGTGTGTGTGTGTGTGTGTGTGTGTGTGTGTGTGTGTGTGTGTGTGTGTGTGTGTGTGTGTGTGTGTGTGTGTGTGTGTGTGTGTGTGTGTGTGTGTGTGTGTGTGTGTGTGTGTGTGTGTGTGTGTGTGTGTGTGTGTGTGTGTGTGTGTGTGTGTGTGTGTGTGTGTGTGTGTGTGTGTGTGTGTGTGTGTGTGTGTGTGTGTGTGTGTGTGTGTGTGTGTGTGTGTGTGTGTGTGTGTGTGTGTGTGTGTGTGTGTGTGTGTGTGTGTGTGTGTGTGTGTGTGTGTGTGTGTGTGTGTGTGTGTGTGTGTGTGTGTGTGTGTGTGTGTGTGTGTGTGTGTGTGTGTGTGTGTGTGTGTGTGTGTGTGTGTTTAAACTCATCCTAGATTATTTGACGGATTTAAATGAAACTTCCCAGGTGAGTGTGTCTGCTTACTGGGGAAGGTTTTCCACTACATACACGTACATTTTACAGCCATTAATTTTAGAGGGTCATTCCCCCTTCACCAAATAAAAAATCCAAAAAAACTGCGAAAGTAAGGCAGATATTGCTTTGATATATTAGTACATGTTGTACAATTGACTCTCATCCGAAATGCGATACTTGAGGAGCGTTATTCCCGCGTTGATTCTTGGGGGAATCAGTTCCCTCCCAGAAATTAGAACTATCAGAAATAGGTGAAATGTTTTATTGAAACTTCCCTGGTTAGTTCGTCTGGTCCGAAGGTCTTCCTCAATAAATAATTTTCCGGCCATGATTTTTCAGGGGCCAGCGCCCTCACCAAATTTAACAATCTCAGAAATAGTGAAAGGTGGGCAGATACGGCTTTGATATGGGGTCGATAGATCCGAGGTTTTCGGGCAGTGTTATCCGGCCTGAGTCTGTACGATTGGTACCCCTACATTCTCCACTTGTAAGCATGAGTCAGTTTATCCGTTCTCCAGGAATGTGAGTCTAACGAGGCTTCATTCTGCTCCAGGACAACACATACATACTTGTAGGGTTGCGAAAAAGAAAAAAAATTCTGGAGAATCACGAAATTACATTACCATCGCATCCTCCGAAGTGTCCAGATGTCAACCCCATCGAGATTATCTGGGAACTGATGATGCAACAGTTAGAGTATAACAGGAGGTCAAGGATGATGTGGAGGGATGGAGTGAGGAGGTATATGAGAGAGGGGGGGTGTTAGCTGGGTGCAGGGCAGTGAAATTGTGGGGGACAAGGCGACATGGAGGCGATTTGTTTCTGGCCACCCTTACGGGATTACGGCGTCTGGCAATAAATAGCTAGACAAAGATGTTGTTATCAACCGCGCAGCCTAGATAAATAGGGTGAAAAATCAGTGAGATGATCTTCGAAGGTACAGAACCAGGGACGGCCACTAACATCGAAGCTGGTTTCATTCATGCCACTACGACTGAACACTGTGATTGGGGCAGGAAGAGTTTACACAGAGTATTGGAAATGGTTGGAAATAAAATGCACAGGTGCTTATCTCTCTTAATTTTCCTGTTTCTGACACACTACAATGCGTTTGGTACTCTTGGTAGGAGGAATGAGTTACGTACGGTTATGATTTTAGATTGTTATCTATTTATTTATTTAAATAATGATGATAATGATGATGAAGATTATATTATTAATATATTTTTCTTTATTCTCTGTTTAACGATTTTCTTGATGTTGGTACACGTAATTTTATTTGCTTATTTTAACAATTTCCTTGTTGTCTACATGCCACTGGTGTCCGTGTTGACATATCTGATTTGTGATGTTTCGAAACAGTTCCAGTAAATTTATAAGATAACTGTTGTATTCTCTCGACCGTGGTTTCTATATAGTCCTCATTTCTAAACATCTCTTGACAACGGACACCTAAAACTTTATGGAATTCTTGCCATGTTGAGAAGGAACTAATATACCTTACATGGGACATCCTCTGCACACCCACTCCCTTCCCCAGCAACTACTGACAGGAAACACAGGGGTGCCAACTGTTAACGAGATGCTGGGAATTATATCAACCACTTTATAGAGTTTCAAAATGGAGCGTCGAAAAATGTAACGATACCATGACACTGAATGCCATATAGTATTTGAATCACGAAATCGTGGTCATTATTCGTGAACCTAGTTCACGAAACACCCCACTGCTGGTTTTAAGCCATATTACAGCCAGTTTGTGGCTGTAACACATTTCACAGTTTTAACAGTCATTACGAATGTCATATCAGATACTAACCAATACGATGAGAGATACTGTTATATACAGTAGATATGTTGTTTAGAAAAGAATTGTATTAATTACTGGAAGATATAGGTCACTATAGGTTGCAAAAGAATGGAAGAAAGACAAAATATAAGAGAAAAGTGGATAAACGATTGGGTAAATATGATTTGGAGTAGATGGGGGACATGGAAAGAGTGCGCTAGATATTCACAGAAAAAGTCTATGCATCATGTGACGAAAGGGGGTGAAAGGAACAGCATGATGGAATGAAGAGGTAACACAAGCTGTGGCGCAAAAGAAGAATGCGTATAGAGAGTGGGTGGGAAGCAAGGCAAGGAGGAAGCTGAGATACGGAAGAGAGAGCTACAGAGAGAGACTGACTGACAACTGAGGAAGTGAAGGAGCGTTGTGGTGTGGACGTGGATCTTACAGAAAGCATTAGGAATTAATTGAGATGGTTTGGCCATGTAGAGAGGATGGGGAGCAAGGGTCTAACGAGGAGAGTGTAGCTAAAGAGAGTGAGATGGAGGGGGGGAGAGGGAGGGGGAGGCTGAGGATGAGATGAAGGGATGGAGTGGAGAGGAATTTGACAAAGGAGGGGTGTGACTTGGGGAGAGGGCAGCGAAATGGCGGGGGACAGGGCAATATAGAGGCAATGTGTTTGTCGCCACCCCTCGTGGGAATAAGGCGTCCAGCAATAGATAGGTAGAGACAGGCCACTAACGAAACGGAGGGTCAGGTTTTCTAAGGTACCGGTATTGTAATACGAGTATAATGAACTTGCTATTCACATATATCTGTTTATTAATATGCTAAATACACACACACATTTTGTCTCATGGAAAATATGTTTCTTATGTATTTTTGCACACTGAATCCAAATATACTTTCAGAATTTCTCTATCGCTCATAGGTTTTTTTTTCTTTGTTGTTCTTATTCCAGCATACTATCATATCATTATGTATACCAGTAGTACATGTTTACTACCAGTGCCCTATGGAGCATTTGAAACAAAAAGTTTAACAAAAACAGCTATTACCATTTTGTGAAGTGCAACAGCTTCTTTTTGAAAGCACAAGCCTATATAAGTGAGTCACCAGGGGCCTGCGGAAACACGACTGGACATGTTAGGACATTCAAACAGTGCTCACACCTGAGAAGTAGTTCTCTGTCAGGTGCAGGCTAGAACAAAGTGTAAACAGTGTCTTTTCCACTCTGTTGACAGATTGTGCATTTGTGTATTAAGTGTTGATCTGATACCCCATCCATCATTATAATGCCGAGAAACTGTGTAAATAGTATGAGTTCTTTCTGCTGCATCCGCGGTGAATTGACATTCATATTGCAAAACAGTTATTTCACACCACTCATTTAAAAATGCGATGAACACTATTTTGGCTCTAAAGTGGGTGACCAGGATAGAAGTTGGGCCCCCTATACTTGTTGTGTCAAATGTGTCAGGCTTCTCACAGCATGGGCAAAAGGTTCACGCCGTATGCCTTTTGCTAGTCCCATGGTTTGAACAGAACCGAAAGATCACGCTTCGGATTGCTACTTTTGCCTGACAAATATAAATGGTTTAACATCAAAATCCAAGCATGCTGTTAAATATCCTAATCTACCATCTCCTATTAGGCCCGTACCTAACAATCAGGAATAACCTGTGTCAGAGCCAAGAAACATGACGCTGAGTGATAAGTCTGGTGATGAGAGAGTAGACCAAGTAGCGGACAATATGGATCCAACATCTGAAGCAATTAAGCTGTTCTTCCAATGAACCACATTTGCTGAGTCACGGAGATCTTAATGATCTCGTCCGCGATTTAAATTTATCTAAGAAGCAAGCCCAATTTGGGGGTTCCAGGTTAACGGGCTGGAATCTTCTCCAGAAAGAAACTAAAGTTTGTTTTTATCGTGATCGTTATGACGTTTTCAAAGAATATTTCTTCCATGAAGATGGTCTGGTGTTTTGCAGTGATGTTCGTTCTGTTATGAAGGCACTTCGCCACGAATATAACACAGATGAATGGCGCTTGTTTACTGAATCACCAAAAGCAAGCTTGAAAGCGGTTCTACTCCACAACGGAAATAAATTCCCCTCCGTTCCTCTGGCTCACGCAACTAAAATGAAGGAATCGTATGGTAACGTGAAGTTTCTTTTGGATTAAATTTAGTATGGGGACATGAAGTGGAATGTATATGGTGACCTAAAGGCTGTGGCACTTTTACTTGGAATACAGCTTGGTTACACGAAGTTCTGTTGTTTCCTCTGTGAGTGGAACAGCCGGGACAAGAAAAACCATTACCGTATGTAAAGAAATTTTGGCCAAAACGAACATCACTGACTCCAAGGAAGAAGTATGTCATCAGTCCTCCTCTTGCTGATCCTGGGAAAATTTATTTGCCTCCTTTGCACATTCAACTCTGGTTGGTGATGAACTTTGTCAAAGGTCTGAGTAAAATTGGCCATGGATTCACATATCTGAGGAATAAATTCCCCAGAATCTGTAATGCAAAAATCAAGGAGGGTAATTTTTTTAGGACCAGATATCAGGGAACTGCTTCGAGATGAAAAGTTAGATGAAGAGCTAAATGAAGTTGAAAAAACTTCATGGCTGTCATTTTAAGAGAGTTTGTAAAGATCTGTTGGGGAAATCACAGATCAGAAAACCAATGTAATGTAAAAGATCTATTGATGTCATATAAAACTCTGGGGTGCAATATGAGTCTAAAAATCCACTTTTTGGACTCGCACTTAGACTTTTTCCCGGAAAATCTTGCGGTAGTCAGTTATGACCAAGAAGAAAGATTTCACCAAGGCATTTTGGACAAGGAAAAGCGGTACCAAGGAAAGTGGTGCCCTCTCTATGTTGGCGGACTACTACTGGACACTAAGGAAGGATGGTCCTGAGGCCAAATATGGCCGAAAATCATACACTTTTACATGTCAGAGGTAAGTTTTCTCAGTGTAATACCAGCCTTATTTATGAATGAGTAATATACAGTATGATAGCTGATTGTTAAATTTAATTGATCTGTCACTTAAAAACCATGTCTAATGGAAAAATTCTAAAATAGATTGGAATTCAACGTAAAACATACTAGAAAGTCCACCTATTTTAGTTCGTGAGAAAAAAAAAATAAAAATCGGTAAACTTTTGTTGACCAGTGTAATGGGGATTATGATTATCATGATGTGAATGATGATGATGATGACAATAGTGATGCTGCTGCTGCTGCTGATGATGATGATGATGATGATGATGATGTTTGTTATTATTATTATTATATTATTATTAATGTTACTGACACCCTATCCTTTCCCCCAGGCGAGTAAGACGGATGGCTGGACCGCACCACTAATCGTCAGCCAATATCCGCCATCCTCCCTCCTCCCACACCCTCTCCTCCCCAGCCCAACATAAATCCTGGATACGAGCGTGGAACTTATTACACCCCCAAGACTTTCCTTCACAGACTTGCTGCTTTGATGTTCATTTATTGGTGGATGGCCATTTACAGCCAACATTAGTTTAAGTGGTGATCCTTCATGTAGTGTAGTTGTTATTGCTTAATCCCCGTACGTCTGGCCGCAAAAGACCTGATGGCCATTGGAATCAACTGCTTCTGTGGGGTCGTTCCTGCAGGTACACTACAGCTCATCCACCGTGAAGGGATCGGGTTTCCTCTTCCGGTTGACGGCGCCTCGCTGGGGTCGGACCAGGGTCTTTCCCACAGAGGTGCAGGGAAATATGAGGAGATAATTATGTTTCTTGGTTGGACGCCGCAGCTGCTCCATCCAAGGTGCAAAGCGCCACCAATGTAAGTTTTTTAACACCTTCAGCACAATGTGTGTGTGTGTGTGTGTGTGTGTGTGTGTGTGTGTGTGTGTGTGTGTGTGTGTGTGTGTGTGTGTGTGTGTGTGTGTGTGTGTGTGTGTGTGTTTTGGGGGAATATTTATTTAGGATTATTATGGTATCATTATTTTATACTTTTTGATCACCGGCTCAGACTGGACATTAGTTACTGATCTTTCATGAAAGGGTATGGGAAAACCGTATATACCGTACCTAATTATCGCTGGAATCATTATCACTCTCTGAAGATTGGGGAAATGTGGACCTACTAGTAGTTGTCGTAATACACGGCATGTAGTTCGTGAAGAATAAAACAACAACGCTGAAAGAGACTGATCGAGGATATATGGCATGAAAAGATATATGTCACCGCCGCGTATATTTTTAACTAACTCTGTGCAAAAGCACCACACACACACACACACACACACACACACACTTTGTCAGAGATGTGTAAAACTAAAAAAGGTAAAGAATGCTGGGCAGCAAATTTATCTTCGATTTTTCTAGTTATACTGTTAAAAGGTTAGGTCGATTCACAGTTAGATTAAATACAGTATATTTGATAACTGACCACAGTGGCACCAAGTCTACGGTGAGTTTTAGAACAGGAGGAAAAAAAAAAAAAAAAAAAAGTGACATTTTTTTTTTTCGCAGTCCCCCCCTCACTGCCCCCAACACCTACACCTCCCAGAGCTCTGTGTTAAAATGAAGATTACTCTCGCACATCATGATTCAGTGCTTAGCTTATTGTTTATCCTTCCATTTGTATCGTCTAGGAGGGGTAGACGTTTTGGGTTTAGTTTCCCCTGGGAGAGAAGGCGATTAATCAAGAGCAAGATACGTTTTTTAAATAGATTATTTTGAGTGAACATTAACTATGTACCTATCATCGCAACAGAGCAAGCAGTTAATTGTACTCTCTGGTTACATATTTAATTAGTGAAGAATACGGTTTTCCATTAATCCTTTGCTATGAAACTTCCATTGTAGTTTCCTGTACAGCTTGGTGGTCCTTCCTTTTTTATCCCCACCCCATCGTTCGGGTTTGGTGGGTGGCGGGGAGCCTTCCTCCTTTTCTATCCTTGTCTTGGTTATTTATCTGGTACCCTGTAACAAAGAGCCCCAGATCACTAGGTCTGCTGTTATTTGCTTTCCTTTATACTCTCTCTCTCTCTCTGAACGTCGTCGTGCTTTCCCTTTCCTTCCAGACTTTGGCCGCCCACCCTCGCTGTCAGAACTTCCTGGTGAGTCCTGCCTTTTTTATGTTACCCGTCTATGTCGTTTTTATCGCGTACTCGTATGCATCCCTCTGTTTGATCTCTTCCCCTTTATAACACCAACCAGACCTGATCGTCTTAAATGTTTTCTGCTTTAGTGCCAAATGGCCGTAGCTGCCTGGCACTAGCTTGTTCATTCACTCTCTCTCTCTCTCTCTCTCATTTATGTATCGGTATATCCCATCTTTCTATGCATTTAAAAAAATACTCTCCTCATCTTTCCTCTCTCTCTCTCTCTCTCTCTCTCTCTCTCTCTCTCTCTCTCTCTCTCTCTCTCTCTCTCTCTCTCTCTCTCTCTCATTTATGTATCGGTATATCCCATCTTTCTATGCATTTAAAAAAATACTCTCCTCATCTTTCCTCTCTCTCTCTCTCTCTCTCTCTCTCTCTCTCTCTCTCACACACACACACACACACACACACACACACACACACACACATTTTCGTGTCCGTAAATCCTTCTATCTTTCAACGCAATTTTTTTTTTTAATACTCACCACATCTTCTCTCCCCCGTCTTTCCCTCACTCTCTCTCTCTTTGATGCCCACTTGCCTCCATCAGCGGTAAACTGGATGGTTCGGTAAGCTCCCTCCATCGCTTCCCGTGAGTGGCCTCTGAGTCTCTCACTTTCTTCTCATCTCGCTGGACTTCGCCACACACGGGAAAGAGGATGCTTGTAACCCCTGGCAACCGCATCACTTCCATTGTGTATGGTCAGATGCAAAAATCAGTTCGTCTCTGCTGCCTCTCTTTTGTCAGTGGACTCACAGATGCTTCAGTGTAACGAAATGGACTGAGATGCATATTGTCATCCATATGTGGGTCATAATATGCACCTTCCTCCACAACGTCTCATCCAATCATCGCATTAGTCCAGCAGTGAGAAAGAGGCGGGGAAAGTGAAAGGATTTTAGTGTCCGACTGCACTGTTGTTTTATGATATTGTGTCCTCTGCACGATTTAATTTATTCTTTGATTTTGCTATTTAATCAACTATACGGTTGCAATTTGCTTTTCTACTGTTCCATCACTGTAACTCTTCGCACTTTATCGTCCTCTTGCAGTCTAATTCCCGCAGCTCAGTGGCTCAATAAGACAATGCTACAGCACTATGACTAACATCATACTGTAGTGCTAGTCTCTTACTGTAGTCCAGCATTCAAGATGGAGCCATGGCAAATGTGTGACCAGTTAAAGTGTATAGTGTGCATGATTACCTCCGAAAGTATTAACGAGAGAGAGAGAGAGAGAGAGAGAGAGAGAGAGAGAGAGAGAGAGAGAGAGAGATACTTCATGAACTTCACAGGAGTGATGTAATCTGTACAGTCCAGCTTCTTTTGTAGTTTACTGTGATATTAGGTGAAGCCAGGATTCCAGGGACTTGAATGGTGAGTGAATCGATATGTGATTCAATCGGTTGGATATGCTAAAGATTACTTCCCTAGTGTCGTATACTTTCCTTTTTTCTGGCTCTCTGTACCATACCTCACTCCATGTGCAGGCCGGAAAAAAAGAGGCGGGATGATGATGATGACGGTGGTGAAGATGACGATGATCCTAGTGCTGATATCTTCGAAGAAAATATTCCGACCAGTGACTTTAACCCCTTCCTAAAATGTTTTATGTTTTTTGTTGCCCACCACCTAACCATTTTCTTTACCCCCAACAATCCCATCCAACTTAATGATCTCCTTCCTCTACTATGATGTTATCCCTTCCTTACTGTTGTATTTTTATTGTGTTTTGCCATTTCATTTTCGTTCCCTCCAGACGATTATATTTATCTGGAAAAGAATCTATATTGCCTCACTATCCACTTCGCCATGGTGACTTAGCCTCTTACGAACGCTACAGCTGACTTTTCATTTAGGCCTGTGTATTCAATTATTCATTTCTATCTCTCTGTTTGTTTTCTGTCAGTCTGTCTATCCATTTATCTATCAATCTTTATATCTACATATATTTATTCACTCATTTATTTCCTGACTTTTTCTGCTTATCTCTGGGCGATACCATTTACCTCATAGTGGGCCTCTCTGTCTTCATTAATTCCTTGCCTCTGGACAACATCGTATTTATTTGTTACTGCTGCTACCAGATTTGTTTTGCTAAGTTCAAGATACATTTTACCAACTGGAGGCCTTAAATACACCCTTAATGAATGCCTTCAGGATGAGAGGCCCTTCCTATGTGAAATAAATCATGCACCAGAGAGAATAACCTAAAAATACATCCCCCAGACTGTATGGATTAATTCCAATACTATGATGCCGTTTCTCTCTCTCTCTCTCTCTCTCTCTCTCTCTCTCTCTCTCTCTCTCTCTCTCTCTCTCTCTCCCTCTCATACTACCACCAAACGATTCCATTTGACATGAAGTGACTTTTGGTGGTGAAGGATTTATTGCAGTTATTTTCAGCTCTTCGGCACAGAGATGTAGAAAACTTCCTTGCATATGAACGGTAAACAACTGTATGACACTATCTTTCCCACTGTACCTTTCCTAACACTAGAGTTCTGAATATGGACACCTTCATGTGCTGGTACTAATATAACCATTCATCTCCACAGCACAGTTATGCAAACGTCCCTTAACTCTCTCCCTTTCCCCCAAAAGGAGTATGATGCATTGCACGGGGAAGGGAAATTAAACCTGCAGTTCAATGGGCCCAGCTTCAGATGAACCGGGGGCTGCAATCATTTCTACTACAACTGCTAATGCCAGACGACTCCACTCGACCAAAGAAAGACCAGACAAATTTGCCTTATCCCATTGTACATTGAAGCAATTTTTGGATCATCTTTATACCCCTGCAGTATTACATTTACTAAAGAATTCTCCTCTCGTTAGCTTTTACAGGAATGAGGTAGGAAAGGGGTGTTTGTGATCCATTCAGAACGAAAGCGTCTTTAGGACTGTTGAAACGCTACCTTTTCACAGTTTAGGGAAGACCTCCCCTGGGTTTGAAACAGTGTCTCACTTAGAAGCAGTCCTTTTTACCTCCACAGTGAGATTATGCTTTATTCATTTATATAAAAATATTTTGTAGTCTGGTGAGTTCTGGCGCTCTAACTAGATGTGGCCCATAAGGTCTCATTCTGAGGGGTGGTGGGAGTTTACTGCTCACGTACTGATGTTCAGGGAAGAGCAACTGGCCGTAGCCGTCGTCTTAAATGTCTGGACAGAGTAGCCTAGACCCCGGATGCTGTCCCCATTAATCCCCTCAATACAATGAAGTTCTTTTGATATAATTCTTCCTGCCATCAGACTGCGCTATTCAGCAAAGGAGAGCCCTGGAACTAAAGTGGCAAATGCATCAAAACTCCACTCTTGTGGTCCGTCTCCTGAGCCGACCCTCATCATAAAGCCTCCAAACGGCACAAGAAAACTCCACCGACCTCGCTATCCATTGCTTCAAACCCTCACTGGATATTTTCTCCCCAAAGCCACTTAGCCTTTGAGACGCAACCCTGTGATCCCACCAAGGACTCCCTTCCTCCCTCACACTGACTCTCTGACATGATTTTACCTTTGGCTTATCTCGAAAGGATGAAGCTGAAGATTCTGGGGCACACGACGCCACATATTGCTAGGGGAGGAGAGAGAGTTATATAAAGATACACAGATATACGTCCGTAGGTTGTCGCTAGTGAAGAAATACAAGCTAGTGACTAGCATACCTTCCTAAATGAAAATCATCATCCTCATCATCACCGTCTCAATCATCACCATCAAATTACCAACACCATCACCAAGAGCCAAAACGCCATGAGATTTTACTGTGGACGCACACTCCTACTGCCTACTGACTAATAGATGTTATTTCACATCTTTCATGAAACTCTTTACAATATTATACTTTCTAAACTATGCAGTCCAACAACATTCTTTAGCAGTCGTATTTTCATTGGTCTCACACTTTCAATTTTGAATCAGCCATTTCAAAGCCTCGCAGCCATATATTAATGTGGGCACTAATGTAACTTCATGCAGTCTTCTTGCAGCCTCCGTCTCACCACTGTAAGCGTCATTAACACCTGCAGTCCGATGACGCATATTCTACTATATTCTCTCTGCATCCAGACGACTCGATTCTGCCTATGAGAGACTTTTTAAACTGGAGGGGTTAGTTAATGGCTTACTTTACCCTTTCACTACTGGATACCTTTTCTGACAAATAAAATCGTCTAGAATTAACAGGAAACATGCGCTACTGGATTCAAGCGGTAGTGGCCTTCATGATACCATCCACTCTTCTATCTTTGGCCGCTCTAGCCTCAAGCTTCTTTAAAAATTTTCCTTGTTTCTACCACATTAGTTTTGTAACCACATAAGGAATCGGTGAACATTCTGCACCTTCTCACTATTACGTCTGTACTTAAGTACCCCTTCCAAATTCAGTTTTTGTATTACAGTATTTATAAGCAATGTTATTTCATGACGCATGTTCTACAGTCCAATTCCCCTATCTATTTCCTCTACCACACCATAGCGGTCCATTACATCATTCACAGGAACCTCTACCAACTCCTCGATGCAAACAATAAACCGCAAACACATTACAGCTTCTCGACAGGTGCTCTATTTATTTATCAAAAATTTTCCAAAACCTGTCCTTCCCTTCCACACACTTCTATCGTCAAGCAGTGTATGTGGCTTGGACTGAAGAGGTTCGTGAATAATATTTGGCTCGAGATGTGTCAGTTTTCAATCCTTCGTCGGGGTCTTCTAGATGAAGATGATGATAATGACTTCTTTATTACCAAACTTTTTCTCTCCCTCTAGTGACCATACCTCATCCCATCCTTAGGTGGCAAGAGATATGGGTGGTGATGATGATGATGATGGTGATGAGTGATGGTTGATTATAACCGACGAATGGTGAGGACAACAACGACGACGACGACGATGGGCAATTTAAACTTAAACGACAGAGGGGGATAAACTCAGTGCAAACATTGCCAACGATATGGGTTCATGAAGTTCATTTACACAGTTTAGTTTATTTGTATGCGCTTTACCCGGGTGGCGGGGAGTCTAGAATATCCTAGATGTGAAATATACTTTTCTTGGCATCGTAGGCGTCGATGCACCTTCTCCTACGATTTACTGTGAAAGGATAAAAAGGAGTAATTATCAAATAAAAAGCCTAGCCAGAGGAGCTACAGCGTCAGACTTCGCTTCCTTCCAGCATACTTCCCTGCCAGTCGTCTTCGCCTGGCTCAACACCTTCGCATAACACCATCCTTCAGTAAACTTATTCACCACCCTCGTCATTTTCGTTCTTCAGCCAAGCCTTCAACATTTCCTACAGTCGCATTACTAAATGATAAAAATTTATGAAGGACGCTTAAATAAAATATTTATAAGCGGTGCAAAGTTTATATCCTAATAATACAAATACAACACTTTAATAAACATCACGTTTTATTTTTTACATTACCGGTGCAGCATTGAGTGTGTGTGTGTGTGTGTGTATACCGTATACATACATATATATATATATATATATATATATATATATATTATAATCGTCATCATCAGCCGTTTGAGTATCCACTGTAGGACCGGCCTATCTCGACCGAAGTCGGGACGATACAGCCAATGTATCTCTACCAAGTGGCTTAGGCTGTCTAGTAGAGATTGTATGCAGGGTGAGAAATGCTTGTAAGTGTAACTGTAGTGTTGGAGTGGCTTTGGATGTGTGTGTAGTCTGTGAATTAAGTGTAATCGGCCCGAGCAAGTCGACTGGGTGAAAGCATACTTTATAGTAAGCAACACTGGTTCAACCACAGCACCCCTTGTGTCCGCCAATGTAGTACGTGGCCGGGTGAACACTCCCAAAGTTTATTACCCTGGCGGGGCGCGAACCCTGGTTGTCCCGTGTACGAAACGCACACTCCACCACTGTACCACAGAGGCTCCATATATATATATATATATATATATATATATATATATATATATATATATATATATGTCCATCAATCCATCCATCATCCAATCCTACGTTGCCCCATGAGGAGCGTAGGAGCCCGGGGCTTAGCAGTTGGTCCTGACATATAAGATGAGAGTGACCAACCTCACTCATCCCTGAGTGGCATTACGTGAGCAATAAACCCCAACCATCCCTTGGATATAAACCTTCACCGGCTCAATCCGATTGGAGCACAATAATTACCCACTAAACCAACAGGCGCCAAAATTTGGTTATATGGTTACCACCCAGCGTAGTAAATAGTTTCCTTGTGTACATAAAACAATTTGGCTTGTCACTCAGTGTAGAGTCACCCATAGGCAGAAGAAAGAGGAAAGAATGAAGGAATGAAAGACAGAAGAGGGAGTGTAAAGTCACCCGTAGGCAGAAGAACGAGGAAAGAATGAAGGAAAGAAAGATAGAAGAAGATGGAAGGAAAGAAGAATGGAGGAGAGGACAGGGCAGACACCCAAGAGCAGTACTACATTGAGTGAGTGGATGGTGAGCGCCCCCACCTACCACATATATATATATATATATATATATATATATATATATATATATCTACCGTATCTATCTCTCTCTCTCTCTCTCTCTCTCTCTCTCTCTCTCTCTATATATATATATATATATGTATATATCTACCGTATCTATCTGTCTATATAATATATATATATATATATATATATAGATATATATATATATATATATATCTACCGTATCTATCTGTCTATATAATATATATATATATATATATATATATATATATATATATTGGAGAGAGAGAGAGAGAGAGAGAGAGAGAGAGACATAGCTAGATAGATAGATAGATAGACAGATATAGATATGGAAGGATATAGATACACGGATATACATATATTCACTACTCTCTGGCTTCGGCTATCCTATCACTTGTGCTGTTTACTTTTTCTCTTTACTGTGAAAAATTCTTCGACTGTCTTACTTCTAAGATGGAACACATCCTATCAGTTTCTCCTTTGTCTGAAATATCCATTCTAGATTATTTCAATGTTCACCACCACCTTTGGCACTTCCCCCCATATACTGATCCACCTGGTGAACAAGCCTACCGTACATCTTTTCCATCTTTAATGACCTGAAGCAGCTTCTACGCACCCTACCCGTATCCCTGACTACCAACATACTTTACCTCTTCCTTAAAAATAATCCTTCTGCTTGCATTGTTAGTGTTTTCTCTCCACTGGGCTCCTCTGTGATCATAATCTTATCACCTTAGCCAGTCCTAAAACTCCAGTAAGGCCTGTGGACCCTCCCAAAAGCAGCGGGTGTGACACCGAGGCTTGAGTGTTGCAGCTGCGCAATGCTTACATGAAGAAGTGTTAGCGCCAACTTTAACATAGCTACGGATGTGAGACTATGGTGTTACTTGAAAAATGAAAAATCAAGAGTAAGTGCAGTGGAACTGGGACTGCTGAGGACTGTAGGCTATGTGGAGTACAGAGAGTGGAATGGATAGAATACGGAGTAATGTAATTCGTAAAAGATGCAGACTGAGGAAGTCTGTAGACACCAGAGTCGAAAAGAGTGTACTGAGATTGTTTGGTCATGTGGAGAGAATGAATGACAAGAGAGGGGTGAAAAAGGTATATCTGTCTGAATTTGAAGGAGGAAGGAGGCGAGGTAGGCCAAGAAGAAGGCGGAGGGATATGGAGGATGAGTATGTGAGGAAGTGAGGTATGGAAGTTAGTAAGGCTTAGGGACTGACAAAAGATCGAGCTAGCTGGATGAAGTTTGTGCGGAGAAGTGCATTACCAGGGATTTGGCACCCTTTTTTAACGTGACAGCATTCGGACTGGCTCTATCAGATAAGTAGGCCTATATGTGAAGCCATAGGACGTGGTGAAATTTTTTTAGCCTACCGCATCTGATGGAGCCAGAATCTCGAGGGCTTGAATGATGAGTGAATGGAAGCGTAGCCCATTGAACTGGGCAAACTTAGGCTGTCTGGGCGTTGCTACTCCTCATCCTGCCCTAGGGTGGGAAAGGAGATCCAGATGATGATGATGTTGATAATGTTCGGCTCGGTAATCCCATCTGTAGTGGAGAATTTTTTTTTATAAGACCAGTGCCGTTGCTACTGGGAGGAGGAAAAAATGGGAGTGTTGACACCGTGAGAGCAACGTTATAAGGTTACGGTTGACGGCACCTCAGTTGTGGTGGTGCGTTGTGTGTGGGCTGTGTGATGGCGGGGGCGGGAAGTAAGTGGTAGTGGGTGTGCTGTGTGCGAGCTGAGACTAATGGGGGAGGGAAGTGGTGCTGGTGGGTGCATTGTGTGGTAGCTGAGTGGTAATAGGGGTGGGAAGCTGAGATGGTGGGTGTTTTGTGTGGGAGTTGAGATGTGGTGGGGGCGGGGGGCGGGAAGTTGTGGTGGTGGGTGGGTATGTTGTGTGTCGGGTGTGAGGTGGTGGGAAAGTGAAGTGGGTACGGATAAATTACTGTAAAATCCGTTCGCCTCTCCTACCCCATTTTTTCACTAGTGGATTCATAAACGCTTGCATGTGGTGTAGTGGACTGAGGTGCATATCATCATTCATCTGTGAGTGATGTTATGTGCCCTCGTCCACTGTGTCTCACTGAAGCATCTATAATTGCAGCAAGTAAAAACCAGGGAAGGCGAACAGAATTTCCTATTTGACTCACAGTGGCACAGCAAACCAACACGTTACCCTCTGCTGACCGAAAAATAAAGAGAAATATGGAATGCAGAACACAATGCTTGCAGAGGAGTGTCGGGACGTACTTATTCACGGCTGTCCAATTTCTTAGCTTTAGTTCGTCCTGCTTGACCCGTTCAGTCTAATGACTACTATACCGGTATTTTTTCTGTTTTTCGGGCGATTTTATTCTGCCAACGATCAGAAGTCACGTTGTAAAGAGATTAATGGAGAATATTTTAAATCCAGTGTGCCTTCCTCTCTTCCATTTTCTCCCATCTTTCCTGTCACTTCTTACTGCTTTTCTTTCCGTTACAGGTGGCTTTACGTTGAGTGACAAGCCACATGGTTTCCTGTAAGACAAGAAGCCATTTATAACGCTGGGTGGTAACCATATAACCAAACCATACGTGCTCCATATGTGTCAACAAGTGGGTTGGTGGAGGGTTACTGTCCCTCACCGTAAAACAAATAACTCAAAGTCAAATGGCCAACCTTACGGGATTATGGTGTCTGGCAATAGATAGATAGACTACAGAATGTCTCTCTAAATTTTACAAACTCCCTGGGGGATGGCACAAAAAGAATAAACAGCACTTTAAAGGATTCATGGTATATTTGTCCTTCTGTGGCAGCATAACACAACACTACTACTTTACATCCTCTCTGTAGGAGAATTTGGTGATTAGCATTATAATTTATTACTGTAGAAAGGCTCAACAGTCTTTCAAATGCACCTTTTCGTGACTAACACCATATTCTAGTGTTAGTTTCCTGTTATGGTTCAGCAGTGAAATTGATATATGTCAGTCTTTAGGCAAAGTTTAAGTAACAGATGTTTTGAACAGCAGCACCAAGGCAAGATATACATCATTGTACAGATAAAGTTAAACACTTCTAGCCGATGACATTTTCATTTCATTCTTGCCATCTTCCTATAATTATATCTACCTTGTATATCCATGACTCTTAAAGTGTAACCATTTAAATGTACTGTAACTTTCATTAATTTCTTCCAATTGTCTCCCATACACTGAAAAAATTACCTACTAACTGCAGAAGCAACCTGCGAAACTACTTTACTGTAATGAAGGTGTTAATGATGGTGACTGGGTCTAGCTACACCATATATATATATATATATATATATATATATATATATATAAACAGCTACTGTATAATTGAGGTCCTTGTTGCGGGAAGGGAGGAACGTGCAAAATAAATAATGTCAAGAAACCACCGTAGCTACTTCAAAGACATCGACCATAACTTTTTTTTAGCTATTTTAAGAGCTAGAGACTTATTTTTTCATGGATTTTAAATGTTACTGATGTGAATGTTCAATTAAATATTTGCATGAACTTTTAAAAAAATTTAATATATTTTAATTATTTATATGAGTTAAAAACGTACTTAGTTTACCATATAAGAACCTATTTAGATACACATATACTCTATATACATATACATATACAACGTGTACATATACATACATATACACATACACATATAAATATTAAAAAAATAATAATAATAAGCCTTGCTTTAATAACAGTATCCGCATATCCCCTAAGCCTCGTATAAGTTATAGTCACATACAGAAAACGTTTACGGTAGACTATGGTGTTTTTTTTTTATATTTATATGTGTATGTGTATATGTGTGTATATGTACACGTTGTATATGTATATGTATATACAGTATATGAGTATCTAAATAGGTTCTTATATTGTAAGCTAAGTATGTTTTTAACTCTTATATAAATATTCAGGTGTTTTACTCTTCACGTTTGTATATCATTTATTTTAATCATATTTAAATATTTTTATTTATCGTGTATATGTTGCAATATGAAAAGTTTGTATCTCAGTTATTTTTAAGGATACCCGGTAATTGGTTTTGGTGTGATCTTTTAGAAAGAACAATGTAGTTTTACGGGAAAGGATCAAAGAACAAGGAATTAATGGACTTTCGGCATGGTCGATGATGTTTTAAAACGGGGGTGAGTAATGTCTGGCCTCCGGGCCATATAAGGCCCGCATGACCATTTGATCAGGCCCGTGAGGCAATTCATAAAATCAATTTCATATATATATATATATATATATATATATATATATATATATATATATATATATATATATATATATATATATATATATATATATATACTGGGCTACAGTTGATTTGAAGTTGATAATTTTGTATGGCCCGCGAATGATGTTAAAAATATCCTAATGGCCCTAGGAAAAAGGTTTCCCACCCGTGTTTTAAAACCTTGATGCAGTTTCCTGACAGTATGGTAACTCACCAAAATGGGCAGCTTCTACGCCTCCTGGGTGTGGGTGATAATGGATGATGGTGATAATGATGATCATTGTGATGAATCTTGAGGATTTCAAATCTACGTCCATTAAACAGGCGAAGGTCGCTAACTCGGAAGGGCAGTCGTGACGATGAGAGGACTATGGGTCGGTCTCATTCCTATTATTAACATACACAGTCCTGCATGCCCTCATCACTGTCAGGGTTTACAACTTCCTCCTCTGGCACAGATGTTAATTCCTTCTACAGTTCAATTAGGTTCTTCCACCACTCTGTGTTGGCTGTTGTGTCCATGAACATAACCATGTAATTGTGTCCATGAACATAACCATGTAGTTTGTCTTTGTGAGGGCAATCTGCATTGTATTTCATAAGTAATGGAGTACTGGAGAGGTTGAACAGTTGTTTCCTACAGGTCTTCATAGCAGCCTGCAGTCTCACATGCATGCCTTGAATGTCCGTGTGATACTCCCCAAAGTCATCTTTGAGGAGGTAGCCTTCCTTGTAGAACAAGAAACAATTATTTGGGAGGCTTTAGAGAACTTCTTTTTCGAGGCGTTCCTAATGATGACTTGTGATCGCATAGGCCTACTTTGAAAGTTTAAGAAGTCCTCCCGTTTAATGACACAGTTTAAACTTAGCCCCACTGATGACCGTACCATAATCTCTTGGTGTACTGATGACCTGCCTCTGGCGAATGACGTTTTCTATACTCCAAAACTTCGGTCACAGGGGAGGAAGAAGTGGCCAGAAACGAGGAAGTTAAACTCGACTCTGCACAATCGGCCACAGTGCGCTTCTCAAAGAGCCATGAGAACCATAGTAATGTTTTTATTTTCACCCCCACAATTATCAGCAAACCCTGTGAGTGTCATGAAGCGCTTCCCTTCCATAATTTGTGAATCGAGCCACTTCATCAAACAACTAGCAATCTCATCCGGCCCCCTCCCACCTACAGTTTCATCCCATAAGTACATGTAGCTTTTAGTGACTTTCACATCATGGACAGAAAAGTTATAACACCAGAGTTTAATCAAACAGTAGCAATGTTCAACAGAGATCCTTGGGCATGGCAAAGTTTGTTGCAGGCCAATGGCAATCACTGCACGATTATCGTCAGTGTCTTCCCTCATAGCAGTTAAGTGGTCCTTTGCTTGTTTCTTCTTATTCCTGTGAGCCTCATACTGTGCCCTCAAACTTTCATTGTCTCTTCCCAGTTCATCATTTACCTTGATTTGGGTTTTAAGTGAGTCGCATGTACAGCAACTGTCTTTTTTGGGACTGTGTCATAATGCTGAAGTCTGTAGTAAACACATGGTGATAAAAACTCCTCCCAACCTTTGTCTCCTCTAAGTAATTGTCTGTCATCCATTTCAGGTACTTCTGGTAAAGTTTGTCGATGATGGTATTCTCCTTCATATACTCGTACTTACGGTGAGGAGCATGTGCCCGTGAGCAGTGGTTATAACAGGAACAGGAATCAGAACATGCTAACGCACAAGGTCACGGCGACGTTCATCAATTTTGTTCTGTGGGGTTCTCTTCCCTCTTTTGTCAGGGATGACTGCTCTAGATGGACTTTTTTTTTTTTTTTTAATCCGAAACCCACCGGTTTTTATTTTCCCTGTAAGGCCATGTATACTGGTGAATCCATTCCTACAAACATTGCATACTTTCTCATCGTCTTGTACAGTGTAAACATAGTTCCACTTTTGACTCACCTTGGCCTTTTTACGTTTTCGCTTGCGTGGCACGTATAATACACTTAGCAGTGTAGGCATACTGTAGTGTATAATCCCCAATATCCCAATATTTCTTAAAAATACTTTTTTTTTTTTTTTTTTTTATGTGACCGACTCTAGGCATAGGCTTCACAGCCTGATTTCAAGGCCCAGTAGTCCTCCTACGTACCGCACACCTCTACATGTCACACTAAGGCCATACCATTACGTTCAAAGCAGCAGCCTGGACAAGGAGGGCCAACAACTCTCTTACGAAAGACTTTATTCGCTTTTGGACAGACATATTCAACACCTCTGTTTCTCTTGGCTTTGGCAATATTTCTAGCCCAATGAGATGGGTCAGAAGCACTTTTCCTACCCCTTTTTCCTATATCAAGACTTTCTTCAGCACCAGAGGCACCACCATCATTATCAGCAACACTGTCACCACTGTCATTATCAGCATTATTACCAGTTGCATTATAATCCTCATCACCACTGACATCACCATCACTACCACTAATACCACCTTCTCGAGCGGCAAACCTTACACATCCCTTGGGGTCACGGTGGCTCAGAGGAAGTGGAGCATCGAGCTCTTAGCAGGGGGTTCGTGAGCTCGAGCCTCGCCCGGGACCGCCATGCCGGGAGTGGTAGCGCACTCCTATAACCTGGCTGGGCTATATGGCCTTAGTTGACTAGTTCTGGGATTAAATCCCTTTACACATCCCTTGTTACCCATACTCTTAATTTCCCCTCTTTAATGACCACGAGTTTCATCCTCACACGAACCACTGCTTTTTCCATCTTCCAAATCATTATCAGGATCATACTCGTCATCAGAATCACTGAAATTACCATCTAACCAATGTGAAACACTTTTCCCTCTACGTTCTCTGTTGTACAAAGAGGTTCCAACACCTTTCACTGCTGTAACACTCACTCCTAACGAACTAGACACTGCCCCACTGTCACTGTCGGCAGAATTGCCATTCGTGGACATATTCGAGTAATTGTAGAGGATTCAACACTTAATTTGGTGTCAGAAATAATGAATATTCGGCAGCGAATAACACCCGACAGAAACACGTGCAGCAGATGGTGTTCTTGTTTTTGATTCCTCATTAGCGGAGACCGGGCCTTGCTGTAGCCCGGTTGGTGGTGGTTGGCTTCTGTGGAGTAACGGGGAAGACAAGGCCTGGGGATTGCCCAGCACGCAAGCCCTGTCTCCTGGCTGAGTTTGTGGACTAAACATTGAGCTACGAAGGTTCCGGGGAGTGAGACGGAGTTTACGCGCCATTTATTTTATAGTTAATCTGTTGTCAGAATACCATTGACATTTATTTTACTGCTTCTCAATTAATTGTAATTTTCTTAATATCATTTTATACCATTTCAATAAATTACTTGTTAATTGATATTCGGGAATACTGAGAATCAAGTCGTGGTACCCTTCATCGCTCGCAAGCTCTTCCAGGCCTGGCTGTTGTTCCCCTTTCGCACAAACGAGGCCCCTTTAAATCAGGTGTGACGCAGTAAGGCCGAAAATCGTGTGGTCTTCCTACAGCCAATAGACCACACTGGAAATGATTTTAGGGACAAATATCCCTATACATATGAAAGTCTGGGATCTTGGGAAGCCGTTGGTGCCAGAAAACCGAATTCGGCAAGATGACTTGTTCTTCCCTTGTCGCACTGAGGGCGTCATATATGTATATATGTGTGTGTGTGTATATATATATATATATATATATATATATATATATATATATATATATATATATATATATAATAAGTACCCTATATTTCATAAACATTAGCAGCCTCTGTTGAAAACCCCTAGAAGTAATGCATTGTATTAATCCAGTGAAGAGAACTTAGATTTCACTGCATATGAAGCACATGAAAGTATGTCCAAGTTTCTGAGAGGAAGGGTTCATATTGTGTGCACACTTGCCGGTATAGTCTCCAAACCTCCTAATGTATAAGGAAAAAAAAAACGAACACGCAGTAGTAGAAATAACAGTTCTACCTTCAGGTTCATCTGAAAATTGAACCTGATGAACGTCAGGCTGAAGCTGCCTTTCTCTGGAAATCCACCATCCTCCGTTCGGGGGACAGGGAAGTAATTGAAGGACGTCTGTCTTATAGGGCAGTGGATCCGTCCGGTCTCATCGATACCACCACATGAAGTCGTCCCTCTCCAGCACCATAAATTTAATACTCACTTCCATCAAAGTAACAGATGTTTGAAAGGACAGTTATTCCTTAATGGCATATAAATCACATATCCTTAGAGATGTTAGTGCCTAGTACGGTGATGAAGATTGAAACTTTCATGTGGTGGCACTTGTTTAACAGGTCCGTGGAGCTGCCCATTTATACGAGTACAATTATCCTCTAACTCCCTTCCTTTCCTCACTGAGCAAAGGATGGTGAGCTGCATGAGAGGGACAGTTTCAGCCTTCATTCCACTGGGTTCACATACAGATGATTCTGGCGTTGTAACTACAACTACCACTACTACTATCACAGCAACTACTTCTACTACTACTCTCTCTTCATCATCATCTTCATTTTCCCCTTCATCATCATATTCATTTTCATCATCACCATCATCATCATCATCATCATCACGATCTTCTTCTTCTTCTTTTTCGTCTTCTAGTGCATTGTTTTAGTCTGTTACAGATGGAGACAATGTGACTCACTATATGAGACTGATTGGCCTACATAACGAAGGCAGTAGCGTTTTTAGGCAAGTGCACACGTCACTTGAGTAAGAGAACAGTGTTGCAATATCCACTCCAACAATCCTCAAACGTGAAGATTTTTTTTTTTTTTTTTTTTTTGCAAATTTTCTGTGACGTGGAAATTTTCAAAATCATGTGCTGCATGGCATAAGGCTCCTTAAAAAGACAATGTTACTTATGACCCTGTACAGTATATAAAACGTGGATCGTAAAAGACACAAACAATGACTTACAAAACATTTTACAAGAAAACTAACCATGCAGTAGCAAACATAAACTCAGCAGAAGAAGAAGAAGAAAAAAAAAAAGGGTCCTAAATACGTTAAAACACGGCATAGAAGATTATAAAGGAGTCCATGGGAAACTCTGTTTGATATTTACACTTTTGCAAAAATAGGAAACAAACAATTTTCCCACTGAGGTCAATGTGTCTGCTGGTTTTTGCAGTTGTCTTACAGCTTCATTACTCTTGTGCCTTGTCATTTCTCAAAATAAAACAACATAAAACCAGATGAGATGGTTGTGGAGGTTATTTTTTGGTTGTGCTAATATATATCTTTTCTTACCGTGCAGCATAATTAACGTTGCATTTATTATACTGCAGGGTCACAGAGAGAGTCCATTAAGTAATGTCCCTTAAGTAATTGCACTATTACACGAGTAATTATTTAGCTGATGAGTAAAGAATTTTAAGTTTGCAATGCACCCGGTTTTCACCCAATATATTTTTCGTTGTTGGTCTTACAAGTAAGCTTAGGAAAGTTTGTTTTCTTGTAAGTTGAAACCATTATTTTGAAAAATAACAAATGTTGATTCTCAGCTACAATTACTCTCACTATACTCTTTTCATTTGAACTTGGCCTAAAATTTTTCTCTCTCCATTCTGAATCCTGAGTTGTGGCATGAAACAAGCACTAGAATACGATGGTGATTGCGAATAAGTGCTACGGAAAAGACATAGAGTTACAGTATCATCTGCTGCCACTGAGCTACGTGAAGGACGTTGCAAAATAACAAAGAAATGGGCCAAATTAAGGTTAAAAGAGTATACTATTTTGCCACTGACAGAGTAATAATATGGTATGCATTATTATGACAGAGCATTCAAGCATTCAAGTGAAACTGATGAGTTTGGATATACGCCACTTTACCTTTTTATATACTCTATTTTTGTATTTTCTTTATAAATGGATGTGTTTTTCGGATTTTGTATTTTAGAAAATATCAGGATAAACTGTATGTCCTGTAAGGTTTTCATATGCACACATTCTACGGGGAACAACAATACATTGCTTTGTGATATGAAAATAAATGTGTAGGGGGAAGTAACCATCTTCCCACTTTAGTATGACGACTAAAGCTAGCAAAACATAATCAGAATCTTATCTTAACTAATGCGTGTGGCAGATGGTTCAACGTTTTGGTGATATATTTGCTAAATCGTGGATGACATTTCATTATCTTACGTGTCACATCAATGGTTGTGGTAAGTTTTGACAGGGTGATCTGCATGCTTAGGATAGGAAAGGAGGTCCATAGGTAAGAACGTTGTTAGGAAGGGGGGAACGAGATTGTAAGAAAAAAATATATATAGAAAAAAATTGAAACAACTAACTTATAAAAAAATTGAACAATAACCCTATGAGGAGACTGCTTGGTGAGTGAAGATTTGTGCACAATTGAACTCATTTAAGCGTGAAAAACTGCTACAGTAAGTCTGGCAAAATGGCACACAATTAAATATACGGAATAACGTAGCTGGAACTTTCGTTGTATACAAGTAAGGTACCGGAGGAAAGCGAAAATATGTATTCGTATGAGCAAGACAGTCCATATTCTTACCACTTTGACTGAAACAACTGCCCACTGCGTAAAGCATACTTTTGCACTCAAGCAATGGTTCGTCGAGTGCAACTACTGCAAAAAATGGTTCCACTTTCCCTGGTTACGCGCACACACACACACACACACACACACACACACACACAAAATAAACTCATGCTAAAATTTCCTAGATCACAACACACTAATAAGTAGACAGCACAGAGAGCGCATACCTTCGCCAGTGCTTATACCTGACAACTCAAATTGCAACCAAAAATTAATCAGCTCTTCCTTGGCCCATGTCCACATATCCACAAAACTGAATTGGAATCCATCAATAACTTTTCTTCTTTACAAGTCTTGTGGACAAACAAACAAAAAATTGCCTAGAACAGGGGACTCGAACTTATATCACCACCAAAATTTTTTAAATCTTCCTTGATTCCTGAGCCACATATGTACAAAATTCTGTTGAAATCCATCAATAATTTTTTAAGACAAACAGTCTTTGATACATAATGTCTTGTGGACATACAGACAAGAAGGGGTGAATGCATAACCTCCTCCATCTTTCGTTAGAAGTAAAGATCCTACAACCATATGTCATCGTTATCATCATCATCAACATCCAGACGTCCTTTCTCACTCCAGCATTAGGTAAGGTAGGGTGAAGAGAGCCAGAAAAAAAAAAAATCGTCGAATAAGATACTGACAAGAGTTTTCCCCTGCTGCATGGACCGCACACTCCCATTCATTCACCATTCAAGCCCTGGAATTTTGGTTCGAATTATAGGTCTATGCTTTTTCCACACGTAGCTTAAGATTGACCTTCCAACAAAGTCAATCGGACGACTATCATATTAAATGGAGTGCCAAACCCTGACCATATGCTCCACTGCACCAATTCATCCAGCTACCATGATCTCTTTGTCAGTTCTCAAGCTTCATGCGCTTCCATACCTTTCTTTCTCACACACCCTTTATATTGTACATCTGTCCACCTTTTTCTTGGCCTACCCCTCTCTTCAAATTTATACCCATTTCACTACTCTTTACACTAATTTCCTAGGAATGTCCATACCATTTAAGTACATTCTCTTCAACTTTGGTGTCCGCAGATTTTCTTGATCTGCATCTTTCACGAATCACATTATTTCTTATACACTCTTCTCACTCTACACACATTCCTCAACAGTCCCCTCTTGACTAATCTTACTTTCGACTTTTTATTTTCATACTACACTAGTTTCACGCTTGTACTGTATATTACAGCAGACTTTAAAACTTTCACGCACGCCTCGCAGCTGCTGCACTCAGGCCGTGGCTTCTTACCATGGCCTTCATAGCGCCAACCACATTCCTTCCCTGTACCACCCTGCCTTCAGTTTCTTTTGCATTTTTCTCTCTCTTTTCCATCACAGCACTCAGGTACTTAAAATATCTTCCCAGTTCAAATCTTTCTCCATTCACCGTAACATCACACTTGAAGTCATCTTCTCTCTCAACAACCATCTTATTACTCTGACATACATTATATTTACTCTCAGGGTACGATGCTTACAGACTTCTCCAGAACTCTGGACCAATCCACCAAACTCATGTCCGCTATTTGCAAGCAGCACTGCATCATCTGGATTCATAAAATTTGAGATACTCCATCCTGCACCATTCATTACCAACGCAATATCCTTCTCCATTACTCGTATTTTTACCCCTCACACACACACACACACACACACACACACACACACACACACACACACACACACACCGCTCGCTGGCTTGGTGGTAAGGTTTTCGTCTGTCATCTGGTAGATGGGGGTTCGCCCCTTGCTCAGGTTGTGAAAAGTTTCACTGACGAAACGGGTGGTTACAGTCCCCACTGAGCAAGTGGATGGGTGTATGCGTGTGTGAAGTTCACAACCTTGCCTTTAAATCGGATTATATGAGCTCCCAGCTCTCTTCTGAGAGGGAAAAATCTGACAATCAAGACCATCACTTGCTCCTCTTGACAGACTCGGTGAATTATACACACACACAAACACACACACACACACACACACACACACACACACACACACACACACACACACACACATACACACACACACACCAGAGAGAGAGAGAGAGAGAGAGAGAGAGCTAAGTGGAAGTGGATTCTTGGGTGTGGATGACGGGGCGTGGGCGTCTACTTTACACTGGTTCTCAAACTGGGAGCCATGGACCCCAAGGGAGCCATGGCAGTATTTTAAGGGGGCCATGGCGGCTAATGTAATTAGTAAATCAGAGTGTGTATGCCCCCAAACAGTTTTTTTCAATTTTTTTTTGTGAGGGGCTTCAGAGTAAACTGAAGGGGGCCCACGAGGATGTTAAGATACCCCACAAGTGGAGAATGAAGTGATAAACTTTGAGAAACACTAGGTGAAGGTGCCTAAGAAATAGAAAGGACAGGGAGTGGGTGTCAGAGTGAAGGAAAGGAGCTTCTCTACAATAAGCTTTTTTTTTTTCGTTATTTCATTTTTCATTGACGCATCAGTGAATTTAGTAATAATTAAGAAATACATTTCTCGCACGATCATCAAAGAGAAAGAGGGATCCGTTAAAAAACCTTCGAACTTTGCTTTCATGCCTGAAACTGACTTGATACATAACTAATTCAGCAGAAAATGTTATTTTGTGTATAATATTACAATTTTCTGTCGTTTTATTGAGTGCACACCATGCCTTAACCTACTAGGATAGTAACCAGTAAAGTGCTTTTTCTGAGCGCGTGACGAGCAAGCGTAATTGAGGAGTTCACCGCTTGGAGCTGAACACTCGCTTGGAAAACTCGAGATTCCAAGGGGTTCCTAGGCATTTATGGGTGAGTTTTAAGTGAATAACAAAATTTACTGATTGAATGTATCACATGCAGGGAGAATTTCAACTCTGTTTCACATAGGAGTAAAGTTATTAGCTTCTGCTTCCCATGACGGTCGGGTGGGGCCCAGCCGGGTCAGGCCGGGCTGCTCATTTCCAAACATAACTGAGAGATAACATTGCTCATCCGCTCATAATAAGACTTATGATCTCGGTTTCTTCATTGTATCCATGTTTCACCTAGATTGAACCAAGTCCGACAAACTTGGGCAAGAGAATAATATACAAAATCCATCCAATTTATGTTCCGAGTAATGCAGCTATATTTCATATGGATGTACAGGACAGTACCAACCACTTCACCCTACACAGACGGGGAATTTCAGACGCTGTGGTTTGGCCGTAATAACAGAGCTTGCCAACCCATTCATCCCCCAGAAGATACGATGTAAGCAAACACACTACTACCACATCTATCAAAACGTGCCAGCCGCTGTAGCAGTTATCAGTGCTAGTAGTTGTACACTGGTGGCAAAAATTTGACAAAATGTTGCTGGAATTAAATACAAAAAACAGGCTTCTCTTAGCGCCCCTCTAATGGTCGAAATTGGAACAACATGTTTTTCTGTGCTTCTAACGACACTTCCTGGAGCGTCAGAGTGGAAATGGACGGGCGAGAGGCGCAGACAAAATGAGCAGAAATCCATGTCACGTGTATATTTGAGGGTTGGGCTCAAAGAACGTAATGGTAATTCAGATTATCTGATGAATTTAGATGTGTGTACATTTCAGTTGCTAAAGTGACACCCCTGATGGCCAAGATTAGAACTAATTGGAAATAATGACGTTAACATGATGGAAACACTGCAGTCAGTTACCGCAGTTTTTTTTTTTTTTTTTTTAAATCCACAACCATATAATAGTGGTGACATGTGGAGGTGTAGAAGGACT
Organism: Coenobita brevimanus; assembly: GCF_032717465.1. Taxonomy (NCBI): domain Eukaryota; kingdom Metazoa; phylum Arthropoda; class Malacostraca; order Decapoda; family Coenobitidae; genus Coenobita; species Coenobita brevimanus. The sequence goes on from NC_137060.1 coordinate 7,661,555, forward strand.
ACTAGGCCTCGGAATGGGTCACTGCCCCCGAGAAATAGGCCCTGCAGCCTTTGCCCAGAGTCGGACACATTTAAAAAAAAAAAAAAAAAAATATTTGCTTAAGCGGGGTGGACGGGTGGTGAATTGGTGGGCTAGGTGGATGGATTGGTGTGATGAGTGGACATGGTTGATTGGTAGGTGTGTATTGGAAAAATACTTGTAGATCCATGGTGGGAATGGGTCCATGTGGATTATATCCCTGAAGAAATAGGCCCAATGGGGAACATAGGTGCAATGAGTAAAATAGGACCCCGAGATCTTCAGCCAGTGGCGAGAGGCCGTCCAGGGTCCCAGCCAATGTGCAGGATCAAACGGTTTTACTCGGTTAACGCCAGGTACCCTTGCTCGTAGCTACATAAATATAATGGTGTCGGCTGCTGTGGACATACTTTACTCATTTTTTTTCGGAGTTCACAGAGAGAGGTGACAGAACTTTTGATGTCGATAAAGTGTTGATGCACAACAGAAAACTCGGTCAAAATAACGAGGATTTTGCAGTAGATGAAAGTTTCATCTGAATCTCGTTAAAAACTACAGGAATTGGTAACTGTACTGTAGGTGCCATCTAGTATACTGATTCCAAATTACCCTTGTGTTCCAAATAATGATTTTATACATCGAGTTGAATGTAACATTCTCAATGACTGCTTCATAATTAATAGTAAAATGAAGGCAGTGGGTGACTATGTTTCAAGAAACAAAACGGAGATATATGAGTTGCTTGTTGTTTTTTTCGAAGCCATACACAAAGACATGAACGACTCAAGTGAAGTCAACAGACAGCCAGACACTTGCCACTAAGCCAGCTGCCACACAGAAAACGCACACTCTCTAAATGTCACAGTGAGTCACACAAGTTTCATTTCGTCTTAAGTACATCTAAGACGGCTCATTTGCCAAAAACATTTCATTCTTCCATATGTTCATTTAGATATCATCATTCAGTATATATATTTATTGCCATCGATAATGTATTCTTAAACTGGATAAATAAATTTTGTCTCTTCGTGAACTACGATTATTAAAGATTCCACATGCTTTATGATTACCAACCTACCACACATTATCATTCTTGCATATTTTGTTTACAGAATCACCACCATGCATAAAGGAACAATGTCTGTCTTGGTAAATTATCTGCGCTACGTGTCCAGATAAACTGCAGTGTAATATTTATGATACATTAACATGATTCGTTATGTGATCGTTTTGGTGTTTCGTTCGTTCCCCCATTATACTGCATAATAATTGACTTGTTATAACCTTATCTGAACTACGTCGTCAAAATTTATCACAGAAAACGAACAAAAATAATATAAGGTTTACCATTTTTTAATTCACTTTTGCAACTGTTAGGGTGACCAAACGCTGGAAATACAGTAATAGGGTAATATTTAAATTTTGTCACTTAATACAGTATGATCTGCAAGCGGAATCTAAAGATGAATGTAGAGAAGAGTAAAGCCGTGGTCTTCGAGAGAAATGAAGTCCCTGAATGCACATTAAGGATGGATGGTAAGGAAATGGAAAATGTGAGTGCATTAAAGTACTTAGGCAGTGTGATGAGTAAGGATGGAAGTTTAGAGGATGATGTGCACGAAAGGGTACAGCATGGAAGAAAAGTTGGTGGTTCTTTGAAAGCAATGATAAGAAATAGGGAAGTAGGCATGGAAGTGAAAAGGTCATTGCATGACAGTATTGTTATTCCATCTCTAACGTATGGAAGCGAAGCTTAGATCTTGTTGGAAGGATACAACTCAAGAGCGGGTGCAATGGAGATGAGTTAATAGGGGCATGTGGAGTTAAACAGAGAGACAGACTGACAAATGAGGAAGCGAAGAAGCTGTGGTGTGGATGTGGGTGTGATAGCGTCAGGAGAAATACGCTGAGGTGGTCTGGCCATGTAGAGAGGATGGAAAGTAAGAGACTAAGTAAGAGAGTGTATTTGCGTGAGGTGGAGGGGGGAGAGGGAGAGGGAGACCAAGGATGAGTTGGAGGGATGGAATGGAGATGTATATGAGAGAGGGTGTGTGTGAGTTGCGAGGAGGGCAGCGTAATGGCAGGGGGCAGGGCGACATGGAGGCTATTTGTTTGTGGCCACCCCATCCGGGATTTAGGCGTCTGGCTATAGTTAGATAGATAGACAGAGAGATGGTTTTTAATTCTGCCCATCAAATATTTCGGCAATTGTCATCCAAGGGAATTTTGCATAGTTTTTTGCCATCCTAACCTATGACTGAGGATCGTATTATAACCGACAAGGCGAGACTTCGTAACATCTCTTTTTGGTGATTTGCTGTGCGCATTACATCTTATTATCCTCTCAGATGTCATTGATCAAAACTACTTAGACATTAAAACTGTATGCATAATAAACAAAAGGATATTAAAGTCTTATCTACAAAATAAATCTCCAAGGAAGGGGTAATACAAAGCCTATAGTACGCTACATAAAATACAGGCCTAAGCTACACACACATAAATGCATGGTTTTCGTCACCGCTAGATGCTGAGGCTCACAGAACATACAGGCCTTTCCAATTTCGTTTCTGGCGAGTCCTGAATAGCATAGCGCCCTTGTCTATTAGTTAATAAAACAAGCATTTCATATATGGGCAATTTACTAATACCTTTAAGCAATTATTTGTTCGATGTATATGAACTATGTATTAATAGGCTACCACTGAGCATTTATGTCCCAGACAATATATTTCATCAGTTATCCACTGCACTGATATACCACACCCTTCCAGACCGACAATTTTGTAGTAGATTTAGTTCTCTATCAAAACATTTCCCAAGATATACCGTATATTTCTCAGCCGAAACAAACTTTTCTCCAAATACGCCAAGGTGGCATGCATGCAGTTCTGAATCTCAATGCAAAACAAACAAAATATACATAAAAAAGTTTGTCTGTCCAACTTTTCCAGCGCGTCAACATTCAGCAGGACTAAATGTTTTTTTAAAGCGCCGGCAGACATTTTTGGCTCCAGAATTTGTCTCACATTACACGCGGAAAACAATGAGCGTCTGGTGGCAACATTACTGTGTGTGTAAGTGTCCATTTCGCAGCTGGAGGCATCTGCGGTTTTTGGTGCCTCCGATCGTTATCAACAAAAATGGGCGATCAGTGGTCCCAGGAAAACTTTTTCTCTCGAGCTGCATCTATCGCACCTGTGAGTGTTTGCAGAATACAAGTGAAAGAGTAAATTTGAATCGTAAGATGACATATGGTGCTTGGGAAGAGATTTTCAAGCGTTAGATAATTAAAGTGCACTAAATGCACAGAAAACACTGAAATTCTTAAGTAAAAAAAAAAAGGCAATTTACGAATACAAACAGCAATATCCCCGGCCCTAAGGAACTGTCATACAGTTTGTCATAGTGAGTAATCATATTCATATAAAGGTTAGCGTTCAGCTGATGCTTCCCGTAAAATTACTTAAATCTATCTGTTGGTGGCCTAAAGCCCCAGTCACATGGGTACCGTAAGGGTGTGCAACCGAGGGTTGGCTGGGGTTTGTTGCTTAATGTCAGTCAGAGGAGAGCGAGGTTATTTACGTCTTCCTTCAATGTCGGTACTGATTATCCCAGGGTTTCTCAAACTTTTTTACTTTACTTCCCACTTGTGGGGATCTTATTATCCTCGTGGCCTCGCTTCAGGTTCCTCTTGAGCCCCTCGCAAATAATGAAAAAAACTGTTTTGGTGCTCTATATTTAAATTAATGCTTATAGTTATCAGTCATAAAGTATTTATTGGTACGTATCAATGGGATGGATGAAACTGTTTCTCTCAGTCCGGAGACTGATTCGAGGCTGAGTCACTGATAACGCACATCTCACATCTGGGTCCACACCTAACAGGTTTCGGCTTTTACTTTTTATGTATATAAAGGAGGAGGAATCAAATTCATACAAATATGTTGTGGAAAACGGCAAGAGGACTAAGTGCAATTTCACTAACTTTTGGATATGACTGATACATGGAGCATCAGAACACAGCCAGAGATTTTTCTTCCTAAAGGTCTCTGGCAGCAGAATCATTTCTGAGATCAAAGAATTCGTCCTGAACATAACTGGGAATGGCAGCAATATCAAGAGTATCAAAGAAAGGATTCCTCACCAACCTCCCTTCTTCCTCTTTGAGTTCTGGGAAGTATCTTTTGAATTCAGCTTCCAAGGATTTCAAGTGCTGAATTATTTCACTTTTGAGTGATGGGTCAAGTAGATGATCCTCTTCAGTTTCAAGAACAGTTGAAAGATTCTCAAACTTGGCACCACTGTCTGCCCTCTCCGTTGCCAGTTCTGGAGTTTAGCAAGAAATGCATGCATACAGTCCATGAGGTGAAATACATTTCCTTCCGTTTGACATTCATTCAACCTGTTTGGCTGCTCAGAAATGTCGGCCAGGTATGTAAGACGTAACTCCCACAACGCCTGGTTGAAGAGACTTAATAGATCATCCTTCCTTTTCACTTCCAGGAAAAGCTTAAGTTCTCTCAGAAGCTCAAATACTCTGTTCACAACATTGCCTTTGGAAAGCCATCGCACTTTAGAGTAAACGAGGAGGGATTCACACTCATAACCCATGTCTTCATAGAGTTTCTGGAAAAGGCAAGAGTTCAGATCTCCTGTGTTCACAAAGTTGACACATTTTACCACTCCCTCTTGGATCTTGCACAGGGCATCAGGGAGGGTTTTTGACGCCAGTGCAAAACAATGGATTATACAATGAACCACTTTTGCTTTCGCATTCAGAGTTACTTCCTTGACATGTTTCAGTAGCCCCGATTTTGATCCCAGCATCCCCGGGGCCCCATCAGTATAGATTCCACAACAGTTTTCTAGGCTATTCCGTTAGCTGTGAAGAAAGAAATAAACTTTTCCATCATATCTAAGCTTTTGTGGTAGTTTCAAGGTATGTACAGACCAGATATTCATCTTTGAAATCATACATGAATGCAAACCTAACAAAGACGAGTAGCTGTGCACAAGAACTCACATTCGTTGACTCATCCAACTGTACTGCGAACATACCAGTTGGATATAAATTAATCTCTTGAATCACTTGTTCCATGATATCAGCTGACATTTCACTAATTCTTTATTTCACTGTGTGGTTTGCCCTGGAAATCTGCTGAATCTTATGTGCACTTGACTCTCCAAGAACCTGCTTGACCATCTTTAGAACACATGCCTAAATTAAAGTTTCACCAATCATGAGGGCCGTTTTTTTTTTTTTTTTCTGTTTAAAGGGTAACCTCATTATGATGCCTCTGCTACACTGAAGTTCTGTTGTTGGAAAGCACCACTCCCAATCAATCCTTGCATTCCAAAACTCTGTTCACGGCGCTTGAAGAAACTGGGGCCTTTCTCCACATACTGAGGGTGGACTGTCGTCAAATGATGTTTCAACTTACTAAGCCTCATAAAATCCTTCTCCAGCTCTTTGAAACACAGCACACACTGAGGTTTCTCGATGCCATCAGCAAGGATTGATGTCAATCCATAATTAATGTATTCATCACTGTACTTCAGCTTCTTAGCAACACTGGCAGCCATGGCAAATCTATGTTTAAAAAAAAAAAAAAAAGTCAAACAGATAGAAACTGACGAATGATAAAGTTTAAAAGTATGTGTCCACTTACACCAAAGTGAATTAATTCACTACAAAAAATTACCAGCATCAAACGACTTCCACCAAACTAGCATGAATTATTTTTAACTACAGCCAAGTGAATTAAATGTAATGCAGTATGAAGTCACTGGTTTTCAGTATTTGATTTTTATTTAACAATACTTCATTCATTTCTTCGGCATTTTTTGTTTCTGATACCAATAAGTCAGAATAAATTTCATTAAAGAAACTTGAGAGTTAAGAAAGTAGATGTTACCACTAGCGCAATTGCAGCAAAATTCGTCTGACATCGTAGTAACTATTGACCTCCGAATTCTCCGCGTGTGGTAGCCGGGTTCCGTCGTCGCCTTCACTTACGCAAAGATTATGTAAAATCATGGTTGCAATGTAAGATAATAATGTGAAATATCGTGTGAAATTGCTAAATGCATCTTTGCACTTTGGATAATCATATTTAATGATTACATATAATTTTCACACTAACACAGGTTTTGACAGTAAATAGTAATTGTTGATGGAACAAAAGGCAAAAAGGTGTCAAACGCAACAAAAGAAACAGAAAATACTACATATTAAAGGTTGATCATCTAAAAACATCTATAATTATGAGAATGTAACAAAAACACGTACTGTTTTAAATTCGTTGCCAACTCTACCACCCATTAAAATTTCTTAATAGTTGTTATAAATTTCAAGTCAGAGCTGCTAACTCTGCATTGAAATTGGGTTTGATGAAAGCCGTTTGATTTAAATTCAATATAACAAGATGATTTTTTTTTTTTCGAGCATTGATTTTAATTCATATTGTTTGGTGAAAGTGAATTAGTTGAATTTCGTCATTTATCTAAATCAATGCTGTATTTTTTGGTGCAAGTGGCCAGTGATAATAAAAACAAATTATTTAATGAGAAAATGAACAGAAATGAGATTACAAAGAGAATAAGAGAGAGCAGTATCAAAGACAGAGGTGTGATAGGTGTGTCCGCCAGTAAGCTGGGAAGGTAGTGTGGAGGAATAAATAAACTATAAAACTCTGTCTATAACTATATTTATAGATAGTAAATATACATATAAGTCAATTTCACAATACTATCAATTAAATATCTCGGAAGCACCACAAGAAAACCGCACAAAAAGAAGTAGATAATTCTTAGGACCTTACATCTGCGGGCGCCAACTGGGGTCATGGCCGAGAGGGAGGTTACGACAGGGAGCGAGGGAGACACACTTGCACCCTGTAGAAAGTCCTGAGTCTGTTGGAAGAATCCCTTCTCTAGAGGCGAATAGGACTTTATTTTTCTCGACAACAAGTTCACTCCTGCATATTGCATACAAAGTGTTGCCACTTAGCCATATTTTTTCTTGCCCGCTCATTGGTCCAGTGGTGTCAAAACACAGCAAGTATACGCTGGAACGAGATGTAGGAAACTCCTTACCCGAATGTAAACCAGACACACATTTATTTACTACTTGCTGTAGCCTTCCATGGCCCTCATGAAATTCTGCCACGCCCCCTTGGGGACCAGGGCTCCCAGTTTGAGAGCGAATGTCCTCAATACATGTCTGCTTGGGGCTATCCCCCAGCCATGCTGAGTGCTGGGGGGAAGCTGCCACGATTTCTTTCAGCTCATTCCTGTAATAAAAATCATATTGGTTCATTTTACTGTCGTTATGGATTCCATAATGATTATGATCTGTTGTATAATTTGATAGTTATATATAGGAATCCCTTTGGCACTGTAGTTGTTGAGGGTTTTTCTGATACGGATATCCTTCGTCGTATTTGTTGTTAATGCTGCATTTTGTATTCCTTAGAGTTTCCGAATATTTGTCTTGTTTTGCATTGATAGTGGTAAACGAGATGTCAGGTATTCTATAACATTATAGTTTATGTGTCCGACTCTAAGCATAGGCTTCACAGTCTGCTCCCCAGGCCCAGTAGTCCTACATATCATACACCTCTACATGTCACCACTTCGGCGCTAACTCCCACCGTCCATACTGAATACATGTTAGGGCTGTCTCATACAGGACTGATGTATTGGTATTAGCGGGGGCATTTTTACATGTCGGAGGGTCTTCTGGTAGATCAGTTAAGTCTGATTTTATGAAAGTCAAATCCTGAAACTGTTCTGTCCCACCGGGGATCTGAACCTGAGTCCAGTGAGACTGGAGGTCACCTCTCTACCGATTAAGCCACCGATTCCCCCATCAATGACTGATGACGCCAAAGCCTTGATAAGGTGAAGTTTCCCATTAACTTTAAATGGATGTCGTTTCTTTAGTTCAGTAAGGGTTTGTCTGCCTCTTCCTATTAATTCTTTTACATGCTTAATTCCATTATTTGTTATTGTTAACTCTAGAACGTGTCTTGATATGGGATTAACTCTCCACCAACTAATATTTCTTTAGTTTTCTTGGCTGTAATAGGTTCGATGGCAGATTTACTTTTGTTTAAATATATATATATATATATATATATATATATATATATATATACACTATGTATGTATGTATATATGTACGTGCATACATAGGTACATACATAAACATGTACACAAATATTCACACATACACACACATCTATACACACGTACACATATATACACATACATGCACACATACACACATGCATACATACATACATTCTTATGCATGCATACATACATGCAACAGCCATTTTTTTCTTTTATTTAGTCACTTAAGCATAGCTACAACCATACATACATATATACGTACATACATACACCCACGCACGCTTATACACGCACACACAGTTATGACTATTAACTCTCAGATTGCTATGATTCTCTCAACTGAGTAAAATCGTCTGGTGTTAGCTGGAATGAAATATTGGAGTTGTCCCGACTGGGGTAAAAATAATCTGGTTGTTTTTAATGCATCAACGACTCAGTTTTTACATCTATCAACCTTACAAAATCTTCCACAGGTTATACCCACTAATGTTTAATAATATTCAACTTAATCCTGCATCATCTTTGAACATGCTTGGGGTTTCATTATTTTACTCGGGACTTATATTGGAAAGATCATATTACATCTCTTGTAAAATCTGCTTCCAAGAGATTAGGTGTGCTAAGCCGACTCCGTTCCTTCTTTAACCCTGCACAATTGTTGACTCTATACAGGGGTTTTATCCGCCCCTGTGTGGAGTACAACTCTCATGTGTGGAGAGGCTCCCCACATACAGCTCTTCTCAGTAGGGTTGAGTCAAAGGCTTTTCGTCTCATTAACTCTCCTCCTCTTACTGGTTCCCTTCAACCTCTGTCTCTTCGACGTACTGTTGCATCTTTATCTCTTTTCTAGCGCTACTTCAATGGTCACTGCTCCTCTGAACTGTCTGCATGCGTTCCTTCTCCTCTACAACGGGCACGTAGCACCCGTCTAGCAGCAAACTCTCATCCCTTTTCTGTCCAACTCTCTAATGCAAGAGTTAACCGTTACTCCCATTCCTTCATTTATGCAACATGTCAACTCTGGAACTGTCTCCCTCTGTCTATATTTCCTGCTTCCTATGATCTCCAGTCTTTCAAACGCAGTGTGTCCAGGCATCTCAGAATGATCGGATCTTGAATTTGGCTCTCGCTTGTATTTTGTTTTTCTCTTGGAAGGAACAATTATGCGGGCTCGCGGCCTTTGGTTCCTTCTTCCTCACATAAAAGAAATAACAAATAACAGTATTCTCAGGCTCCTATGAGTCACTCAGCTGAATAAAGTAGTCTGGTGTTACTTGAATAAAATACTGGAGTTATTCAGGTGGTAGGTGGTGGCGACCATCATCCACTCACTTAATGCCGTGTTGCTTACTTCTCTCTTCAAGTCTATAGTTGTCAATGTGTCTGTCCTCCTCTCTCTCCCTGTTTCTCCCATCCTTCCTGCCACTACTTGTTTTTCTTTCCACTTCAGGTAACTTTGCGCTGAGTGCCAAGCTTAATAGCTTCCTGTAACCCAGAAAACCATTTACATCTCTGGATGGTAACCATATAACCAAATAACGGTGTGATGTGGAGCCTACTGCGATGTCCCTATTGGCAGGACGGAGAGATTCAAATGCAACGTCCACACTAGAACCACACCTTATTCTTCCTCGGTTGCTTCCCTGTGATTGATGGGCCTGCTCGGCAAGACAGATCCGGGTTGCTCAGTAACAATTGTAAGTTGTCTCAATCATGAGAGGGCTAAAGATGACAGTATTAACATCCAGGAAGAGAGACAGAAAGGGAAATAATGAAGGAAAGCAAAGTGGAAAGAATCAAAGTAAAGAGATGACGATAGAAACAAAGACGCAAAAGAAAGAGGAAAAGAAAAAGACCAGGGAGAATGGAAGAAAGAAGTCGGATGATGAAAGAGGACACGATGACAAGGCAATGAGAGAGAGAGAGAGAGAGAGAGACTGATCTAGGGCGCAAACGAGCTAGAACGAGAGCGAGCTAGACGAGTAGCTGAGCGAGTGCGAGAGAGCACAAGCAAGAGGGAGGCAGCACCAGGGACAGCGAGAGAGAATGAGAGACAATGAGAGAGCACCAGCGACAGCAAGAGAGAAAGAGCTAGAGCGAGAGAGCACCAGTGACGGCGAGAGAGAACGAGAGAGAGCACGAACCAGCAAACGAGCCAGAGAGCACGAGCCAGAGCCAGAGCAAGAGCAAGAAAGCACGAGCAAGAGCCCGAGAGCGCGATCAACAGCAGGACAGTGAACTAGAGGACTGATTGATTGATCGACCAAACGAAATAAAAAACTTGGCGAAGCAACAACGAGGGGATGATGCCGCCGGACATCAAGACAAAAGACGACAAAAAGAGTAGAAGCAGATAATCTAAAACACAACTAAAGAATATAAACACTGAAAACACACTAAAATCACTAAAACACCCCCCCCCCCGAAAAAAAAGAAGAAGCATAACACACACACAAATAGCACCGAATATACTTAATTTTATGTAGCAGTCCAGCTGCCTCCACAAAGTTGAGGGTTTCCCCTCCCATTCAAGAGGCATCCTCACCAAGCACCGATGAAAAACGGCACAAGCCATTGTCAACCTGGGGCTGAGAAGGGTTCTAACGGCATAAGTACCAATACTGGGGAACTCCAGCAGCAAGTGCCGAACAGTCAGGGGGGGATCACCCTCACCGATAGGATGGGGAGCTCCAGCCATTAATAATCCACGGGAGAACCGTATGTATTCAGTTCGCAGTCGCCAAAAAGCCATATTCAACTGGCGAGACAAGCCTCGGTAAATGAAGGGATCCACCTCTCCATAAATAGCATGCATCTTCTTAGCCCCTAATGCATTCCAGCGGCCTTGCCAACAGTGCTGAAGCCATCCAGTAATAAAAGGGTAAAAATCATGTGCAGACAGCCACTGTAGCGATAGGATCCCACAGTAGCAGAAGGGTGAGCCGATGCTGCCTTAGCCAGCAGATCAGTCCACTCATTCCTGGACACCCCCACATGGGCAGCAACCAAACAAAACCCTACATGATGGCCACGAAGGCCAAGGAGGAAAAGCCACTCTAAAATTGATAAAACCATTAGATGAGACGATTAAAAAAAATCCATTGCAGATGGAGAACTACAGGAGTTTTTAAAAATCACACAAACAAACTGGAGGAAAGTAGAAACGATTTGGAGTCCAAATTAAATTGCACACAGTTCAGCCATAAAATCTGAAGCCATACCAGGAAGGCTACCGCCCTAGCTGAAGGCAGGGAAGATGATACCAAAGCCTTCTCAAGTATCAATTCTCAATCCATCAGTAGACAAGGACAGAGCCCTCATGAGTTGAGGCATGTTCCAAAAAGCGAAAGAGGGACACCTGAGAGGGAAGTGAGCATTTTTTTACCAACAACGGACCTACTGAATGTCACACGAGCGAGTAGCCAAAAACCCACCCTCAGGATCCGGATCCGCCAGAAAATATAATCACTTCTTCCTCGGCCCATGGCTCACCCTTCCACAAAATTTCACTGAAATTCATTGAGAACTTTTGGAGATATCGTCTGGACAGACAGACAAACATAGGTGAATGCCTAACTTCCTCCAACTTCGTTGACGTAGGTAATGAGGAACCCTGGTCAGTCATCTATCAAATATAAGACTGAGGCATCGAGTCTTTTCCAAACAGAAGATTCTGCACCAATAGATATACATGTTAGGGTCTGGGAGAACCCAACGAAATTGACAAAAATGCATAGCCACAGTCTTTGTAGAAAAAAAGAAAAGAAAAGAAAGCACAAGACTCAGCCCACTGGGAAATTCTATAGCTATCTGCTGCTTACTCTCAACCAGACATTCGAGATGCAGTGACGGAGATCAAAAGGTCAACGACATATAATGAGCCTTGTACATCATCTGGGAGTACATATATTACACTGTTGATGGCCACAATAAAGAAGTAACACTAAGGATATTCCCCATCTTGAAGTGCATGGGGATTAGTAAGCACTCTCCCTCCACTCGGCCCCTTATAAAACAGTTAGATAAAAACTGCTGAACGAAAACAGGCAAGCGCCTTCAGAGGCCAAATCCATGAAGAGAAAGTAACTTACCATGGCGCCAGGCAGTTTCATTAATAATGGCTACTACATATCGAACAAGACCGTGACCTGATGTTGGTTGCTGGCGAGAACCTCACAGACAGAAGATTCCAAGAACAGTAGGACGTCAGAGGTAAACCTCATTTTACAAAAAACATAGTGGACAAGGGATAAGAAGTCATCTCCCTGCAAAAACCACACAAGCCAACCATTCATCATCTTTTCCAAGACCTTATACATACAAGAAGTCAGAGAATTGGGTCAATAATTTGCTGCCTGTTGATGTTCCTTACTTGGCTTGGGGATGGGGATAACTACAACAAAACCCCAACAAACCAGAAAATTATCAGTACATCAGATCCTATTAAACAATGACAGCAAAAACAAAAGGAAGTCATCAGACAGGTGACATAAAAAATTAAAATGGCATAAGGAATGTCATCACAGCCAGGAGAGGAGTTATTGTACTGTGACAAAGCCGCCTGAAATTCAGAAATAGAAGAGAGGACATTATAACACTCTCCCAGAATAGGCAAAATTGAGACCACAAGACTCTAAGTGCTGATGGTGGCATTCCGAAGGTGCATCGGTATCCTTCTGTGACACACTGGCAAAATAACTGACAAGCAACTCCCCAACTTCAAAAGGATCAGCCAGTCTCACCTGCTGGAGATAAACCAGGAGGGGAGAGAATGGTAAATTTTCTTAAAATTTTCCTCACCCAGTGTGAATGTCTGGCCTCCTTTAAAATCTGGAACATATGAGCTCATCCCCTTCAAAATGCCACCAAATACTGAGGATCCCCAAGGTGACAACGATGCCAGGAGTAGGTGACTTGGTTGGCTTTCTTTGCGAAACTGCACAAAGGGGTCCACTAAGAAATGGGACTTTTAGGAAACTGACCTTTCGTCCATGGAACAAGTAACAGGGCAGCCGAGTGCAACACGTCTGTGAAATAAGATACCACCTTATTAACACGGCCGAAATCACTCACAGAATGGTAAATAAAACTTCATTCCACGAAAAGTGGCCAGTTTTCCTTATCCAGGCACCAGAGAGGAAGACGAGGTTGAGGTCCACCTTCGCCAGCAGTTAAAAGTAAGAGGAAATGGTTGCTGCCATAAAGGTCTGGCAATAAACCAAAACTGAAATCTAACACAGCATCAGCCCAGCACAGGGACAAATCAACAGCAGTAAAAGTCCCAGTCTGGCTATGGAAATACATCATCTAATTGGAATTCAAGACATGCCAGCATAGCACCCCAAGGATTGGCCTTACTGTCACCATATAGTGGGTGACGACCATTCAAATCACCTAGTAAATGAAAGGGGAAAGGAAGGCTATGGAGAAGGTATTCCAGATCCACCCTTCTGACTGTAGAACCAAGAGAAAGAGAAAGACTAGAAATTATATATCGACCACGTTGAAAAACCTAAACAGCTACGGCCTGCAGATGAGTGGAAAGGTCCAGATGAGTGAATGGCACATAGCAACAAAGGGAGACAGCAGTACTTTCATGACGATCTTGGCCTGAAAAACCTGAACACAACAGTATGCAGATGAGTGGAAAGTTCCAGATGAGTGAATGGAATATCGCAACAAAGGGAGACAGCAATACTTTCATGACGATCTTGGCCTGGAACACGATCAGAATAAAAGGCATGATAACCAGAAGGACTGGAAGAAACCAACCATGATCTCCTGGATGCATGTAGCACATGCATACAGGCGAAAATTGTGCGACAAGATGATGCAGTTCCTCCCAACTGGCACATAATTCCACTGAATGATAAAAACCATAATGGGGGGAGGCTCAGGATGAGGTGTGGGACTGCACAACCCCAGATACAAACAGGTTTGGACAGAAGGTTAGGAAGGCCTTTAGAAACAGACTGCCCAGCACCCGGAATCTGCACATTGTGCCAACCATGCAAGGTCAAGTATGAGAAAGAAGAAGTATTACAAAATTCCTCATCTGAGCCAAAGGAACAGGTTGCTTGGAAGGCAGCTTGCAGGCTTTCCTAGGTGAAGTAGGGCAGCCAGTGCTTCACCAGAAGCCTCAGAAGTAGAAGCAAACTCCACAGGACCAGAACCCTATGAGAATGATGTCCTGTGTGGCAGAAATGATGCACCAACTATCTATGCAACACCAATCCTTACGGGGGGCCAGACCACTGGCGAAACACCAACTTCAGCCTGTACCTGGCTAAACTCCAGAGATTTCAGGTCAGGGGAACGGCAGAGAAGTCCACACAAGGCTCCACAACAGAAACTGTAGGTGGAAGATCTTCAGGCTCAGAGGAGTCTGAAGAACCACAGTGATGCTTTGCAGGTATAGAGGGAACCTTGTGAAGGCTGGACAAGACAGGAAAAGGAGACACATCAACATGGACATCCACCACCACTAAAGACACCCACTGAAGAGGGAGCAGGAACAGTCAGAGAAGAGGGTGGGCAAGCATCAGTTTCACAAGCAGTTGAAACTTCGGGAATAGTGTACTGTAAGCTGTAAATCACAGATGGAGAAGTGGGCAGTGAAATAGATCTGAGACAAAGGACGGCACACAGGAGCACCAGAAAGAACAGAGGCATAAGTAACCCCGAACTGGAAGAAGCGAGTCTGGGCCTTCCTCTTTGCTTCAGGAAATGAAACCTTCTCATGGGTACGAATAGATAAAATAACCTTCTCTAGGTATTAACAAGGACAGTGTCAAGATGACAGAGCATGGACACCCTGACAGTGATAGCATTTAAGGTGTCCTGGACAGTCACTGGCATGGCTTGAGCCACCACAGGAGACACAGGCACCAGAAAGGCCAGCCTGTACACGACAGCAAAAGCAGCTAACATGTCTATACCCTTGACAGTGGTAACACCGATTTGAGGTCGGCAAGTAAGGATTTACAGGAAGTGACAGCCAAGTAAGTTTCACAGATGAAGGCAACATTTGCTTGTTAAATGTCAGGAACAAAGTCGAAGTTAGGGTCAGGACTCCTTTTCTACAGGTGCTCAACATTCACTATACCAGAAGACTGCGGTTCCTCCAACAGCCGTGCCTCTGAGTATCGGGGGAGATCACGGAGAAAAAAAAAATGACACCCTTACACTGGTTAGGTAGTTTGAGGAACACAAGAAATACTGGTATCGTTGCCACGCACAGAAGTCAGGGCCTTTAGACAGGAGCTCTCCTTTGGAGGATGCTTCCATCCCCCTGGGAAGGTATTTTAGGTTCACGGCCACAAGGAGAAACAATGGAGTCGTGAAGACCACTAATGTCAAAATTTAACAATGATCTACTCACAGAGGAATTCAGTACTAGATGTTTCACATACGAAACAGGCAGTTCCATCTCAGCGTGACCCCAAAGCTGCACCAACCCAACATGAACACCTCCCAGTCCCATTTGGATCTTGGAGGAAAAGTGGTTAGTCACCAGGGGCTTGGAAAGGCTCCAGAGCTACAATAAGATGTGATGAGTCAGAAGAACCAGGGACAGATGACGTCATCAGTATAATTATTATTTAACAATGCTATATACAGCAAGAAAAGACTTCGTTCCCTTACCCCTTCACCCACAACGGAGCCCAAGAAGGGGAGGTCATATGCCAGGGACTATACCCTTGGCGATCCTTGAGGTAGCAAGAGAGTATACACAGGTAATCACCGGGGGAACAGGACAAGGGTGACTCCCAGATGATAGGAGCCACCAGGCCCCCCAGTGCCCACTTGACCCGCCAAGAAGTGATCAGCCAATTGACATGACTGGGCCCAAGCAGACCGCCCGTCTAGCATGAATAGGTTACCTTAGAGGCACTGCTAGTCACAGGGTGCATCACGTAGCATCGTTCAACTTCCAGGACTCCCGTTTCCCGGGACGCCGAGTCGCCGCGCACGGCAAACAGGTAGGGAGGCTAAAAACCCACTCAAGATGGGGGATGGGTAGGCACAAACAACACCAGCAAGCCTCCTTTACCAACTATGGGGTGGGGGGGAGGAGTTCTTGGTTCAAGAGGCCTGCAGATGTCGAACCCTATAGAGGGAGGCAGACCTCCAGAGTAGGTGGCACTGCCAGCCACGACACAAGCCCCACCACTACGTCAAAGTGACACCCCCCTCAGTGGGGAAGTGAGTGAGTGAGAGAGAGAGAGAGAGAGAGAGAGAGAGAGAGAGAGAGAGAGAGAGAGAGAGAGAGACGGACAGACAGACAGACAGACAGGCAGGCAGACAGACAGAGACTGGACTGATGGTGCGTGAAAGAGAATGACAACACGGATGGGGGTAAAGATGAGGTTGGTGGAAAAGAGGAGAGTGAGAGATAGAAGAAGTAGGAGGAGGGAGGGATAAGAAGCAGATGGAAGACAGGAGAAAAAGAAGAAAGAGTCAGGATGAGGGGATAGATTACTGATGAAAGAGATGGAAGCCAATTCAGGGAGCATCGAGGAGAAGAGAAAAGAGGATGGAGAGAGAAAAAAAGAGGGGAGCAAGGGACAGCGTAGGAGGAGGAAAAGAAAGAAGGGAAAAATGTAGAGATGGAACTGGAAACTAGGTGTCTGGCGCATTGTTAGAAATAGAATGAAAAGATGGAAATGAACGAATCAATACAGAGAGAGAGAGAGAGAGAGGGCTAGATTGGCAAGGCGTGAGAGAGATTGACGACACATTGAAGGAACGATGAAGTGTGTAGAAGAGGAGGACGAGGAGGAAGAAGAGAAAGAGGAAAGGGATAGAAAATGCTGGCAGAAAAAGAAGCGAAGACGAGGTATGTTGAGTAGAGCAGGAGGAATGGGAAGATGAGAGCAGCTGGAGGAGGGGAGGAAGAGGGAGGCGAAGATAAAAAGGAAGAGAGGGGAAAGAGAAGGACAAGAAGAGAGGGGAGAGGAAGAGAGAAAGAGGAGGGAGGAAAGGAAGAGATTGGAAATAAATGAGGTTCACTGAGTCGAAAGAGATGAAGAGATGGAGGCAGGAGGAAGAAGAAAGGAGGATTGGGAAAAAGAGAGGAAGAAACAGAGGGAAAGGAGAAAAGAATAACAAAGAAGTGGGAGAAAGAAGTATGGAAGCAATAAATAAGTGCCTTGACGAATGGCGATATTAGAGAAAGAGAGAGAGAGAGAGAGAGAGAGAGAGAGAGAGAGAGAGAGAGAGAGAGAGAGAGAGAGAGAGTATGAAAGCGGAGTGGAGTGTAACAAGAATCTCAGATGAAGAGGAAGAGAGAGATGGACAAGAATAAAGGAAAAGAGAGATTATGGAGAGAGATGGAAGAGGAGGAAAGAGGAACAGAAAAATGATGAAGAGATGAAATGGGGGAGAGAAAAGAATAATATGTTGAAGAGATGGAAGCGGAGGAAGGAAGAAGAGAAATATGGTGAAGAGATGGACGAGGAGGATGGAAAACAGAAAAAAAAAGGTATGGAGAGGGGGAGAGAGGTGTTGCGAGGGGAAAGGATGTCGCTGGCCACCCTCGTTGATTTAATGTAAACAGGGTGGAGTGAGGGAGGGGGCCACCAGATCCAGTTCCTGCCAGCTCTATCACCAGTTCCCATAAAAAAGAGCCGAACATTTCTTTACTGCTCTTTTGCTGTGACCTCATGGTATGTAATAACTTCCTCTCGACCGGGGCAACTCTAGTATACTGTTCTACCTAAGCCAGTATCTGAATATGAGACTGTTTCCTGTCACTGTCGTGGGTTCAGGGCCAGTGTTTGGTGTTTTCACTGTCATTAGTATCTCCGTCGGTGGTTCGGCACTGTTTTATATGAACTTTTTTACAGGTCTGACAGACAGGTGCTGTTGTAGCTGTTGCTGCCACCGCTGTCGCTACCGCCGCTGCTTCCGCTACCGCCGCTGCTACCGCTGCCGTTGCTGCTGCTGCTATTACTGCTACTACTGCTAATACTGCTGCATCTATTACTAATACTGCTACTGTTGCCGTTATACTGCAACTTCTATACTACCACTACTACTATGCTACTACTGCTACTACTACTACCACTATTGCTAGAACTGCCAAACTACTACCACTGTTACTTCTACAATACTACTACTACTTTTACGATACTACAGTACTTCTACCGCTAATATTACTACTCTTATACTATTACATATTTTCACTCCCCCATGGTTGCACACCTCGTATTCTATTGCACCTAACGTCAGACGATAATATACAGTTAAGAGGGAGGGTAGGAGCCTAAGAGTGTCAACTGACTCAAAATATGTGTCGACAGGTACTACTAAAAGATATCTAAATGTATTTCCTGGGCACCTGCAAGAGATTTATCTAAATATTTGAAACCATGATGCAGTAGGTCGGTAGTGAGATGGCTTACATCCCCACCAGTCGAGCAGGGCAGTACTCCCGAGGTGGATGGAAAGCTGATGACAGGGAGTGCTGGAGCTCCCGTTTCATCAGCCCTCAGGACTAGTTCCTGACCATCCCCCTTTGCTGAACTTTTTCAGTGTCTCACTTACACAGAGAGTAGGCCAGCATGCTCTCAAGTACAAATTTCTCTAACTATCTTCACCAAACTACATGCATAGTACACACTACACTTCCTATTCAAAATTTACCTAAAATGGCGTCGTTATATCAAGCCTCGGAGTCCCCAGGGGGGGGGACCATAAATGCCCCCACCATCTGCCCCTCTCCCGATGACGACTCAAGGTGCCTGGAACCACTGTCTGACTCTCTTCTTCTTCATTTCTGCAACATTCGCGGCCTTTCCTCTAACTTTCGCTCTGTTGAGCACCACCTCTCCTCCTCAAAACCTCACCTTCTTTTTCTAACGGAGACTCAGCTGTCTGAGGCAACTGACAGCAAACCCTTTTCTGTATCCTCCTACTTTCTCTATACTCATTTCAAAGCCAAAGGTGGCTGTTGTGTATATATACGCAACGACTTATCTTACTCTCGTGTTCCTGAACTTGATTCTTCTGAATTCTCCACACTCTGGCTTCGGCTTTCCTGTCATTCTCTGACTAAATATATCTGTGCTGTTTACTTATCCCCTAATTCTACTGACTATCAAAAATTCTTCGACTATCTTACTTCTACGATGGAACACATTCTATCCATTTCTCCTTTCTCTGAAATCTCCATTCTTGGAGATTTCAATGTTCACCACCACCTTTGGCTCTCCTCTCCTTTCACGGATCCACCTGGTGAACAAGCCTACATCTTTTCTATCCTTAATGACCTAGAGCAGCTTGTACAGCACCCTACCCGTATCCCTGACCGCCTTGGAGAGAGCTCCAACATACTTGACCTCTTCCTCACAACTAATCCTTCTGCTTACTCTGTTAATCTTTTCTCTCCGTTGGGCTCCTCCGATCACAACCTTATTACCTTAACCTGTCCTATCACTCCGGTACGGCCTGTGGACCCTCCAGGGAAACGTCGTCTGTGGCATTTTGGAGCCGCAGACTGGGAGGCCCTCAGGCAGTACTTCTTTGATTTTCCCTGGAATGATTATTGCTTCCATGGCCGTGAGCCATCTGAGTGTGCCTTGCGCATTACGGAGGTTATTCTCTCGGGCATGGAAGCATACATTCCTTTCTCATATCCTTTGACTAACGCAAGAAAGCCTTGGTTTAATCACGCTTGTTCTAATGCTGTCCGCAACAAGGAGAGGGCCTACAAAAGGTACCGGAGCCAACCCACCCCTGAATCACATCATCTTTACGTTTCTGCCCGGAATCGTGCTAAGTCTGTTCTTCGCTCTACTAAAAATAATTTCATCCATACTAAATGCTCTCAACTCTCCAACTCGAATTCTTCCCGCTCCTTCTGGCATCTTGCCAAAAATCTTTCTAACAACTTTACCTCATCATCCTTCCCTCCTCTTTTCTACTCTGATGGTTCTGTAGCTATTTCTTCTACTGATAAAGCAGATCTCTTCGCACAGACTTTCTCCTCCAATTCTACCTTAGACGATTCCGGTGCTGTTCCTCCATCACTTCCCCCTCTGACTTCCTCATGGCTGACATTAAAATTTCTTCAGTTGATGTATTTTCTGCCATCACTGGCCTCAGTACTAACAAGGCATATGGGCCTGATGGGGTCCCTCCTGTTGTTCTCAAGAACTGTGCTTCTGTGCTTACACCCTGCCTAGGCAAACTCTTTCGTCTTTGTCTGTCAACTTGTACCTTTCCTTCTTGCTGGAAGTTTGCTCTCATTCAGCCAGTCCCAAAGAAGGGTGACCACTCCCAACCCTCCAACTATCGTCCAATTGCTTTAACGTCCTGTATTTCAAAAGTTTTCGAGTCAATTCTTAATAGAAAAATTTTAAGGCATCTTTCCTATCACAACCTTCTTTCCGATCGTCAGTATGGGTTCCGTCAGGGACGCTCCACTGGCGATCTTCTCACCTACCTTTCAGACTCCTGGTCATCCTCCTTTAGGGACTTTGGCGAAAGCTTTGCCATTGCACTTGACATCTCAAAGGCTTTCGATCGAGTCTGGCATAAATCTTTAATTTCCAAACTGCCCTCCTACGGTTTCTATCCTTCTATCTGTGCCTTCATCGCTAGCTTCCTTTCTGGTCGTTCTATAGCCGCTGTTGTAGACGGCCATCGTTCTTCTCCTAGATCTATCAACAGTGGTGTTCCTCAGGGCTCTGTCCTATCACCAACTCTCTTCCTTTTATTCATCAATGATCTTCTAAGCTGTACATCTAACCATATCCACTCATACGCTGATGACTCCACCCTTCACCTTTCCATTCGGTTCCCGCAACGCCCATCTCAACAGTTACTTCAACAAACAAGGGATGAGGCTATGGCACACCTAATGTCTGACTTGGCTCGTATCTCTGACTGGGGTAAAAATAATATGGTTGTCTTTAATGCATCTAAGACTCAGTTCTTACACCTATCAACCCGACAAAATCTTCCACAGGTATACCCACTAATGTTTAATAATATTCAGCTTAATCCTGCATCATCCTTGAACATGCTTGGGGTTTCATTTACTCGGGACTTATCTTGGAAAGATCATATTACATCTCTTGTAAAATCTGCTTCCAAGAGATTGGGTGTGCTAAGCCGACTCCGCTCTTTCTTTACCCCTGCGCAATTGTTGACTATATACAGGGGTTTTATCCGCCCCTGTGTGGAGTACAACTCTCATGTGTGGGGTGGCTCCCCACATACAGCTCTTCTCAATAGGGTGGAGTCAAAGGCTTTTCGTCTCATTAACTCTCCTCCTCTTACTGACTCCCTTCAACCTCTGTCTCTTCGCCGCACTGTTGCATCTTTATCTCTCTTCTATCGCTACTTTAATGGTCACTGCTCCTCTGAACTGTCTGCTTGCATTCCTCCACCTCTACGACGGGCGCGTAGCACCCGTCTGGCAGCAAACTCTCATCCTTTTTCTGTCCAACTCTCTAATGCAAGAGTTAACCGTTACTCCCAGTCTTTCATTTATGCAACAGGTCAGCTCTGGAACTGTCTCCCTCTGTCTGTATTTCCTGCTGCCTATGATCTCCAGTCTTTCAAACGCAGTGTGTCCAGGCATCTCAAAATGATCGGATCTTGAATTTGGCTCTATATTGTATTTTGTTTTTCTCTTGGAGGGAACTGTTACTGCGGGCTCATGGCCTTTGGTTCCTTCTTCCTCGCATAAAAAAAAAAAAAAAAAAAAAAAAAACCAGCAGTGGGCATGATGAGAGACCTGCATCACTTTTTGTCTTCTGACGCATTATGGTAATGTCGTGTTTTGCACCCTGTGCTAAGATGCCACAAAAATGTAGCTCTGAGCTGACTTCTGCGTAGACCATCTTGAACTGTTTCTCTGTAGACAGATCGTCAGTCCATAACTGCTCCTGACAAGGGAAAACTAGGGGTCTCTGAGGAACTAGCCAGGCAGCGACAAATAGTTACTGATGTGCTGGGTAGTCCTGGAAATCAGTGTCAACGGTGGCCAATTTGGTGGAACTGTCGTTGGATGCATGGTCGTTTCCTTCTCCAGTGCCTCTTTAAAAAAGTGTTGGTTATAGAGATTTGGGGGGAAACCATCAGCCTCAGCAGTGGAGCATGCAGACCAGTTTTCAGAGGTTGGCAACACTTCTGTGAGACAAGTGTGTGAAAAGTATTTAGCGAAAGGCAAGGATGTGTTTTGGGCGTTCATGGATTTAGAGGAAATGTATGATAGAATTGATAGGGAGGCTTTGTGGACTGTTTTAAGATTGTATGGACTTGATGGTAGGTTATTAAAGGGGTGAAAAGTTTTTATGTAAATATTAAAGCGTGTGTAAGAGTGGGATATACTGTGAGTGATTGGTTTCCCGTGAGAGTGGGGCTGCAGCAGGGATATGTAATGTCGCCTTGGTTGTTTAATATTTATATGGATGGTGTTGTAAGGGAGGTGAATGCAAGAGTTTTAGATGGAGGACTGAGTCTGGTGAATGTTGATGGTAGAGAGTGGAATCTGAAGCAGCTGCTGTTTTCGGATGATACTGCACTGGTGGCTGATTCAGAGGAGAGATTAAGACAGTTGGTAGAGGAGTTTGGAAGGGTGTGTGAAAGGAGTAAATTGAAAGTAAATGAGAATAAGTGTAAAGTGATGAAGTGTATGAGGTCAGTAGATGGTAGGAGGATGAATATAGTTTTGAATGGTGAGTTGCTTGAGGAGGTAGAGTGTTTTAAGTATTTAGGGTCACACGTTGCTGTGGATGGAAGAATAGATGCAGAAGTGAAGTTTAGAATGAATGAAGTAGGAAAGGTGCTGGGAGGAATGAAAAAAGTGTTTAGATGTCGTTCGCTTAGAATGGATGTAAAGAGAAGGCTGTATGAGGGTGTTGTGGTACCGACTGTGTTATATGGGGCTGAAACATGGAATACGGGTGTAGCAGAGAGGAAAAGTTTGAATGTAATGGAGATGAGGTGTCTGAGGAGTATGTGTGGAGTGACACATATATTTCGAGTGAGAAATGATGAAGTGCGAAGGAGAACTGGAGTTGTTTGGGAGATGGCTGAGCGAGTTCAGCAGAGGGTGTTGCGATGGTTTGGGCATGTGGAGAGAATGTATAATGAGCGACTGGTGAAAAAGATAACTAGATCTGATGTGAGAGATGTGAGGCTAAAAGGGAGACCACGAATAGGATGGATGGGCAGTATGAAGAGAGCATTGGATGCGAGAGGGATGTCTGTTGAGCAAGGAAGAGTGGCTGTGCATGACAGAAATAAATGGAGAGAAATTGTGAATGAATAAATTATGATGAAGCCCTTAGGGGATATTCTCCTGCTTCTGGTCTGATCAGCTGATCAGGTCAGGTGCGGGTAAGGGGATGGGTCTCTTATGATGTGGCAGGGGTAAACCAGCTCTGCTGTCAGGCCCTGCTGCAGATGTCACTGATTGCACTGTGCAGTTGACCCTCGTGCGGTGTGGTGCGGTGAGGATCTGTCCCTTCTCCCCTTTGGGGCTAAGATTCGAATGAATGTGTTTGAGTGGATGAGTATATTGGGAGTGTGTCGTCCTGTCTCGGCTACCTCCCTTTCCTTAGAGGAAGCAGCCTAGGTATATAGATAGATAGATAGGCAACATTTCTGTTTCTGTGCATCCTTTATGAGTTGCTACAGAGGTACAGAAAGACCTAAATGCTGCTTCAGCAGAAAGTTGTATTTCCCTGGAGAGCTAAAAAGGCGTTCTGACTGCTGGTGGGTTAAGTAAGTGGGAAGCCTTGCAAGAGGGCCGACGAGCCAGTTCTCTCTACTACACTTTATAATGCCAGTGTCATCAGGATTGCTGGTAAGCCAGACACCCAGTTATAGTTTAGTGGCTTCTAGGAGTAGTTGTGCCTTAAACGTTCTGCTGAAGACGCTCTAGCTTAAAGCTGTGTAATACATCGCATTGGAGGCGACATATCATGCATGTTGCATCCGATCATTCTTTCCAGTGTTATTTATATTGCTTTAATATCGACATGGGTTGCATCAGCAATACACAAGTGGGTATTAAGCTGTAATTTGAAGACTAGATCGCTGAGTAGAAATGTGAAGAAATGTGCAATAAGCCACTTGTAATACGCCCCTTACTCACAGGTTCATTTTGTCTTCTCCGAGTTTGACTGGAGGGCTAGATGGAAGGAAGGAGGCCCGAAGGGTTGCCCAACTTAAAGCCACAAATATCGTTAAACTCGCTGTCAAAGGCTCTAGAATGTTGCAAAGCACCAAAGCTTAGTACAGTTGCAATAATAAGTGTTAAAATCACTGGCATATCGTTATATTTATTCCAAATCTCCAGGATAGGTTTTTGCAGCTAGATGTAAAAAATTGCCGCTAAATGGAATAGAATGTCCTTAGATCTAGCAGGAGAAAACCGCTAATTCAGTAACACTAGGGAGGACCTTTTACCTTTGCTATCGCTATCTTTATCTTTTTTTTTTGTAGAATTAGATGGCACAGTCAATAAGTTCCCTGCAACAAGTAGCTTCGAAAGGGCCATTGGTTCTGTTGCTGTTTGTTTTCCAACGTACTATATATATTAAAACGCTTACCAGACCCTACTCCGTTCTATCCTTGTTTACTGCAGTGATTATAACTGTGGTTCTTCTGCATTTGTGTTCTTTTCTTGTCAGTAGATTCTGCCCACACATTTATGATTCAGGATGATGATGATGATGTGTTTTCCCTATATTATATTCCTGGATTCCGGTAATCTCACATTCTACCATTGCGATCCACTTTGGTAAGTTTCTCTTTTTCGTTTTTATTTCCTTCTTCGAAAGTGAAAATACTGTAGAATGATGACAGTGGTGGTCATGATAATAGTAGTGGTGGTGGTCATGATACTGCTGAATAATAATAATAATAATAATAATAATAATAATAATAATAATAACAAATTATTTTATTATTATCACTCTCTTTAATGTCAGGACCAACTTGCCTAGCCCGGGTTCCTACGCTGCTCTATGGGGCGACATAGGGTTGGATGATGGATGGATGGATGGATAATAAATATGCTGATGAGGAGGAGGAAGATGATGATAATGGTGGTGGTGATAATGTTTCCTTCACACGCAGCACAATGCCTTTACACTCTGGCTGCAACTCAGAGGCATCCTATCTCATGCCTCCACCTCAAGTGCACATCACCTCACCGGCATATCGACGACGACCTGGATAATGGCAATATATAAATTTTCACCACCACAACGCCACCCACCCCGACATCGCTCGTGGATTGGGGAGGAGGGAGGGGAATGCAGTAGAGTGACGATGCAAGCTGATGGTTATGCATGATGGGTATGCTGGTTGGTGAGTATGCTGGTTGATGGGTATGCTGGTTGGTGGGCATGCTGGTTGGTGGGTATGCTGGTTGGTGGGTATGCTGGTTGGTGGGTATGCTGGTTGATGGGTATGCTGGGTGGTGGGTATGTTGGTTGATGGGTATGCTGGTTGGTGGGTAAGCTGGATGATGCTGTAATTCTGTCAGTTAATGATAAGGCTGAATAATTATGTCAAGTAACGGTTATGATTACAAAGACTTATTATAGTTAATGGTTATACTGGACGATACTGTAAATATGCTGTTTAATGGTTATGCTGGTTAATGGTTATGATGGTTAATGGCTATGCTGGCTGATAGTTATGCTGGATGGCAAATATTCACGTTGATGTGTTGTCAGTTGTGAGCTATTCCGTCTGATTGATTATATTTATGCCAGCTGTTGGATTTGCTGGTTAATGGATATGACAGTTAAACCCTGGTGTGTGGCCTGCCCTACATCAATGAATTCTAAAGGCATGCGGTCTAAAATATATAAGCAGGATTTTAAATAACACACGACGAGGTTCCTTGTAGGAGTAGCGTCACACATTTCTTAAAGACCGGATATTAGGATATATATCATTTCTCATCCCCACCCCTATGTTGAACCCAGAACCAAAGTAGCAGTTGCAACTATGACTAAAATTCTAGTACTTTCTGAGCCATTTACCATGGCTTTAGCTCCCAAGGAAGGCTCAAACATGTCTAGATAGAAAATAAAGGTTCTCGATAAAATAAAATGCAATGGGAGAGAAGAAAAATGAAATAAATTATCGAGAGTAGCACGTCACCTTAAAGTTATGAGTTACTTGACTATCTAGCAACTAACTCAGGATTTTACAGGAGTCAGTCCGGCTTGTATAGTTGTCGGTTTCCTAATAGAAATGTTTCATTTACGCATGTAAACCTTTCCACTCCCCTACAACCTGTTACTAATGAGATTTTTACATGTCATCCATATAGTTAGTAGTCTTTAACTTTCTCCTAGTGCTACTGTCAAATGGATGGGTCTGGAACACCTTATTCACAGCTTTCCTTCTTCCTTTCCGTTATTGGGCGACGGGAACAGTCGTCACCTGCTGTGGGGTGAAAGTGTGGCCAATACAGATTCTCATGGTCCAATGCTGGCTTCCTAAGTGGACGATGAGGAGTTAGGTATCTTGAATTCTAATGAGATGACGTATTTCCATAGCCAGACTGGGACTTTTACTGCTATTGACCTGTCCCTGTTCTCGGCTGATACTGTTTTGTATTTTGAATGGGGTGTGTTGCCAGTCTTGCTTGGCAACAACGATTTTCCATTCCTTTGAATAAATGCTGATGGTGGACAACAACGTTGTCTTCCTCGCTGGCTAGATGGGGCAGACTGGCCACTTTTCATGGAATTAAGTTGCACTGACCATTCCGTACATGATTTTGGCAGTATTATTGAGGTGGTGTCTTAATTCTCTGTTGTGTTGCACTTGCCAGCCCATTTATCTACGAGTATTCTAAGGACGAAAGGTAGTTTCCTAGACGCCCAGTTCCTTGTTAGACCCCTGACTACAGTTCCGTAGTGAAAACCAAACGGGTCGCCTTCTCACGACTTCATCGCCATCATTGGGATCCTCAGTATTTGTTGGCGGCGATTCGGAGGGCATGAGCTCATTAACGGCGGGTATGAAAGAAGACCAGGCACTCATCCTGGAAGGGTTATTTTTCCTTCATTAATTTGAGGTTTCCCTCACGCAGATGAGGAACCGGGTGAGGAAAATTTAAGAAAAATTTAGCATTCCCTCCCCTCCTGTTTTATCTGAGGCAGGTGGGACTTTGATCTTTTGTTATTGTGGAGTTGCTTGTAGATCATTTTGCTATTGTATCACAGAAGGGTACCGATTCCCCTGCAGCATGCCATTGTCGGTGCTTAGAGTCTCGTGGTCTCAGTTTTGCCTCTTCTGGGGGAAAGTCTCATAATGTCCTCTTTTCTGCATCTGAACTTCAGGCACTGTCACAGTGATGTGATTCCACTCCTGGCATTGATGATGTTCCTTATTCCTTTTTTTATGCCATGTGTCTGATTAGTCCCTCTCCTTTTTTGCTGTCATTGTTGAGTAGAATCTGGAGTACTGAAGAATTTCTGACTTGCTGGGATGATGCTCTAGCTATCCCTGTCCCCAAGCTAGGTACGGATTTCTCTGACTTCTTGTATGTGTAAGATCTTGGAAAGATGGTCGGCTTCTGTGGCTTTCAGAGAGAGGTGACTTCTTATCTCCTGAGCAGTGTGGCTTTCCTAAAATGCGCCCTACTATTCCCGGAATCTTCCATCATTGAGGCTTTCTTTACTAACCAACATCAGGTCACGATCTTCTTTGATCTGGAGAGGACATATTACACTGCCTGGTGTCATGGCACATTGCTTTCCTTCATAAGTTTGGTCTTCGTGGGTACTTACCTATTTTCTTTCAGCGGTTTTGATCTAACAGATTTTTAGGGTTCAAGTGTGTGTGTGGTGGTGGGGGAGGGTACTTTCTAATGCACGTGTTATGATGCTGCAGGAGCGTAACCTTAATGTTATTCTCTTTCCTTTCTGTGGCCATGAAAAGTGTAATCAATGTACTCCCAGATGGTGCATATGGCTCACTATATGCCGATGGCCTTTTGATTTCAGTCACTACATCTCGAATGTATCTGGTTGAGAGGAAACTGCAACTGGCTCTTCACAGGGTTCCCCAGTGGACTAAGTCTCGTGGTTTCCGCTTTTCTTCTGTATATGAGTATTTTTGTCATCTTTGTGGGGTCCACATAGTTCCAGGCCTGTAACTTTATGGTTGCAGAATCTCCTGTGTGGATGAGACTCGGTTTTGGGGCCTTATATATGATAGACGGCTAATCTGGGTTCCCCATTTTTGCTATGTCAAGGCAGTTGACATTAAGGCCTTGAGTTTCCTGAGGGTTTTGGCTCATACCTCTTGAGGTGCTGGCCACCAGACCCTTCTCCTCTTGCCTAGATCTCTTATTCTTTCTGTACTTGAATATGCATGTGAGGTCTACTCCTCTGCATGTGTTCGGTTGTTAGATTCAGTACATCACGCTGGTATTGTTCTGACATTCAGGTATTCCCCAACTTTGAGTTTGCTTGCGGATGCTTATGCCCTTCCTTTGGATTTCCGTCGACAATCATTAATGAAGAGGTGTTGGTATCTTTCTTACCAGCTTTCCGGACTCAGTACCTTGTGCCTGGATCTCCCAGGATTCCCAGTCTTCCTTTTATGACACTCATCCTAGTTTCCTGAAGCCCTTTGGTTACAGGGTTCAGTCTGTTATTTAAATTTTCTCTCGTCCTAGGCAGGCAGCTTGCTGGATACTCCTTCGTGTGACATTTTGTAGGTTCTTTGTTGGTAAAATGAGCTCACTTCCCTCTCAGGTGTCCCTCTCCCTCTTGTTAGAACAGGCTTCTGCTCATGAGGGCCATCCCTGTCTATACAGATGGATCGAGGACTGATAATGGAGTAGGCTTTGGTGTCGTTTTCCTTTCCTTCAGTCGGGGTGGTAGCCTTCCTCGTATTTCTTCAGCCTTTGTGACAAAGCTAGCTGCCGTTTTATTTGCTCTCCAGAAAATTTTTACTCTCTCTCAGTCTGTTCTTGTGATTTTCAGTGACTACCACAGTGCTCTACTGCAGTGGAGACTTTTAGTGTACCTCACTCACTGGTTTTATCGATTTTAGAGTGGCTTTTCCTCTTTTGTCACTGTGGCCATCATGTGGGGATTTGCTTGGTTTCTGCCCATGTGGGGGTGTCTGGGAATGATCAGACTGATCTGCTGGCTAAGGCAGTATCTGCTGTCCCTCCTGCTACTCTGGGATCCCATCTTTCTGTACATCGGTTGCCTGTATATTTTACCCTTTTATTGCTGGACAGATCAGGGTTTTTTTTTGGCAAAACCGCTGGGATGCAGTGGGGGCTAACAAGTTGCGTTCTGTTTGTGGAGAGGTTGGCTTTTTCCCTTACCGAGATTGTATGCCACCTGCGAATTGGCCACACCTGGTTCTCTCATGGATTTTTAATGGAAGGCATTTCTTCTTTCTTTGAGGATTGCTTGGTCCCCTTGATTGTTCAGCACCAGCTGATGGAATGCCCCAGTCTTGGGATATTTATGCCGTTGGTACCTTGCTGAGCACCAGGCAGATGATGTCTCGTACCATCTTTCTTCAGTGCTTGGAGGAGTCACCTGTTGTAGGGGGGGGGGAAACCTTATCTTTGTGTAGCCAGCTGGACTGCTTCAGGAGATTTAGTAATCCGTGATTTTTTCCTTGTTTTTAGTGCGTAATGTCTTTTTTTTTTTTTTTTAGTAATTTTAATGTGTTTTTTTTAATGATTCTGGCATTTTCTTATGTTTCAGCCTCTTGTCTGCTTTTATTCTTTGTTGTCGTCTTCTGTCTTGCTGTCTGGCGGCATATGACCCTGGCAGTTGCGCTGTCTGTTTTTAATTTCGGTTACTTCATCAATCAATATGACACCGATCTGACTACCGATGGCTCCTCTCGGCAGTTACACAAAATATACTGGTAATTTTAGAGGATGCAGACACGGATAATACATCATTATTTTTAGATGAATGACTTCAATATTTTAATAGGTGCAGATCGAGAAGATTTACTGATATTTTCCGTGTGGCATCTTTCATTTCTTGTGGTTGTATGTACAGAAAATAAACTAGTATATTCAGAGAGTTAGCTGTAATTTTTAGTGTGTGTGTAGATAACGATGATAAACCGGCATTTTCAGAGAGGCAGCTTTAATTTTTTAGTGAATGTATAACAAAAGCTGCTGTATCCCAGATTTTGTTAGACAGGTGTCACATCCAACTCTGTACTGATGGGCAGGTGTCAAGTTGCCCCATCCTCCCTTTTACAGCCCCCCCACAACCACCTGTTAGCTTGTCAATATGTTACACTTCTCCACTACCCTCATTCTCTCCCCACCTCCTGCCTTCCCTTCTCCTTCGAAACTCCTCTTCTCGTCAACTCAGCAGCTGCCTCCGTTCTCCTCCTTAAACGCTTTCCTTCCTCCCTGAGCTTTTAACTTTTTCCTCTCTTTTCTCTTCTCCCCTCCCCATACAACCTTCAACTTCCCCTTCTCCATTCTCATCTCTTTCGCTTCTCTTCATCATGCTGCCTTCCCCATTTCCTCAGTTCTGTCTCCTCCTCCCTCAATCTTTACCCATCCTCTTACAACCCTGGTTCCTTTCCACCTTCCCCAGTCTGTCAACTCTCTCCCTTCTCTTTACAGTGCTAACTTTTCCAGTCTCTCATATCTCTCCCTTCTCTTCATTGTATTGCCTTCCCCATTCCCTCGCTTCTCTCCCTTCTCTTCACCATGTGTAATGCCACAAATTTAGTATTCATGTATGTGTTTAGAGGTACTGTAATTTCTAAGTTAGATAGGGTGTAATCTGAATACTAGCCTATAAATTCCTATCCTAAGTAGTAGTTCATATGTTAATGATTGATGTAGGGTTAACTTTATTTTTATATGTATGCATCTCTGTATCTATGCATTGGGTGATGTAATTGTGAATGTTGAGCTATGGGAATTCCTCCGTCTGGTCGAGTAATGAATAACATATGCGAGCAGTCTTTCTCCTTGTTTGTGCGTCGTTATTGGGCGCCAAGTTTAAACCTTAAACAGAGTAATGATGGGTATACAATTCTTTCCGTATCCTAGTTGTGAAATGCTTACTAATGAAGCTGCTAGAGCCCAAATATGTAAGATTAACAGTCAAAAAGGCCTAAATGATGTCATTTGTGAGGATTTAATAGTCCCACTTGCCTTAGCCATCACTAGATGGCATAAGCTGCCCCAAATTCAAGGCGGGATAGTGGTAAATTCAGTATTTAAATTAAGTAAGGATTGAATCCCAAATTTTCCCCAATTCAATCAAAAGTCCTAATGTCATGTGTACACTACTAAATAAATAGTGAAGAGAATTAAAACCCACCATATTGCAAAAACACCATCTCATTTGATCTAGCAGTGGCGTCTCTGGCGTGCCCGGGGAGGCCCACTCGCTACTCAGACATCGTGTGTAATGGACGTTGGTTCAGGTGAGCTGTCCACATTTCTCCTTTCCCCCCCCCTTTTCCTTGTTTAATCCTTACTTGGCGTGAACCATATGAAGT
Source organism: Coenobita brevimanus (assembly GCF_032717465.1). Lineage (NCBI taxonomy): Eukaryota > Metazoa > Arthropoda > Malacostraca > Decapoda > Coenobitidae > Coenobita > Coenobita brevimanus. The sequence goes on from NC_137060.1 coordinate 7,693,217, forward strand.
AATATTGTTAAAAGCTTAACGTAGACTCGCTACTCAGACATCGTGTGTAATGGACACTGGCGATGTCAGAGTGTGCACGAGGCCTTCTCGTGGTATTGCCCATAGACTCTTACATACACACTTACACTACCCATGAATTATTTTATAAACCGAATATAGTTGAAATGGTATTACTGATCTATCAAGTGAACTTCTTTTTTTGTAGATAAGGAATTGAAATTTGAAAAGTGACGTGATCATTTAACGGAAAGGCGAAATTCAAATTCATTAACCGTTTTCTTTCTCTTATATTAATATGTTAGAAAATTAGGAGCGTGGAAGGGAACTTAGTGGTTGTGAGCAATAATGTGATTTTTGAGTTGTTCCTCGAGGCTACACAAGCCCGAGTGATTATGTATTCTTGGTGATTATGCGATTTCGAGTTGTTTCTCGAGGCTAAACAAGCCCGAGTGATTATGTATTTTTTAGTGATTATGCATTAATGATGATTATGAACTAATAACAATTATAAATTGATAGTGTTTGTGAATTATAGTGAATTGCATGATGAAGTTATACTACGCAGACGAAATAGAACACGAGTGATTATTTTTATTGGTTCGAGGCTATGCCAGCCCGAAAAGATAACCCAAGCTCATAAATGTTCCAGTCCTGAGGCTATTGTTGAGCCCAAGAATAACTGACAATAAAAAGAGTGAGGTACGATGACCTCAGAAGTTGCTTGAATGTTCCAAATTGTTTCGCCTGGTGACAATGTTGTAGGAATGATCACCCAAACCATGATTTTAATGTACAACCCTTTTTCATATGACTAAAGGTCATGTAATTAAAAATGTTTGTTGAAAACCAGTATAGAATTATTAAAGTAGAGTAAAGTATATGTCATCTTTTTTTGTTATACCCAATCAAGGGAATTATGTCCTCTCCTGCCTAACTCACTCAACTTCCAATTCAAGATTCCTTCGCTTTGGGAACAACGACCACACGTGGTACTGACTTAATCTTGACTCGGCCAAAAACTACAAACGCTACCAAAACTATCTTAACTAACCTGTAACATGCCAAGTCAAAACACCACCCCCTCCCATTTTTATTTTACTGATGTGAATTTTCTATCAATCACGGAGGGGAGACTAAGTCGAGTATCATTTGTATTATCAATGGGTAAGTTGACCAGAACAAACAACTGGTAAGATTATAAATCCTAACATTACACTGTTGTCAACCGGTGGGATAAAATATCTGACATTACACTGGTGTCAACCGGTGGGATAAAATATCTGACATTACACTGGTGTCAACCGGTGGGATAAAATATCTGACATTACACTGGTGTCAACCGGTGGGATAAAATATCTGACATTACACTGGTGTCAACCGGTGGGATAAAATTTCGGTCATTACACATGCTGCCTTCTGCATTCTCAGTTTTCTCCCTTCTCTTCGATGTGCTGTTTTTCGCATTCCGCCAATTCTCTCCCTTCTCTTCATCATGCTGAATTCCACATTCTCTCATTCTTCTTCTATATCTTCATCATTCTGCCTTCCCCATTCCCTTATTTTTCTGCTTTCTCTTCACCATGCTTGAGTTCTACCTGCCTTTGTTGGGTTCACCGTCTGTTGGCCTTGTGGATCAGGCACCATCCCGGCATCAATAGTAAAGGTGACCTGCCGGTGCTATTGCTTGTACCTGCCCATCCCCCATCTCGGGCAAGGGTTTTGCCTCCCCACGTGTTTGCCGTGCGCGACATCCCTTAATGCTGGGAAGTGAGAGTCCTGGGGGTTCAGCGATGCTGCACGAAGTGCCCTGCAGCAAGTAACACACTTCTTGGTCCTCTGCTCTGGCTAGAAGGGAGGCGTCCTTGAGCCAGACCAGGTCAACCGGCTGCTCAACTGTTAGTAGGGTCGAGTGGGCACTGGAAGGCCTGCTGGCTCCTATCGTCCTGAATTCACCCTTGTTTTGGTCCCCTGGTATACTCCCTCACTGGCTTTGTGGTCACCAGAGGCATTTTCCCTGGCATGCTTCCACAAGTTGAACTCCATATGGGTAGAGGGTAGGGGAGTGAGGGTTATTTGAACTTTATGGCTGATGTTTTAATTATAGAACCATCGCAGGCGATGACTTCTTCAGTTGGTTCTTCCCTGGTAGCCACGTTGGAACCATATGTACCTATAACCCTGTGTTTGGCTGCTGCTCGTCGGCCTGGCCGGCTCTCTACTCAGCTTTAAGCAACTGTTAATACAGTACTGCCTGGTGTTCAGATGCCAGCCTCCTTTGCAGAGTTTATTGTTGTTCATAGTACTGCTGGCCACTATCAGCAAAATATTTTCCAGGTTTATTGTGCTTTTGTCAGGCATGTGGTGCAACTCGTAAAGGTGTTCCCCAGGCTGAAGACAGTTTACTGGCTGAGGTTAATGAAGCTGCCCAACGACATTTCCGAGGTTGATAGTATCCCTGTCTTGTGCTGCTTTCATGCATCTCAGAATCAGTCTCATGGCATAGTCTGTGCCAGGGACCTTCTTGCCTACAATGTGGAAGGTCTCCAAAAAGAACGAGCTGATCAAGATGTGGTAAAGGTTGAACGTATCCATAACAGAGTAAATGAAACCTGTCTGCAGTACCCACCTTCATTCTTACATTTGAAATGGTCCATCTGCTTGATGTTTTGACTGCTGTATGACATTGCCAGGTCAACCAAAATGTACAGCCGTCCACACTTCCACGAGGGCCACCACAGTGTTGTCAACGCCAGTAATTCCGACCCTCAAATTGCGAGCTCCATTCGAAGCATTCACTGGTGGGAGAGAGAGAGAGAGAGGGGAATGGGAGTTTAAGAGAGGGTGGGATGTTATGCCTATACACGAGGAGTGAGAGAAGACATGGCAGGTGTTATGAGGCTTCAGAGAAGCAACGGATAATATAAGCATTGTTTTTTTTTTGTCAGTTACTGATCTACCTAATATGACGTAACACATAAAAAGACAGCTGAGGTAACAGTGTTGTATCATTTTATTGTAATAAAACTTGCTATCAATCTTTGATTGTTGTAAGATATTGACACAAGTTACTCCTTTTGATTCAGAAACTAGATTGCTGTATAATATAATATAGAAGAGATTAACGTAATATTGCACGTGGCTCGTCCTGACACCACTAAGAACACCTCGACATTTTGGCACACACATCCATATTGTCCATATCTAGTGTTACCTAACAGTCTACACACGTAGTGCCTGAAATCAGGGCTTGCATTATCTGTCAGGTGATAACAGAAGTAATGGTTGACTACCCGTCATGAATCCCTTGGTATTTTACCAATCTCTAGGTAACCAGAAAGAATGTATTAGTATATATAGATAAGAAAGTGGAAATAAGTATCATATCCGAATGCTTTAATTTCAGTCAAAACAGCAAGGTCTCTCCCATATATGTGAGGGTATTGCCTGCAAAGTAGTGGCCAATACATTTAGAGTTTTGACGCCCCATCGGTCCTGAGACAATTCATTTCAGCTTTACAACTACTCCTTCCCTTCTTTTTCCGTCGTCTTCGCTAGTTCCCCTCTCCTCTCTATCTCCTTCCCCAGTGAGCTACAGTGTCTATCAGTGTAATGACGGATAAATATTATCCCACCGGTATTCACCAGTGTAAAGCTGTAAATGTTATCCCACCGGTATTCACCAGTGTTATACTTAAAATTATCCCACCGGTATTCACCAGTGTTATACTTAAAATTATCCCACCGGTTATCACCAGTGTAAAGGTAGAAAAAATGTTATCCCACCGGTATTCACCAGTGTAACGGTAAGAATTTACTATCCCCACCGTTATTGTTCATCCAGTGTAATGCTAGATATTTATATTCTTACCTGTTGTGGGTACGGATCAACTCATCCATGGATATACAAATGGTACTCGACTTAGCATAACAGTTTATAGTAATTTTAAGAAATATTGTGGTAGCGTTTGTAGTTTTTGGCCGAGCTTAGATTTAGTCAGTACCACAGGTGGTCGTCGTTCCCTCAGCGAAGGAATCTTGAATTGGAAGGGGAGTGAATTTGGCTTGAGGACATAATTTCCTTGATTAGGTACACTAATAAAGAAAAGAAAATGATATATACTTTACTTTAATAACTTGATGCTAGTTACCACAAAACATTTTCAATTACATGACCCTTTTTAGTATGAGAGAAGATTGTACATGTTACCAAGGTTTTGGATGATCGTTCCTCCAACTTTATTACCAGACGAAACAATTTGATACATTCAAGCGATGTATGAAGTCGTTGTACTTTACTTTCTTTTTGGCAGTTACTCTTGGGCTCAACAATAGCCTCAAGACAGGGACCTTTTACGAGCATGGATTATCTGTTCGGGCTGGCATAGCCTCGAACTAAGAAGAATGATTACTTGTGTTCATTTTTCATCCATATAATATACTCTCATCATGTAATTTTCTAGAATCCAATATTAGTTCAATACTATTTACAGTTCATAAGCATCATTGCTATATAGTCACTAGAAATACATAATCACTCGGGCTTGTCTAGCCTCGAGGGATAATTCAGAAAAGAAATATAATCACTAAGAATGTGTAATCACTCGGGCTTATTTAGCCTCGAGGCACTACTCAAACATTGTACAATCACCAAGAATACACAATCACTCGGGCTTGTTTAGCCTCGAGGTTCATTTCAAAATTACATCATTGTCCACAGTCACTAAGTTCCCTTCCACGCTCCTAACTTCCTTAGTTACAAGAAAGAAAACGGTTAATGGTTTGAATTACGCTCTTCCGTTACCAGATTACATCACTTTCAAATTTCTATTTCTTATTTACAAAAAATGAAATTCACTTGATAGATCAATAATACTCATACATTTGGTTTATATAATATTTCATGGATAGTGTAATGTGTGTATGCTCAAGTCTTAGGACAATACTATGGGGAGGCCTCGTGCACACACTGACGTTGCCGGTCCCTGTGGACTGAACAAACGTCCATTAGATACGACGTCTGGGGCTCGAGTGACTACGTTGGGCAGCCACTGCTTAGTCAAATGAGATGGTGTTTTTGAAATATGGTGGGTTTCAATTCTCTTTACAATTTATTTAGCAGTGTACACATTGCGCCAGGACTTTTGATTGAATTGGGGAAAATTTGAGATTTATTCCTTACTTAATTTAGATACTGATTCTATCACTATCTCAATTTGAATCTGAGAGCAGCTCATGCCATCTAGTGACGGCCACGATAAATGGGACTTTAAATCCTCACAAATGACATTATTTAGGCCTTTTGGACTGCTAATCTTACATATTTGGGTTCTAGCAGCTTCATTAGCAAACATTTCACAACTAGGTTACGGAAAGAATTGTATATTCATCATTATTCTGTTTAAGGTTTAAACTCGGCGCTCAACAACGACGCACAAAGGAAGGGGACGAGCTGTTCGCATCTATCTTTCATCACTCGGCTTGACTGAGGAATTCCCATAGCTCAACATCCACTATTACATCACCCACTGCATAGATACAGAGATACATACATATAAAAATAAAGTTAACCCTACATTAATCATTAACATATGAATTACTACTTAGGGTAGGAACTTATAAACTAATATTCAGGTTACACCCTATCTAACTTAAAATTACAGTACTACTAAACACATACATGAATATCAAATGTGTGGCACTACACGGCTCCCACGTTCGGAAAACAAATTTTACCCAAGTCAATTTTCTATGATATGTGCATGGATGGAATGTTGTTACTCTGATAACTGCTATGAACACTTTGAATTGGAATACTTTTCCCCACAATCGGTGGCACCTGTCGGTCAACATTAAACACCTGATGCATACCTCGGAAGGTCGCTTACTCACTACATTAGGAGGTATGATCACTCCTTACTCGAGATGTTATGAGGGAATTTATGCCCCAGTCAGCCTCAGGTTTTGGAGGATAGCTTGTCGCTCACCTGAGCTCGACAGGGTCTCTCGAGATTGAGATCACCACGGGAGGCGCTTCCTTACATTCTTCCATTCGCAATCACATTCACTCTGTCCTTTCGTTTCCAGCTTTCCGCCCGCAAGAGGTGAGCGCTCATTCTGTCCTGAAGACTCCACTACCTCACAAACCGTGCTAACTGTAAGGTGAGGGGATTGATCACTCCCCTCGAAGTAAGGCACTTCCCGGTTCCAACAGGAACTCTTCTCTCTTTCCCTTTTTACACCCTCTCCTCGGGGATGAGTCCACCCGGAACATAACTTTAAGCAGTTATGTTTCACAACATTCGTCACACGCACTTGTCTACTTTTCTAACACTCCTCTATGAGTCTCCAAGGAGCATTCCTCACTCACGGTGGTAATCGCTCATCTTCGGGCTCCGGGGCGAGCTCCTGTTGCAGCGGTTCTAAGAGCCATTCCTCGGTACCGTAATATGATTTTACCTTTTCAGCAGCCCTTTGTATTTCTTTTTCCACTAAATACATTTTCAATGATATAAACACTTCCATCTAGCAGCACTTCAATCACTTTATACGGGCTGTCCCATTTGGCATTCAGTTTTCTTCAGGTACCCGGCTGTATGGTCTCTTTTTTTGCCCACACCAAGCTATTGATTCCAACCTTCTGCGCTCTCCTCCGCTGTCCAGGACGATACCTCGTGACGTCCCAAAATAGATGAAGTATTGCCCAAGACAGTGTATGATGTTGTGTGTATGTTTGTCTCTGGGTAATATCTGTCTAGCGAACATTTAATTACCTAACCCTTAACATTCTAAGCTAGACGGAAGGAAAGAAAAGTGAAGAATTAGCACTAAGCTTGGAGGAAACATGGAAATATCAAGACGAGAAGTAGGACAGAAGAACAGAAGAGGACAGTAAGGAGACAGACTGGAGATAAAAAGGCCCCCTTTAGTCGCCTCTTACGACAAGCAGGGATACTGGGGAAGTATTCTTTCCCCCCTTCCCCAGGGGTAATACCAACTAGTACACTATTTGAACCTCATTACTACCAGGATGTTCTGAATATAGCGTTGCAGAGGTATTTGGGAATGATCAACCAATGCTACCCTTAGCATTCTCACTTCTCTTTGCTCTTCAGTTCCCTTCACTTTCTCACCAACGCCACTAATTTGGGAACGATGAATATCCCACCGCTATTGCCACTAGTGTACTGCTGGATATTTATTATCCCACCGGTATTCACCAGTGTAAAGCTGTAAATGTTATCCCACCGGTATTCACCAGTGTAATACTTAAAATTATCCCACCGGTTGTCACCAGTGTAAAGGTAGAAAAAATGTTATCCCACCGGTATTCACCAGTGTAACGGTAAGAATTTACTATCCCCACCGTTATTGTTCATCCAGTGTAATGCTAGATATTTATATTCTTACCTGTTGTGGGTACGGATCAACTCATCCATGGATATACAAGTGGTACTCGACTTAGTATAACAGTTTATAGTAATTTTAAGAAATATTGTGGTAGCGTTTGTAGTTTTTGGCCGAGCTTAGATTTGGTCAGTACCACAGATGGTCGTCGTTCCCTCAGCGAAGGAATCTTGAATTGGAAGGGGAGTGAATTTGGCTTGAGGACATAATTTCCTTGATTAGGTACACTAATAAAGAAAAGAAAATGATATATACTTTACTTTAATAACTTGATGCTAGTTACCACAAAACATTTTCAATTACATGACCCTTTTTAGTATGAGAGAAGATTGTACATGTTACCAAGGTTTTGGATGATCGTTCCTCCAACTTTATTACCAGACGAAACAATTTGATACATTCAAGCGATGTATGAAGTCGTTGTACTTTACTTTCTTTTTGGCAGTTACTCTTGGGCTCAACAATAGCCTCAAGACAGGGACCTTTTATGAGCATGGATTATCTGTTCGGGCTGGCATAGCCTCGAACTAAGAAGAATGATTACTTGTGTTCATTTTTCATCCATATAATATACTCTCATCATGTAATTTTCTAGAATCCAATATTAGTTCAATACTATTTACAGTTCATAAGCATCATTGCTATATAGTCACTAGAAATACATAATCACTCGGGCTTGTCTAGCCTCGAGGGATAATTCAGAAAAGAAATATAATCACTAAGAATGTGTAATCACTCGGGCTTATTTAGCCTCGAGGCACTACTCAAACATTGTACAATCACCAAGAATACACAATCACTCGGGCTTGTTTAGCCTCGAGGTTCATTTCAAAATTACATCATTGTCCACAGTCACTAAGTTCCCTTCCACGCTCCTAACTTCCTTAGTTACAAGAAAGAAAACGGTTAATGGTTTGAATTACGCTCTTCCGTTACCAGATTACATCACTTTCAAATTTCTATTTCTTATTTACAAAAAATAAAATTCACTTGATAGATCAATAATACTAATACATTTGGTTTATATAATAATAATTCATGCATAGTGTAATGTGTGTATGCTCAAGTCTTAGGACAATACTATGGGGAGGCCTCGTGCACACACTGACGTTGCCGGTCCCTGTGGGCTGAACAAACGTCCATTAGATACGACGTCTGGGGCTCGAGTGACTACGTTGGGCAGCCACTGCTTAGTCAAATGAGATGGTGTTTTTGAAATATGGTGGGTTTCAATTCTCTTTACAATTTATTTAGCGGTGTACACATGACGCCAGGACTTTTGATTGCATTGGGGAAAATTTGAGATTTATTCCTTACTTAATTTAGATACTATCTCAATTTGAATCTGAGAGCAGCTCATGCCATCTAGTGACGGCCACGATAAATGGGACTTTAAATCCTCACAAATGACATTATTTAGGCCTTTTGGACTGCTAATCTTACATATTTGGGTTCTAGCAGCTTCATTAGCAAACATTTCACAACTAGGTTACGGAAAGAATTGTATATTCATCATTATTCTGTTTAAGGTTTAAACTCGGCGCCCAACAACGACGCACAAAGGAAGGAGACGAGCTGCTCGCATCTGTCTTTCATCACTCGGCTTGACTGAGGAATTCCCATAGCTCAACATCCACTATTACATCACCCACTGCATAGATACAGAGATACATACATATAATAATAAAGTTAACCCTACATTAATCATTAACATATGAATTACTACTTAGGATAGGAACTTATAAACTAATATTCAGGTTACACCCTATGTAACTTAAAATTACAGTACTACTAAACACATACATGAATATCAAATGTGTGGCACTACATCAGGACTAACACAAGTCCTCTCTCTCTTCCAATTCTGTATATACAGGGAAGTTGTGTTCACTTTGCAGCAGTTCAGTGCAGAGATAGCAACACCCATAGCTCGGATGTGAAGTATACTATTTCGTGTGGTAAAATTTTTTACAACATGGTAGACATTAAAATCAATGAAGATAAAAATATATATATATATATATATATTTCTGAAACATATCTAGGAATGAAGGCTTCTATGATCTAAGTATTGGAAGAGAAACAATCACCGAAGCCACGAAATGTATGCATTACCTGGGAGGTTTGGAAGTGTTTTGCATGCTTTATTATCTCGGTTACTCTCTCGGTCAGAGTTGCCAATGCTCTGGGTGGCCCTCGCGGAAGAGTGGATGGCTGTACCTCCACATAGAGAGTGCCACCGCTGCCAGCGTTTCATTCACATCAGCTGGACATGAGGTTCATAAGGATCGCAAGTGTTCCTCCCTTAACTTCTGTGTTTACTGTGGTGAGTCCCATCCTTCTTCCTCAGAGGCTTGTGACAGGAACAGATTTATGTTGGAGATTGTCTCCCTTCGAGCTAGGGAAATTTCATTTACAGAGGAAAAGGCGAGGGTCCTGTCCATATCCATCCCACACTAGAGGGTTACTTATACATCAATATTGGCAGGACCACGTCCTCCAAATGTTAGTACTGCAAGGATATCAGAGCTATATAGTAGTGCTCGGCGTTTCTTCCACTTCCTGGGTTGCTGAATGTGCTGTTCCCTCGTCATTAATTCTTGGTATGGCTTCTACTACGTCCTGTCCTGTCACTGATGTTGCTGGATCTCCCTGAGGCTATCCTAAAGAGTCATCACAATAATTCAGTACAAAGTCTTCTTCAAAGACTGAGTCAACTTGTGCCCATCGTACAAAACTGGCAAGTGATACATTATCAGGAGCAGTTATCAAATCTACTCATTTCGCAGGTAGAATATTCCCCTACCAAGTCTAAGACCCCGTTCACACATCGCCGAAAGAGAAGCCGAATGCATGCCGAATAGGCTTCGGGAACGTTCGGTGGTCAATTCTGGGCTATTCGGCGCACTTCGGGAACGTTTCGGGGTGTTCGAAATGGGTTTGGGCAAGTCACCGAATATTTCTTCAAACATGAAATATTCGGTGTGACCTGCCCGAACTCACTTCCTCGGGGCCCCCTCGGGTCGCATTCGGTAATCCTTCGGTATGCATTCCAAGCATTCAGTATGCATTCGCCGATGCATCGCCGACAAAATGACCGTTATAAATCGGTACGATGTCGGCAATGAATCGGCGAATATGGACAGAATACATACCAAAATTATACCGATTGTCCCAAGAATGTATACAGAATTTTGAACACCGCCCACCGAGGCATATATAAAAGGCCAAAGCATCCCAGTCACACTTTCCAGAGCTAGGAGAACGGGCGCACTACAGCATCTACAGCAGAATGGAGGCGGCATCCGAAGACCTGTTCCCAGAGGACTCCAACTCCCGTTTCCAAGATTCCGGCCTGTCGCAGGAGAGCCAGACTCCCGATGAGGTGGTGGAGCCCCTGGTCCCACCCCCAGATAGACCTGCTACTGCGTCGACCTCGAGAGGTCGCATGAGAGGTGATGAGGCTGGTCCCAGCAAACACAAGCGAAAAATGGCCACTAGGGACATCTCCTCCTCTGAAGACCAACAGCGGTTGCCAGACGACAACAACGACAGTGAGATGTCACAGGTGTTTGTCCCCAAGAAGGTCCGGCGCACATCAGCCAAGTTGAATGAATGGCAGGAGCGCGACTTGGTTGAGTGGCTTCAGCAGCACCCTATATTTTATAACAAGAAGCTCAATTGCTACAAGGACGTCGCCAAGAAGGCGAGATTGATGGCTGACAAGGCCAAGGAGCTCAACATCGAAAGTGAGTAACAGTGCTTCTTGTGTGTGCCGTGATTTTTTATTTCGTGTGTGTAACAAGCAGTGTGTTCATATAACACTCATCATGTGATTTTTGTGAACTTATAGAGGTGCCTCAGCAATTATGCATATGAAGTAAATATCATTTCGTTTTTCAGGCAACCAGCTACGTGTTTGGGTCGACGGCATGCGGACTCGCTATGTGAAGCTACACCGCACAAGGTCAGGCTAGGGCCCCATCGTGGAGGACCTGAGCGAGAGGGACGCCTGGATATGGGGCAACTTCGGCTTCCTGAGGTCGTTTGTGTCGATGCCAAAGACACGACAGTCCAAGGTGAGTGTTTAGTGCAGATACAATCTTGAGAATGAAAAAAAAAAAAAATCCTGTAAAAAGTTTAAGAACAGACACACCTGTATAAGACTCTACATAATTTTGTTCCTGAAGATAATTGTCCTAGTGTTTTTATTTTATTTTTTTCAGCTGTCCTTTTCCCAATCGGGAGAAGGTACGTGTAGCGAGGACGAGACACATCCGACCCAACATGTGGAGGTTGTGCGCAGCGACGACGGAGGGGGTGCAGCCCAGGCCTCCGCCAAACACGCCCAGAGGACGGCTGTGCGGCGGGAGGAGACACCCTCCACCAGCCCCTACTTAGCCCAGGTGAGAATCGCTTTGCAATGAGTGGCCCTATAATTTTTCAGTGAATACCCTATCCACTTTGTATGTTGTACGGTATTTTACAAAGAATGTCTTACTTCCACAGCTCACGAAACACATTGAAGACAGCCAGGCCAGTGCCAAGCAGCTGGAGGAGTTCCTGAAGCCGAAGAGCCCCAAGGACACCCTTGTGGCGAACTTCACGGCCTACATCAAGTCGGTGCTGGATATGCTGTCGATGACCAGTGTGTTGAGGTTTCAGCGTGACACCACAGCTCTCCTCCTCAGCCTGCAGGAGAGCGAGCTGGCCTCCACCACGGGCACCTCACCAGCGCCAGCAGCACCAGAATCCACACCGGCAGTAGCGCCGCTACAGCACTCTGGCCTGGCTCCTCCTCCGCTCGACCCAGGGCCATCCACCTATGCTGCCAACCACATGCAGCAACTGCAGCAGCGGGTGTGGGAGCTGGAGCACCAGCAGCAGCAGCAGCAAGCCGGTGCCTACTCCCCCCAGCACCGGCCGATGTCAGCCAGTTTTTCAAACCTGTCATTCAGAGAACTGATGGGTGCGTCGTTCATGAACAGGCCAGCGAACCAGTCAGCTGTGGAACCGACTACGCCCAGGCACTCAAGTCTCTCGACTCCCCTACGACAGCATTCAACTCCCAAGAAGTATACCCAGCTCTAACTGTATTAACTTATAACTATGTATATTAATGAAAGCTATTTTTCCTAGTGTAAGTAAGATGATCAGTAAAGTAAATAAAGTGTGACACTGAGTTTTCTTACTATACCAACTAATTGCAAGCTTAACTATTTTGGTATGTAAAAAAACACGTATGTTTTCTCCAACAATGGTATTTTTTAAATTTTTTTTACAAGTCACAACGAACACAGTGCATGATAGAAATACACTATGTACATATTACAAAATGACACAGCATAATCTACGATGCAAAGCATATATTCTATCACACAGCTTGGCTCTCCTAGTCATCCACCCTCTGGTCCTGCCGTGGCACGCGTCCTGCAGGTGAGTTGTAGAAATCCTTCAGGTAGTTGCGGATGTTCTTGGGTGCCGCCAGAGCTCTTGGGTTCACCAGGGGCTCCAGTGGGTCCAACTGCCTACCATCGCGCCAGGCACCCTCGGTGACCCTGTGCTTGACGGGGTCTTCAGCATCAGCATTGGCCATGCAGTACGACGGCCTCCGCTCCCTCAGGAGTTTGTGGAGACAACAGGCGGCGAGAACTGCTGCTTCCACACCCCTCGGCTGCAGTAGCATCGCCGTCAGCAGGCAGCGAAATCTGGAAGGGATAAGAAAATTTACCGTTATTCGCATGGCACCATGCGACAAAGAACACTGACTCATCAATTGTATTGATATATAGACACATCTGACATTTGTTGACATCAAAATTTCACTTACCTGTTCGCGAGGATGCTGAAGGCGTTCTCGACCACTCGTCTTGCTCTGGAGAGACAGTAGTTGTAGATTCTCTCCTCGTAGGTGTGACCTCGGTTGGGGAAGGGCTTCATCAACCATTCTTGAAGGGAGAAGGCATCATCTCCAACGATGAAGTAGGGCACCGGGCGTTCGCCATCAATCAGAGGTTCTCGGGGAGGCAGTCGAACTTGGTTATTCAAGAGCGCTTTGTGTAGAGTTGAGTTGGTAAATACCTGGGCATCGCAAGTTGCCCCATTGGCACCCACATCCACAAACATGAATTTGTAATCACTATCGACCACAGCAAGCAGGACCAGGGAGAAGAAATCCTTGTAGTTGTAGTAGTAGGATCCACTTTTGCTAGGAGCACGCATACGAATGTGCTTGCCGTCTATCACTCCAACGGTGTGATGAAACTGCCACCTTCGTGAGAAGCCCTTCGCAACTTGTTTCCATTCCTCGGCTGTCGATGGGCAAACGATCACCTTGTCCATGTACTCCGCGATGATGGCCTCACACGTTTCGTACACGATGCAGGAGATAGAGTTGGGAGGTACTCGTAATCCAAAGGAAAGGCTGCGGTAGTTGTCCCCGGTGGCCAGGTACCTGAGGGTGATGGAGAGCCTCAAACCTGCCTCCAAGGGCTCCCGCCAGAAGGTGCGCTGCTTCTCGATGCGAGGACGAATTCTCTCAAGGAGTTCACAGAAGAGGTCCTCGTCCATGTGTAGGAAATTGCGAAATGATGTCCTGTCCTCCAGTATCAGCTCCTGCAGAAGGTTCTCCCATTGGCCAAATTCTTTCCGTCGTTGAAGCCAGTCACGGGACCAACAGGACCTCTTCTGGCGAATCTTGCGCTTCCTCCGGGGTGGAATGTGGTCTTTTTCCTCATCTTCCAGGTACAGGTAGGTCAGATACTTGATGCAGAGCAGGGAGTCAGTCTGTGCTTTGCTCCACAGGGCCACGGCTTGCTTGTTGACTTCGCTGGGGATGACTGCTGTGATGTCCATTGTTGCTCTGTTGGAACTGGGAGTGTGATGGGCTTTTTGGTACGCGCATATTTATACACCCCTGGGTGGGCGTGGGAAGTTCGGTATGCATTCAGGATGCCCTTGGTACGGCATCGGCGATGCATCGTCGATGCTGTACCGATGTCGCACCGAAAAAATGACGGTGAATTTTCAAAGTAAGAGTTTCGGGTTGGCGTCTGTGCGCATTCTGTTTGCGTTCGGTTTGCGTTCGGTTTGCATTCTATTTCGTCGGTATACTGTCGGCGACATCAAACAGACAGCAGACAGAAAGGCCGAATTCGGGCAGTTTGCGCCCGATTCTGGCCAAATCCCGGCCGCATACGGTTCGGCATCTCATTCGGCGATGTGTGAACGGGCCCTAAGTCTGCTGCTAAAACTCATTTTTCTATTGCTCAAAAATGTGGTAGGAGGTTTTCAGAGCTGCTCTTGACAAAAGAACTGCCAGCAAATGGTGCCAGGCACAACAAACCTCGTCCCACAGCAGTTATTTTATTGCTGTTAAATACTGACTTGTTTCTACCATTTAATGTCAGAGCATTTTCAAGATACACCCTCTGAAAATTCGTGATCTTGTGTTTGATCTCTCAAGGTCATTCAAGGTCAAAGGCCATGCTGCCAAATGAAAACCTATTTGAGAATTCCTATATCTTGGTAACAGTAAATATCTTCGAGTTTTGAGTTATGGCCCTCTACATATCAGTGACCCTGAGTTTAGCCTTTCAAGGTCATTCAAGGTCAAAGGTCTTGGTGCCAAATGAAAGCCCATATTACGAGTTCCTGTATGTTCCTAATAGTAAATATCTCTATCTTCAACCGTTTTCAAGTTATAGCCCTCTGATAATCAGTGACCTTTTAGGATCACTCGATTACCTCCAAACTTTAACCCGCTGCGTGCCAGTGCCGTTTTAAAATGGTCTGACATAATTTCATGGCCAGTGCCAGTGCCGTTTTAAAACGGTTTAAAATAATAAACTTCACTGTGACTGCATTTTTCAAGATTCACAGGTAATAATTGGCAGGCATGTAAGGTAACTGTTCCTCTATCATCCCTCAGGCTGTCAAGGCCATACACTCACTCGCTCCCCCCCTCACGCTCGCTCTGCCTCACTCTGCCTGTGTGCCTCACCCAGTGCCACATAGTGAAGGCATTTTGTAAATATTTTCGTGTAAGTGTAAGTTGTAAATATTTTCTTGTAGTGTAAGGATTATATAGTGAAGTCAAGTTGTAAATACCCACTTGTAAGTGCCAGGACTGTACGTAATGAAGTCAGGCTGTACCTATCTTCAAGTAAGTGTAAGATAATGCATTCACAGTGTGAAAGACACGCAACTTGTGATAGATGCTGAAGTAATAAGTAATCAGAAAAGTGTACTGAACATTGCTATACCTTCCCAGCATAAATACCTGAGTATACCTTACATGGAAAATGGCTTTCTCTCACGTACATGGTGAGCATGAGAGAGCGGCTATACCTGTACACGAATATGCAGGACTCAATAAAGCTGATTTCTGAGCCTCGGTCAGCATTTTAATGGTAAAATTCGTTGTTTCCACTTCAAAATCTATCATTTTAGCCCCCCCAAAAAAGTCAAAAAATGGCCAGCACTGGGGTGACCCATAGGGCTAAAAATAGCCGGCACGCGGCGGGTTAATCAGTTTCTTTGAAAACCAGTGCCCACATATCCTGAAAGTATCAGGAATTTCATTCAGCCATTTTTCTGTAATATTGCTCACAAACAAACAAACAAACAAACGATCAAAAACAATACTTCACCTGACGATGTCAAGGAGAGGTAATAAATCTCCACCAAGGCAGTCAGTCAGGAGCAGCTTAACACCACTATTTTTGAGGGTTCTTCTGTCATGGATGGGGTAGAGGTCCCTGGTGTAGAGGTTGCTGCACCCTTTACTGCTGCTTCCAGTAATGCTATGGCACCTAGTCCACTTATGCCAGCTCCTAGGACCAATCCAGCTTAACTCTGATGAAAAGAACTATACAGATAAACAACTTGTACAGTCTCCATTTCAAATGTTACTCATCCAGATAATGCTTAGGTATGGGGGTGAGATTGTTGTGGAGTGGATATGGAAGTTGTGTAGATTGGCTTGGGAAGAGGGAAGGGTTCCAGAGGACTGGAAATCAGGTATAATTGTTCCTCTGTACAAAGGAAAAGGGGAGAGAGAAGTATGTGGTAACCATAGTGGTATTTGCCTTCTTAGTGTGACTGGTAAAATATATGGTAGAATACTCATTGATAGGGTTAGGCATATGACAGAGGAGCTAGTTGGAGAAGAACAAGGGGGATTTAGGAAGGGAAAAGGGTTTGTAGATCAGATATTTGTTCTAAGATGTTTAGTGGAGAAGTATCTAGAGAAGGGAAGGAAAGTGTATGCTGCCTTCATGGACTTGGAGAAAGCTTATGACAGAATAGATAGGCAAGGTTTGTGGAAGGTATTAAGAATATATGGAGTGGAGGGGAAATTGTTGAGTGCTGTGAAGAGTATGTACAAGGGAGCGAGTGGATGGTGAGCTGAGTGAGTTCTTTGATCTCAATGTGGGACTGAAACAGGGGTGTGTGATGTCTCCATGGCTGTTTAATATATATATGGATGGGGTTGTAAAGGAGGTGCAAGGTAGGGCAGTGGATGTGGGGGTGGCCCTAATGAATGAGGGTGAGATTTGGAAGCTTCCGGTGTTGCTGTTTGCTGATGATACAGTATTGTTGAGTGAAGATGAATGGGAGTTGCTAGGTTTGGTGAATGAATTTGGGACAGTGTGTAGGAGGAGGAAGCTGAAAGTTAATGTAAACAAAAGTAAAGTTATGGTGTTTGAGAGGAATGAAGTCACAGAGTGTGCAATGAGTTTGGATGGTGAGGATATGGAGAATGTGAGTGCATTTAAGTACTTGGGTAGTGTGATGAGTAAGGATGGAACTTTGGGGGATGAAGTACGTGAAAGGGTACAGGAGGGAAGAAAGGTTGTTGGTGCACTGAAAGCAGTGATGAGAAATAGGGAGGTGAGTATGGAGGTTAAGAAGTCACTGCATGATGGTATTGTGATCCCTACCCTGACGTATGGAAGCGAGGCATGGACCTTGCAAGAGGGGAACAAGTCAAGAGTGAGAGCAGTGGAAATGAGCTACTTGAGAGGAGCATGTGGAGTGACGTGGAGGGACAGGTTGACGAATGAAGAAGTGAAGGAACGTTGTGGGGTAGATGTGGATGTGGTTGAAAAGATTAGGAGAAACACACTGAGGTGGTTTGGACATGTGAGAGAATGGAGAAAGAAAGACTGACTAAGAGGGTGTATGTAGGTGAGGTGGAGGGAGGGAGAGGGAGGGGTAGACCGAGGATGACGTGGAGGGATGGAGTTGAGAGGTATATGAGGGAGGGGGGGTGAGTTGGGGGGAGGGGAGTCAAATGGTGGGTGACAGAGTGACTTGGAGGCGTTTTGTCTGCGGCCACCCTTTGCGGGATTAGGGCGTCGGGCTATAGATAGATAGATAGATAGAAGTGCCAGGACTGTACGTAATGAAGTCAGGCTGTACCTATCTTCAAGTAAGTGTAAGATAATGCATTCACAGTGTGAAAGACACGCAACTTGTGATAGATGCTGAAGTAATAAGTAATCAGAAAAGTGTACTGAACATTGCTATACCTTCCCAGCATAAATACCTGAGTATACCTTACATGGAAAATGGCTTTCTCTCACGTACATGGTGAGCATGAGAGAGCGGCTATACCTGTACACGAATATGCAGGACTCAATAAAGCTGATTTCTGAGCCTCGGTCAGCATTTTAATGGTGAAATTCGTTGTTTCCACTTCAAAATCTATCATTTTAGCCCCCCCAAAAAAGTCAAAAAATGGCCAGCACTGGGGTGACCCATAGGGCTAAAAATAGCCGGCACGCGGCGGGTTAATCAGTTTCTTTGAAAACCAGTGCCCACATATCCTGAAAGTATCAGGAATTTCATTCAGCCATTTTTCTGTAATATTGCTCACAAACAAACAAACAAACAAACGATCAAAAACAATACTTCACCTGACGATGTCAAGGAGAGGTAATAAATCTCCACCAAGGCAGTCAGTCAGGAGCAGCTTAACACCACTATTTTTGAGGGTTCTTCTGTCATGGATGGGGTAGAGGTCCCTGGTGTAGAGGTTGCTGCACCCTTTACTGCTGCTTCCAGTAATGCTATGGCACCTAGTCCACTTATGCCAGCTCCTAGGACCAATCCAGCTTAACTCTGATGAAAAGAACTATACAGAAAAACAACTTGTACAGCCTCCATTTCAAATGTTACTCATCCACATGGGTCAAGTATCCATACAACTGATGCATTAAGATAACCAACCATGCCTGGTCCAGTAAACTTTTTTTTCAGTGGAACTGTACAGGTATTAGAGGTAACTGGGAGGAAATTCAAATGCTCCTGCCTGAGATTCACCAATTCTGTGTTTGCCTTCAGAAGACTATAGTCAGAGACAGGCCTCATTCTGTTCCAAGAAGATATATAGCTCCCATCTCACCACCTCTAATGGTTTGTGGTTCTCATGGTGCCTGTGTTACTCTATGCCATACAGAACACCATTCAGTTCTTTTTCTGTCTGGTCCCCCCTTCAGGTGATGGCTGTTCAGTTACACCTGGAGAGGAGTTACACATTCTGTTGCCTTTATCTCCCTTTGTGCCTGTCTCACATGCTGATCTTGACCACCTTATTCATCAGCTTCCTAGGCTATTTGTTCTAGGTGACCTAAACGGGCATCATGCTTTGTGGGGTGATACTGTATGTTACTCCTGTGGTGTTATTCTGGTTGTCATTTTAGACCTGTTTCTTCTGACTGCGGGTAACTTGACGCATTTGTGTGTACAAACAGGTGCTCTTTCTCTTACTGATCTTACATTGTGCTTCCCTAATTGTTCATTCTATTTTTCGTGTGATACATTTTCGGACTTGCACAGTAGTGATTAGTACCCTACTGTGGTAATAGCATACATCTCTGCACTAGCGGAGTGTGTCCCTCACTGGTTTTTGGGTAAGGCTAACACTGCTTTCTTGACTGTAGTGTTCCTGGCTTTCAGAACGATGATAATGCCGAACGGTATTTCACATCTACCGTATATCAGGCTGGTTTTTCTTCTATTGTTCGAACGTCGGGAATTTTTTGCAGGAAACCTGAGTTCTGGTGGAATGAGGAGTGTGCTTTAGCTAGGAGTGTCAAAAAAGCTGCTAGCAGCAGAGAGGAAAACAGCAATAGCGCTGTTCTTGATATTAGGTATATGAAAGTTCGTGCCCATTATCGGTGGGTTCTGAAAAGCTTACGCTGCACGTCATGGAGAAACTACAAAATGTCAGGAACATCATCCACTCCTTTACCACTAGTTTGGAAGAAAGTGAGGAAAATAACGAAAAAGCATTTACCTTCTCCGGTACTAAGAGTTCTGGGATCTTATTCAACGACTTTGAAGTAGCTTCAACTCAGGCAGAGCACTTTAACAATGTTTCTCAGTCAGATCCCTCCATGCCATATAACTGTTTCCGGCATCAACAGGTGAGATTAGGTATTTCCTTTCAGTCTACTGGGGAGGGGGGGAACCTTATATTGCATATATTACTGTCCGTGAGTTGTAGGCTGCTCTCCAGCAGTGAACTGACTCTCCTCCTGGAACTGATGACATTCCTTATGCTATGATTCGCTATGTGTGGTATGATTCTTTGTTGTTTGTATTAGAACTTTATAATAGGATATGGGATGAAGGTATATTACACACTAATTGGAAGATAGGTGCAGTTCTTCTGTTTTCCAAGCCAGATAAGGATCATTCTAATGTGTACAGTATGATCATCGTTCCATTTGTTTGACATCTTGTGTGTGCAAACTGTTTTAGAAGATGGTTAGTGTGAGGCTTGTTTGGTATCTAGAGAAGAATGGATTCATTTTTCCAATGCAAAGTGAATGTCATAGGATGACCAATACCTCACACAGCTTCTTCAGACTTGTGTCAGAAATCTGTGAGGATTTTTCATCGAGACATCTTGTGGATGTATTTTTTAACTTGGAAAAGGCATGGTGCCATATCATTCTGAGTCAGCTTCACAGGTTTGGGTTGCGAGGCTGCCTGCCATTGTTCCTTAGTGAAGTCTTGTCAAACCACATGTTTCAGGTCCATCTGGCCTCCTCACTCTGTCCCTGAGTTCAGGAGGAAGGTGTTCCACAGGGAAGAGAAGTCAGTGTTTCCTTATTTACTGTTGTCATCAATGGCATAATAGATTCCCTGCCAGAGGGAGTCTTTCTTCACCTTCGTGGATGATCTAGTTTGTTGGCTCCCAGATGTCTGCTGTTGAGAGAAGCATGCGATTTGCATTGGACAGGGTCGCCATTCGGATGGACCGGAGAGGTTTCTGTTTTTCTTTTAGCAAAACTGTAGCTTTGCACTTTTGTAGAATACAGGGAGTTCACCTGGGCCATGACTTATTTCTGCATTGGCATTGGGTTATGGTGGGTGGAGCAGACTAAGTATCTTGGATTAACGTTTGACTGTCGGCTATCTAGAGATTCGCATTTGAGACTTGTGTCATGAAAGCAAACAACGACTTTGTTGAAGGTAGTATTTCACACCTGGTAGGTTCCTGTCCGATAGACATTCCTCAATTCTATGAAGCCTTAGTGGGATCTAAACTTGCCTATGTTATGATTTGTACTCTCTGCTACAGTACCGTGACTTAGTGTCCTTAGTCCTGTGCATCATGCTGTTTTCTAACTTCCTACTGATGCTTATAGGCCCTTCCCGACTCCTAGTTTGTTGGTGGAGTGCAGCATGTCTCCCTTAGATCTGATGCACAGGTCATTAATTATTCATTGATGGAACAGTTTGAGACATATGCCAACCTCAAGTACAGTTGTTTGTGTGTCACAGCAGTCGTTTTTCCAGGATTATGGTTCTCATCCTTGCACTGCACATCCCTCTGGGTACCGGGTCAGGCAGATCAAGGGGAACTGAGGTCTCTCTGCTGTACTGTACCTAACTTCCCTGTCCGGTTCCCTAGGATCGCTCCATGGTTCGTTCATGAGGTGCAGGTCAGCCGAGATTTTGAAGGTACCAGATATTCAATTTCTTCTCAGACTCCATCAGTTACTTTTGGAACATTCGTCCATTCACAGAGGCACCATCCTTGTACATACTGACGGTTCAAAGTCAGACAGTGGTGTCGGGTTTGGGGTGGTTTTTCCTAATTTTATGATGGAGAAAGTCTTTTTGTAGACGCCTCTGTTTATACAGCAGGATTAACTGCTGTTAAGCTGATTATGGCACACAAAGAAATTCCCTTTACCGTTTTCACTGACCTTCAAAGTGTCCTTTTTATCATGACTGTTTTCATTCAGCTGCCTCCTTGTCCTTGCCGTTCTTGGGTAGTGCTTCCTGATTCAGCAACGAGACCAACTAATACAGATATGTTGGGTTCCTGCACATGTTGGTGTTGCGGGCATTGAGAGGGTGGATGCATTAGATAAAGCTGTGTCTCTTCGATGACCCCTTGCCAACTACACACTTCCTGATACTGACATGACACCCTCCTTGAAGTGTGCAATTCGTACCTGTTAACAAAGTCAGCTCGATGTTGCTGTTCATAATAAATTAAAGGAGATTTTTCAGAGGGTGGTTGTGCCGAGGGTTCTCCCCTCCTTGTCTCGGCGATTGGAGGTGGCTGATGCTCGGCTTCACACTGGGCACTCACGGCATTCTCATGGGTTGCTAATGAGTGGTCATGTTTTGATCACCGCCTAGTTCCCCTCACTGTCCATCATTTGCTGGTCGATGGTCCGAGTCTGGGAAGCCTACGTCAGAGATTTCTCCATGGGCATAGAGGGACATATGGCGCTTACTGCTTGTCTACCCTATTTGGAGGAACCTATGGCTATCCATGAGATGTTTCTGGTTTTCTGAGGTGGTCGCTCCTCCTCCACCGGCTATAGTGGACTGCTTTTATTTTTTTTATTGTTCTGATATATCTTGGGAATAGATAATGATGTTATGTGCAAGTTATAACTTTTTTCGGCGCCATATGACAGAGTTGTTGTCGTGCCGAGTTGTTATTAAATTATTCAGTTTAGTTCTCCATTCTCTTCACCATGCTGCCATCTCCATTCCCCCAATTGTCTCCTTTCTCCAACATGCTGTTTTCCTCATGCCTTCAGTTCTCTCCATTCATCATACTGCCATTCCCATTACCTCAGTTCTCACCCCTCCTCCCTTGGTCCTTTTTCCTCCTCCTCCTTCATTTCTTAACTTTCCCCTTCGCTTTCCCATTTTCTCAGCTTCTCCCTTCTCTTTATCATGCTGTCTCAGCCATTCCTTCAATTCTCACCCTTTCCCTCTCTCAAAGTCACCACCTTCCCTCCATCCACACAACATGAGCAACAACGGTCAAGTGGATTATCTTTGTGATGTGTGTGTGTGTGTGTGTGTGTGTGTGTGTGTGTGTGTGTGTGTGTGTGTGTGTGTGTGTGTGTGTGTGTGTGTGTGTGTGTTACATTAGTGTTAGTGTTGTAGGGTAAGTGTATGTGATCGTATACTGTACATGTGAATTATTGTGCTGTTGCAGGGTAGGGTGTGTGTGTGTGTGTGTGTGTGTGTGTGTGTGTGTGTGTGTGTGTGTGTGTGCTGCGACAAAAAATATGCTTCACTGGCAGTAATCAGCGACAATAACAAGGTTTATTTTCGCAGCGGGGCACAAAGTGGTGAGGGAGAGAGAGTGCTGGCCTGATGATGTATTGTGTGAGTGGGGGCAGTATAAGTGAGGCATTAGCTGAGTCCCTAACTTTACTTTATTTGCGGCGTATTTTTCTATTGACATCTTATATTTCTTCTATTTTTTGATCATCGTCGTCGTCGTCACGGTCGTCATCATAAATCATCATCTTGAACTAATTTCCCACCTAAGGATGGGGTGAGGTAGGGACCAGAAATAACAAGGAAAGAGACAACACCAAATAGGAATAACTAGCAACAGGATGTCCCATGAAGTGGGCCAAACAATCATTCAAACATCATTCAAGCCACCGGAATCCTGGCTTCACCTCACAGACCGAACTATCTCTACATATTCTTTTGGTATGTGTGTTTTCCCTTTATAGATTACATGCATTTTCCCTTTGTAGAAGCGCTTCACATTACCTACCACAATGAGCCAAAGTACAAATGACTACCTTTTTTATCATATTCTATAGCATTGGCATATAGATCATTCACGTTAACCAGGCAGATATATTCGCTCTTCTGCAGCTAATTTCCCGTACCACAGTGTCAGAATGAGAAATTACTCTGGGTTTACATTGTTTCCAACCTCACAGCTACCCATCCCATCACACCAAACCTTGCCTCACCATACCTTCTTTTTCCTATCCCACTCTGTTTAGCTTCGCATTATCCCATTTTATCTCACCCCTACCCATACCCCCATCTCATATCCCGCCCTCGCTGCCGTTAGAGCAAATAAGTGCATGGTAATTGATTAATGACCCTCAATATCCGTCCCTCCCTCATCCCACCCCCACGATCTCCAGCATCACCCTTTCACACCGTAAATGTTTTCCCTGTAGGTACACCCCACCGAGGTCTGTATCACTTCACTTCAGTTCACCCCTCCAATCCCATTATACCCTGTAGCCTATCACCCTACCACACCCCATCCAATCCCAGTCCATCATTATATCACCCCAAATAACACCACCCCACCTCTCCCTACTCTCAACCCTACTAAGCCTCACTTTCTATCCTGCATCACAGTACTGTTCCCCACCCTACTACACCACACCTCACCTCTCCCACCCTCAACTGAACTGCTGCCAGAGCATTTCTCCCACCACATCACCCCCCACCCCTATCATTTCTCCACGCTGCCTCAGAGAAAATTAGTGAGGGTGAATGGCCAAATAACCCTCAACACCTCTCCCTACCTCACCCCACTCGACCAAACCCCACACTACCCTCACCCAACAACTCCCCATCCAGGTTCATTCTCTCCCAGATCCACCCCAGCTCAGTTGTCCACCTTACTTATTCCCTCCTTCCTCCCTCTACCCTACTACTCTTACTCACCCACACATCCCCAGCTGCCCATCCTTTCCCCCACACACCCCAGCTCCCCTTCCATTCCCCAACCCCGTCTCCCCGCACAGCGCTCGGGGGATGCAGTCAGCCGAACGTAAACTGTAATCAGAATAAGTATCCCGTACCTCCCTCATCAGAGTAATGGATAATTAAAGGTGCTTTTCATAAATGCGGATAGACTGAGTAATAAAATTACGGATGTAGAGACTCATGCGTTTGTTGTTGGCTATCATATAATTGGCACTGCCGAATCTTGGTTAGACACCGAACAAAGAGACTTTATAGCTGATTACGGTCTGCCAGGTTACTATATTTTCGGCAGTGAGAGAAATGGGTGAATGGGAGGCGATGTGTTGCTATATACACAAGTCTTCATCCATTACTACTCCAGAGCCGTCCATCGATAATATATATATATATATATATATATATATATATATATATATATATATATATATATATATATATATATATATATATATATAGATATAGATATAGATATATATATATATAATATTGCAACTTGCGTCCATTTGCTAAAAGGTTAATAAAAGAAAGTAAGAAAAATCTGGACGCACATATAGCTAACATTAGTTACTCTAATCCGAAAGAAATGTTTCTTTTTTTTTTTTATGTCGGAAACAAGAAAATACTGACACCAACAGTCAGGCCTCTGGTCTCAGCAAATAGTGAGCATGTAAATAATGAAACCGAGAAGGCCAGAATTCTTAACACTTTCTTTGCGTCAGTATTTACAGCAGGAAATCCATTTTCGTTGCCTCCACTTTCCTCCTTACACGCAGATGAAAATAGAACCGTTAATGACACTGTGATCAGTGAGTCAGATGTTCTTTTTGAGATAAATAAGATTAAGATCAACACAACACCTGGACCAAATAAGATATTTCTGAAAGTCTTGATGCAGGTGATAAATCAAATATTGAAGCTTTAGCTCAAACATTCAGTATTTTGCTTAGAAATGACAGTGGCACTGTAGCACATGATTGTAAACTAGTGAATATAGAGTCAGAAAGGGCAATAAATCACAACCTAGAAATTACCGTACAATTAGTGGCATGCAAGTTCATGTAAAATATACTTAGAAATAAAATAGTCAAGCACTTAAAAGTAAATAAGCTCATTAAATCTCCTGGATGTTATTGATATGCATCTTAGAACATCTGTTGATGTAATCTGGCTCGATCTTTCCCAATGGAATATCATAAAGCTCTCCAAAAACGTCTTCTTGAGAAGCTTAAAGTCTACGATATCAGAGGGAATGTGTAAAAATCGATCGAAAACTGGGTTGCAGGACATAAACAGAGAGATGTACTTGATGGGAAGAATCAGACTAAAGAAATGTCAGGCGCAGCTTTCAGTTTTGGGTCCTGTTCTTTTCTTAATTTATATTGACGATACTGATGAAGATTTGTGTTGCAATACCTCGAAATTTACTGACGATTCAAAAATCGGTAATCGATCGGATACACCCGTGGAGACTTCTAATTCAATGAGATGCAGATTAATTTATTTAACTGTGCTCGAGCGTGTAAAATGGATTTTAATACTGACAAATGCAAAGGTTCATATATTGGGAGTAAAAGTGAAAAATTTTTGTTACACTGTGAAAAATACTCAACTCCAAAATGTGAATCACGAATAAGTTTTTTGAATATTAATAACAAAAAATAAACCAAGTCAACCGTGCACGGAGGCAATTAAGAAAGCTAATAGCCTATACGGATTTATTGGCAGAAAATCTGAATTCAGATTTGAAAATTTCGTTATCATCTTGTACAATTCTTCAGTTCAGCCCTGTTTAATGTGTTCAGTTTGGGTCACCTTATTATATAAATGATATTGAGAAACTAGAGAGGGTGCAGTGAAGTTTCAGAAATGATACCCAGATTAAAAAACAAACCGTATGAGGACCGTTTGGAAAAGCAAAAGCTGTTTAATTTGTCAATGCGCCGATTGCGAGGGGATCTGCTTCAAGTATACAAAATTTTTAAGGGACACGACAATATGGTAGTAGACAAATACTTCACAACAGATCAGTCAAATTACATTAGAGGTAATGGTTATAAAATCATCAGCAAAAGTTTCCAGTCTAATGAAGCAAAACGTTTTTCTTCGATACGGTTGTCAATACATGAAACATATTAGCTAGAAATGTTGTACACTTGAATACAGTAATAACCTTGAAAGCAGATTGGATGAGTATTTAGCCTTGAATCTTCAATTAAACGCGTTTATGGCTGAATAATTAAGCTGATTGACTGACTTTTCCTCTCCTTCAGATTATGGTTAATTCAGCAGCCGTTTAGCAGCTGTTTCAAAAAATTATATTTTCCCTTTACATGTTTACCTCGAGTAGGATAGAGTTTTTCTTTGTTCAGTCTTTCCTATGAAATTTCGATGCAAGAGTTTCTATGATGCATGGTGGTCCTTCTTACTTTTCCTTCCTGTTTCGCCTGGAGGGTTTGATGGGAGGGGGGATGCCTTGTGTTTTGCTATCCTTATCTTCAGCTTATAGCATGAAATATCATAGGCATACGTTTCTTTACAACAAATAGCTCTGAAAGGACTATTAGGTCTGTTGCCGTTTGCTTTCCTTTGTACGCCATCGCACACCCCTCTCTTTCTCCCTTCCCCAAGATATCTTCCGTTCCTTCATCCCTCCAGCTCCTCCCCTTTTGACCCTCTCGTCACCAGTTTCCCTCCCTTTATCTCACACACCCCTACCTCCCCACTCTTTGTCTCACACACCCTTAGCTCCCCTCCCTTTGTCTCACACACACCTAGTTCCCCTCCCTTTGCCCCCACACACCACAGTTCCCCTCCCTCTACTCCATACACCCCTAACTCTCCCCCTTTTACCCCCGCACACCACAGGTCTCCTCCCTTTCCCCCACACCGCTCCAGTTCCCCTCCCTTTGCCCCCACACACCCCAACTCCCCTTCTTTTCCCCCCACACCCCCAGGTCCTCTCTTTTTCCTTTCACACCCCAAGCTTCTTCCCTTCCCCCCCACACCTTCAGTTCCTCTCTTTTTTCTCCACACACCCCCAGCTCCCCTTCTCTTCCTTCCACACCCTCCTTTCCCCTTCGTTTCCCCCACACCCCTCCTGCTCCCCTCTCTTTCCCTCACCCCTCCAACAAAATTCCCCTTTCTTCACCCACCCCAAATGCCTTCCCTTTCCCCCTACACATCCCCAAGTTTCCCTCCCTTCCCCCACATCTCCTTTTCCCCACCCTTTCCCCCACAGACTTCTAGCCCCCTCCCCTTCCCCCACACCCTTCCAACTCCCCTCCCTTTCCCTCCACGGACCCTCCCTTTCCCCGCCAGCCCCCGTCCAAACCAATCAACGTGCGATAGTGTTCAAATGAGCCTGGACCGCCGCTGCAACACCCGGACATTTTCTCACCCTCAAAAATAGCCAGCCTTGGTAACAGACAGGAGAGGTGACCGATGCAAGGGCTGGATACCATTCACTCCAATTCCTCGTTACCTTCCAATCGTCCATCATATACGCATTTTGGTTTAGGGTCAGATTATCTTTTGTAGTGCCAGACAATTTTTTTAACGTTAGATGGTACGTTCTGTCAGACAAAGTTATTCAGTCACGATTCACTCAAGTAGCAGATGATTTTATTCAGTCATTTATGTTTCACTGCACTGCCATGTTAGCTCAAAGGAAGACGAGTTTATTCTGGTACGATTTTATTTAATGCTTGGCGATTAAATTCCATTCCAAAGCGATCTTTACTTCTCTTGCATATTATTCGAATCTCAGTCGATTTTTTAATGCCAGATGATATACTATTGGTAGACGATCTTATTCAAATGTTGTGCAATTGTTTTCTAACGTTCAGGGATCGTATTACGCTGTTCAAACAGAAATGGTTATAACGGCTATATTTTAATGCTGGACAGTCTTTTATTTCAGACGATTTTTGTTCCAGTACTTGACTGTTTCTCGTAATATCAGATTATTTATTCCAATGACAGACTTTTTGTAATATTAGATCATTTGTGTTCGATAATGGCTCGTTGCTGGGAAATCTTATCTCCAGCGTGAAAAGTAAACAAATGGTAGTGACACCCTTGACTGTTAGACGTTTCGACATTTTCTAACGTTATCTTCAGTAGTATTATTTGATAAAAATATTAAAACTACTATAGACTTCTTGTTTTCATCTGACAAAAGGTATGTCGTCCATTATCAGCTTCGTTGCTTGCTGTATAGTTAGAATGGAGGATAAATATCACCAGTTACCAAGGAGACCTATTCCCACCTCTAAGCTAAAGCTCACTGATTTTTTTGTGTAGAATTTGGTATTCAAGCTGTAGGAGTGACCCAGTTACGTCAGACAAAAACAAACCAACTATAACATGGTAATTACCCGTCACCGTCCCCGAGGCGCTCGGGGACGGGTATTGTATTCACTCTGTTTGTCTGTTTGTTTGTTTGTTTATCTGTCTGTCGATATTACGCGAAAACTACTGGTGCGATATTGACTTAAAATATAGGCCCGACCCACTTGACATTGACCCCACCTAAAAAAAAAAAAAAAAAAAAATCGTTCTTTCGCCATCACTTCTTTCAAACGTCATATCGACATGAAACCAAAACCTAAAGATGCATCTGCATCCTATAACATGCCTCATTACATCAGAGGGGTACCCCCCCAAGTGGCGGGGGGGGGGTCGATGTCAAGTGGGTCGGGCCTAAAATTTCAAATGGGCATAAAATTGTCCATTTTCACCCGATTTACTCCAAAAGTTGATGTGTGACATCTTTGACTAGATATTCTGTTGTGTATATATACAGTATATGTCAGCACTAAAATGACTGCCAGGAATGGGTTTGCTGTGCCTTGGCACCTTTTCTTGTATTGATATTGATGTGTGCAGGTGGGGGCGCCCATCACCCACTCTCAATATAATGTTGTCTTTAACCCGTGCCGTCCCGAGGACGTACTTCCACGTCCTCACGTTTTGTCACAGCTAATCCCGAGGACGTACTTCAACGTCCTGCAATTGCAAGGTTCATAATTTCCACAATTTTCAATTTTCGCGAGTCATTTTTGGTACGTATACACGGGACACCTGCCTCAACAAGATGCCAGGCAGAGACAATGCCTTACCCAGCATGACCTCCTCCCCCCCCCTGCATGCCCTTTTCTCAGCAATTCACCTGTTATCAGTGACCTGACCAGTATAGCCATGTCATGCCACGGTACGAAATTCAGGGCCAGAGTGATTCCCCAATCAATGACAATGTGGAGGACAAACTTTACATAGCATTAGAGGAAGAAACAGTTAGAAATGATGATCAGGTAATGTGGCAAAAAAAGGTCAGGTATTAGCGAGTGAAACAATGCTTATAATGCCTATATTACTGCTTGAAAACCAATATACTTTTGTACTACATATAAATTCGTAACAGTAAATAAATAAATACCGTTTATCAGTGGTGTGAAATAGTTATCCTCCCATAGAACTCGTTTTCTTTGGCGCCAGCCTGATAGAAAACCCAGTAAAGTAAGGAGGCTCTCCTACCTGTAATGAGTATTTTCAACCTCAGGTGAGCGATTTCTCTATGAATTTTCGATGTTTCTCACCAAAAGCGAAAGTTTTAGCAAAAAAAAAAAAAGGTCAAAAATTGCCCGGGATTGGGGGATACCAGTGGTCAAAAAGTGGCCGGGACTGGGCGGGTTAAGTGGCTCTCCACTGAGTGATATGCATTTACTGCACTGGGTGGTGATCATACAACCAAGTGACTCATGGTGATCTTGTGGGTCATGGTGCTACAAACCGATGGGGATCGCAAGAGTTTGCATCCAAGGCATCGTTGGGATTTACTGCTTTCATAGTGCCACTTTTGGATGAGTGAGGCTGGTCACTCAACCAGGTCACTCAACCAGGTGGATGAATCGGTAGAGAAGTGGCCTGCAGTCCTAATGAACCCAGGTTCGAATCCCCTCTGGGCAGAGAACAGTTTATGCATTTGAATTCCACAAAGCAGACTTTACTGATCCACCAGACGACCCGCCGACATGTAAAAATACCACCGCTAATACCAGTCAACAATCTTATAGGAGACAGCCGTAGCATGTTCTCAATATGGACGGTGGGTGTCAGTGTCAGGGCTCCATATTATAAATACAAATCATAACAGAAAGCATGATGGATAGATAGATAGACAGAGCACCTGACAAGGTGGGAACGCGAAATTAGCTTGCAACTCTTTAAGTGAAGGAATGTTGATCGTGCACCGGAAGCAGTACATACACACAGACATACGGTATTCTAGAAGCTTCCACGACAGTAGAGCACAAGTGGCACGACCCCTGTTACACGAGAATGTAGGAATCTGAGCTCAGAAGGAGACTGGCCATAGAACCAGCAAGTAGTGGAGAGAGCGAACAGAAGAGGGGTCCGACTAGACTTAGTTAGTATATTAAGTCCCTGTATAATACATACGCTGCTCAACTTAGACTTTCTCTGAAGATAATAAATCAAGATCAACTCCCTGTATTCATCTTTAACTCCTCCTGCTCGTCAATTACCAAAATAACTTTAACCAAAACTCAAGACTCACCTAGTACAAGAGTTACATATATAAAAATATGTTGGCTACAAAACTCCAACATCAGCGCCAAAATGGTGACGTGTGGAGGTGTATGATATGGAGGAGGACTACAGGCCGTTGGGAACAAACTCAAAAGCATGTGCCTAGAGTCGAGGAAAAAATCCACTGATCCAAACCTTGACGGGTCAAACGTTTGTGAATTCATAACCTCGTGAGTCAATGGCTTAACAATGGATACCAAACTACAGTATACCAAACAAAGCATTATTGAGTACAATGTGCAAGGACGTACTCTAACTTTGCCATGTCTTGGACATTTTTATCAAATATAAATAATAACACGCACCGCTGAATCAACGGGCCAGTTTAGCAGAACGAGTCCCAGGCTATCTTTCCAGAAAAATCAGTGTGTGGAGGGAATGGTAAAAATTAATGGATATTAGTACCTCAGCCAAGCTCAGCCCTACATGATCCCATTCCTCTGCCTTCCTGCCTCTCTCCTTCTCCTATACATTCCCATCCCTTTATTCAGCTGTAAGGGAGCACAGTGTTCATTGTAATGTGTGGCTGAAGAGCGGCTTATTTTGGAACAGCAGATAATTGCTCCATCATCCACTCACTTGATGTAGTGCTGCCTACTTCTTCCTTAGCCTTTATCATTCTTTTTCTGTGCCTGCCCTCCTCTCTTCCTATTTCTCCCATCTTTCCTGTCACTTCTTATGCTTTTCTTTCCTTTATAGGTGGCTTTACACTGAGTGACATGCCAAATGGTTTCCTGTAAGCCAAGAAACCATTTACAACGCTGGGTGGTAACCATATAACCAAACCATACGTGCTCCCTACGTGTCAACAAGTGGGTTAGTGGAGGGTTAGTGCCACTCCCTGTAAAATAAATAACTCAGAGTCAAATGGCCACCCCTTAAGGGATTATGGCATCTGGCAATAGATAGATAGATAATTGCTCGTGATATAAAAATTTTAGATTATGTGTATATTAAATTACAAAAATCCCAACATAACAACCTGCATCTTCATTCCCATTGACCATTGCTCAAATCTTTACACTCTTATGCTCTTTCTTTTTATCTCTAACGCATGTCAGTATTTTTTTTTTTATCAGTTAATCACAACACCACTGAAGAGCCGCTGACGAGGTCCCTGCACATGGTGGCTCTGTGTACCGTGTACCTTGGATGGAGCTAATCAGAGGCAGCATTTACCCGGAAGACTAACCTCCTCATGTTTCCGTGTTTCTCACTGTGGGAAGGACACTGATTCGATCCTCGTGAAGCGAGGTGCTGTCCATGACAAAGGGATGCCAGTTCCCCACACGGTGTATATACTGTGCTGTACCTGTAAGTCGGCGGACTTTGATGCATGGTCGTGGAGAGTTTAGACGTGTTTCTCTGGCTCTCCTCTAGCTGCAGGGTTGCCTCACCGGCTTTAGCTTGGTTTTCTCCGCCACTAGGGCGTTTTTCAATAAAGTTAGGTTAGCTAGTACTAATTCTCCTCCCAGCCCTTTAGAGATATAGTAAGTGTCTATATCTGTTTCCTGAGATTGCCTTTGCTTACTCACCTCTGGAGTGTACCCCCCACTGATCGCTCTGGGGTGTGAGTTACACACGGGCGCGTCCTCCCGAGAGTGGTTTGAGAGGGTAATCTCAGATTAGGTGTGTGTTCCCCGGGCAATTCTCCCTTGGTCGTTTTTCTCTCTCTTCCCACTTCCCCCTCACGGGGGAAGTGGTAACTATGGCGGACGCCACTGCTGCCTCCCTCCCCCTCAGGGGGGGAGGTAGTCCTGACCGACCCCCGACTGTCTCACGGACTGACTACCCCCAGACTGAACGGCCCCAGACACGTACCCGTCTTGACATCAATTATAGAAACGCCGAGTTTGTACAGATCCACGCGGTTGGTCCCACTCCCCTGTCCAGCCTCAATCCCTTTATCATCAAGAAGGTGATTGACGGGTGTGCAGGTGAGGTGGAACAAGTGAAAAAACTTGCGAGTGGAGATCTTCTCGTTAAAACTAGAAACTCAAGTCAGGTAAAGGATTTGCTAAAACTGAGCAAGTTCCATTGTTATGATGTTCAGTCCACGATCCCTCACTCCATGAATTCCTGCAAAGGTGTGATCACCTGCAGAGATCTAGTGGTCATGGAGGAGGAAGAGATCGTACAGGAACTTGCACAGCAGGATGTTATAGAGGCACGTTTTATAACTAGATTCTCGGAAGGCAGGAAGACGAAGACCGCCACAGTTGTCCTAACGTTCGGCAAAGTTGCTTTACCTTCCAACATCAGAATTGGATATGAAATTCTTAACGTCAGACCATATATCCCGAACCCCTTGCGTTGCTTAAAATGCCAGATTTATGGGCATCATGAAAAGGCTTGTAGGGCTTCCCAGCCAGTGTGTGGTAGGTGCGCGAATGTGGGACATTCTGCTGAACACTGTACATCTGAGACGGAGTGCTGCTTTCACTGCAAGGATGCTCACTCCACTTCCTCGAGGGCTTGCCCCAAGTGGAAGGAGGAGAAAGAGGTCTGCACAGTGAAGGCAACCGAGGGCATTTCCTTTTACGATGCTAGGAAGAAGGTGAAGGAGTTCCATGCAACTCCCAAACCTAATGTCTCCTATGCATCGGCGGTTGTGTCCCGTCCCGTGATGTGCACCGTTGAAACACAGACTGACCTTACATTCGCTCCTCATGCCCCACGCCATACCTCTCAGCCTAAGCCTCCTGTACGTTCCAACTCTCTGACAGACATCCCAATTGCCACTTCATACTCTCAAGCTGCCGCTGCTCCTTCGCAGTCAGTGCGGTCAAAACAGAAGCCTGACAAGTCAGATAAAATTAACTTGACCACCCTCACCAAACAGTCACGTCCTCATGTCCTTCCTGCTCCTGGTCCGGAGAGGGAGAGAAAGAATAGCTCTCCCTCGATGGAATCTGGGAGCCTCGTTATTGATGAGACTATGGAGATCTCCACAAACAAGCACCGGGATAGGTCCCCCGGTAGCCACTCGCCTGGTCGCGGGGGGCATAAAAAGACTAAACACACTGGCCACCCTCGAAAATCTTAAACCGCCGCATTCACTATACTGCAGTGGAATTGTAGAGGTATTGGGAATAAGTTACATAATATAGCTATCTTGCTTTCACTACACAGGCCAGATGTTGTTTGTTTACAGGAGACGCGCCTGGAGGATCATCCTGATCCTTCACAGTTCAGACACTACCACTCGTATAGAAGATATGAAGGTCACGGAGTTGCCATTTACACACACAAATCACACCCACAAACGGAAGTGATTCTAAATTCTACTCTGGAAGCTGTCGCGTGCAGAGTAAAATTTAATAACACGTATCTGTCTATTTGCTCTCTGTACTGTCCCCCACATGGCCCCATTGATAGTGATGCTTTAAATTCACTAGTTGAACATCTGCCTGGAAATAGGTTAGTGCTGGGCGATTTTAACGCCCATCACTATCAATGGGGTAGCTTGAGGATTGATGGTCGTGGGGAGCAAGTAGCCGGCCTAATACTACAGTCCAACCTCTGTCTTCTGAACGATGGTAGAGCGACTCGTGTAGATGATCGTACTGGTAACTTTTCGGCCATTGACTTATCTTTGGCCTCCCCTGGTATACATCAAGATCTCTCATGGGACCCTTACGACGACTCCTTGGGAAGTGATCATTTACCCATCTGTCTTTCTTATACACGCGACATCATTTCGGACCCTCCACCTCCAAAATTTAACTATAAGAAAGCAGATTGGGGATCCTTCTCAAGGATCGCCAATTTAGATATATCTGGGGAGACCATAGATGTTAAGGTCGAAAATATAACTACTTCCATATTACACGCAGCTGAGGCTGCTATTCCCAAGACTTCTACAGTTCATGCGAAGCATAGAGCACATTGGTGGACGCCGGATTGCCGACAAGCATTAAGAAAACGCAATAGGAGATACAGGATTTTTGATAGTCAGCCCACTGAGAAAAATTTTATTGCATACAAACAGGCACGGGCTGAGGCAAGGAGAATAATAAGAAGGGCCAAACGTGACTCCTGGCGGTCCTTTGTGTCCACGGTGACTCGTACAACACCATTACGTAAAGTCTGGTCCACCATAAGAATATTAAATAATAAAGG
The DNA here is from genome assembly GCF_032717465.1 of Coenobita brevimanus. Lineage (NCBI taxonomy): Eukaryota > Metazoa > Arthropoda > Malacostraca > Decapoda > Coenobitidae > Coenobita > Coenobita brevimanus. The sequence goes on from NC_137060.1 coordinate 7,728,377, forward strand.
CCCATATTTCCCAGTCACCACCCTTCAGGTGAATAATAACATCTATGACGAGCCCGTGGACGTTGCTAACATCCTCGCCAGGAGTTTTTCTCATGTAAGTAGCTCAGCCAATTATGACCCGCGTTTCCAACATCATAAACGCACGGCTGAGCTACAGATATTAGACTTTGCCACAGAAGACGTAAACTCCCGTACAACCAAGAGTTTACGCTAGATGAACTGCTCCTTGCCCTTAAATCCTGTAAAGACACCAGCCCTGGCCCAGACACCATCACGTACGGTATGATCCAGCATCTTAATCAGGACAACCTGATTAAGATGTTAGCATTGTACAATGAGATTTGGGCGTCTCGAACGTTCCCAAACTCATGGCACTTTGCGCACGTCATACCGATACCCAAAGAGGCTGGTCGTCTTATGAATCCCACTTCATTTCGTCCTATTGTGTTGACTTCTTGTCTATGTAAGGTCATGGAACGAATGGTTAACAATAGGCTTCTTTTTGTTTTAGAGTCGAAGAATTTGTTAAATGATCAACAATGTGGCTTCCGTAAATACAGAAGTTCACTAGATCATTTAATGAATTTGGAGCATTGTATTGCAGAGGCATTTGCCAATAAAGAATTCATGATAGGGGTGTTCTTGGACATCCATAAAGCCTATGACATGACATGGCGACTCGGTATACTAATGAAGCTCTATGCTTATGGTTTAAGAGGAAATTTGCCTGTTTTTATTTCAAATTTCTTAAGGGACAGAACTTTCTCTGTCAAATTGCCCCGTAACGTAACATCGGATATATTTATCCAGGAAAACGGGGTGCCACAGGGAAGTGTGCTTAGTCCTACTTTATTTAGTATTATGATCAATGATATTCTGTCATCAGCTCCCATCCCGAGGAATCTTAAATACTCACTCTACGCTGACGATTGTGCAATATGGCACTCTTCCCGTAATGCACAATTTTCGGCTGGGCGGATTCAAGCAGCCCTTGACTCCGTCCACCAATGGGCCTTGCAGTGGGGATTTAAGTTTTCCATACGTAAGTGTGCCGCTATAGTTTTCACTAATCGTAACGTACCTAATTTGTGCTTAACTTTGGATAATCAGGCGGTACCTTTTCAAAATTCTGTAAAATTTTTAGGAATACATTTTGATCGTAGAATGAATTTTAAACTTCACGTTAATACTTTGCTTGCTCGTTGTGATAAACCGTTAAATGTCCTCAAGTACCTAGCGGGTACTACCTGGGGTGCCGACAGAAAATCTTTATTAATGGTGTATAAGTCCCTTATTCGATCAAAGCTAGACTATGGCGCACAGGTGTATGGCTCGGCATCTGATGCCACGCTGAAAGGATTGGATGTGTTACAGAATAAATGCTTGCGAATGTGTCTTGGAGCTGTACGGTGTACCCGTGTGGCTCGTATGGAAGTGGAGGCGAATGTGCCTCCCCTCCGTATTCGCCGTGACCATCTGGCATTTTCCTATGGTGTAAGGACATTTAGGAAATGTAATATCGGCAATGTGGCCTGTACCCCCTGCATCAATACCACCACCTTCTGCGGGGGGTGCGTCGGCCACTTGCCGCTCGCCTCCACTTACTGACTCAGGAGCTTGATGTGGACCCCAGTGACTGTGACAAGTTGGTGCTAAAAAATATAGCGCCTTGGGAGCCACCCGGCTTTACAGTCGATGTCACATGGCTCCCAGCACCAAAGGCCAAGGCGCCGGAGGCGGAGGTCCACCACTTGTTTCGTAAGATCATTGTTCGTCACTTGGGGTCCCATCAATTGTACACCGACGGCTCCAAGTCGAGTGAATGTGTGGGTGCAAGTGTGTGGTCGACTGAATGTGCCCTCAGGTATCGGTTGCCGACTCATACATCTGTGTTTACTTCAGAACTTTTTGCTATTGACAAAGCCATAGACTATGCTCTCAATTCTAGACATGACTCATTTGTCATATTTTCAGATTCAAAATCAGCCCTTCAGGCAATTGCATCTTGTACTACGGACTCTCACGAGATCCAGGGCCGCATCGTTAATAAGTTGCATTCATGCAACAGGTCATTCACGCTGATCTGGGTGCCTGGTCATTGTCGTATCTACGGCAATGAGCAGGCTGACTTACTTGCAAAGTCGGCTGTAGAGCTCGAGGAGACTTGGGACGTTCCTCGTGATCTACGGTCGAGTCTCTCTCGGAAAGAAATCAATAAATCTTCTGTGGCAAGGTCAGTGGACCAGACTCAATATTCCAACTTGTAAGCCGTACCTGGGCGACTGGGACACTGCCAACCGTCCCAGTCGCTTAGAAGAAAAAGTGTTGGCACGATTACGGCTGAATGCCACCATTTTAACCCACATAAAACCATATATGGAAAGACGCTTCCCACCGCACTGTGACATCTGTAATGCGGTGTTATCTATTAGTCATATCATCCTGCGCTGTCGGCGATTTATTCGTGAACGTGCTTCACTTATAAATTACTGCGGCACAGTAGACGTCCCCTTCACCCTTTCCACCATCCTGGGTGATGGGGACATTGTTATGACTGATAAATTGATGGCTTTCTTGAGAGAGACCGGACTGATCAGAGTGATGTGACTTTTTTACTGCGTGGTTATGGTTTTTATGAACAGTAAATATGTATATATTGTAATATTAACCAGGGTTGACAGTTGACATATTTTAAATAGTTCCTCCTCTCACCGATCTATTTCTAATATAGATGTCCCCTACATTAAGCCAAGTTCCTCGCCTGACAGTCACCAGATGATGAGTGCAAGTGTGCAATATAGGAAGGTATTGGGCACTTGCAGTCGATGGTGGTCTGCTGGGCGAGGTTCTTCACTTTTTGTACAAATTATGTAAATACATTATATTATCTTGCTTAAGTTATTCTAATTCGGGACGACAGCTGACGTATATGGAAATGTTCCTGACTCGTCTGGTTCCCTTTCATATATTGATGTCCCCTATATTAGGTTGTGCCTCGACTGACAGTCACCAGGTGATGAGTGCAGGTATGTAATGTAGAAAGGCATTACATATCTGTAGTCGATGGCGTTCTGTTAGTCGAGGTATTTTTACCATTAGTGTAGGTCTAGCTATTTGTCTCTGTAGGATTTAGTATAGGTTAGCGATTTGTCTGTTAGGTGATTAGTTTTAGGGTCTTTAGATTAGTTTGTCTTTATATTATAAGGTATTAAAAATAAAAAACCAAGAAAAAATTAAAAAAAAAAAAATACAAAAAAAAAAAAAAAAATAAGATTAAAATTATTATATATATATGTACGTTTGCATGAAAGTGTGTCTGTATGTATGCATGGAAGTGTGTGTGTGTGTGTGTGTGTGTGTGTGTGTGTATGTGTATGTATGTATATATATATGTTTGTATATATATGTATATATGTTTAAATGTATATACATGTATATATATACTGTATATACACGGCCTTAATAACCAGGGGCTTCGGCCCCAATGGTTGATAGGCCGGAAAAAAAAAAAAAAAAAAAAAAAAAAAAAAAGTAAGACGGCACCATGGAAGACGTCTCTGCTCGACCAGATAATATTACACTTACTAAAGGTAATAAGTGAATAGAAACGTCTGGCGGTAAAGGTATGGAAGTCCGTCCGCCACCTCTGTCTTTCTCATTGCTGATTTCATGGATGCTTGAATGTGACGTAGTGGACTAAGACGCACACTATAACCTACTGATGGATGATACTATGCTTCCCAGTCCACTCCGGCACATCCAACCAGTAAAATGAGGCAGGCGAGGCGAGCAGACTTTGGGGAGTATTTTAAGTGGTTTTGGAGATTTCGCAACACTTTTTCCTTGGCGATTTATATTATACCTCAGTATTCTCTTTCATGTTACTGCTGGAATATACTTTGGTATTAATGCAATGTAAATAACATAAAATAAGACACTAAGTTACACTACGCATAATAGATCACTAAAGAAGAGGTGCTACGAAGTCTCCTATGCGATCTTTAGTACTTGACTGCACTTTTTCAGTGCTGATGTTTTATTCAAATGGCAGACGGTTTTATCTAATGGATGATTATTTTTTCTAGTGTCTTCTGTTCTAATGTTGGACGGTTTTATTCTTACATCAGACGATTGTACTTTAATGGTACTTTATTTTTTTTAATAAGCAAGAGAAGGTCATTTCCCCAGTGGTAATAGAATATGTTTTCACGTCAGACTTTTCTTCCAATGCCAAACTTTCATTCTAATGTCAGACCAGTGTATATTAATACGTGATTATTTTTAATACCAGCGTTAGGAGAAACACACTGAGGTGGTTTGGCCATGTGGAGAGGATGGAGAGCGAGAGACTGACGAGGAGTGTGTATGTGAATAAGATGGACGGGGGGAGAGGGAGGGGAAGGCCAAGGGTGAGATGGAGGGATGGAGTGAAGAGGTATATGAGAGAGGGAGGTGTGAGCTGGGAGCAGGGCAATTAGATGGTGGGAGACAGGGCGACATGGATGCGATTTGTTTGTGGCCACACCTTACGGGATTAAGGCGTCTGGCAATAGACAGATTGACAGACGTTCATTCTGATGCCAAATAATGTCTCTCTAATGTAAAGCGATATCATTTCAGTGCCTCATGATTTTACTCTAAAGCCAGACTTTTATTCTAACGACGGACGATTTTATTCTAGAACTAGACGATTGTATTTTAAAGCCAGACTTGAATTTTAGTGCCATTTGATTTTATGCTACTAAGGGGAAACAAGTGTGCGTTATTTCTGCACATATGTCCATAAGAAAAGTATAAGTAACATTCAGGTCCTTAGTAAGGTGTAATATGCAAAATAAATCACTAAATCATTTTTTTTTTTTTTTACCTTAACATTGCACAGATTTTTGTTCTTTTGCAGCTTATATTTTCACGTAGCTGAGAGGTGAAATAAGACAATGCATTGGCTCTACAGCACCTCATCGTGACTGGCATCATTTTCTAATGTTAGTCTGTTAATACAGCTCAATATTCAAGATGGAGAGATGGCAATTTTAGGACAAGTTAGAAAAGAAATAGTATAGAAATCATCAAAGCCTACAAGAATACTGGCTTCGGGCGTTTTTCGGTGATGTCGCAGTGAAGAATGGGCTTGAGCTTAGAGGATCAATGCACAGGTGGGAATGTAACTTGCGATATGTTAGTGTTGATGCAGAAACTGTGGGAGGTGCTAAAATGCTAACACATTCAATATGGTGGCGTCTTTTTTTTTTATTTATTTTTTTTTTTACCAACAGACAATTATGCTTAGCTTGGAGAGACTTTTTCGAACTGGAGGGGATTGACATAGCGTTCATTAACCTCCTTAATATGAAAATCTTTCATAAACCGAATAAAATCGTCTGCTGATACGAATAGGATGTAAAAATACGTACAGTAGAGTACGGTAATTGTAGTGAAGAAATTAAAAGAATGAAATGGCTGAACAAGGAAAGACCTCATTGGTTATAATTGACATCAGGGAGGCAACCCCTGGCAATGCACCAGGACCAGCAACAGTATTCAAGGACACGAGCGAAATAACTGGGTAATGACAAACGAACACAGGTGCGGTGGTAATACGTCACTGTGTATGTGATGGCCATGAAATCATCCCCTCTCCCAAGGGCCTCGCATATAACTCGCTGTGAGTAGGGTACAGGATAACAAGACAGGCTACAATGTGCTGGTGGCGGAAGAATAGAGATGCCTTGTATGATGTAGTGGCCCAGGGCCCGCGTGACCAGTTATCTTGTTTAATGCCAGTAGGGACAATTGATATGACTTGCTAGCGTGGCTAGTTGCATTAAATAACGCTAGGATGATGCACTGGGAGATGTCTGGCCCACAAGGCTCAGTTCAGGGGCAGTCATAACCAGTAGGTGAGATTAAGCCAGACAAGCTCGTCATTGCCACTTCGGAGTTATTTTAGGAACTTTACATTTATTCCAACCACAAGGGTCATTTAATGGAGGTTTTGGGCCTTTCGATTCAAATTCGCGGTATTAGGCAATCTTGCTTCAGTCAAGGCCGTCAAAATGAGGCTACTCAAGCAATTCTGATACTGTTAGGTCCCACTCTAAACCAATTAAATACTAACACATCCTTGCATGTCCCATCAGATCAACAACGATCGACTATGGTCGCGGCAATAAAAGCGTGTGGCATAAATTAGCCCTATGGGAAGAATGGTTTTCATTATGTGACAAATCAAGGACACTCATAACTTTTCAGATAATTTAAGTCAGTCAATTCTTTCATGTCAGAGGTGATAGGTTCAGGTCCCCGCTATATAGGCGTGTGGCAAATATAAGTCAGATCAGGAGAGAGCTTTTTAAGACTGAAAAGTGGATAGGACAATGGATGGCTGGATGGATAGATGAATGGGGCAAAAAAGCATTGGATGGTGGATAAATGGATGTGGCAAAAAAGTACTGGATGGTGGATGAATGAATGGGGCAACAAAAGTATTGGATGGTGGATGAATGGATAAGGTAAAAAAAAGGATAAGATAATAAATGGATGGTTGGACAGATAAAAAACAGCGAAGCAACTATTCATAAAGAATGACAGTTTTCGCCCATCTTTAACCCTGTTTAGTTATGCGGGACTATGTTTTGTGTTTATATCTTGGTTAGCTCGTAAGATGAACAAAACAATGCTAGCAACAACAAGGAGAGAGAGAGAGAGAGAGAGAGAGAGACAGACAGAGACAGACAGACAGACAGACAGAGAGTTTGTGTATGTGTATGTTTGTGAGTACCAGCAACACACACACACACACACACACACACACACACACACACCTGACGCCTTACGTGGTAGGTAAAAAGCCGTGGCTGTAATGAAGGGGTTAATCATTTCCCAGGAAGGCGGCGACTCAGTAATAAGTTGAGAGCGTGTGAAACGAGAGACACAGAGCGACATCATTAGGCAAGTCTCTCACAGGTCTGGTATTTATAAACGTTCCTATGTTTGTGAATTTACCGGTATTGCTGCTACGGTCAACAGGATATATTCGCTTCAAGTTCCCGTGTCAACTTTTGAACTCACAACTATTTTACATGTCAAAATTTTTCTCTAAGCCATTCAGTATTAATTATATGTGGTTGTTAAAAGCACATCCGTGAATCTCTACTATACAGTGTTATCAGATCACAAACCCACAGCATACAGGGAATTTTAAATGTAATTCAATTTTTTATTGTTCATACATGTCTTTTTATTCACAGTGGTGTATTCTAGCTGGCACTGAAGGCTTCGTAACACCTCCTCTTTTGTGACTTATTTTGCATATTACGCCTGTTTGTTGTTTATATAGCACCTACTGAGGTGTAATGAGGAGAATAAATCACAAAGGATGAATCGTTACGGAATCTCCAAAGCCACAGAACACGGCCTGTGCACTTACCAGCAATTACTGACCAATCGAATGAAGAAGAAAGTGAAAATGTGAGAAACCAAATGATACATGATAATATTTAACAGATACCGAGACTTGAACTTAATATGCAACAACTTTGGAGTCTTGTTTATCGAAATAGTTACAGCTTTGGGGACTTGTTTATCGTTGGATTAAACAGCCATTGAGATTTTTCATTTTTTCGTATATAAAAAAACGATGGAAACTTTCAAAGGATTCAATAGATATACGCTTGTTTATCATAATGTTTAACAGGTATAGAGACCTTCCTATCAGTTATAAACGCTGAAGCTATTTTTTATCGTAATATTCAGCAGCTATAGATAGTCGTTTGCCGAAATCTTAAACAGCTAAGGATGTTTGTTTATCGTAATCTTTTACAGCTATGAAGCTTGTGTATCCTGATATTAGACAGCTATAGTGAGCTGTTTATCGTAATATTTAACAGCTAAAAGATCTCTTAATATTTCTCAACTATGGACATTTCTTGATCACAAGCTCCAATAAGTTTAGAGGCTTACGTGAATTTAACGGCTTGACAGACTTGTTTATCGTAAAAACTGCATAAGATCCTTTGTGAATATAGCCCAGAATACGACTGCCAGCCTGTCTCTAATGACCTGCTCCTCCCGCCTTTCATGTATTCAGTGTCGCAGCCGTCTTTACCTCTCACACACACTCTCTCGCTTCACAATTAACAGCTCAACAACCAGGAAGGAAAATATTAGTCTTCCAGTCCATTTAGGAAGCTGTTTGCCTTGTGTTGCCTGAATATTTTATCGGTTTTTGTTAGAGAAACAATATAGCTTGAATTCTTCCACACAGCCTCAGAAAATAGCAGTCTCAAAACTCAAAAACGAAGATGGAAAAAAAATAGACTTACAGGTCATTTAGTAATACTTATTTCTTGTGCTGGCTGTGTTTTTCCCAGCTTCTGTCAGAGGGGAAAGAATATGACCTCAACTTCTCATTATAACCTCACAGATTAGCAACTATAAAATTATTCACAGCTCAAGAAACAAAAAAGAAAACAAGGTCTTTCAGTCCCTTTAGCCTTTAGGAAGCTTTCACGCTGTGTTGCTCGTATTCTGACCAGCTTTTGTTAGAGGGGAAAGAATGAAACGGTAACCACACAACCTTAAAAATAACAGCTACTACAATAACGCCTGAGCAACCAAGAAGGAAATAATAGTCTTACCGTCCGTTTAAAGAAATGTTTCCCTTTTGCTGTCTGTATTTTAGCTTGTATTTATTAGGGGAAAATTTGTACCTTTAACCTTACAGACTCACAATTAAGCTTCAGCAGAGACAAATTAGCAGCTCAGCAATTATTCAGAGGAAAATAATGGCTTACAGCTCACTAGGAGGCTATTTTACGTCGTATTGTTCGTATTTTGATTAACTTTTGTTAGGGAAGAAGATGTGACACTAACCACAGAGTCTCGTAGTAGAGATTACGAGCAACTAAATTTACGGCTCAGCAATAAAAGATAATACAGTATTACGGTTTCAGTCCATTTGGCTATTTATCTCGTGTTGCCTGTATATTGACTAGCTTTAGTTAGAGGAAAAAATATAACATGAAACAAGCTATACAGCTTCACAAATTAAGTTTCAAAAGTATAAACAGAACGAAGAAGGAAAACATTAGTCTTACACTGCATTTAGAAAGCTTTATACGTTGTGTTGGTTTTATTTTGGCCAGCTTCTTTTGTTGGAATGAATACCAGGATATCATCAATCCATCCTCTAAGTAGCCTCACAGATTAACAGTTTGAAAATCATTAACGGTTCGATAAGAATAAAGGAAAATGTCGTCGTAGTTATTTGAGGATGGTGTTTATCTTGAGATGTCTGTTCAAATAATAAACTGCGACAAAATTTATAACTTTCAAATGAAGATGGAAAATAGGACTACAGTTCATTTAAGTTGCTGTGTACTCTGTGGTCTGTATTTGCTAACGATAGAGGGAAAATATTACAACATAGAGTAACAGTTGAACAAAGTCGTGGTGCTGGAGAGGGAAGCCTATGTGGTGGCTCAGATATGAATGGGTGTCTCCACTGTTCGGTTATATAGCATCCCTCAGTCCCCCCTCTATCCTTCGTAGGGGGATGGGCATGAAATTCAGATTTTCTTTTCTCGCCAAATCCATCTCTCTTTATATTCATCTGCATTAGTGGTTATGTCTAAAGGTTCTTATATCAATCAGTTTAGTTTAAGTAAATATATAAAATATAAGGCGTAACTATATGGTCATGCTAGTCTTTATGGAATTAGAATTGGCAGCTTGAATGTAATATATAATTGAACCATATTTTCTTCACTATAATTGTACTTTCATCTTGATTACAGCAACCTGAAGCCTTTCTGTTGCGATGGTATAGAATTAAACGTAGGGTATGTTCCTTCAAATTCTAGACAAGATGTTATTTTTTCTTAAATGGAAATCCAAGTACACTGCAGCATCCACAAACCCATTTAGTTTTGTTGCTCGATACATTTAGACTGAATAATACTATTTCTTAGTGTGACTTGGATGGAAACATGGCAGAAAGAGTCCTAATCACATTTTCCGCAAACTGTGCAGCACACAGATTTGCAGTATTCGGATGTGTAATGCTTCCTCTTGTTACCTGGATATTGAATTATGTAGTGGTCTCAGCTATCAGACCTATTCATTTCAGGTACTTTAACTCCACAAACACAGTACTTTGAGAAGCTACCGTCAGGGAAATGAGGTAATGAATTTCCTGCATCACGTTCTGCCCAGTTATGTTGATACTCGCTTTGTTTCCTGGCCTTCTCAATAGGCTGAAAAAAAAAAAAAAAATCTTCAGAACTTTTGCGTGTGCTCATCTTTTGTGCCCACACAACCTCAGCTCCTGTACGTAATTGTCCACTTGCGAGGTTTTCACCTTGGCTTTATCAGCTAAATCTTCATCTGAATCTATACTTGCCTCAGCTGGTTCCTGTATACAGGCTACTGACTTCCTTATCTGAACTGTATAGTTATTGTAATAGCTTTTCAGTCGTTAAACCTCCGGAATGAAACTAAGCAAAAATAATGCCACAAACTCGTTCAATAAATTGCTTCTCATTAATTACTGAGATCTAGCAAAACCTTGTGTTACCATACGGTAGCATTGAAATCAGATGCCTGCTATGCAAAAATCAGTGGCATTAGCTAATCAATCTATACATGGAACCAAACAGTAGCAACACCCCTAAACTAAAACGTATACCATATACAACTACATACGAATTACATGAAGAGAAACACAGTCTTACCTTTTCAAAAGAGCCACGGTTGACGGACACAGAGAATGGCTTTACTCATCGGCTTCTTGTGCGAAACTGAACTGCGAGAATAACCTAATGATGTGAAATTTGTACTGATCAGTCACAGGCATCCACTCACTGGAGGGAAATTTGATATGGAAAAGATCGCACATTTCAATGATTCTTCAAATTACATATCGTGAGCTGTGATCATTTGGTCACGCCAGGTATTCATAGTCTAAGGTCCATCGGGTTCATGTGTAGATGAGGTTGCAACCATAACCAATGTCGTGCTAGTTAAAAGACATACATGGTGGTTCGTAAATGGCGCACCACTTGAAAGTCATCTCATGGCATCTTATGCTCGGTATGGATATGACAGTGGGCGTAGGAAATGAACAAATGATGTGAGGTAGACACTGATATAAAAAAAAAAAAACTGAGCCGTCCCCGCAACACACAAAAAAGTGGAAGAGAGACGTTACCTAAGGACCACCCCGTAATCGACCCTATTTTACCCAGCGTCGTGTTACAGTGAAAAGATTTAATTAACTAGAGACAGGTAATATGAGAGACATTTAGTAGAGCCGAGTCAGTGCCTAATACAAGCTGTATTTAACTCACACTGACCGTTTTATAGCCATTCTTTAGCAAGGCGAAACGATGTAGTGTTTTGTGTGTGTGTGTGTGTGTGTGTGTGTGTGTGTGTGTGTGTGTGTGTGTGTGTGTGTGTGTGTGTGTGTGTGTGTGTGTGTGTGTGCGTGTTCCCAAAATATCTCGAAAAGTTATGGACGAATTTTCACCTAACCTTCAGGAAAAAGTAACTATGTGGATGTACAGAAGGCTATTACTTTTGGTGAGGTTTTGATCAAAGACAACCGAATACCAACCGCCATATACCAAGTTGTATTTTGGCCAATATCTCAGCAACAGACAAAAACGTGAGTGGCAAACTATTCAGAATTTATCAAGATTTTCATGCCATTATAATTGCCCGCCTTTAGCAGGGCGAGAAGATGTAGCTTTTGTCGGTGTGTGTGTGTGTGTGTGTGTGTGTGTGTGTGTGTGTGTGTGTGTGTGTGTGTGTGTGTGTGTGTGTGTGTGTGTGTGTGTGTGTGTGTGTGTGTGTGTGTGTGTGTGTATCTTCTCAAAATATCTCGAAAAGTTGTGGACGAATTTCCATCAAACCTTCACGAAATACCAACTATGGGGATGCGCAGAAATGATTAACTTTTGGTGAGGATTTGATTAAAGTCGACCGAGTCCCAACCGCCATACGAGTATATCAAATTGCATTTTGGTCATTATCTCAGCAACGGATAGAGATATTTTCTTTATATCTGATTTGTAGGTAGCTTGTGGCGAGCGAATTGTATTCGGCCTCCAAACACTTTTGTTCCCTCGTTTTACCCAGTGTCGTGTTAAAGTGGAAAGATTTAATTTTACTTGAGCCAGGCAGTGTGAGAGACCTTTTGAAGTGAAGCGGCCAGTTGCCAACTCACTCTGCATCCATCTTGCATGGACTTTCTTTAATGTGTCACAATGAAAATTTTTTATGTAATCCATTATCTAACTCCCACTGGCACTATTTTACCTAAAGTCGTGTTAGAGAGTAAAGACTGATGCTATATCTAAATTGCATTCAAACAGTTTTACTTAGTGCTATTTTAGAGAGAAAAGATTGAAGCTACATCCGACTAATGTTAAAACTATTTTGCCCTTTGTTGTGTTCAAGAGAAAGGATTCAAGCTATATTTAACTGGTACGGGTATTTAATCTATTTTACTCAGTGCCGAGTTGGAAAAGTCTGAAGCTACATCTGTCATTCAGTATAATCATATTACCCAATATACTTGTATATCGTGTCAGAGGGAAAAGAGATAACTTTGCCAAAAATGGAACTCATTTGGATCCCAATTTTCCCCATTGTGATGTCAGAGGATACCGGCAGCTCCAACCCCGGGATCATCTGAATGTGAACCCGGTGGAATGCAGGCCAAAATTATCCTTCTTCCTAAGGTCACCATCCTTCTTTCGAGGAATAGGGAGGGGGTTGAGGGAAATCTATATAACCTTGCACCTCCACCACCCTGGCATATCGGTGCCACCACATGAAGGCGTCCCTCTCCAGCAGCACGCTAAAGAGAAAAGTTATAATTTAAGCAGTGCTCCTGTTTTATTCAGTAAGGTGTTAGAGTGAAAGGATTTAATTTACTTGAGACAGGGAGAGTGGCCGTCTCACACCCTGCCTGGGTAATTGCGCTCAAGCCCCATTACGCCGGCCTTAAACCCGCGCCCAGATGAGGGTCATTAGCTGCCTCGCCCTTCACTCAATCAGGCCGAGTGGGCCAATGGGACCGTGTATGTGCCACCCATTGTAATTAGAATCATCAGCACATACTCTTGCTGTCACGACTATCATGCCTACTCATGTCCTAATTAACACCTAAGCTATGCACCACTTACTGACCTGCCTACCTGTATACCTTCCTACCTAACCTTCTCCCCCCTTACCTTCCTACACACCTACTTTCCCACCAACCTACTTTCCCACTCACCCACCCAAATACCTTCTCACTCACTCACCACCCATATACCCATTCACCTATCAACCACCGTATATATATATATATATATATATATATATATATATATATATATATATATATATATATATATATAATTATCAGCCCGTAACATTCCACTGCAGGACATAGGCCTCTTCCAAGTGTCTGGGATGTAAACAGCCAGTATAGCCCTCCTGGCTGGCTTATGGCTCAGGTAAGGGAGAGTGCTTTTAGTCTGATTGCTGCTAATAGGTCCTTCTAGCATACTTGCACTTATCTGGTTTAACCTTACTAGGTGAAAGCAATACTCAAGCGTACTCACAACTGTAAGACAGCACTCCATGTACGGGCTTGCCACCATCCCCGAAGGGTTATCACCTCTTTTTCCATTTGGGGCTATTACTCATCCCCGGGGGTCTCGGGAGGGGTGGAATGGACGAACACCACCACACCCATATCCGCCTTTCTCGAAAGGTCACCACCACCTTCTCGGGTGAGACTTTTGCTCGGGAGATGTGAGGGATGAGGTGTTCCTGCCATCGCCCTCTGCGCCCTCCCTGTCCCAGCCCCCGAAGGGCCATCATCCTTGTTATCTGGGGCTCTGGCTCAAAAGCTGGGTGAAGTGCTCTTTGTCAAACTGCTACTAATAGGCCCCTCTAGTGTGGTTGCACCTACCTAGTACGACCCTACTAGGTCGAAGCACTACTCATGCCTGCTCTGTCTCTCTGTCTGTCTGTCTCTCTCTGTCTCTCTCTCTCTCTCTCTCTCTCTCTCTCTCTTTACACACACACACACACACACACACACACACACATAGGCTCAACACCAATTTTTAGGCATCGGATAATCCGGCATATCATAATCCGGACAAAATTTTTTTTTTTTTTTTTTTTTTTATGCGAGGAAGAAGGAACCAAAGGCCATGAGCCCGCAGTAACAGTTCCCTCCAAGAGAAAAACAAAATACAATAGAGAGCCAAATTCAAGATCCGATCATTTTGAGATGCCTGGACACACTGCGTTTGAAAGACTGGAGATCATAGGCAGGAGGAAATACAGACAGAGGGAGACAGTTCCAGAGCTGACCTGTTGCATGAATGAAAGACTGGGAGTAACGGTTAACTCTTGCATTAGAGAGTTGGACAGAAAAGGGATGAGAGTTTGCTGCCAGACGGGTGCTACGCGCCCGTCGTAGAGGTGGAGGAATGCAAGCAGACAGTTCAGAGATAAAGATGCAACGGTGCGACGAAGAGACAGAGGTTGAAGGGAGTCAGTAAGAGGAGGAGAGTTAATGAGACGAAAAGCCTTTGACTCCACCCTATTGAGAAGAGCTGTATGTGGGGAGCCTCCCCACACATGAGAGTTGTACTCCACACAGGGGCGGATAAAACCCCTGTATAGAGTCAACAATTGTGCAGGGGTAAAGAAAGAGCGGAGTCGGCTTAGCACACCCAATCTCTTGGAAGCAGATTTTACAAGAGATGCAATATGATCTTTCCAAGATAAGTCCCGAGTAAATGAAACCCCAAGCATGTTCAAGGATGATGCAGGATTAATCTGAATATTATTAAACATTAGTGGGTATACCTGTGGAAGATTTTGTCGGGTTGATAGGTGTAAGAACTGAGTCTTAGAAGCATTAAAGACAACCATATTATTTTTACCCCAGTCAGAGATATGAGCCAAGTCAGACATTAGGTGTGCCATAGCCTCATCCCTTGTTTCTTGAAGTAACTGTTAAGATGGGCGTTGCGGGAACCGAATGGACAGGTGAAGGGTGGAGTCATCAGCGTATGAGTGGATAGAGTTAGATGTACAGCTTAGAAGATCATTGATGAATAAAAGGAAGAGAGTTGGTGATAGGACAGAGCCCTGAGGAACACCACTGTTGATAGATCTAGGAGAAGAACGATGGCCGTCTACGACAGCAGCTATAGAACGACCAGAAAGGAAGCTAGCGATGAAGGTACAGATAGAAGGATAGAAACCGTAGGAGGGCAGTTTGGAAATTAAAGATTTATGCCAGACTCGATCGAAAGCCTTTGAGATGTCAAGTGCAATGGCAAAGCTTTCGCCAAAGTCCCGAAAGGAGGATGACCAGGAGTCTGAAAGGTAGGAGAAGATCGCCAGTGGAGCGTCCCTGACGGAACCCATACTGACGATCGGAAAGAAGGTTGTGATAGGAAAGATGCCTTAAAATTTTTTTATTAAGAATTGACTCGAAAACTTTTGAAATACAGGACGTTAAAGCAATTGGACGATAGTTGGAGGGTTGGGAGTGGTCACCCTTCTTTGGGACTGGCTGAATGAGAGCAAACTTCCAGCAAGAAGGAAAGGTACAAGTTGACAGACAAAGGCGAAATAGTTTGCCTAGGCAGGGTGTAAGCACAGAAGCACAGTTTTTGAGAACAACAGGAGGGACCCCATCAGGCCCATATGCCTTGTTAGTACTGAGGCCAGTAATGGCAGAAAATACATCAACTGAAGAAATTTTAATGTCAGCCATGAGGAAGTCAGAGGGGGGAAGTGATGGAGGAACAGCACTGGAATCGTCTAAGGTGGAATTGGAGGAGAAAGTCTGTGCAAAGAGATCTGCTTTATCAGTAGAAGAAATAGCTACAGAACCATCAGAATAGAAAAGAGGAGGGAAGGATGATGAGGTAAAGTTGTTAGAAAGATTTTTGGCAAGGTGCCAGAAGGAGCGGGAAGAATTCGAGTTGGAGAGTTGAGAGCATTTAGTATGGATGAAATTATTTTTAGTAGAGCGAAGAACAGACTTAGCACGATTCCGGGCAGAAACGTAAAGATTATGTGATTCAGGGGTGGGTTGGCTCCGGTACCTTTTGTAGGCCTTCTCCTTGTTGCGGACAGCATTAGAACAAGCGTGATTAAACCAAGGCTTTCTTGCGTTAGTCAAAGGATATGAGAAAGGAATGTATGCTTCCATGCCCGAGAGAATAACCTCCGTAATGCGCAAGGCACACTCAGATGGCTCACGGCCATGGAAGCAATAATCATTCCAGGGAAAATCAAAGAAGTACTGCCTGAGGGCCTCCCAGTCCGCAGCTCCAAAATGCCAGAGACGACGTTTCCCTGGAGGGTCCGCAGGCCGTACTGGAGCGATAGGACAGGTTAAGGTAATAAGGTTGTGATCGGAGGAGCCCAACGGAGAGGGCACTTGGAATTCCTGTGTCAAGCAGACTCGTTTACCTGGCAGCCACAGATGGAGTTGAGTGTAGCACGTGATCAATTGGACTGCTTACAGGGCATGTCTTGGTGATGATCCCTGATTTTTGTCTGATTCTTATCTCATTTAACTTGCATTTAACCCTAGCTACGGCTTCTATGTAAGAGGAAAGTGCCAATAGTGGTGTCAAGCGTAAATACAGTCTATTCCATTATAGTCATACCTCCTTGATCGTGGTTAATTGGTCTGCCAAAGTACTGCAGTGATGAAACCCCTCAGTAACGAAATAAAACAATAAATCTGAATAAATGTTAAATGGTTCATGGTCCACAAGTGTACACTCACTTTTTGCCTAATACCCGAATAATAAAAACCCCTAAAAAGATTGGAGGGACTGGATCAGCAATGTTTACACTGATTTAGGCACTCTCGATCGTGAACAAGACGACTCTTTTCCCTCATATAATCTCACTACTGTAAGTTCGTGAGCCAGCATTGTTATCAATGCACCTTGTCTGATTGCGAATTTCTCACAATTAATCATTCCTAATCATCCATTTTTGATCTTGTTAATAGGACACTTCTCGTCAAATTTCTCGTTCTTCTAGTTAAGTTTACCATTAAAATAATGTATGACCACTTCAGTTTATTTTTAATTACTTCCACAGTCAAATCAACAGTCAACAACGATTATCCTAACATTTGGCATAATGTCTCTTCCTGCTCAAGTCAAAATCAGCTATGAAACTGTTTATATACGACCACTTATTCCCAATCCCCTTCGTTGTTCTTAATGCCAACTTTATGGACATAATGATAAGGCTTTTCCAGCTTTCCAATCAGCGTGTGGTAGGTGTGTAGCTCATGATCATGATGTTGAACATTGCACATCTGAAACTGTATGTTGCTTCCATTGCAAGGGTACTCACTTTTCCTCGGGAGATTGTCCTAAGTGGAAGGAGGAGAAAGAGGTCTGCACAGTGAAGGCAACTGAGGCAATCTCCTACTACAAAGCTAGGAAGAAGGTGAAGGCATTGCATGCAGCACCGTTACCTTCTATGCTTCAGCAGTGATGTCCCTTCCTGTGATGTCTTTATTAACACAGACTGGCACTGCCCTTGTTGCTTATGCCACGCTCTCTGCTTCTTCGTCTCAGTCTCCTGTGCATTCCAACTCTCTCACTGATATCCCTGAAAATACTTCTTATTCTCAGGCTGCTGCTGCTTCTCAGTCACTAAGGCCTAAACCAAAGTTTGACAAATGTAAGATTAATCTGACCACCCTTAGCAAGCAATCACGTCCTCATGTAGCCTACTTCCTGCTCCTATTGCAGCGAGAAAGGGAAGGGCTAGCTCATCCTCGGGGGACTCTGAGAGCCATGTTATTGATGGTAGAATGGAGGGTTCCATCAGCAAGCACCGGGTAGGTCCCCCAATAGTTGCTGGCCTGTTGGTGGGAAACTTAAATCGCTAAGCACACTGGTCCCCCTCGTAAATCTTAAACCGTCGCATTCACTGTGTCACAGCGGAACAGCAGGACTCCTGGGAATATATTATCCAATATAGCTATCTTGCCATCTACTGTTTACACAGGCCAGAAGATACTTGTTTACAAGAGACAGACTTGGTGGATCACCCTGATACTCTACAGTTCAAACACTACCACTCTTTAAGAAGATACATTGGTCACAGAGTTGCCATATAAACACACAAATCACACAGATAGGCAAATAGATAGACATTATATCAAGCAACCTTCACCACCTCCCCAACCTGTGTCTGATGCATCATAACTCCTGACTCCCACCAAAGTACTTGAACTTCCACAAAGACTGAGGCCCGATAGGGCAGGAGGTTTCATGCCAAGTTACTCTTACTCAGAGCGCAAGTGTCACATGCAGACCAACCTCACACCACCAACCCCACATACCACACATTGTAGTAATTAGTGGAGTGTTCCATAGTACTCGGCTCATAATTTTAATAACGTGGACTCAAACTGCCATGTGAGCAGATAAAATTATTGTTGGAATCGAGTTTTGGGGTTTGGGCTGGTTAAGACAATGTTTAGTTTCGAAGCCTGGTAATGAATCATGATAGCAAAAGATGGCTCCAAAATTAACCTTTTAAACAGGCGGGCAGGAATAACTTCTAACCATGAGCAAGACATCTTGTGAGTTAAATTATTTAGTGTGGTCACGTGTCCCATACTCGTGCATGTATTTCAACGCCATGCTCTGAAATTCATCGTGTGAACCACTCTTATTTTCAGTGCACTTCCATTAACTGATCATCATTCCACAAAAACACCTATGCTGTTCCTAATAATATGTATTGTATGAGATTCGTACGTTTCCCTACTGTGTAATCAAACATAAAGAGACAGTCATCTTTTCAATAACCTGATCATTGCACAAAGACACTACATCTTGATGCTACGAGACAGACTTCTAAGCTGCAGAAACTTATGGTTAACTTGAAGCCCGCCACATGACTTATACTGTCCATCACATATCTCATGAGACCTCACACGACCTACTTCACTGCCTGGGTAGTGCCTTGCTTGCACATTTCTTGTGACTGCATTGACGTTTTATTGCATGCCTGTGAGCTTATGAAATCTTATAGCTAACAATGCAGATTGTCTCATTTAGCCGCATACGAGTGTCTCAGCACCATGCTTCGAAACTCATCGTGTGAACCAGTCTTTATTGTAAGTGCTTTTCCATAAGCTGATCAACATTCCATAAAACACCCAAGCTATTGCTAATAATCCGTATTGCACGACATTCCCTTTGATAAACTGTAATTCAAAAATGCGATAAAGATTATCAGATCAGTGGGACAATGAACACTGCTTCTCCATTCGTGGCCCTGAATGGTCATGGATGCCTCCGTGCTCAAAATATTGCCGGAGCAGATAACTGAATGGATAGTTTCGGTCTTGCATTCATGGAAGTTTGTTTCTGAGAAACCTTTAAGATTCATGTACTTTTCAACTTATCTTTTGTTGCAATGGTTTTGCCAGTATGAACTGTCCAATCCCAACTAGATTTAGAATGTCATAGCGCATAAACATAATTCTCTTAACCTTTAAAGCTCTGGGGTCAAGCAAGCTGAGCCCTTCCTACATGCTTTTTTTTTTTTTTCCCCTTAAGTTGCCATTTTCAATCAACTATAGCTCAGTAACTGTACACCCTAGAACTTTCAATCAGAGATCAAAATACGCACCAGTCCTTCTCTCTCTTTCAGTTGGAAGTGTCTCCAGATCTCTAGGTGGAGGCATTATGGAAGTGGGAGGTGATGATTGGATATAACTTTAGGGGGTCACGGAAAGCTGTGTCCAAATGAACAAACATGTCTGTGGTTAGGGCGAGTTTTGTGCACCGGACTGCACCAGACAAAGCTGTCTTGACCCTGCTCGTACTCACTCTCACTTCCCCTTGTCCTACTAGACCAGTGGTTCCCAACCATTAAATACTCGTGATCCCTTTCTCTATCCCGAAAACACACGCTACCCCCCTGCCATCAGCCGTTTCATTTTTACAAATTTTTCTGACAAGGAAAGGAAGGTAGATGGTGGCGACCATCATCCATTTCCCTCACCTTTATCGTTCTTTTTCTGTGTCTGTCCTCTTCTCTTCCTATTTCTCCCATCTTTCCTGTCATTTTGTGTTACATTTCTTTCCTTTTCAGGTGGCTCAACACTGAGTGAAAAGCAAAATTGTTTCCTTTAAGCCAGGAAACCATTTACAACGCTGAGTAGCAACCATATAACCAACCCTTACATGTTTCCTACTTGTCAACAAGTGGGTTGGTGGAGGGCTAGTGTGTCACGGGGGGATGTGAAAGTTAAAATTAAAATACTGATATTTACTCGAAGGTAAACACAAAGAATTAACTTGTGAAAATCAAGTAGTGAGTTTTACTTTATGCTAGCTTACTTCGCCAATTCTCTAAAGACGAGAATTTTATAAACTTTCTCAACAGTACACGGCAGAAACTATCTACTCACGAGTGCTGATTGTTAGTACTGTTAGCCTCTGAGAAAGTATGATCTTTACCCCATGACAATCGGTAATTAATAATAATAATAAACAAGTTCTTGCTGATGCTTAACTCCTGGCTGGCACAACGGAATTATAAATTAATATGAAAGAACTGGCCTAAATACCTGTTGTGATTAATATAAGAAGTTTGTGCTAACTGGGAGTAGCAAATTAAATTAAGCGCAATATGGAGAAATTAAACACCATTAACACAGTTAAATGAGCTCAAAGAAAAGACTGTAAATTTATTGATTACAATAAGATAAATTTACATTATATAAATCTCAAAATTAATTCAAAAGGGGAATTCTCTGTCACAGGGGGACTAGTGAATTCAGATAACAAAAGAAATACACTCACTCACTCATTCAAAAGCTAATCAGACTGAAGGCTAAGAAAACGAATGAAAATACTGGTCAGTGAAGGGAATGGAGCTAAAGCTACACAAGACTAGGCGTTTCTACTAGGGCAGGCTGCTGCTCGTTGGCTCTGCTCACTGCAACCCCTCACCAGACTCGGCAGGGAAATAAAGGGAATCATTGAACTCTGGAGACTGTAGGTGCTAGGGGGGGGCCTCCTCTCTCAGCACTGGGACAGCGATCCTCCTGTAGCTGCTTGACACCGACTGATTCATGTAAGCAAGCTGGGCACAGCCCAACGGTCGAGAGGCAATGTGAGAACGACAACTACACAAAAAATTTTGCTCAGTGAAACGCACTGTCCATACAGAAAGACAGTCACTTATGTAAAAATTACAAGGTCTGTGAAAACTCATTACGATCTGAGTACAAAAGTGAGGCAGTTAACGGTCTGAGCGAAAGTCTACACATTTCACTGAAAGTCAAATGTTCCCTTATATGATACTAATACAATGTCGCAAATTAATTCGTGACATTACGCCCCATCCAAATGAAAATTTTCATAGAAAATTTACAGTAGGTGATATTTACATCCTGACTCAGTCACACAAGATTCACACTGTGGTGTGTGTACTATCCTGCTACAGGAGAAAATCACTATCGTCAATGAGCATAAAAACTTCATATTGACGTTAGTAGAAGCAAACTTGAGGAAAAAACTCCGTGACGACAGTGAAAAATCCTGTACTCAGGTCAAACTGAGCGAAAAGTTTGTTATATTTACATTAACAACTAATTGTTATGTAGCATGGTGTATGTAATACACGGTGTGGTTGTGACAGTTGTACTGTAACTGTACCTATGTGGAAAGTGGTATAATACAAATTAATAGTAAATGGAGATGACGAGTCAGAAGAGAAGAGGCTGCAGCATGAGGCAGAGACGATCAGCTGATCTGCATGGCAAAACTGCTACACCCGCCAACTGTACCTGCAGAATCAATCAAGATGGAGTATCAAAAGTGTCAGTGCAACAAATAATTTTTATTAAAATACAGTTTCTCTCTCTCTGCCTAGTAGTCAGTACATATGCTACAAAAGATACACTATTATTTTCTTTATGGATTCATTATTAACCAGGAAACGTAGTTCCAAGACAGAATCTCAAAGGACCCTTGCAGTTTACTGTTTAAACCTACATTATTAACCAGGAAACATGCTAGTCCTTGGAATGCTCAAATCTCTTAGAATGGGCAGTTTACTGGTTAAACCTAACTCTGCACTTACAATTAATATCGGCAAGCTGAGAATCCCTACGCAATTTCGGGCAGGTCACATTTTAACACCCAAAGTGGTGTGAACACTCATGTGGATAATGTGCATACTCTGGGAATCCTCAGAGAGGCCCACAGCTCAAGACACCACAAGGTAATTCAAACACAGCCTCGGATTGTCTCTGCAGGGGTCTCGAACTTTCCCCTTAACCTACGGTACCTATGTATGTACAGACTCTGGACATAATGTGTCCTATGTGACCTACAAGCAAGATACCAGGAGCCAAGCTAGTCCTTGGATTACTAAAAAATCTCAGGACCTCTGTCTTGTGGACCCCAGTGTACAACAGTTGCCCGTCAGTCATCAGATAGCAGGCGAGACATCAGGTCTGTGCCTACATTGTCACTTCCCTTGATATATCTCACAACAAAGTTAAACTGCAACAAATACTGTGTCCAGCGTGTCAATCTTGCATTAGCCATCTTAGTCATGCTGAGACTAGTGAGTGGCATATGATCGTTTTCCAGAGTGAATGGTGCTCCATATAAATAATAGTAATATTTCTTAACACCATCAACCACGGCCAAGAGTTCCTTCTCAACAGTACTGTAATTTCTCTCGGCAGGTTTTAGCTTACGGTTGTGGTATGCCACTGGGAAAATTCCATCTTCCAATTCTTGCATTAGTGCAGCACCTACTCAGTCTTGCGAAGCATCGGTGTGCAGTATGAAAGGTTTATTGGAATCAGGCAACTTCAAGATAGGCTTCTTTACTCAGCATAATCTTGAGGGTGGCAAAAGATCTCTCTTGCCTTTCTCCCCATTCATTGGTATTTGGAGCATGTTTCCGAAGCACCTCATACAACGGTTGGGCAATGAGAGTAAAGTTGGGGATAAAACTTCTATAATACCCCACTAGGCTGAGGAATGCCCTAGCCTGTTTCTTGGTCACGGGTCTCGGGGCTTCCCTAACCTTTCTGATCTTGTCACCCTGACACCTGGAGCAATTGTTGCCAACAATATGTCTGAGGAACTTCATCTCACTGTGCGCAACTTTACATTTGCTAGGCTTCACAGTCATGTTGAAACTCTGGGTCTACTAAAGAAAATTTCCAAGAGTCTGAGGTGCTCCTCCAGCATGGCAGAATGAACGATGACATCGTCAACGAACATTTCCACTCATACAATACCATGAAGCACTTGTCTCATGGCACAATTGAATACTGCTGGGGAATTGGTAAGTCCAAATGGGAGGACTTTATACTGATACAACCCCCTAGGAGAAGCAAAAACAGTGAACTGACACAACTCGGGATGAAGGGGAATCTTAAAGAATCCCTTCGCCAAATCGAGCTTCGTGAAAAATCATGACCCTGTCAGCTTGGAGAAGATGGCAATATGGTCACCCACTGGCTTAGCATCCACTTTGGTGATTGCATTTAGCCTCCTCTAATCACCACAGATCCTGACTCCACCATCCTTCTTGCGGACTACTACCATTGGACTACAGTAGGGAGATGAGGACTTGTCAATAATACCTGCAGTCTCCATGTCGGCGATTTCCTTGTCTACTGCATCCAGTAGTCGCATGGGCATCGGATATGGCTTAACCTTTACAGGAGTATTGCTGGTCAACTCAATTTTTTTGTGACACTCAACCTTTGCGAGTCTAGCTTGGTCAGAGAAGACATCAGCATACCGACAGAGCAGTGACCCTATGGCATTATGGTCATCTAATGCTAAGTCATTGTCAAATAAGACAGCACCGACAGTCTCCTCCTGACGAGACTGAACGGTTAAGGGATCGTCATCATGGCCATCAGCTGGGATCACCACAGCTACCCCAGTTTCTTCCAGTGGCTGTTCACTGTCATTGACTACTCGTAGGCCAGTCTCCTCGTGGTTTGACTCATGATAAGCCTTCAACATGTTAACGTGGAACCTTTTACGAAGATTCCCCATCTGAATTATGTAGCTGAGGTCTGAAATGCGCTCTACTAAATCATATGGACCCTTCCACTGTGCCAACAACTTGTTCTGGGCAGTGGGGAGTAACATCAAGCATTTATCACCTGGACTGAACTTCCAAAGCTTTGCCTTCTTATCATAATAAGCTTTCTGAACTTCACGCACCTTGATCAATTCTTCCTTAGCTAACTCACACGTCGACTGGAGGCGGTCAGCTAAATCAAGGACGTAGGTGTAGGTGGTCTCGACTTCAGGGTCGGGTTCTTCATCGTCCCATAACACGCAAAGGACTTGAAGTGGCCCACGGACCTACCTTCCATACACCAGTTCAAAAGGTAAGAACTTCAAAGAATGCTGTGGGGCTTCTTGGTAAGCAAATAGAAGAGGAGTAATGAACCGTGGCCATTCCTTTGGATGTTCGGCTGCCATGCGCATTAACATCTTGAGAGTCCCATTGAACCTCTCACACAACCTGTAACATATGGGATGATAGAGCGTAGTTCACAAGCCTCGGATGGACAACAACCTGAATGCTTCGTTCATCATTGCAGAGCTGAACTGTGAACCCTGGTTGCTTAAGACCTCCTTGGGGATACCTACGTGACAGAACACTTCAATCAATGTCTTGGTAACAGTGATGGCCTCTATGTTCTTAAGGGCCACGGCTTCAGACCACCGTGTGCTGAAATCACAATAGTGAGGATATACTTTGATTCAACACTAGCCCTAGGAGAGATTGGCCCAGCAATGTCAACTGCTATGCTCTTGAACAGCTCAGAGATTATAGGCATTGGTTTCAATTGCGCAGGATGGAAACGTCCCCGGTCAGTGGTACACTGACACACATCGCAGGAACACACAAGCCTAATTATTTCCCGTCCCATTCCTGGCCAGAAAAAGTCAGCATGGATGTGGTCAGAGGTTTCTTTTGGCCCATGTGACCTCCCATCACTGAACAATGACCTAATTCAAACACTTCTCGGCGATACTTCGCGGGAATGACAAACTGCAATTGAACCTCACCCTGGGGTGTTTGTGACTCACTGTACAGCCGTCCTCGCTTACGAAGAAACCTGGCTTGACCTCCCCGTGAATACTTAATCACATTACCCTTCAACTTCTTACGCACTGAGACAAGTGTCAGTTCAGTCTGTTGTTCTTGGACAATGTCTTGACTACGAATCAGATCTTGCGGCGTTGCGACTGTCAATGGGGTAACACGATTTGGAGCCTTAGCCATGGCTCGTGTTACTGCAACAGCCGAAGTCTGAGTAGCAACATCTTTGGTGCAACAATTTTTAATGCCTGGTATGTTACCTATAATGAGGCCAAACAAAGGTTCTGGCATGACGACAGCAGCTGTCAAGCTAGTGTAGAAAGGAGATGCCACCTGGATACGAGCCTCAGGAAACAATCTCACTGATCTATCAATAAGTCTAACCTGGATCTGCTTACCTGTGTACTCCTCGGGCCTAACTAGACTCTGCTTGACGGAACAACCTGAGGAACCACTCTCTTTACGGAAACACCTCCCACAAACCCTAGCTGAACAAGAAAGGCAGTGTTGCTGGTGGAAGGGTCTGAGGAGGTAGCAGCCAGTCATTGATGAGACTGTCGAATGAACGATGCAGCAAACATGACGCCCTAAGAACCAGATGTCTGAGGGGTCTTGCTCACCATCTGAGGAGTTGGAGCATTGACCACCTGTGGTGGAGAGTTCACTGTCACAGGGGGACTAGTGAACTGTGGGGAAGTACCTGTACTGGTGGGGATGGCACCACCGTGTGCTTGTTGTGGAATGAAGGCTGCGTTTGCATCCTGCCTCCAATACACTAAAGTTGATTGTCCTGACTGAGGGTTACGTGGCTTGTCCTTGCTCTGCTGCTGCTTAGGATACTGCTGATGGTTAGGGTCCTGCTTGTACTTCTTCCAATCGGGTTTCTGCGTATTTTGCCCCTGCGGTTTGTTTGGACTGTGGCCATTATTCTGAGAACGGCCTTGATGCTGGGGTTCAGTCTGAGATGGTTTCCCAGACTTGTCAGCTTCCCTGTTCCAGGTCTGTTGCTTTCGAGTTTGGTACCCGTACAAAGTGAAGAATGCATCAGCCTTTTCCACCATTTGGCTGGCATCTCTTACCTGGCAGATCTTAAGCTGAGCCATAAGCTCAGCAGGCCATGACTTCTCTAGCTGTGTGCGCAGCATGAGGTCAATTATCCCCTCTCGCGTGCGAGAGGTTTCTTCTTTCTCCATCCACTCATCTAAGTAAGCAATGAGACGGTCGAGGAACTGAACAGCAGTCTCCTTTTCTTGGAGGTGTGCCCTCATGAACTGACTCCTGGCTAACTCAACTAAGCCTGAGTAGACTGAAGACTGAGTACTGACTGCTGTTTTGCAGAGAAATGCCAATAATCGAAAGTAAAGAATATAGGCACAGGCTGGTGGCGACCAGTATTATCTCCTGTGTAGGAGGATTCTCTGTCACTGAGGGACTAGTGAATTGTGACTCGTTTTATCTCCTGTGGAGGAGAATTCACTGTTGCAGGGGGACTAGTGAATTGGTACTCATTTTATCTCCTGTGGAGGAGGATTCACTGTCGCAGGGGGACTAGTGAATTGGTACTCGTTTTACCTTGTTAAACTGACAGGATTCACTGTCGCTGGTGGACCAGTGAACTGTGACTAGTCATATCTAGTTAAACTGGTAAGATTCACTGTTGCAGGGGGACTAGTGAATCTGTGACTAGTGCCCATAGCCTTTAATGATAGCAAATACCTAGGTGTGAGTGAGTATTATTTCGTTAATAACTTTAGAGCTAGGAGTTAATATCCTGGTGAGGTCGCCAGATGTCACGGAGGGATGTGAAATTTAAGAATAAAATACCGATATTTACTCGAAGGTAAACACAAAAGAATTGACTTGTGAAAATCAAGTAGTGAGTTTTACTTTATGTGGGCTTACTTCACCAATTCTTTAAAGACAAGAATTTTTAAAACTTTCTCAACAGTACACAACAGAGACTATCTACTCACGAGTCCTGATTGTTAGTACTGTTAGCCTCTGAGAAAGTATGATCTTTACCCCCTGACAATCAATAATTAATAATAATAATGAACATGTTCTTGCTGATGCTTAACTCCTGGCTGGCACAACGGATTTAAGAATTAATATGAAAGAACTGGCCTAAATACCAGTTGTGATTAATGTAAGAGATTTGTGCTAACTGGGAGTAGCAAACTAAATTAAGCACAATATGGAGAAGTTAAACACCATTAACATAGTTAAATGAGCTCAAAGAAAAGAACTGGAAATTTATTGATTACAATAAGATAAATTTACATTACATAAATCTCAAAATCAATTCAAAAGGGGAATTCATTGTCACAGGGGGACTAGTGAATTCAAATAACAAAGGATATGCACTCACTCACTCATTCAAAAGCTAATCAGACTTAAGACTAAGAAAACGAACGAAAATACTGGTCAGTGACGAGAACAGAGCTGAAGCTACACAAGACTGGGCGTTTCTGCTAGGGCAGGCTGCTGCTTGTTGGCTATGCACTCTGCAACCGCTCACCAGACCCGGCAGGGAAATAGGAGGAATCATTGAACTCTGGAGACTGTAGGTACTAGGGGGGGGCCCTTCTCTTTCAGCACTGGGACAGCAATCCTCTTCCTGTAGCTGCTCGACACCGACTGACTCATGTAAGCAAGCTGGGCACGGCCCAACGCTCGAGAGGCAAGGTGAGAACGACAACTACACAAAAATTTTTGCTCAGTGAAACGCACTGTCTATACAGAAAGACGGCCACCTATGAAACAATGACAAGGTTTATGAAAACTCATTACAATCTGAGGACAAAAGTGAGGCAGTTAACGGTCTGAGCAAAAGTCTATGCATTTCACTGAAATTCAGATGTTCCCTTATATGATACTAATACAATGTCGCGAATTAATTCGTGACATAGTGCCCCTCCCCGTAAAACAACTAATTCAAAGATGGACAGCCACCCCCTACAGGACTGTGGCATATGGCGGTAGAAAGATGGCAGAAGAAAGGGGAAGAAAGAGAAAACAATCATCATTTCATCAGTTTTTACAAACTTTACTGCAACATTCCTTGCACATATTAAAATTCTGGGTTGTTTTAGTTTGTTAGTCAATCTAAGCTCATCATTTTTTCTCATTGCCATCCATCATTATCACAATCCTTCATTTTCATCACTAGCATATCATCATCTCTCCAGCCTAACCAGTGAGATGGTTGTGATTTCACCTGAGCAATGAGTCTTAGAATGTCGGGGTGTTTGTATGAGCCTGTTTCATTTCATCCTCGACATCCAATCTGTTCCTGGTTTTAGTTCTGACTTGGACAAGGGTTGGAAATTTGGTCTTGCAGAAGTAGGTGGAAGCAAATGGAAGAAGAACATGAAGGGCCAGCATGCTGGCTTTGGGATATGACTGATGCATTGAGTCACTGATTCTCTCTGACAAGGAGAGTAAGTTTTCACCCTTGTTTGTTTGTTTGTCTGTTAGCAGGATTACTCAAAAACTAAAAGAATGATTTGGATCAAATTTGGTGGGTAGATAGCCCTTGTGCCAGGAAGCAATCGATGAACTTCTGGGATTGGTCCGAATCGTATTACAGATTCTGGATCAGGAAAATACATTGTGAAACCCTAATCAGCGATGAGAGAACCTATCCCATTATGAATAGTAGTTTGGAAATTACGAAGTCCTTGTCAGAGAAATGCACTCCACTGAGTCCCCCTCTAGTTTCTCCTAGAATAGGTCACATACCGAACAGTCGTTCCAATGATTCAAGAATTCATCTTGGTCTTCATCAGGGATGCTGAATACGTCAAATGTAGCAGAGAAAAGTTTTTTTTACCAGTGTCTCCTCTTCCCCTGTGAGCTCAGGCTTGGGAAAGTATTGCTGGAATTCCTTTTCTAGGGACTCAAGGTGTCCAGAAATCTCTTCCTTCACGAACTGATCTAGTTCGCCCTTATACTCATCCATAACTTCACAGTTTTTCAAAATGGCAGTGTTCCCATGATTGACTTTCTGACGCCACTTATGCAGTTTGGATATGAAGGCCCGTACAATGTTTTGAAATAGGAGAACCTGTGTTTCCCTTCCTTTCCTTGAAGTTTCAAATTCAGCTTGTTCAGCTGGTCGAACCCCACTGTAGGGGGTCACCTTGGCGTGGTGGTGGGGCTTGAAACATTTTTAGCAGTGCCACCTACTTTGGAGGCATGCCTACCTTTGCAGGGTTTGGCATATGTCAGCCTCGTGGACCAAGCACCCTCTACATCACTGGTGGAGGAGGCCTGCTGGTGATGTTAGTCTTGCCCATTTGCCATCTAGGGAGGGACTGTTGCCTCCCCACGTGTTTGCCGTGCGTGGCATCCTGTAATGCTGGGAGACATGAGTCCTAGGGGTTGAGTGATCCTGCAGCTAGCAATACACCTCTTTGGTCCTTTATTCTGGCTAGATGGGCGGCCTGGTTGGGCCTAACCAGATCAACGGGGTGCTTCTGAAAAGCCTAGTATTCTGGTAGATGTCACCACCACTGGCACAGACACGGTCCCTGTGCTGTTTAAAAAGCATATTATTCTTTGTTAAATATCTACACTGTTGTGTGAAACTGTGAATCATGGTAATGTCATATACCATAATATAAATAATACAAATAGAACACGTATATATAACATATGTTTATATTTATCATAAACGGAAATTAAAATATCATTGATGGCACGTGATGGCAATCCGCCATTTCAGTGGTCCTATATTATTTAATTTCAGCTACATTTAGTGCAAGTTAGGTTCTTAATACATTGTTTGTTCAGACTGTCAATTACGCCTAGTGGGTATCTTGACTCATTCAGTCTCTCCGTGGGCAGAAATTTAAAATGAGTAAATACTGGGACTCGACATTTTCCTCACCCCCTTCATGCATGCGCACGAGACAGTCCAGTGTTTAAGTTTTTTCACGATAGATTTGTTTTCAAACAAATGCACGAGGACTAATGCTTAAGATAATACAATTTAGACTAATTGTGGTCTGGTTAGGTTAGACAAAGTAAGGTACTGTAATTGCTTTGAAGGGTCTGAGGGGGCAACACCACGGCCTTCTCAAACTATGACCACACTGGTCTTGTGGTGTGAAAGGGTGAAGGGAGTGAGCAAAATGTTGAGTTCCAGTATTTACTCAACATTAAATTTCTGCCCACATGGAGACCGAATGAGTCAAGATACCCACTAGGCGTAATTTACAGTCTGAACAAACAATGTATTAAGAACCTAACTTGCACTAAATGTAGCAGAAATTAAATAATATAGGACCACTGAAATGACGGATTGCCATCATGTGCCATCAGTGTCATTTTAATTTCCGTTTATGATAAATATAAACAATTCAGGCTATGTTATACTGTATATACGTGTTCTATTTGTATAATTTATATTACGGTATATGACATTACTATGATTCACAGTTTTACACAACAGTGTAGATATGTAACAAAGAAAAATATGCTTTTCAAATAGCACGGGGATGTGTTTGTGCCAGCGGTGGTGACATCTACCAGAATACTAGCTTTGAAAGCACCCCGTTGGCTGGTCATGCATTGGCCAGGGTCAAGTGGGCACTGGGGGGCCTGGTGGCTTCTATCGTCCTGGAGTCACCGTCGCCCAGGCACCCCGGTGGTTACCTGCATACACTCTCCTGCTACCTCTTAGGTCTCCAATGGTGTTGTCCCTGGCATAAGACCTCCCCTTGTTGGGCTCCATGGTGGGTGGAGCAGTGGGAGATCTGTTGAAGCATATGGCTACTGATAAATAAAATTTCGTTGATGACTGGCTCTGCCCCTGACGACTCCCTTATTGCCACCTTGGAGCCTTACCGGGCTGCTAGTGAATGTCCTCCTTTGCCCCAACATTCAGCTAGACTGGGAGACGGTCACGTCGGGTGGGTACAGCTTTGGGTTTAAGTGCACAAGAGCTTGTGCTGGCATCTCATGCAAAATATCTGGTGCTGAAATCCTCCGTAGGAGGGTCAGTCCTAGATGTTGATATATTCGAGCTGCATCATGGCATAATGTTGGCTTGTGGAAGAAAGCCCAAGATCTCATCCCAGGGGGATTGAAAGCATTCTCACTGAGGTGTCCTCCTCAGAAGAGAGCTCCTGCCTAGTGAATTTACCTCTGTTGCTGGCTCTGTTGTTACTCATGAACCTTTAACCAATGAAAGAGAGTAATTTTCTTTTGTGACATCGTCCAATACTCAGAGGAGCGACTGTTGGAAGAGCTGCGATCGTTTGGTGTGGTGAAGGTTGAGCACCTTCAGAAAAAAGATAGATGGGATCTTGACCCTGACTCCAACATTGTTCTTGACTTTTGATAAATTGACATTGCCTAGATCCGTGAAACTGGCATGGCTATCGCTTCCTGTGAAGCCATATGTGCCAACCCCAAAGGGCTGCTTTCACTGCCAGGGATATGGACATGTTAGCCGATTTTGCCGCCATGCACAGGCTGGCCTTCCTGGTGTCTGTATCTTGTGTGGTGGACCAAGTCATGCCAGTGACTGTCCAGGACCCCTTAAGTGCTATCGCTGTGGGGGCTTTCATGCTGTATCTTCTAAAAACTGTCCTCGCTACTGCCTGGAAAAGGTGATTTTATCAATTCGAACACTTGAGAAGGTTTCATTTCCCAAGGCTAAGAAGAGAGCCCAGACTTGATTCTTCCAGCCTGGTGTTACTTATGCTTCTGTCCTTTATGGAATGCCCGTGCACCGCCCTATGTCCCAGAGACAGTCTCGACCCAATCCAGAGCCCACTTCATCATCTAGTGCTTTGCGGGATGCTATCCCTATCATTCATGTTGCCTGTGAAAATGAACCTCGCCCACCCCGTACTCTGTTTCTGACCCCACTTTGGTGGCTGAAGACTTGCACACTACTGTGGTGGTGGCATTTGTCCATGTTGACCGGACTCCTTCTCCTGTCATAGCCAGTATTCCTGTGCCTCCATCTGTACCTGGCAAACGTCACCGCTGTTCATCAGAGTCCTCTAAACATGAAGATCGGCCACCTAAGGCTCTGTTGTTGACCCTTCTGTTGACACCTTTCCTGTTCCCTCTGTCCAGCAGGCTGAGGGATTTAGCCAGGTGACAGCTGCAGCTGATGGTTCAGCTCTGGTCCGGTCCCCACCTGGGGATGTTATTGGACAGCTCGTCGGTGTTTCAGATCTGAAGCACAGGATGGCCTCCTCAAATGATTCGAGTCCTGTGGACTCTGCTTCCACTTCTGGGGCTTCTGGTGGGGGCATTGGCCATCCTGCATTTCTAAAGGCAGCCACTAACCTGCATTACAAACAAACTGGTATGCCTACTCCAAGAAGGAGTGTTGTAAAACTTACTTCCTCACCCTCACGTTTGCCTTCGGATGTTAGATAAAGGGTGCGGGTTTCTGGTGCTGGGCAGGCTCCTTCTAAGGGCTCTCATAAGCATCAATCCAAACCCGCTGGAGGGAAAAGGTTGTCTCACCCTTCATCCTGATTCTTCCTTCATTATGGGTACTATGACATTTTCAGCCAGTATACTACAATGGAATTGTCTAGGGCTGCATGGTAATTAGGAGGAGCTGTGGACCCTTCTGACTTATTCCTCTGTGTGCGTGTGTCTCTGGGAAACTCTTGTAGGGTTTGCCACTCCCCATGCACCACTTGGGTACGATGCTGTTTACCCAGCACCAACCCTGGGTCCTGTTGGGGGTAGTGCTGTTTTGGTGAGGGCTGATATCCCTCATCGGCCAGTCCACCTCCAGTCTGACCTCCAGTGTGTTGCTGTATGATTGTATGCCCACTGCTGGCATACAGTTTGCTCCATTTATTTACCACCCAACACAGCAGTTGGTAGGGAATAACTTGAGAACCTTCTTGGCCAGTTACCTATGCCCTTTCTTCTCATGGGGAACTTTAATGGTTGCCACCCTTTGTGGGGTGACTATCTTATTAACCAACATGGGAGTTTGTTGGCATCCTAATTGGAGGATGAGGATCTTGCCTCGTTCACTATTTGGGCTTCTACACATTTTCACCCCAAACGGGTTCATTTACTGCAATTGACCTCTCTGTCTGCTCTCCTGACTGTCTCCTGAACTTTACCTGGGAGGTTATGGAGGATCTCCACAGAAGTGATCACTTTTCCATCCTCCTTACTGCAGCAGTATCTAGTCCCTGTTCTCGTCTACTGAGGTGGAGAGTGGATAAGGCAGACTGGGCCCTTTTCTCTTCTCTGACTTCTGTTAATATCTCAGTGGAAGACTTTCTGCATATTGATGAGGCTGTTTCGTTCTTTACTTCCTTTCTGCATTCTGCTGCTCTTCATGCTGTTTCTAAAGCCTCTGGCACGTATCGCTATCAACCTGTCCCATGGTGGAATAAGGATTGCAGTGTTGCAGTTCATTTTAAGAAATTAGCTTTCTCCCATTATCATCGATTCAGGACAGAGCATAATCTTGTTGAGCTCAGGACATGGGTTAAGGCTCGTCAGGTACTGAAACAAGCTAGGCTGAACTCTTGGATGGCTCATGTGTCATCTGTAAACTCAAAGACGCCAGTGTATCAGGTGTGGAAGAGGGTGTGAAAGATTTTAAGCAAATTCACTTAAGGCTGGTCTGCCGTGCTGATGTCTAATGGTGAGCCTCTTGGTGTCCCTGCAGCTGTGGCTGATATTTTTGCATCTGCCTCTGTGGCAGTCAGTCAGAGAGATTCTAGCTCACCAATTTTTGCCAGACAACAGGAGATAGAGGAGGCAAGGGTGCTGGACTTCCATTCAGGGAATGTGGAGCCCTACAACCCCCCTTTCTCTTATTGTGAACTTCAATCTGCGCTTTCCCTATGTCATGACACCTCACCAGGGCAGGATGATATTCCCTATGCAATGCTTTGGCACCTGAATGATGATGCACTGTCTTTTCTCCTCAGCCTTTTTAATAGAATCTGGAAGGAATCTTCTCTTCCCTTCTCTTGGCGTGAGGCTATTGTTCTGCCATTCCAGAAGCCAGGAAAGGCGAGTTCCGGTCCCCTGGAGTATCGGCCAATTGCCTTAACATCATGCTTATGTAAAGTATTTGAGAAAATGGTCAACACGTGCCTAAAGTATTTCCTAGAAACGAATGAATGTCCTTCTCCGTGTCAGTCTGGTTTTTGAAAATGTCACTCAGCAACATATTCACTAGTCTGTCTTGAGGCTGCAGCATGTGATGCTTTTGCTAGGCAGCAGCATCTGGTGTGTGTTTTCTTTGACCTAGAAAAGGCATATGATACTACATGACAATTTGGTATCTTCCAGCAACTCCATTCTTTTGGTTTACGTAGCAGGCTACCCCTATTTATATTAAATTTTCTGCGTGGCTGTTCATTCTGGGTTAGGGTTTGCGTCACCCTGTCTCCTTCGTACCCTCAGGAGGAAGGGGTGCCTCAAGGACGTGTCCTTGGTGTGACCCTATTTTCTATAGCATTGGACAGTATTGTGTGCTCTATTCCAGACGTTGTGTCGGCCTCACTGTATGTTGATGATTTGGCCCTATGGTATGCTGCTTCCCGAATGTCTGTGGCTGAATGTCGCATGCAACTCGCACTAGACAGGTTTCTTGGTGGGCCACCATGCACGGCTTCCGTTCTCCCCAACAAAGACAGTGTCCTTGCATACCTGGCACTTGAGAGGTATTCACCCTGACCCAGACCTCCAGTTATATGGCCATAGGCTGTGATGTGTGGATGAGACAAGGCTTCTTGCCCTTACTTTTGACAGGAAACTGACGTGGGTACTTTACATATGTTCATGACGACTGTCATGTCTCCATGCCCTGTCTCTCCTACGGGCCCTATCTCACTTGTCTTGGGGTGCTGACAGAACCATCCTGCTCCGAGCCTACCGTGCCTTAGTAAGGAGCAAGTTGGACTATGGGTGTATGATATCCTCTTCTGCTGCTGGGGCACGGCTGTGGCCACTAAATTCGGTCCACCATGCTGGGATTTGTCTGTTGACTGGGGCTTTCCGGTCTTCCCTGATTGAAAATATGTTGGTTGATGTGAATGAACCGCCACAGGATCTACGCTGGCAGTCCTTGATGGTGCAGTGTTGGCACCGGCTTCAACATCTTCCAGCCTCACTGAGTTGTAAGGCTGTCTCTGAGGTCGCTCTTCTCTCCTTTTATGACACTCACTCTTGCTATCCACACCCGTTTGGGTATAGAATGAGGGCTGTCATGGGGGAGTTGGGTGTCCAGTCCTCCCCTGCTTGCCCTATGTGTGTCTCCTGAGTGGCTCCCTGGCTTCTCCCAGAGATACAACAATGTGATTACTTCCTTGAGAGGAAGGCCTCTCTTTCCTCACAGTCAGCTTTGTCTTATTTTTTAGAACATGCCTCTGCTCACAGTGCCTCGATCCCTGTATATACTGATGGCTCCAAATCTCATGTGGGGACAGGCTTTGGTGTCATTTTTCATGATATTAGCCGTGGTGGGAGTCTTCCTCCTTCTGCATCTGTTTTTACCACTGAGCTTACTGCCATTTTAGTTGCGCTTGAATTGATTTTTAGTTTTCCTCCAGTTTCTTTTACCATTTTTAGTGACTCAGCCAGTGCCCTACAAGCTTTGTCTTGTGGCTTCCCATCACATCCCCTAGTCCTGTCTGTCTTGGAGTGGCTCTTCATATTATGTAGGCGAGGATACTCTGTACAACTGTGTTGGGCCCCTGCATATGTAGGGGTCATGGGCAATGAGCGTGCTGACTCTTTGGCTAGAGCTGCTGCCTCTCCCCCTTCCTCTCCTCATTACCGTGTCCCATCCAAGGATTTATGTGCAGCCACTGTGGAGGCTGTCCATTTCTGCCAGCAGAGGAGGTGCGATGCAGCAGGGGCAAACAAACTTCACAGCATTCTTCGGAACCTGGGCAATGGGGGGTACGTGGGATTGTCCAGACAGTGGGAAACAGCTTTGGCCCGTCTCCGGATTAGCCACACTAGGCTGACTCATGGTTTTTTAATGGAGAGGGTGCTCCCTCCCTACTGTGATGACTGTCTGGTTTCTTTGGCTGTGCGTCATCTTCTTGTCAAATGTCCCAGTCTTGGGGACCTTCGTCGACGGTACCTTTCCAGGTGCCAAGTCAGCGACGGATCGTACCTTCTCTCCTTGGTGCTTGGGGAAAAGGCTGGTGTTATGGGGGGAGGCACTTTCTTTGTGCTGAGTTCTGGCCTTCTTCACAAGCTGTAGGGTTTTACCATATTGTAGTTAGTGTTTTAAATGATAATGGTTCTAGTTTTAACCTCTATCTTTCCACCATGTTTTTAGTTTTGGTTCTCTCTTTTATACTGTTGGTTTATTTTATGCATTGCTTTTTCTTTTTGTTTGTTATCATTTTTTATATATTTTGACTTTCTTCTAATGTTTGTGTTCGGTGACATATGACCTCTGCTGTTGTGCTGCTATCACATTTTCATTCATTCATTCATTCATCTGGTTGAAAATATCCAACAGGTATGCAACCCATTTATTCCATGTTTTGCCATCGAAGTGAGCCAGAAGATCTCTCTTTCTTGCACTTCCAGAAGGAGCCTGATTTCGTCTTTCATCTCGAAGATACAGTTCATAACCTTCCCTTTCGACAACCATGTAGAAGAGAAGGACCCCACTGTCAGCATCCATGTCTTTGCAGAGTTTTTTGAACTGACAAGTGCTGAATGCCCAAGTCTTCACATAATTCACAATTTTGAGCACAGAATCGAGCACATCTACAGAGAGGCAGAAAGGTCTTACTGGTCAGAGTATATCAGTGGATCATGCAGTGGATGCCCCTTAGCTTGGGAAGCCAGCTCCTTCACTTGTCCGGAATCCTGATTTCAGTCCTAGCATAGCTGGCTCTCAGTCCATACACGTTTTTCCATTGCAGGCATTTGGTATGAAAAAAAGGTAAAGACCTTTTCCATAACATCATCAGCTTTTGTAGTGGTTTCAAGTGCACCACAGAACAGGAACTCTTCTTTGACAACGTATGAATGAGTGTATCTCATGAAGACAACCAACTGAGAAAAACAATAGCATACTACTCCTGCACAACATTATGTTGTGTGTTCCAGGTTACTGACTTACAGGAGAATGAAAGTTTTGGTAATGTTCTTGCTGATGTACACAAGATAATAAAAAGTCAACCCCTCCCAATTTCTGCGGAGTACTGGCAGTGTAGCTTACTCACCTCTGTCATGTCTACATCACACACTGGGCACCACTGAAAATGGGTAGGACTTCAAACGCTGGCGAGAAATGCAGAGCAACTATGTCCGTCATCTGAGCCACCCAGAACACCTGCTTTATGGCAGCTATGGCCGTCATCTGAGCTATGGGTTATTATAAATGCGAATAATTTTTAATATAATATCTGCTAGACATAAACAACAGTTTCAAGATAATTAATGCAGAAAATTCTGAGGACATAATAATGCTATAGATTAGCAATTTTACATCACTCTTTTTTTAACTTCAGCAGATACAGCAGTTAACAAGGTATCTAAAAGTGACGAGAAGGAGCAATACAGTTACATGAACTCTGGTTTGTGTGTGTGTGTGTGTGTGTGTGTGTGTGTGTGTGTGTGTGTGTGTTTAGAAAGTTATCTCAAATGCTCATCTCTCTACACCTTGTGATTGTATTTCAGAAAAAATTGTCAACCAGTAACTTCTTTGAAGTGTTATGTCTCATCAGTAATCCATTACCTTCGACCCGACACAGTGGCAGTGCATAGGACTTTTTCAAGATAATTTAGTGTTCTGAAATGAACGATGATCTAGTGGGTTAAAGCACTCCAGTCAGATGTGGTCCGTAAGGGATTACATCCAAAGGGTGGCTGGGTTTTAATGCTCCCAAAATACCACTCACAACTGAGCAATTGATCATTCTTGGATTAAATGTCTAGATTCCCTCAGCCCATTTCCCTAGGCCTTTGATTGGGAAAAAAAGATAAACAGATGGGTAGATATATAGACAGATAGATAGATAGATTCAGTACTCTTCCATCGGGCCAGTGACATGCCATAAAACACCCTTGCTTGGAGTTCCCTGATAGCCTGTTGGTAGACCCTGTATGTATGGATGGTTCCAACATGCGTATAAGCCTTGACGAATATAATCCTTCATAACTCCCAAACACATCAATCTTAAATTCTTATAAGCATCTACTGTGTACCTTGATCCTCATATTATTCTATTCAGAAAGCATTTAAAGTAACTAATACATAATGCTAACATGCTAGTTCACAATTGATAAAAAATCCCAATGGCTTCATATTCTTCTACTTCCTTCCCTTCTTTTGTAGACCCTCTGGTTCTACAATGGCAAAATCAATCACTTTTGTTTTTCTCAGAACAGTTTTGTTCTTCGCCAGGTCAGATGCATGGTAGATATTGCACAAAAATGTCAAAAGAAATGGGTCTGGAATAAGTCAACTTTTAGAGTTTTGATCTTATTTAAGCAAAATTTAGAAGCAGGATTGGGGGTGAGAAGTGAATGAAGTGAGTCTGTTTTGAGAAAAACCTGTCAGAATTTAAGGCCACAGTACGATGGCAAATTGTCAGTCCTTTAACTCGAAAAAATTTGATTGAGTTCGAATTAAACTTGGTGGAACTGTTGCGGTCAACCAAAGATCAAACTGTACTGTTTTGATAGTAACAGGTCCAACGTCAAGATCACAGGGAAAGGTCAATGTAATCACTTTTTATCTAAATTGGGCCAAACTTAGTGGTGGGGCTAATGGTCTTGGAAGGATGAAGCATTCCAAGTTTGAGAACAATCAGCCAAAGGCCAAATTCAGAGAGCTAGGCCAAAAGTTCAATCGTAGACCGATTGCAAGACATGAATCTCTCTCTCTCTCTCTCTCTCTCTCTCTCTCTCTCTCTCTCTCTCTCTCTCTCAGTGCTCCTTCTTGCAATTATCTCCAGCAGATTTTATCCTGCTCACAGATACTCTTTGGACTAGAGAGGGATATTCAGAGCCTGCATTAATTCCCTCCCTGCTGTGACACTCTTAAGCTGAAAAACTTTCAAACAACTTCGGAGCTTTCGTACATAGAGACTTAAAAAGCAGTAAACCAAGTATTTGAAAGAATTTAGTTTAGAATATTATGAAGACGTAGGGATGGCAGTGCGACGAAGAAAGTAAAGGACATTATACTTTCATCCCAACTTTATTTTTCTCCAGTGCGTGCCCTTATGGTGAGGTATAAGTGCATTGGAAAAATATCAAGATAATGGTACAACTACTAACCAGCCATCTAGTGCACAAAGGCTTGCCATTAAAAAGTTAAGGAATGCATGGTGTACTGTACTATCTCGACCTGCTTACGACAGTTTTGGGCTCGCTACCATCATACATATTTATACATTTTATAAAACATCTTTTCACTTCTAGGCCTATCGGCGAAGGGGGTCTCGTAATCTGGTGAAAGCGATCTGTTATCTAAGTGGGTTTCAGTATTTAGTAACATCTCTTCCTTAGCGATTTATTATTTGGATTATACTCCTATATCCTTGCCAAAAAATAAAAAAAGAAAAGAAAATATTACAACGAAATAAAAAACACGAGAAAACGGTCAGCAATAACCAAAATAAACTGAGAGAACGGTATGGAGTAATAAACAAAATAGTATTAGGGGAACGGTAAGGAGTAATAAACAAATTATATCGATAGGGAAAAGGTGCTACGAAACCTGTTATGTGATTTAAAGTACGGCCGACAGTCTTAGGGTTGATGCAGTTAACCCCTTGAGCTCAATGACTTATGTTTTTCTATTCTTTAAAAAAATCAAACATTTCTCTCTAGCTCAGGAGTGCGCTAGAATACTGACGGGGTTAATGAAGGTTATATCTGACCCCTCTGGCCTGAAAAGGTAGCCAG
Organism: Coenobita brevimanus; assembly: GCF_032717465.1. Classification (NCBI taxonomy): domain Eukaryota; kingdom Metazoa; phylum Arthropoda; class Malacostraca; order Decapoda; family Coenobitidae; genus Coenobita; species Coenobita brevimanus. The sequence goes on from NC_137060.1 coordinate 7,768,454, forward strand.
AATAAAATAAATATACGTAATCATTGTGGAGGTATTAACGTACAGTCAGAAACACTGTCTTGGTATCCTACAGCTGAAGTCAAAAGTTGTTTTACATCATCTCCATACCATGACAAATTCTGATTATATATTAAAAACTGTCATATATATATATATATATATATATATATATATATATATATATATATATATATATATATATATATATATATATATATATATATATGTGTGTGTGTGTGTGTGTGTGTGTGTGTGTGTGTGTGTGTATATATACAGTATATATATATTGTTTTAATGCATACCTGCAAATATTTACAGGACTGACTAATAGTCTTTCCATCACAAAATGTTTGCATTTACCATTGTCTTTGTTTCCATGCCGTTATTGAGCCCACAATGACCAATTTTGACAAAGAAATCGAAAAGTAATCGCATATTCTCGCGTGTCGCGATTTACGACAATTTCGCGCCGTCTCGTCACGCGCGATGGCCATTTTTTTTTTTGTTTTTTTTTGTTTCTGGTGCTCTCTGGACATATCCGTGCCCAATGCAAAATGAATTTGGTCGATATCTATTACCATTCTCGTGAAAGAAACGAAGAAACGCACAGGCAGACATTTTCGCGTGCCGCGATTTCCAACAATTACGTGCCGTCGCACCGAGCACGATTGCCAAAATTTTGGGGTGGAATTTTTCTGACATTCCCTGGACTTACCCTGACCGTATGCAAGAAGCATTATTCGATATCTGTTACAGTTCACGTGAAAGAAACGAACAAACGCACAGACACTAACATAGCTGCACATATTTACGTTTATTATTTAGATACTGGGTATATCTATATCTCTGTATTTATCTATATCTCTATGTGTATCTATCTGTATCTACCTATATCTATATCTGTCTATCTATCTATTCATATCTATCTACCTATCTGTATCTATATATATATCTATATCTATCTATCTATCTATCCATCTATCTATCTATCTACACTCAAACCTCAATTTAAGGGACTAAATGGGGAATCAACTTGTCCCTTACTTGAAAATGTCCCTTACTTGAAAATGTCCATTGTTTTACCACATATAAAGACAATCTTATTATGAAATGCAATGATTGTTTCACTTATCTTACTTATTTATATGATTATGAATATTATTTTACGGGTACTGTATAAAGTAACATATTAACGTGTATAACTTAGACATTACGTATCATTTTTGAATGGTCTTGTCCGTTTGTCAGGTAGAATATGGAGTCCCTTAAATCCGAAATCCCTTAAATGGAGGTCCCTTAAATCGAGGTTTGAGTGTATATGTATATAATATTATATATATATATATATATATATATATATATATATATATATATATATATATATATATATATATATATATATATATATATATATATATATATGAAGGAGTGTTAGTGCCAACATTAACATATGGATGTGAGACTATGGTGTGGCATGAAAATGAAGTCAAGAGTAAGAGGAGTGGAGATGGGACAGCTGAGGAATGTATGTGGCGTACAGAGGGTGGATAGGATACGAAATAATGTGATTTGTGAAAGATGCGGAGTGAGGAAGTCGGTGGACATCTGAATCGAAGAGAGTGTACTTAGATGGTATGGTCATGTGGAGAGAATGGAAATCAAATGAGTTGTGAAAAAGGTATATTTGAGCGAATTTGAAGGAGAGAGGAGACGAGGTAGGCTAAGGAGAAGGTGGAGAGATATGGTGGATGGGTGTGTGAGGAAGAGAGGTTTGGAAGTCGGTGGGGCAAACGACCTTTAGTCCCGTATAAAAATGGATAATGAAGAATGTATCTAACCCTTCCAGTTCAGAAACTCTCGCCTAATTGAAAGGAACCCCTCTGAAGATAACAACAAAAAATGAAAAATAATAAATGAATGAAAAATAAAAAGTCACAGGATACAAAGCGGTAATGGACTCATGGTGGTCTAGTGAGGGATTTGACCCATAAAAGTTTAAATCCGAGGGCTGATCAGGTGAAATCTGCCGAGTACTCCTGCCTTACATTTTTCGACTGAATAGCCTTGTCTCAGCTCTCCATGCTTCTGACTGGGCAACAAGAGAGGGGACAATAAAACAATGAAAAAAAAAAAGTGAATGAAGTATTGCCATACAATACAAAGTCCGCTAGCGGATGATGGCAATAAATACTTACTGTGTATACAATGTGGGTATGATAGCACCCGACCTTGTTTGAGCCCCAAATGTGACCTTGACTGTGGAAGCAGATGGCTGGTTGTTGCGCACGACACACCGTCTTGGTATGGGGAACGATTGTGTGAAGTTATATCAAAACCTGGCCATGCATGTGGATAATACAGAGCGGACACGAAATAGCGGATGGACTGACGGACTTACTGACGTACTGACGGAAAAGCGCAAGCCTATAGTCCCAGATTGGTTTGACCAGTAGGAGACGAAAAATAGCCAGTATCACCGTAAGCTTAGGTGTGTGTGTGTGTGTGTGTGTGTGTGTGTGTGTTTTCCTTCTTTTTACATTACATCTCTTTTTTCTTCCTGCATCGTCAGTATTACGTTTCAGTATTTTTCTGTTATTTGTTTTTTTTTAATGAAAGAAAGAAGGAACCAAACGCCATAACCCCGCAAGATTGTTCCCTCTGAGAAAGAAAACAAAAACATGATAACAGAGAACCAAATTCAAGATCTGCCACTCATGCGTTTTTAATGCCGCCAGATAAAGTATACTTACCATTAGATAATATTAACGTTCACTACATTAAAAAAAAAAAATCGAACGAAGAGATCACCAAAAGCCTGCGATGTCTCCGAGTTTACGACTCTGCTGGAAGCTAAGCTGTGGAACAAGTAAGGGTCTTATAACTGGCCTCGGAAACTTCTTAACACTTCTTCCTTAACAATTTATTCTGCACATTACACTGCAGTATCCTCATTCTGTATTACTGCTGCAAACTATGCCGGTGGTGAAAAACATAACACGCAATAATAAGTTAAAGTGTAATATGTAAAGAAAAGATGACGAGCTACAAAGTCTCCCATGCCACCTAAAGTTCGGCCATAAGTCTCATCTTTTTGCCTTTCCTACATCCAAATGACGACTGCTGTTCTGTGGAGTCTGCTGTAACCTGACGAAAATCCCGAACCCCTTTAAGCTTCGTTGACTGCCAAGTGTAGTCCGATTGGAGGGTCGACTAACTGTACGCTTCTTACTTAGAGTCGGACTAAAACTGCCTCTTCCCCATCTTGAATGGAGAAAGATTTAGAGCCGTAATATTGTCTTATTCTGCCACTGAGCTACGCGGAATAAACTGCAAAACGACACAACTCTTGGTCTAGTTAAGGTAAGAAGGATTTTGGTAAACAAGGAGATTCATTTCTACCTCACAACTATGTTTGCTTGAATTTCATGCAACTGCTATTTGGTACTCAAATTGTGGAAGTGGCCCAATTTCGTCAAGTGAAGACAAAACCAACAATAGTGACTAAAGCGCTTCAGTTGGAGTGACGGCCTTGGATAAGTTCGGTACCTAAGAGGTGACTGGAGGCTTTGCAGTTACGTAATGCCAACAACGGAAGTAGGCTAGACTACAGCAGCCTAGCCTCGAACCCTTAAAACTGAAGAAATATTGTATGCAATAAGAAAAAAATAATAAGAAATTGCCACGGTGTTGAAATGGTTACTCGTTTTAAGCCGATGAAGTATTATTCACTTGATTAATGGTTCTGTTATGCGATTTTATTTAACTTACATCTATTTTCTTCGGTTGGAGAGGTTAGCCGTTCTTAAATACTTTACCTGAGAGGTTTAAGAGCATATTTTTCGAAGACTCTTCTCCAGACTTATATTCCAGGCTTAAGTGCATGGCATGCTGCAGTGGCCAATAAGCAATCGGTAAGTTTACGTGCAGCATTTTTGCCATCCCAGGAGAGAGGCAGGCCCCAGTTTTATGCCCGTCCCCCACCGCCATAATCCAGTAAGAGACAGGCAAACACAGTTGGCTGGGAGAGTGGGCCGCCCTGCCTCTCTCAGATGATGCGCCTCCGCGCTTTGATGGCCGCTGCTGGCTTTGGGCTCAGTATTCAGAACAGATCTACGCCCTCACTCTGCTACCACAGGAGTCTTCGTAGTACCTCTTCCTAAGCATTGTTTTTTTTTTTTTTTTTTTTTTTTTTTTTTGGTCATCACCGACTGTTCACTTGATGTAGTGCACCCATAATGTAACTTTACAGTCAGTCATAAGCAAAATCATTTCTTATAGTTCAGTACACCATTTACCACTCTGGGTGGTAACCACATAGCCAGCTAACGCCTGGTGCTTCAGTGGGTTAAGGCGCTCCGACAGGAAGGGGTCCGTAAAGGTTTACATCCAAAGGATTGTTGTGGTTTATTGCTTACATAATGTCACTCAGGCGTTGATGAAGGCCACTCTAGGCCTAAATGCCACAACTGAGTAGCCTAGCCCCGGGTCCCTACACTCATGATAGGCCGCAAATGGATTCGATTATGGATGCATGAACACCGTAATGGTGGGCTTCGTAACACCTCTATCTAAGCGGTTTATTTATGTGTATTATCATACCTTAACGTTATCCTACGTATATCGTTTTAATATTGAAAGAGTTTGCACCAATAACATACAAGAGGACACTGAGCTGCAATTAACAGAATAAATCACTAGGAAAGATATGTTACGAAATCACCAAAGCCACTTCTACTACGACCACAAGGCAATTCGTACAATAAACAGTTCTCCACACAAGCGACTTCTTGTCAGATGGTGCTGGAGAGGGACACCTTCACGTGATGGCACCAATATAACCGAGGGGTGAACCTGCCCAGTTGTACATTCGTACCTCAGCTCCCCGAGAGGAAGAGGAAGATGGTGAACTGCGAAAGAATGGTGACGTTGGTCTTCAGTCCACCGGCTTCACGTTCAGATGAGCCTGAGGTTGCATCTACTACTACTACTACTACTACTCTGCCTCCTTCTCCTCCTCCTACTGTACTACTACTCCTACTATTATTGCTACTACTACTATGCTACTACTACTACTACTGCTACTACTACCACTACTGCTGCTGCTGCTGCTGTTGCTGCTGCCACCACCATTCCTGGTCCTCCTCCTCCTCCTCCTCCTCCTACTGCTACTTTTATTTTTTTTTTTATGTGTCCGACTCTGGGCATAGGCTTCACAGCCTGCTATCAAGGCCCAGCAGTCCTCCTACATACCATACACCTCTACATGTCGTCACTTCGGCGCTAACACCCACCGTCCGTATTGAATACATGCTGCTAATACTGCTACCACTACAACGACTACTATTACCACCACCATTCCTTCTTCACTTCCCACTGCTGCTACTACTACAACTTCTACTACTACTACTACTACTACTACTACTATGTTCATATTATTTGTGCCTAGACTCTAAAATTACCATCGCTTCATCCTGAATAGGGAGCTGTGACAAGAGATTAACACTAGTATATGACGCTACTCACGAAGAATTATGAAAATGATGTAGATCCATAGTTTTGTCTTATTCTGTCACTGAGCTACGAGAAATATGCTGCAAAAGGACAAAAATCGCCGCCTAATTACAATGAATGAGCTACACAATGACACAGAAGCTCAAGAAATGTTATGTGGATAGACTTAAGCTTTCAGACCGAGAGAGCAACAGGCTGGAGCGAGGCACGGTGCTGTGATGGCGCGTTTTACCGGATCTAGGTGGCATTAGGGGCGCTGAAGCACCTTTCTCTTTGCGATTAATTCTGAATGTTGCTCCTTAGTGTCGTCCTGTGCGGTACTGGTGAACACTATGTCGATCGTGAATTACAAATAACAAACATTAGAAAGCTTCACGGTACCTTTCCCTTATCGACTTATTATACAACTAATTATCCTCTTGTATGTTATGCAGGTTCTGTCGATGCTACCATACAAATAACATGCAACATTAATACTCCGTAGCACCTTAATTTAAGCGATTTCTTTTGCATTGTTCACCTCAATATTGTCTTAAGTGGTACTGATGCAAATATGTCGATGTTAAGATATAAATAACATACAAGAGAAGACTAACGTGTAACATGCAAAATAAATCGCTAAGGAAGAGATACCACTGACCCTCCAGTGACTCTTAGAGAATTTATGCGGCCGTATTCTGTGTGGCATCGGAGGCTCTTTAGCGCCTTTCTCCTAGCGATTTTTTGTGCCGATTATACCTAAGCATTTTCTTACATGTTTTGTGGTAAAATGTGATGAAGTAGGGTGTGGTGAGGTGAGGTGAAGTATGGTGTAGTGAGGTTGGGTGAGGTATGGTGTGGCAAAGTGTGGTGAGGTGGGGTGAGGTGAGAAGAGGTTGATGGGAGCGAAGGTCAGGCAGTGTGGTGAAGTGGGGTGAGGTGTGGTGTGATAAAGAGCGGTGAGGTGGGGTGAGGTGAGAAGAGGTTGAGGGGAGGTAAGGTCAGGCGAGATAAACTGGGTTAAGGTGAGGTAAGGTGAAGTGAGATAAAGTGATGCGAAGCAGTGTGAGGTAAGGTGAAGTGATATAATGTGTGGTAAGGTAAAATGAGCTGAAGTAAGATAAAGATAAGCTTACATCATGCTGCCTCAGTTCAGGCCACATGACGAATAGCCTACGATACATTATCTTGGAAAACTGAATGATGAGTGAATTGTTAAGTAGCCTTTTTCACTGGGTTAGTCTGATGCATGGTTTCTGCTGCTTTTCAGTAAACTTTTGCCTGTTTGTGAATCTTGCTTAATACACTTGTAAATGGGAATAATAAACACACACACACACACACACACACACACACACACACACACACACACACACACACACACACACACACACACACACACACACACACACACACACACACACATCATTGGGGGTCTTTTCAAACTCTAGCAGTAAGATAGTCTTCCTTTTTTTACACTATTAAAGAGTTATGACTAAAATCATCTGGTAGTAGCAAGAAGGGAGTGAAAACTGCATCCTTGGGTTGAAATAGTTGGACACGATCGGATCGCATGTGTTTGGAAGTGAAGGAAGAAAATATACAATGAGTACCAGGGAGGGCAATACCTGCGTGCCCACAAATTGCCCTGTGACCTTGACCTTTACCGATTAGTCTCAGAATCGAATCCCCTAATTCTCGCTTTACCCTAAACCGTCCCACAAGGTCTGGTATAAGTCAGATAGGAATAGTAATGCGACACTGACCTTTGTCCTTTCCTTGTGACCTTGACATCAGATGATTTTCAAAATTGGCATCCTTCATGCAAGCATAACCCTGAACCATTCCACAGAGTTTGGTCAATATCGGAATTAAAAAGAAAAAAATTTACTATGCCACGTATCCTTAACCTTTGACCAATTATTCTCAAAACTTTAGGTCAACCCCTTGGACGGCTCTTAACACTTCCATCAAGCCTATCCAACTCAGATAAATAATGTGTTAGTTGCTTCGTTCTCAGAGACACACAGGTAGAACGCTGACCTTTCCATGTAGCCTTGAACTTAGATATGAAGAATTACACTTTGTTCTTGCCTTAACCTTGGCCATTCCACCAAGTTTGGTCTAAGTCGGAAAAAAGTTGTAAATTGATTTTGTTGGGTCAGACTTTGACCTAGACCTGTTACATGGTCCTTTGATCTATTGGTCTCAAAAATTATAAACGAACCACCAGCTGTCCCTCAATCGTTATTCCAAGTTTGATGGAAATCGAATTTAAATATTTTTAGTCATTTTGTTCACTCACCCATCCACCCACCCACACCCACACCCACACACACACACACACACACACACACACACACACACACACACACACACACACACACACAGAAACACACACACACATCCAGTAAGGCATAATACCAGCTCTCGCGCCGGTATTATGAATAAATAAGAAACTGACTAATTTTCGCTACCTGAAAATGTAATCTAAAATGTGTTTAGCGTAGTGCCATACCTTACGGACGTCAAAAATTCATTTCATTTCCGACCTGCTCCAGAGTATGTAATGAATGTCTCTTTGATCATTGGTATTCCCGGTAACTTTTTCCGGTGATTTGTTCCCTCCAACTCCTTATACGCCAAAGCCAATCTTTTTTCTTTTTATTAAGACTTTCCCTTTTCAACTTGTTTCACTTTTCGGACTGTTTCCTATTTGAGGCTCTTTCCCTTTCAATTTGACTCTCTCTTTTTAATTCAGACTTTCTTTTTCAGGACTATCTCTTTCTCGTTTCACTGTAAACTCAACCCCTTTTCAGTACAGTCTCTTTCCTCTTTCATATAAAACTTTTTCGCTTTTCACAGTTAAGTTTCTTTCACTTTTCAGTTCGTATCATTCATATTTTCATTTCAGAATCTTTTCACATATAAAACTCCCCTTACAAACTGTTCTTTTTTTTCTTCTTCTTCTTTTTTACTGTTTCAGACTGCTTTCTTTTTCTGACTTTTCCTTTCATACTATTTCTCTTTTCAGACTGTTTCTCTTGTTTACCTTCAACGGATTTTGATGAAATTGTGTGGAAGGGTGGGCCATGGGCCAAGGAAGAAATTATTTTATTTGGGGGCGGATCTGGATCCGGAGTATCCGGCCCAATATCTCCAAAAGTTTGCAATGATTTTCAATGAAATTTTATGGAAAGGTGGGCCATGAACCAAGAAAGAATTAATTAATTTTGGGGTCGGATCCGGATCCAGATCCGAATCCTTTTTAACGGTATGCGCTCTCTGAGCGCTTTCTAGTATTCTCACAATATGTTTCCTCTCAAGCTGTTTCCCTTTTTAGACTGTTTCCTCTTTCATACAATTTCTCTTTCCAAATGTTTCCCTTTTGGCACCGTTCCCCTTTCCAGACGATCTCCCATTTCCTAATTCTCCCCTCATATTCCCTCATACTGCTTTTCGGCGCCAGTCAATTCTTTTTCCAATTGGGAATGTTTGCCTGTTCAATCGGTGTGATGGCATGAGGTATTGGGTGCCGCCAAACACACGCACACGCATCAATAAATAATCAGAGGATTGTGCCTCAGACCGGGTCGCCCCAGAAACAATAACCTTTGTGGTGGAATTCGATACACGAACAATCTTCCCGGTCCGCCTCGACGCCTCCGTTGCTGCGAGTCACAATTCACTGCTTTTGGAATCATGCGAAGTATTCATAAACTTTCCTGGTCACAAACTGTGCTACCAAACATTTCTCAACCAAACTGAGCTGAACATTAACCACTTCAATCCGATGACGTTTTTCTTGGCTTTATCTCTCTGCTACCGGACGATTTTCCTTGAACTTAAGGGAGACGTGTTGCACTGAGGGTGTAAACGAAAGCTGTATCTGACCCCTTCAACTTCGAAAAGTCTAATCCAAACTGAATGAAGTCGTGTGATGATAACAGAAATAACCCCGAAATTACATCGTCAGACTGAACGGTATATGGTGATAGTTTGAACCCAATAATTTGATTTTTGATGAGCTTACTGGTATAGAGATTTTGTTTTATCCCAGGAACTGGTTATGGTAGTTTAAAAATGCATCACCACCTGTAGAGATATTCACGTTTACATAGCACCAAACAGCGTTGAGTAATGATGGGTAACTGTAAGATACTTTAACCAAATTCTGGACATTTATCCAAGTGTTAGATATTTTAGTCATTATTTCTAGCTGGTTATGGAGTGTTGTGTACCCAGTGACATTCTAACGCTTTCTGATATTCGCATCTCTGCCGTCCTCATTCCCGAAGCTCAGCGACGCAACACAATTCATTTCCTACACCACAGTCATCACGCGAGGCTGCATCCATAGACCTTCTTAAATCTGAGACGTATATAAGATTGCTTGTATACTTTCCTCACAACTCCCAAACACTTTACAATGAAGCTACAGTGAAACGGACCTCTGGAAATATTTGCTTACAACCTAGTCTTGTTTATGGAAAATATTTTGTAAGACCCTTTGTGAATACTTATCCCAAACACACACACACACACACACACACACACACACACACACACACACACACACACACACGCACACTCACACACACACACACACACACACACACACACACACACACACACACACACACACACTGTCTCTGTCTGTCTCTGTCTCTGTCTGTCTCTGTCTCTGTCTCTGTCTGTCTCTGTCTCTGTCTGTCTCTGTCTGTCTGTCTGTCTCTGTTTGTCTGTCTGTCTGTCTGCCTGTCTCTCTCTCTCTCTCTCTCTCTCTCTCAGGAATGGCTGCGGTTAATGGATCCTTTAGGCCGTGTGGAACGTGCCAAGACCCAGTGACATCCCGCCAAACTAATCAACAGTAATGGAATGGATTCGGATCTCGCGTCATTAGCTGGCAACCGCAGACACGTAAAGCAAGTAGTGACTGCAGATGTAGTTTCCCTTCCCTAAGTCCGTGATTGCAGCTATGGTTTCCCCTCCCCAGGTCCGTGATTGCAGCCGCAGGTCCTCCCCTTCCCCACAAGTTCTTTGATTGCAGCTACAGGTCTCCCCCACTTGGTGATTGCAGCTGTGGGTTTCATTTCCCAGTTCCGTGATTGCAGCAGTAGGTCCACTCCCTAATTCTGTGACTCCAGCTGCAGGTTCCCCCATTCCGTGATTGCAGCCGCAGGTCTCCTTCCTCAGTTCTGTGATTTCAACTGTAAGTCCTCCCTCCCACAAGTTCTGTGACTGTGGTTGTCGGTCCCCCAAGTTCTATGATTGAAACTGTAGGTCCCCCAAGTTCTGTGATTGCAGGTGTAGGTCCTCCCTCCTCAGTTCCGTGATTGCATCTGTAGGCCCCCCAGTTTCATGATTGCAACTGTAGGTTCCCCCAGTTCCGTGATTGCAGCTGTAGGTCACCGCCCCACCCACTTCGGCAATAAGAACATAAGAAGATAGGGTAACTGCAGTAGGCTAGTTGGCCCATGCGAGGCAGCTCCTCCAAAAGTTTGACTGAACTACTAGAATATAACAAGGATAACAAAGAAGGCGGCTTTCCCACGCCCACCAAACCCTCCAGCCGAATCTAGCAGGAAAAAATGAGAAGTATGGATAGACTAATGTGGAAATTTTATAGAAAAGTGAGAAGGGAGATAAGAGACTATGGAAGTGAAACCTGGAAAGGAAAATTAATTAGTAAAAGAGATTTATTTCATATCCAACCCTTAATTGTCATAAGTTTATCACACATATGCTTGAAATTCGCAATGGAAGGGTAACAGCTATATCACTAAGGTGCTTATATCATTCGTTGGCTGCTGTATTGCCAAACCAGTTTGTACCCATCCCCTTACTAAAACGGAATTTATCTAGTCTGCAACCATTAGATTAAGTTCCATTATGTATGCACACTTTTAGGTACTTTGTTAATATCTCCTTTATTTATTCCCTTCATCCACTTAAACTCCTCAGTTCAGTCTGCCCTTACTCTATGCCTTTCTTGAGTGCAAATTTAATCATTTTAGTCTGTCTTCGTATGAAAAGTTCCGAATATCATGTATCATTTTTGTCATTATCCTCAGTAAATTTTCAGACGAATTTGTTGTGGGGACACGAAAATTGCACGGCATGGTCGAAATGTGGTTTTACTAATGCTAGATAAAGTTGGTGTATTAATTTATATGTCCTATTGCTCGCTAATATACTGCTTGAGTAAATTATCCTGCACTACTATTAGAAATTCTTCTGACGGCATCACTTGTCAGATTCTGCCAGTCTATCTTTGGTAGGTTAAAGTCCTCTATGTTGCTGGATTGTGCTGCTTTCTAAACCTGCTCCCAAAGGTATTTACAGTCTTTTCTGCTTGATTCTCGAGGTCTGTATAGAGCTCTAAGTCTAATTTCTCCTTGCTGATATCAAACACTTTCAGTATCGCTATTGCCTTCAATATTTCTTTTATTGTAACGGTTTAAAAAATTATTTACGGAAATAGCTTCCTTGCCCCCATTCTTCACAAACCGTTATACTGAAAAATATTATACCCCTGGATCTGGTATTCCATCAAAAATTCACAAGTCTCTGTATTAATCCATGTCTCACTAAAAATGTCAATATCTATTTTTTTCTGTACTAATTATGGCCTTCATATCGTCCATTTTGCTACATAAGCTCCTACTGTTGGTATACTCGTAATACACTTAGGAATTATTACTAGTACAGTACTTGAGTCATTACATTAGGAGATACTTCTTTCATTATTCTTGATTCTAACCGGGAAACAATTTTCTCTACTAATATATCTATTTTCTGTGTCATCATCACCTGTTTGTATTTTAGGCGCCTGAGTGGATATACCTACACTAATGTTTGTATCTTTCTTCTTGTTTCTGCACAGTTCATTATATTTCACTAAATATGATGTTAAAGATCCCTGAGTGGATTTGCTACATCTCACTGTACATCTACCACTTAACTTCAGAAAAAAAATAATAACCCCCCGTCTGCTGACCAAGCTAAAATAGAAACCCCCTGCCTACTAAGGTGGAGCCATGCCTGCTGTACTTGGCGTTGTCACCATAGAACCTGTCCCAGTTGCCAACGGCCATTGCACTGTCCTTGCAATACTTTGCAATACTTGTCCAGGCAACAGTTGAGTCCAAATGCTGTGGACGTCCACTCGCTAAACCTACTACTTCCTCTTCTCGGCTGAACTCGATGGACAACAGGGCTCTCTCCAATCCTCCTAACTTTCTCTAACTTCTCTTTATACTGCTGCTACAGTTCCACACTCCTGCGTCTGCCAGAATGAGTCCCTCCAGTACTGATGCAAATAATGGGATTATCTCTACCATCTTTCAGGATGCAAATTTTACCCAAAAAATTCCCTATTTTGGCTCCTGGAAGACATACATACTTTCTTAGAGAAGTACGGAGCTGTCTGTATTATAACTTACGTAACTGAAAGTCTCCAGCTAAAACAACATTTTTCTTATTTTTAATTCGTGCAGCCCCAGCGGCTGGTCAGGATGGTCCAGCACCACTCAGACTGCTGCTAGACCCTTCATACTCAACGCGACACACGATTTCGCCTATGCTTTCGTCACGCAACTTGTTGAATTTATTCGTACACCTTACACTCGCTTTCATTTTAAGAGTGAACTTAGTTGCACCCATATTCACAAGCTTCCATCCTTCAGCCTTCATTTCATCCTTCCCTCAAGCAACTCTTCTACTAACTCTTGCAACTCAGACTTCTCTTGCCTGAAAGTTTGTATCTCTTGCCCTAAACTGAGAAATTTTTCCTTTAATTCAAGATAGCTCTTCTATAAACTTTCTGTGGAAAAACTCATCTCAGGGGGGGACGCCATCTCACACACAAGTTCACACACAAAATAAAATTCATACTAGGTTTCAACACAAGATATAAATATCACTAAACACTAGCTTACAGCAATCCGAAGCAACAGATCACCACAGTGTAACACTAGAACAAACTGTAAACACAGAGGACAATAGCACAACACATATCATAAGGTCACTAGACTCGCTAACACAGTTCACACAACAGTTGTTTACAGAAGATACCAGGATATGTCTCAACTGAATGACCTCAGGAATGTGATAGCTGTAGCGCCTCCCCCCCCCTCCCCCTTCCGGCAGTTTCGCGTTTCCAGGCTTCAGATGTTGAACAGTACTTTCAAATCCAGCAACTATTCTTTTTTTTTTTTAGTAATTTTTTTCTTACCTAGATTCAGTGGAATCTTTCCTGTAAAAAGTCCCACCTAGCCGTATACATACAGACTGCTCTACAACATTTCCTAGTTACCTTGATTCTACAGTATACATCCTATCAAGAAATCCAGCCACTCCTATTTAAACAACCGCAGCACTGCTACATATCTTAGTTACCTAGATTCAGTAAGAGCTTGTGGGCCCTTCAGGCCCCTCGCACTTGCTTCTGCGGAGGGCTCACGCTTTCTCGCTTGCTTTCTCGTGCTTCGCACTCGTTTCTTTGTGCTTCGTGCACGCGTTGCGATCATTTCAGGTAATCAGAGTCACTTTTATATGGTGTTCTAGTCTAACGTTGTCACTTTGATTTCGTGCACCTAACCAATTGATCGTGTTACTTGCAGCTTCGGGAATGGAACCCAACTTGTCCGAAGGCAAGTCTGAAATACACACACAGACACACGGCTACTGGTATAGTATATTTTAGCTGTAGCTATGGGCAAAAAATTCTACGGAGATCCTATGCCTGGCGCCGGGAGCGGCGTTTTTTTGGTCAAAATGTGATCGCTCATTAAATATAGTAAAAGTTTTTCAATCGTGATGGGACCAAGTTTTTTCACATCAGCGAATTTTTTGCGATTTTTGTACCAATTTTGGTGCACACACACACACACACACACACACACACACACACACATGTCGTAAAGACTTTGTAGTTAATTGTAGAGAAGTATATGTTAGACTTGTGGTCGAGCGGCTTTTATATCTTGTAGTAGTTTTCCCACCAGATGTCATGTAGTGACGGGAGAGGTAAAGAATAGTATGGGACTATCTTTATTTGTCTTGGAAATATTAAACAGGTATAATAGTATAAGTCCTGGGTAGCTACCTCCCTGTCTCGCTATCTCTCTCTCTCTCTCTGTTCTCAAGCTGATCTCCGTCTCGACCTCTCTATAGGGTCGCTTGTCTCCTTCTAAACTCTCTTTCCTCACATCTCGTGTAGTAGGGTGTGTGTGTCACGTATCTTCCTCGTGGCAACAGAACTTTCTCACGAGAGGACTGCTGACAGCTAACTGAATCATCTTACTGGCCGCTGTCGTCAGCTTTCCCCCGTGTAAGCGTTTAGCGCTGCTCGCTTCTCGCAAACACAACCCCTTCTCATCGTTTGACTTCCTGCTTCTATCTGTCTCTCTATCTATCTATTTATCTATCTATTTATTATGTAGTCCTATATTTGCTCGGCCGCGCGAAAATGACGTACCATCGACATTTAATAGTTATAATATATTAATACATACTACATACACATTATAATGAACTTATAAGCTAATTAAGTGAAATACATAATATTGTAAAGTAACATAATTGTATGAATATTGTATACATATATTATGCATAGTAAATAGTGATTATTCAGTAATATTACATTTTAAATAAGTTGAATACATATTGGAATAAATGCATTAAAGTAAATTATTTAACTGTAATACAGTATGTACTTGGAGTTATTATAGTGAAATGCATACATGCAAGAATAAAAATAGTTTAAAATTAAGAATATTGTAAGAGTTACTAATATTTCATTTAAAGATAATGGTACTGGTCTGCCATATATGGGTCATTCTTCTTTGTGTTATTATTATTATTATTATTATTATTATTTTTTTTTTATATATATAATTAATACTATATACAAAATATATACACTTCATTCAGGGTGGTTAACTGTGATGTTAACTCTCCCCCACTAAACAATGACTCCAAATTAGCAATTCTTGCATGCATTCTGTGCATGGCCAACAGCAATACTGCAACAACAATGCAGATAATTATGAAGACAGAAGGTGCTTGGCTATACACATAATATGGGTTGAACATACTCAAACTCAAATCTTCCCAGGGCTTCATTGTTTCATTGATCAGCTGCATAGTTTCAAACTTAGGTGAAGTCAGCTTAATACTTGTGCTCATGTTTAAGTCCATATCAGGCAGTGGGTGGAAATGTTTGTGTGTATGATTGAGGATGGCGTAGTGATTGATGGTGGAAAAAGTAGACATGGATGGTGTAAATACCGCACAGTAGTCTGGTGCTATGTATAATCCTGAGGCTGATGTATGAGATGGTGGTATATCTGGACAGACTATGTAAACTGATGTGTTATGAGGGAAATAAAAAAACTGCGAGTGTCCAATGCGTTGATGGTGTACAAGTTTATCTGGAGCAAAAGTGAAGTTGCAATGATGATGAATATTGTTATTGCTGATGATAGCCATTTCACAAGGGACCGTATCAGTAGGCTGAAACGTGAAAATGTACGCAGGACAAAGATGAACAGCATGTAAGGATGTGCGGCACTTTCGCTCAATCGTTGACTCACTTGCGAAAGTGACAGTGTCTCGTCTCTTGGAGACCATGATGAGTTCGGTGTCTGTGTTGATGTTGATGATGACTAAAGTGTTGTTGTTTCTATAGGGGAAGGGGTGTATTTGGTATACTGTGAACAGGTCTTCCGTGATGAATGGTACATGAACTATCACTGATGTTGGTGTTAGTGTTGCTTCCAAGTACGGGTAATATTGCATAAATTCCCTACTGCGGAACAATGGCTTCAATTTATGTGTATGTATGCCTTGACTAACTATCTGACGTAGCTCATGAACTGGGAGTAAGTCATTTGTGATCTTGCCATCACCAGCATTCGAAATTCCTTGCATAAGTGCCCTGAAATGATCTCTAGTGTTCTCTAATTGTAGTAGAATCGTGTCAATATGTTCTGTGATGATGGAGAAGTGCTGGAAAAGGGTAACGTTACCCTCCAAGTTATTTATTTTATCTATACTCTCGAGAGCTACGTTTTCTGCTTGTTTCAGATTTTTCACAATTGTTTTCATTGCTGAGTTCTGTCCTGTGATGAATTTATCTTGGTATGTTAGTACCTGAGCTATCTTATTAAATTTTTTGTTTATTTCTTTAAGGTCATCCTCTGTAGCCAATCCAAAGATGTTCCCAAGAATTGCGCCGCCCAGATCGAACAAACCGCGCTTTTGGCGAGTACGTGTGATGTTGTTCCTGTCGCTCAGCACCTCTGTTCCAGAAGATGGGAGATCTTGGATCATGACGAGCATAGTTGACTTCGCCTGTTCTAGTTTCCATTTCGCTAACTTCACCATTTCATCCACTTCCTTGGTGATATGTGATTGTGAAACATAATTCCCTATCTTGAAGTCCAGAGTTCGCATCGGCGTCGCAAGTCTTTCTATATAAGTAGGTAAGTCATACAAGTAATCTAGACTTATTTCAGTACTCATGACATCCTTGACGATTGTAGTCGTGGCCGTTGGAGCTATGAGGCATCCTTGTCGTACTATATGCTTGGGGTCTAGGTGCGCATATACTCTTACTATGTATAGGAGAATCCATAGCATAAGTCCCTTCATCGTAACCTACCGAAAAAAAAAAAATCTATTAATTTCCTATAAAGCTGTGGTTGATGATAGTGATGATGTGCGTTACGGTTGGCTGTTATTTCATTTATAGAAGGAGTTTAAATCGATATTTAATTCTCGTAAATGATGTACTGTAGATTTCATTGGAATAGTTGCACCTATGTTCGATTGTTTGGTATATGACCTTAATTTCTTTTTGTAATCATTGTTGTGTTCTTGCTTGGTTTCTTGAGGTACGTTCACCTGTTCGGTTGTATCCGAGGCTGAATAATTATGTGATAATTCCCTTGAAACTCGTTTTAAATGGTCAATATGAACTTGTTTTCCTCGCCACTTGAAAGTGACTTAATTAAAACTTTGTTTGCCTTTATGTTAATTACTCTGTATGGGCCCTCAAATTTAGGGGATAATTTATTGTCTCTCGTATGAATGACTCCGTAAACAATGTCTCCTAAGCTGATAGGTGAATCTTTTGCCTTTTTGTTAAATGCCTCCGTCATTTCTTCCTTGGACATCGTTAATTGTTTTTGCACTCTTTTGTGTATGTCCTGGAATTCACGTAAACGGAGTTTAGAGTAATCATCGTAATTGTATATAGGCATGCTGTCACCTTCTAGGAGCTCATATGGTAATTTTTATCCGTGCCATATATAATGAAATGTGGTGTGTCACCAATGGATTTATTTATAGACCCATTAATGGAGGCCTCTACTCTGGGAATCCAATCATCCCAGCTTGCATAATTTTCACTGAGAATGTGTCGTAGCACATCTAATACCTTTTTATTTTGTCTCTCTACCAACCCATTCGATGCTGGGTGATAGGCCAAAACGTTAACCTTTTTAATGTTGTATTGTTTACATATTTCTTGTAAGATCTCAGAATTAAATTCTCCTCCATTATCACTTATTAATACCTTTGGGGTAGTAAAGCGACATATTACATTATCTGTTATTGCCTTTGCTACTGTCTCTGCTGTCTTATCTTTAATTGGAGCTAAAATGACATAACGGGAAAAATGATCCGTTGCTACGAATAAGTATAGGTTATTATTGTATGATAATGGCATCTTGAGTAAATCAACAGCGACAACGTCCCATGGCTGATGTGGTACTGGGTAATTACCCATCGGTGCAGGTGTGATTGGGTATCCTTTGTGTTTCGCACATGATTCGCATCTGTCTATATGATTGTGTATATCTCTTCGTAATGAAGGCCAGTAATATAATAGCTGGGCTTGGTTGAATGTCTTATCCTTTCCAGGGTGTCCTGCATGTGGGCTGTCGTGTATCATTCGTAATACTTGGGGTATCATGTCATTAGGTACTACCAACTGGTTAGTATTTCTTTGGCGTTTTGGTTGTTTAGAGTTAATTTTGTATAATGTATTATTGACCATTGTGAATTGTTCAAGTGGGACATGCAGTTTGGGTAATTGTATGTCATCTCCACTTTCTAACTTGTATATTACTTTTGACCATACTGGGTCAAGTCTTTGTGCCTTTGCGATATCCTCGTGGTTTGGGATATTTCCTTTGAGATTTAACGCCGCAACCTGAATTGTGTTCGGGTTCCTAGATAATGCGTCAGCTACTATATTCATTTTACCTTGTATATAATGTATTTGTACACTGTAGTTTTCAACTGTACATTTCCATCTTGCTCTCCTCCCAGAAAGGAGTTTTTCTTTAAACATACCCACCAGTGGTTTATGGTCGGTGAATAAGTGGATTTCGTAACCATATACCAAATCTCGAAACTTTTGTAATGCAAAAATCACTGCAAGTGCCTCTAAGTCTGTAGTGCTATAATTTTTTTCTGCACCTCTTGTTTGTCTGCTGGCAAATGCAATTGGTTGATTCTTTCCTCTTTTATCTTCCTGCATCAGTACAGCCCCTAATCCTTTAACTGATGCGTCTGTACAAATAAGAAATGATTTCGTGTAATCTGGATATGCTAAACAAGGTGCATTCGTTAGTTTAATTTTTAGATTGTTAAATGCCCTTTTTGTTCTTCTTCTTCCCATTGGAATACAGCATCTTTTTTGAGTAGTTGGAATAGAGGGAAGGCTATATGAGAGAACTGTGGTACGAAGGACCTATAGTACCCAGCCAGACCTAAAAATTGTCTAACTTCGTCAGTCGTAGTGGGTTCAGGAAAATCTCTCACTGCCTGTATTTTGTCATCAGTGGTGTGAATACCATCAGAGCTTAATTTGTGGCCTAAGAAATTTATTTCCTTAAAGCAAAATTTGCATTTAGAAAGTTTAATTTTTAATCCAGCATCACTAAGCTTTTGTAAGAGTAAGTCTAATTTCCTGAGATGATCCTTAATATTCTTCGTTGCGATAATAATATCGTCAAGATAAACAAATATTCCTTGTCCTAAAATTCCGGACAATACGTAATTCATAAGACGCTGGAACGTACCAGGGGCTGTCCTCAGTCCCATTGGCATTCTTGTATATTGATAATGGCCTCTGTTTGTTGAAAAGGCAGTGTATTTACGTGACTCCTGAGATACCGGAATCTGATAGTATCCGTTTAGGAGATCGATGGTCGAGAATATATTATTCTCAGGACCAATATTCTGTAGCACATCACTTAGCAATGGCATGGGAAATCTGTCTGGGATGGTGTGATTATTTAGTTTACGGTAATCTACTACCGCACGCATTTCTCCATTTCTCTTGGAGCACAAAGAAAAGGGAGCGTTCCACGGAGAAACTGAAGGCTCAATAATTCCAAGCTTTAACATTTCATCTACATACTGATTAGCAAGTGTACGTTGGGAGTGTGGTATGCGATAAGCTGGTACGAAAATTGGTGGTGTTTCTGGGTGCACATTAATCATGTGATTAATCAAGTTAGTACACCTAATCGTTCTCCGGGCAAGGCTACGGTGTCCCTGTGTTTTCCAGCAGGGTTAACAAATCATTTTATTCTTCAAATTCACCTGAGTGAATAAAATTCTCAATTATACTTTCTCTATCCGTAGATTTTATCTCACTTGTTACTCCACCAATATTTATTTCCTTCACAGGGGCGAAACATTTTTCAATATTAACTATGCAAGTTCCCTTCTTCAACTGAACTTCCCCATTCATGTGATTAATAATGAATATCTGAGTTAGCCCTTCGTCGTTCGTATGACATAATGCTTTTTCTACTGACAATCCTTTTACTTTACATAATTCTTCTAAGACAAGAACAGTACTATTCCGTAATTTGCTCTTTATGGTAACCTTCATGTATGAATTAGGTGGTATAACCAAATCATTAGTGAGATGGGCTGGAAAAATTGATAAATCAGTACTGTTAGCTGGGTCACTAATTCTGGAGGATGGGGTTGCTGGTGTAAGTGGATCTATACACTCATCTGTTTGTGTATGTTTGTTTAAGCCTTTAATATTACCAATTCTTTTTGGCTCTCTTCTACCAATCGGTGAGGGCTCTGAAAGTATTTCCTCTATAAATTCATTATCAAAGTCTATTCCATTCATTTGTGGGAGTATAGTTATGTTCTCAGTTCTCATGGATCTTAAGCCCAGTAACATATGAGCTTTAATTGCTAAGTTTTCAACGATATAGAACAATGCAGAGAATGGTCTTGTAGTTTCTGTGAAACTGAGATTTAATCTTATCATACCTTTTACTGTAATCTCTTGACCATCTACTGTGTTTAATTCTAAATCAGCTTCATCCAGAAAAGTTACTTTCTTTTTATTTTTAAGAATTCTATTTAGTTCTTCATGTGTTATTAAGTTCACTGGAGAGCCTGTATCTAAAAATAAGGAAACGTTTTGATCCTCACATACAGCTGGTATCAAGATACACTCATTTCCCAACATGCCTCCTATGTGAAGTTTAACCTTGTTCTTTTTTATGTTTGTTCGTTTATTGTCATGACTTGGTCTTCCCCCGATTTGAACATAGACACAATTTTTTCTACTGTTTTGCAATCACTAGTCCAGTGCCCTTGGTATCTATGATGCCTACAGTAAGGACCAAACCCTTGTGTCTTTTGATTATCCTCTTTTGCCTTGATAAAGCATTCATACCTTGTGTGTCCTGGTTTTGCACAGTAATGACACAGAATGGACCTATCCCTTGACTGTGACCTACGAGGTGATTTCCCATAAAAGTGTTGTTTATAGCGCGAGACCTGCTCGGGCTGCGCGAAAACTTATGAAACTGCCTGTAGGAAGGCGTGTGGGAACGAGGTCTAGGCGTCTTTGCTTGTTTGGGCTGCCTCATTTCAGGTCGCGATCGATTTTGTTCTCTGTTTGGGGTCGGTGTTGATGTTTTCACAGCTGATACTGTCTCAGGTACCCTGATTCTACCAGAATGTGCATGTGTGTCGACCACACCTGCTTTACTGCACTGCATCTCTACCTCGTTCATTAAGTCTAGTAAGCACATTCCAGGGATGTACGCGATTGTTTTGGCGATCTTAAGGGTTCTATCAGGTAATTTACACAAGGCAGCTACATAACCAATGATGTCCACGACGAGGTCTGGGGACATCTTTCCATCATCTGTTATCCACTTAGAATTCTCCAGAGTAGCTAATAGGGTTCTCTTGATTGTGGAGACATCAGCAGTTATTTCACTGAGCACATGGTTTGTAGTGTGCTCCCTTACAAGATCTACAATTTTATGTAATTCTGGAATTATACCTGGCAAGAAGTTCATACCTCCAGAAAATTTCTTCAGAAATTCAGTTTTAAATTCATCATATGTCCTAGCACGATGTAGCTTATCGGAGCGCAATAAATTGCTTGCTGGACATCTTTCCTGGCTTATGCAAGATGAAAAAATAGCAATTTTCTCTTGTTCATCTAGTATATGGCGCTTGATGAACATTTGTTCGCACTGACTGATTAATGAAATGACATCAATGCGATCCTTGTCTGTGCCAGAGAATTTTGGGGCAGTCTTATCCTCGTGATACACAAAAACGTGAGGTGTGGTTTTTAGATCAGCAGTATTTGTTTCTTGATTCATCTTTAATGATTGCCCTGTTAATTCAACTTGTACGAGTTTATCGTTATGTGAGGGAATGGTAGAATATGTATGACCGGACCGGTGAACCCTGTTAAGTATATTGGCATACGTATTTAAGGCAGCTGCGAAGTCGATACTCTCAACATCTGAAGGTGTTTCCCACTCATCATCCGAAACTCCCGTATTTGTTTCCTTATCTTTAACGTGTGGTGTGGGTTGTACAATGGGTGGGCTGTCTCTTAATTGTGAGTCTGATGTTGTGGCAATTTGTGTGTCATCTGGTATTAACGTGGGTGGTTGCGAAAATATTCCTGTCATTAAGATATGATGTTATGAAATATGCCTCTTGTTTATTTATGTCCTAGCAAACTAGATGATTAAATAAGTTGAATATAGCTAATTTTAGCACTGAGAAGAAATGAGCAAGTATAATTTTACCCACTTGATACAGATCGTAGAGGTGTGTCGATACCAAAGTCGATCTCGGAAGAAAATACAGGTTTGATTGAAGATCTCTTGATAATTCTAGTGGTGTGTTGATGGACGATATTACTCAGGAAACTCCATGGCCTGGTATTTGTAGTGGTTAACGGCTGTCCCAGGCAAACCTCAACATAGAACGTCGAATTTCCAACTTAACTGTGAAAATAAGTGAATATGAGTAGGAGCTATGTGAATAATGAGTAATGAGTAGTGGGCGAGAAGTGCCTGGTGTCCGTCACACGTTGCTTGGCATGGCAGACTCGCGTTGTGATGTCATCTCAGCACATGGTGACGTCGGCTTCCCACACTGGTAGCTGTGGTGAGTGAATGAGTAGCGATGAGTAACTTGAGTGAAGACGAGTGAGTAAGATGAGTTGTAAATCGTGTCTCACTCTTCGTTTGTTTGTTCCCTTTATTCTATGTGGAAGTTTTTCTCTGTCCTTTTCTCTAGTGATTTATTCGTAGAGTTGTTAATTGTAGTTGATTGTAGATGGCTGTAGTTGATTGTAGATGGCTGTAGACTTTGTAGAACTGAAGCTAACCTTGTAGTCTCGGTTGCTTTTGTAGAAATTTGCTTTTAATTCGGAGACGATGTCCGCAGATTTGCTGGTTTGTCGTTAAGCTACTTGCAAGGCGTCGAGTGATCTCTTGACCTCTGCATCAGCGTAATGATCTGGGAGACGGAGGGGGCAGGAGCTGATATTGTTGGTTGTTGTCAATCTTGATATTTTGTAGGAATTTAATGTTGATTCGTAGACGAGGTTCGTATACGTTCGCTGCTACCAAATGTCATAAAAACTTTGTAGTTAATTGTAGAGAAGTATATGTTAGACTTGTGGTCGAGCGGCTTTTATATCTTGTAGTAGTTTTCCCACCAGATGTCATGTAGTGACGGGAGAGGTAAAGAATAGTATGGGACTATCTTTATTTGTCTTGGAAATATTAAACAGGTATAATAGTATAAGTCCTGGGTAGCTACCTCCCTGTCTCGCTATCTCTCTCTCTCTCTCTGTTCTCAAGCTGATCTCCGTCTCGACCTCTCTATAGGGTCGCTTGTCTCCTTCTAAACTCTCTTTCCTCACATCTCGTGTAGTAGGGTGTGTGTGTCACGTATCTTCCTCGTGGCAACAGAACTTTCTCACGAGAGGACTGCTGACAGCTAACTGAATCATCTTACTGGCCGCTGTCGTCAGCTTTCCCCCGTGTAAGCGTTTAGCGCTGCTCGCTTCTCGCAAACACAACCCCTTCTCATCGTTTGACTTCCTGCTTCTATCTGTCTCTCTATCTATCTATTTATCTATCTATTTATTATGTAGTCCTATACACACACACACACACACACACACACACACACACAGCTAGTGCTCTAGTATATTAGATAATGTGAATTTGTCCCAACCAGTTGAATATATACAAGCTCAGCACTGCTACAATTCTTAGTAACCTAAATTCCAAAGTACGTATCCTATCAAGAGGTTCACTCTGTTGGATATAAACAAACAAAGAAATGACACATTTCTAAGATACGTAGATTCCATAGTGTGTCTCCTATCAAAGAGGTCCATCAAATAGAATATGAATAAACAATGTTTCCACATTGCTCGAAACTTGACACCTGCCTGTCAGTGCGGATTCAGAAGGGAAAATTAAGGGCTTATTATTCCTAGGAATAATCCCTTATGGACATACTGTACTTCCTAATGCAGTTGTAGACATAAATACTTGTTTCACTCGTTACGATAACATACGAAACTGGGCAAGAATTAAAAAACAATTAATGCCACATTTGATTTTTTTTTTTTAATATTAGGTAAGCTTCATAACTGTTCACCTAAAACTAGATCAATATTCTTGTCCTTCACTTTTTTCTTTTCCTCTGTTGTGTCTCACTCTGGGCTTAGGCTTAACAGCCCGTTCCTTGAGGTTCAGCAGACCTCCTACGTACCTTGGTTCCGTAAGTCATCGCCAAAAGATGGTGGTAGTTTGCAAATACCATCAGGTCGATTAAACACCTCTAAGAGCGAGGCGTCTTAGCCACCTCGCCGTTGCGGGTCTAATCCGAAAAGAAGCAGCACACGTAATGTAATGCTCTCACACCGTTTAGACCCGCAGCGGCGAGGTGGCTCCGGGGCCTCGCTCTTAAAGGCGTTTAATCGACCTGATAGTACTTGCACGCTGTCACTCTGCATATATGGTGCTAGTCAGGAAGATGCGCCGTGGAAAGGATGCAGAGCCATAGAACTGTCCTGTCCTGCCACTGACCTACGTGAAATAAGATGCAAAAGGACGAAATTCTAAGTGAAGTTAAGGTGACACACTTTAATATTAGAAATGAAGTATTACACAACTGACAGTATTATATAAGTGACACCATTACATAACTGACAGTATTACACAACTGTCGGTATTACACAACTGGCAGTATTGCACAACTGACAGTATTACATAACTGACAGCATTACACAATGTCGGTATTACACAACTGACAGTATTATATAAGTGACACCATTACATAACTGACAGTATTACACAACTGACAGCATTACGTAACTGACGGTATTACACAACTGACAGTAGCACATATCTGACAGTATTACATAACTGACAGTATAACACAACTGACAGTATTACACAACTGACAGTATTACACAACTGACAACATTACGTAACTGACAGTATTACACAACTGACAGTAGCACATATCTGACAGTATTACAGCATTACATACTGTAACTGACAGTATTATACAAGTATTATACAGCTGACAGTATAACACAACTGTCAGTATTACACAGCTGAGAGTATTACACAGCTGAGAGTATTACACAGTTTAAGTAATTCACAATTGAAGGTATAACAGGCCTGGTAGTATTACACAATTGACACTATCACATATACCACTGTTACTGCACCCAGGCTGCAACATTCATTTCACAAACAAATTTACGAATGTAATGAAACATTTCAAAATGTAATGAGTATCTCAAAGTGACTCATTACTGAGGAGTCTGAATATGTTATATTCGGATAAGATGAAAGTAAGCATAAGCCTAATAAAGCAGGAAGGTTTCCTCCACACATGAAACACTCCAACCAAAAAATGCAGAAAAAAATTGTGAGAGGAGCTTTTGGAAACTTCAGTGGAAAGGATGAACTAAAAATATATTCCACACTGTTTAAATCATAATTAATATTAACTACATAATGATGTTGCACCGCTGCTCTACTGAATCTCCGCTATCTATAAAGTATAGGCACAGGGGGGGGGGGAGGCAGACACCCTGAGACGCTTGGCCATTGTGCTCATTTCCATAATTTAGTCCTTTGAGACAGTGATGGATTATCACCCACTGTTCTAGGAAACAAGGCCACTGCATCACTCAGGTTACAACAGTTATCCCCCCTTTGGTATTACCCTAGAGTCCTAGACATTCATTTTACATACCAACAAAGAGCGATACCCTGTTGCATTTTACATCGACTCCCCTGTTCGTCCTCGGCACTGTGCGTTTTTCATCCAGAAGAAACGAACACCATCATCTAAAAGACAACCAAGGCATGCAGGACGAACAGCATTCAAATGCAGATTATCTAGAAACAATGTAGAAATGACGCAACGTGTTGACAGACTACCAACTGACTCTAACAGATTATGCCATTTTTAATGCAAAGAAAATAAAAGACTAGAGACTTGCAAGATTACTCACTCCGAGAAAAGCTAAGCAAAAGAGAGCCAAATTTATGATCCGTTCATTTCGAGATACCTGGAGACATTATGTTTAAAAGACTGGAGGTTATAAACAGAAAGAAATACAGACTGAGTAGGCAAAGTACCAGAGCGGACCTGTTGCATACATGAAAGACTGAGAATATCGGTTAACTCTTGCATAAGTGAGATGGACAAAGGCCTTCACTGTACAACACTAATAGTCTTACTGTAAAAAACTAAAATCTTTGCAGTAAAGATTTCAGACCTTAGTGTAAAAGATTTAGACCTTAGTGTAAAAGAGTTGAGGCCTTACTCTGAAAGAAAAAAAGCCTTATTAAGTTATGACTGTAAGTAAATTAAGGCCTTACCATAAAGACTTAAAGCCTTACTGAAGAAAGATTAAAGGCTTTCAAGAAAAGGACTTAAAGCCTTGTTGTAAAAGGCAAAACTTAACTGAAAAAGACTGTTTACCTCACGGTTAAGAAAAAAAAAACTAACTGTAGTGATGTAAAAGACTATAAGGCCTTACTGTAAATGACAAGGCATTATCGTAAAGGAAATAGATAAGATGGAGAAGGAGGGAGTAAAGCAAGAAGGGAGGGAAGGAGAGAGGGATCCGGGAGGGAAGAGAAAGGGTAAGAGATATGAAAGGAAAAGAAAGAGATAGAATGGGGAAGATATAAAAAAAGAAAGAGAGAAAGTTAAGATGGAATGGAAGGGAGCCAAAGAAGGAACAGGCAGAGTAGGAGGTAAGATGAAGAGAGGAAAGAGAGAGAGATAAAATGAAAGGATAAGACAGGAAGACAGAAAGTGAAAAAGAAACGAAAGCCAAATTGGGACTATGAATGAAAGGAAGGAGGAAAAAAGTAAATGAGAGAGAGAAAGAGACAGACAGACAGACGGACAGACAGACAGACAGACAGAGAGAATGGCTAGGAAAAAAAAAGTAAAGACACGAAAAAAATGAAGGCAAGGACACTGGAAAGACGCGGGGTAGGCGAAATGGAGAGAGAGAGAGGGGGGGAGGGAGGGCCATGTGGGCAGCGTTCCCTCGGGTGCTGCTTGTCTGTGGGAGCAAGGAGCAGATAGATTGCACACCCCCAGACGCAAAGGTGCTCAACATGGCGCTGGACGTGAGCACCAAGAGTGTTTGAGCGCCTTCACACCTGTAATTATGGTGGCAAAGGAGGCTTCTTAGCACTTCTTACCTAGAGATTTATTTTGTGTATTGTTCTTGACCATCCTTTTATAATATGATGCTTAGACAGAATTAGTTTGCATCAGTGATATACAACTGAGATGCAATCTGTAGATAGAATCGCTAAGGAAGATGTTTTTAAAAAATCTTCAAAGTCACTAATACGAGCACAACTGTAATGTGACTAAGTAATTTACATTTTAAACAGTACACATCTTTTTCATTTTTTTAATTTCCACCAATACATGTAAAAATTTACACAATTACTCGTTATAATTAGCAAATGAGTTTGACCCTGTGGTCACTGGTCAGTGACAATGCAAACGAGACTGTAAATAATGGATGCTGGTCAGTCACAACCAGTTCTTTACTTTTGTAACACTCTTATGCTTTCTTTCGAGGCCTATCGTCTCAGCCCCCACGCTTCTTTCCCACTAAACCAGCTCCAGCAGATCTCTCTCGCTTCATCCTCATCATCCTATTTAAGGATGAGGTGAGTCGGGGTCCAGAAAGCAAAAAAATAGCAAAATACAACGGACTGATCTGACCGACACCATGCCCAGTGAAGTGGGTCACACATTCATTCACTTGCCACTCAATCTTCCGGGATCCTGATTCAGACTCATAAGCAAAACCCACCACACAAATATTAAATTTGGAAATTTTTGTTTAGAAAAGCGCTTCACATTACTTATCAGAAAGTTAATCAGGTGATTCTCAAACGAGAAAGGAGGTACCCAATCATTTTCATATTCCCCTTCATAAATATTTCATTCAACCAGCTGTAGTCTGTACACTTAAATTCGGCGCAAAACTGCAATCTCTCAGTCTTGAATACTAAGCTGTGATAAGAGACTGATACTAGAATATGGTGCTAGTCATGAAGAAGTTCTACAGGGAGAATGTTCATCTGTAATGTTATCGTATTCTGCTACTTTAAGGATGGAAAATGAGCTGGAAAAGGACAAGTACATCCTCCTAGGTCAAAAGAATTATTTAAAGATGCGCTGTCACTTCCATTACTTTGTCATTCTCCGCACCTTGCTTTCTTGCATACTCATTTGCCGTCTACCTTCTTAGCATACCACACTTCCTTCCACCTTTAAGCCCACTTATAAACACCCTTTTCATTATCCTGTTTGCATACATTCTTTCCATGTGGCTATGTCCACTAAACACACTCTTTTCAACCCTGATGTCAGTTAACTTCCTTGCTCCACATCTTTCACAAACCGCATTATTTCTTATAAGTGTGTGTGTGTGTGTGTGTGTGTGTGTGTGTGTGTGTGTGTGTACTATGTGAGTGGGGCTTACGTAGTGTAGAACTCTTATGTCAGTGAGGTGTATGAGATGTATGTGTAAGATGCAGTGTGAGGGATGGCATAAGAGTGTGGTCTTTGAGCTGTTTGAGAGATGAAGGCCGCTGCGCAGTCTGGCATGATGTAGTCCTGTCTTTGAAAATTGGCCTCTCAGGGAAGTACCTGAATGGACCAGGGAAGTAATAACACTTACACTCCACGAGGTAACCCGTGTGTTGCGGAAACAGCTCAGACAGCGTTTTCAATGCCTATCCTGCGTCATTTATTCATTTGCTACTCCAGCTGCCACACCCTCGCCCACACCGACAGACTAAGCCATCCCCGCAACAGACAAGATACCAAGTGAGTTTCTGGTATAACGCAGTTTACAGGTCACCCTGGACTCGTATTATGGAAGGCAAATGTGTCTATATAGTATACAGTCAAAGACAGAACTCGTGTCGTAAAGTTCGGTGAAAACATCTGCTGAAAGGCTGAAGTTTTGGTGCTTTCTGCTTTGTCTCCTGTGTGGTATTCGTCTCTCGGACGCAGCAGTTGACACAAATGGATGTTAAGGCTTTGGAAGTTCGTGGGTTCATTTATACCGTCATCCCGCCAGCAGTAGATATGAACCTTGAGGAAATCAGGCTAGCCAACCACGAATAAGTAACTGTGGTAGAGCTCCCATATTTCACGTGTTACATTAAATCTTCGTACAAAAAGCGACACGACATTTGTCTTTTATTGTGCGAGCCTGCATTAGAGAGTACTGGAAGGAGGAGTTTTATATATGATTTACCATTTCTTCAAATTATTTTCAGGTATTTCTGTTCGAGCTAGCGAAAGAAAGTATTTGAAGACGTAAATCTACATGTGATTTACTATTTTTAGCTATTTTCTGGTGTTTCTGTGAGAGCTAGCATAAGAAAGTATTGGAAGGTGTTTTTCTGCACACAGTTTACCAATGTTTTTGGTTATTTCTGGTTTCTGCGTCTCCAGGGAAGTTAGTAGTTGGGCATAAAGTTGTAGACTGGCTTGCATGCATGAGTGTTAAGGTAGTGAACTTTTGCACCTTTCACATCCAGCTCACATTGAACGGAACGGTATCTTATTTGTTTTAATGATCTGTGGATTTTTTTTTTTTTTTTTTTTTTTTTGGTGTATGCAGCCTCAAGGTTTCTAAAGAACAATAAGAGTGAGATTCTTGTAGCCAGTGATGAGGTTTGTTGCTGTTTGCCTAGACGTCTGGGGCTCGGTATTATAACCCTTTCAGTATGACGACGCAGTGTTACACCCACGCTCACGAAACGAGAGAGGATGTTATGTTTACTTGACTGTGTGTGTGTGTGTGTGTGTGTGTGTGTGTGTGTGTGTGTGTGTGTAAACAAAATAACAAACTGTTCATAACTGGTTTTAGCCAAATTTGCTGGATGGATGGAAAGACAACCAAGAGTTTAATTTTCTATAACAATAGGTCAAGGTCACAGGGCTAGGTCAAGTTTTGACCAAGCAAGGTTAACTTACTTGGAGTTTCATACAGGGGACTTCATTCTTTCAGGATTTTTCTTGGAAACATTGTATTACCTCTCATATAAAATCTGCTTCCAAGAGGTTAGGTGTGCTAAGCCGACTGCGTTTTTTTTTTTTTTTACCCCTCCACAGCTGTCTGCTTGCATCCCTCCACCACTATGGCGGGCGCATAGCACTTGTGTGCCAGCAAATTCTCATCCCTTTTCTGTCCAGTTCTCTAATGCAAGAGTTTACCGTTGCTACCAGTCCTTCACATGTGCAACAGGTCAGCTCTGGAACTGTCTTCCTCTGTCTATATTTCCTACTGCTTATGACCTCCACTCTTAAACGCAGAGTGTCTAGGCATCTCGAAACGAACGGATCTTGAATTTGGTTCTCTGTTATCTTGCTTTTTTTTTTTTTTTTTTTTTTTGAGGGAGCAACGTTGGAACTTCTAGTCTTTTGTTCCTTCTTTCTTGCATTTTGGAGTACAAGGAAGTAAAAAATAGAGACATTGAGATTTTTTTTATACTATCATAAATTGCGCCTAAAGTTAAAAAAATACATATAGCATGAAAAAAGCTTTGACACGTATCGGGTACTTTTAGAGTAAATAAGAAAGTACAGTATTGAAGATCGTCCATATCTTAAGTTTTCAGAAATTGCTTATAATATTCCTTACGTACCGCTAATTCGAAGCATGATATTATTCTGCAGGTACTTGATATTACGTCAAAGCTATTTTCATGTGATATTCTTCTATTTAAAGCGCGATTTGCGCTAATCGACAAAAATGATCAGTGTAGTTATTTTGAATTTACTTGTAGGCCAAAACTCGCAAGTGGTCATTTATTGTGGTGGCGATAGATCATAAGTGTTGGAGTGGTGTGTGCCGATGTGGCTATGATTGACAGCATTAGGAGAAACACTCTGAACTGGTTTGTCTATGTGATGAGAATGGGAAATGAGAGAAGAGTAATTGTGAATGAGGTGAGGGGGGAGAGGGAGGGGGGAGATTAGGAATGATGTGGAGAGATTGAGTGGAGAGATGTATGAGAGAGTTGTAGATGGGGCGGTCTGATGGCAGAGGGCAGGGCGACATGGAGGCGATTTGTCTGTGCTAACCCTTTACGGGATTATGGCTCTTGGCAATAGACAGATAGATAGACTGATAGGTAGACAGATAGAGAAACAGATTTATTGACTGATTGACTGATACATAGATTCATTGCTAGATCAGGCAGGTCGAAAAGTTGGCGTGTAATTCCGTCTGACAGTAAAAGAAGAAGAAAAGAAAAGAAATGTACCGTAGTACGTAAGGGATTAACATGTTCGTTACGAGGCGGCTCCCGTAAGGTACAATTAAATACAAAAGTGCAAACACCTCCCCTGCCTCTCCCATTGACAGATTCATCAGTGCCTGAATGAGACGTAGTGGACAAAGGTGCATATTACCACCCGCAAATGGATGACAGCATGCACCTCAGTCCACTACGGAACTTGCAGGCGACTATGAATGCAACCAGGAAATTGAGGCAGGCCAGGCGGGAGGACTTAAGTATTATACTGTCCATAATATCGTCTGGCGGCAGCCAAAACAGATATATAAAAAGAGGCATTACAAGAAAGGGCTTAAATCTGCCTTTACACGAAGTTTCACCATATGCTTAAAAACAATCGCTAGGCATTAAAAAGAATGTAAGAGAAATTGTGTAACGATGGCGAAGGGAAACCAAACAAGGATTTGAGCCTTCATTCTTAATGTTTCCTTTATCCATAAATCTACCAATAAATCAGCCTATCTATCTATCTATCTATCTATCTATCTGTCTCAGTGGAGAAAATAAGACGAAGCGACAAGAATAAGGCTCAAATCCTTGTTTGAGTTATCCTTTGCCATCAGCACACACCTTGTCCAAATAAATATTAATCAATTTAAGACCAGGTGCACTCACAGTATACAACACCCGCAGATTATTAATCAATTTAAGACAAGGGGCACTCAATGCATACAACACCCGCACCCACCAACTACTCTGAAGGCCGAGTGCCATACATTTCTCCCCTGGACATTTCTTTCCCCACTCCTTGACATTCTCTCCCCCCTCCTCGACATTTCCCTCCTTCTTGTTGTCTTCGGACATTTTTCCTCCCCCCTTCCCGACATATTCCCCCCTAGATTCATTTCCCCCCTCCTTCTACCTCGACTGGTATGATAGAACTTTTTTTTTTTAAATAAAAATTGATGTTAATACTATACCATTCTCATTACACAACTGCGATATCTAAAAGAGCAGTTGATATCACCATGCTACTCTTAAGATATATGGATACTAAGCTACTGTGATAGGTAAAACAATATTCAGTACATTTATTCACCTTTTAATGTTTGTGCTTCCGTCTACGGGAATATGGTAACTTCAGCTTCAGTCCACCAAGCACACATTCATATAAACTTTAAGTAAAAAAAAAAAAAAAAACTAGCACCTGATATGTATGTTTCAGCCACCAACAAGATTACGATGGCGTTCCCCTGTATTTACCCTAGAAACCTAGAATGTGCACAATGTTACCGTAAAAGGTGATCGCTCAGTTAACTTGTCTCGGAGCTAGAGTCGCATCTCTCAGTTGGTTGGTCACAAACATCCAACACTGCAGACACTCACTGATTTAGTATGAGGATAATGTATCTTGTCCTGCATCAGGAAGAATATTCTCACCTCCCCCGTCAAAAAGAAGAAGAAGAAAAAAAAAAAAAACTGTGTCAGACAGGCCACCAAACAACTTCACCAACGGCTTTTCTAGGTTTTTGTTGCCAGGGGTTACTGGCACAAACACTGAGTGCTGAAAGCAATCGTACTCGAACAAAATGTACTAATGTATCGAATATTATCTTACTATCACAGTATTAATAGTATACACGAGATTAATATGATGGTATAATTTTTTGTAAAAGTCCAGTGGTATAATGGGAATGATGTGGGTATTAACAGTATTCTCTAAACCTAAAAATAAGCTCTGTCGTACCAGTCGAGGTAGGAGGAAGGAATATAGAGAAAAGGAATGTCAGGGCCGGTGGGTAGAGAATAAATCAGGGGGTATTATGTCCGGAGGGGAATATAGGCGGGAGAGAAATAGCCTATATTTAGGGGGTTAATATGTCCGAAGGGGAATATGTCCAAGCGGGGCATATATCTAGGGGGAATCCAGAGGGGAAATATGTCCGGTGGGAAAAATTCCGGGCATAATACCTGGAGGGGATAAGGTCCAGGGGAGAAAATGTCCGAGCCCCTTTGTCCACGTGCTTCAACATTATTTTTTTGTTCACTTTTTCTCTCTTGAAATTGTTTAATATTTGCTCTTCATATTCTGTTTTTTGCTGCATATACCATTTTCTTCACACTTTCTTTTTCTCTCTCACAATGTTTTATGTACCGGTAGCTTTCATTCAAGTGTTAATTATTTCCATTTTTAGATTGTCTGTTTCACGTTCGTCTCTTACCAGTTCCAGATTTTGTTTGATTTGTCATCCACAGGGTGGCAAATCTTCTCTCTCTCTCTCTCTCTCTCTCTCTCTCTCTCTTTGAAGGTTTTCTTGGGATTTTTTCCAATTTTTTGTCTATTTTTTTCTAGAGTCCTTGAATTGTTAAGACATATTCAATTTCCAACCTTTGGATTACCCTCTGACTAAATACAGTACTGAAAAATCTATATCATTTTTAATGATTTCCTGATTTTCCTTGTTCTTTTTTTTACATATTGGTTATTTGGAATTCTGCACCAAGGAATTTATGTTCAAATGTATTTAAAAACTACTTTTCATCAGCATCCATCATATATATTTCTGGTATATTAATTGGCTAGTCACTATAAAGTTTACTGCACTTCCTTGTCCTCTACTTTCCGAAGTTATTTCCCCTGCACAATTTGGGCCAGCAGTCAGTAAGATGATATTGTATTTATCCATTATGCCTAACAATTTTGGTCCTTCTCTGTCTGGCCTCTGTGGTCCAAAGAAGCCAAGGTGTCTTAGTATGTCGCCAAGCGGTATGCAGTTTTCATTTTTACTCAAATATCCGAGAATATGTTACGTTTGTGTTCTTACCGCTTTGAATATTTTTGTTTGCACGTTGCCCCAAGAGTAATGATTATCACATAACCCAAGCCCCTGTATTTGATCATCATCGGGGTGGTTTGCTTCAAATTATTCACCTGTTATATATTTCATGCTTATGAATATTATTAGCTAACTTTCACCCTTTTTATTGTTTGGTTGTCTCATTTCTTCAACGAAATTATACGAGTCTGGTATCGTAACCGTTCTGTGCTGATGTTGAGGTTCTGTTATGCACAAACTGTTTCTCTTCACTAAATCTAGTGTTTCAAATATTTTCTATTCATTTATGGTCCGTATAGATATCAGCTTGCTATTTATGTATTCATTTGTTTTTTTTACAATATTTTCTCTGTTTTAATTCTCATTTCCTTCAGTTCAACGATGCTGATTATTTTTCTTTTATTTTTTACTGTCCATTTTTCACCGTCTTCCATGTTTTTCCATAGATGCTCTCTAAAGGCCTGTTTTCTTTTCTTCCCTATCATGGTAAATCAGAACTTAATGCGGTGGTCATCCGTTTGGCCTCTTGGTCATTTTTCAGCACCTTGGCTTTTCCTGTTATTTCCGATTTCTCTGAACCTCTCGTACCTAGACCACACGTGGGCGGACCTTGTTTTCAGCCACTGTCAGTAATACACATATGCGTATAATTACATTCCGTGCTACTCTGTCAGATACAGTGCTGAATTTAACAATATTCTCCGCAAGATTTCTGTTAATTGGTAATCCTACATCACGAACCCTTTCATTTTGCCTTCCACTGTAGTAAACAGATGGTTGCTGTCTTGGAGCTGGATTAATTTTTCTTCTTTTCTGTGGATCTCACTCAGACCTTCAGTATCCAAACTAATGTTTTCTCAGTCATTAACGTATCAAGTTTGTAATCTTCTGCGAGGTTTCTTACACTCTATGTGTAGATCTTCATGGATTATAGTTTATCTAATTTATCTGTCTCTGAACCTCCGAAACAGTGCCTACTCACTTTCAGTGGTGCACTGTCCGTAAGCACAGCGGACAGTGGGGCTGGATCATTAGTTGACAATGATCTAACAGGAATGCCAGTCAAATCATTAACAGTAGAAGTCATCTTGGTTGGGGTGATTGAGGCAAATAATCTCACCTCCCTGCCACCTACGGTAGTTTACGGTGAGATGTAATTTTTGTGCCACCTTATTCAGTATATTCGGTGGAGCTCTACATATCCATAGGGGGTTCCATGGTCCGCTCCATCTAAGACGGTACGTCGTACATCTGCAAGGACTTACCCTTTCCGCCACCCGGGGATGCGCCAGGTAGCAGTGGGATCCTCCCCTTGGATATAAATATACAGTATATATAAAGTGGTAGGCTGGGGCGCTCGCCATCCAGTCACTCGATGTAGTGCTGCTCACGGGTGTCTGCCCTTTCCTCTCATTCATCCTTCTTTCCTTCCATCCTCTTCCATTCTTTCCTCGTCCTTCTGCCTACGAGTGACTGTACACTCCCTCTTCTGTCTTTCTTTCCTTCATTCTTTCCTCTTCCTTCTGCCTGTGGGTGACTCTACACTGAGTGACAAGCCAAATGGTTTCCTGTACACTAGGAAACCATTTACTACGCTGGGTGGTAACCATATAACCAGATTTTGGCACCTGGTGGTTTAGTGGGTAATTACGGCACTTCAATCGGATTGAGCTGGAGAAGATTTATATCCAAGGGATGGTTGGGGTTTATTGCTCACGTAATGCAACCCAGGGATTAGTGAGGCTGGTCACTTTCATCTTAAATGTCAGGACGAACTTGCCTAGCCATGGGCTCCTATGCTCCTTATGGGGCAACATAGGATTGGATGATGGATGGATATACTGTATTCATATGCATATATATATATATATATATATATATATATATATATATATATATATATAGTACATCCCCACAGTACGCGAGTTACGAGTAAGCGATCCCCCTTGTATGTGAGGACCCATTTTTTTTTTTTTTTAGTGTATTTTTTATTAGTACGCGAACTGAACTCCTTGTAAGCGAGACGTACAGCGACGAGTGGCCCAAATATGGGGTTACCCCAAGTAGCGACATTGTCCCCCCAAGAAGCGATAACAGTTGCCTACTCTTCGCCCATCTTGTGCAGCGAGTGGACGAGGCTGACGCAGTGCAGGAGATAGCAGCAGAAAAGGCAGCAACACCAGTGATGGAGAGTGAAGAGTTGACCATGATGGAGATCAGCAGGGTACTGCATGCCCTTGATAAATTCAAGGAAGAATTAAAGGATATCGAATGCTCTCAGTTGAGAGTGGAGGAGGTGATGTCCTCACTGGACAGAACCTTCGGCTACTACACCGACAAGCACAACCAGGAAGTAAACAGCCGGAAGCAACCACTCATCACCCGTTTCCTTCGGCTGGAACAAAATGAGGAATCACTCCCCTCAACATCAGAAGAGCCATATCCTGAGGAGGATAAAGAGGCTGATTTGATGTCTGAGGTGTCAGAATTAGACTCTGAAGGGTATATGAATGAAGTGAGTGCATTAGGCAGTGAAAGTGTTGACAGTGCTGGTGATGAAAGTGGTGAGGAAGGTGGTGTGTTGGGTGGTGTTGTGGGTGATGCAGGACGTGCATGCAAGGTGCCTCATCCTGCCTCGGATCCTCTTCTTACCTCCATCACGCCTGTTGTCCTCTTGGGTAAAGGTGAGCAGCCATATTCTTGTTGGTTTAGTTAAGCCATATCCTTGTTGATTTACCTAGTAAAGCCATAATCTTGTTGGCTTACTTTATCTTAGGTAATATGTGTTAGATAGTTTCCCTGTATAATACAATACTTAGGTCTGAAAGGCATCTCAAGGGTTGCCCATGAAGGGGGGTGCCACCCATATGTAATTTTTCCCATAAGTTTATGTATTCACAGTACGCGAATTCCTAGTACGTGACGTCCTCTGCCACCCATATAGGCGCGTACTAGGGGGATGTACTGTATATGTATATATATATATATATATATATATATATATATATACACACACCAAAATGTCCCATCATTTTCCCAGCGCCAGGGAGTTATAATGAAAGGAAGTCGGGGTTAAAAGTGAGAATGTCTTCGAGTACAAGATGTACAAGAGTCCAGGGGGTCTGAAGGGTGCAATAACTTGGCAGTTAACAATGTGATGGTATAATGTTTCATCAGTGAGATTGTGACAGAGTTTACATGACCAGTTTGCGGTCGGTTGGCCAGTGATTTCCCATGGGGAGCAATACTCCATGTGAATGAGGGCGACAGCCACATCGCAACAGTGGGTGAGGGTGGTATGCTTGCCATAGGTGTGTTTCACACCACAGTAGGTGTCATAATGCTGGATGGTGGTACTTGTAGAACATTTAGCATTGGTAGGCAGGGCTAGGTCCTCCCTGGACTCCTCAAGAAGGAGTCTCTGAGGAGCAGACCGATGCACCAGTCGAGCAGGGCAGTACTCCCGACGTGGATGGAAAGCTGATGACAGGGAGTGCTGGAGCTCCCGTTTCATCAGCCCTCAGGACTAGTTCCTGACCATCCCCCTTTGCTGAACTTTTTCAGTGTCTCAGTTACACAGAGAGTAGGCCAGCATGCTCTCCAGTACAAATTTCTCTAACTATCTACATCAAACTTCATGCACAGTACACACTACACTTCCTATTCAAAATTCACTAAAATGGCGTCTCATCACCAAGCCTCGGAGTCCCCAGGGGGAGGGACCATAAATGCCCCCACCATCCGCCCCTCTCCCGGTGATGACTCGAGGTGCCTGGAACCACTGTCTGACTCTCTTCTTCATCATTTCTGCAACATTCGCGGCCTTTCCTCTAACTTTCGCTCTGTTGAGCACTACCTCTCCTCCTTTAAACCTCACCTTCTTTTTCTAACTGAGACTCAGCTGTCTGAGGCAACTGACAGCAAACCCTTTTCTGTATCCTCCTACTTTCTCTATACTCATTTCAAAGCCAATGGTGGCTGTTGTGTATATATACGCAACGACTTAACTTGCTCTCGTGTTCCTGAACTCGATTCTTCTGAATTCTCTACACTCTGGCTTCAGCGTTCCTGTCATTCTCTAACTAAATATATCTGTGCTGTTTACTTATCCCCTAATTCTACTGACTATCAAAAATTCTTCGACTATCTTACTTCTACGATGGAACACATTCTATCCATTTCTCCCTTCTCTGAAATCTCCATTCTAGGAGATTTCAATGTTCACCACCACCTTTGGCTCTCCTCTTCTTTCACTGATCCACCTGGTGAACAAGCCTACATCTTTTCTATCCTTAATGACCTAGAGCAGCTTGTACAGCACCCTACCCGTATCCCTGACTGCCTTGGAGAGAGCTCCAACATACTTGACCTCTTCCTCACAACTAATCCTTCTGCTTACTCTGTTAATCTTTTTTCTCCGTTGGGCTCCTCCGATCACAACCTTATTACCTTAACCTGTCCTATCACTCCGGTACGGCCTGTGGACCCTCCAGGGAAACGTCGTCTGTGGCATTTTGGAGCCGCGGACTGGGAGGCCCTCAGGCAGTACTTCTTTGATTTTCCCTGGAATGATTATTACTTCCATGGCCGTGAGCCATCTGAGTGTGCCTTGCGCATTACGGAGGTTATTCTCTCGGGCATGGAAGCATACATTCCTTTCTCATATCCTTTGACTAACGCAAGAAAGTCTTGGTTTAATCACGCTTGTTCTAATGCTGTCCACAACAAGGAGAGGGCCTACAAAAGGTACCGAAGCCAACCCACCCCCGAATCATATCATCTTTACGTTTCTGCCCGGAATCGTGCTAAGTCTGTTCTTCGCTCTACTAAAAATAATTTCATCCATACTAAATGCTCTAAACTCTCCAACTCGAATTCTTCCCACTCCTTCTGGCACCTTGCCAAAAATCTTTCTAACAACTTTACCTCATCATCCTTCCCTCCTCTTTTCTACTCTGATGGTTCTGTAGCTATTTCTTCTACGGATAAAGCAGATCTCTTCGCACAGACTTTCTCCTCCAATTCCACCTTAGACGATTCCGGTGCTGTTCCTCCATCACTTCCCCCCTCTGACTTCCTCATGGCTGACATTAAAATTTCTTCAGTTGATGTATTTTCTGCCATCACTGGCCTCAGTACTAACAAGGCATATGGGCCTGATGGGGTCCCTCCTGTTGTTCTCAAGATCTGTGCTTCTGTGCTTACTCCCTGCCTAGGCAAACTCTTTCGCCTGTGTCTGTCAACTTGTACCTTTCCTTCTTGCTGGAAGTTTGCTCTCATTCAGCCAGTCCCAAAGAAGGGTGACCACTCCCAACCCTCCAACTATCGTCCAATTGCTTTAACGTCCTGTGTTTCAAAAGTTTTCGAGTCAATTCTCAATAGAAAAATTTTAAGGCATTTTTCCTATCACAACCTTCTTTCTGATCGTCAGTACGGGTTCCATCAGGGACGCTCCACTGGCGATCTTCTCACCTACCTTTCAGACTCCCGGTCATCCTCCTTTCGGGACTTTGGTGGAAGCTTTGCCATTGCACTTGACATCTTAAAGGCTTTCGATCGAGTCTGGCATAAATCTTTAATTTCCAAACTGCCCTCCTATGGTTTCTATCCTTCTATCTGTGCCTTCATCTCTAGCTTCCTTTCTGGTCGTTCTATAGCCGCTGTTGTAGACGGCCATCGTTCTTCTCCTAGATCTATCAACAGTGGTGTTCCTCAGGGCTCTGTCCTATCACCAACTCTCTTCCATTTATTCATGAATGATCTTCTAAGCTGTACATCTAACCCTATCCACTCATACGCTGATGACTCCACCCTTCTCCTTTCCATTCGGTTCTCACAACGCCCATCTCAACAGTTACATCAACAAACAAGGGATGAGGCTATGGCACACCTAATGTCTGACTTAGCTCGTATCTCTGACTGTGGTAAAATAATATGGTTGTTTTTAATGCATCTAAGACTCAGTTCTTACGCCTATCAACCCGACAAAATCTTCCACAGGTATACCCACTAATGTTTAATAATATTCAGCTGAATCCTGCACCATCCTTGAACATGCTTGGGGTTTCATTTACTCGGGACTTATCTTTGAAAGATCATATTACATCTCTTGTAAAATCTGCTTCCAAGAGATTGGGTGTGCTAAGCCGACTCCATTCTTTCTTTACCCCTGCACAATTGTTGACTCTATACAGGGGTTTTATCCGCCCCTGTGTGGAGTACAACTCTCATGTGTGGGGAGGTTCCCCACATACAGCTCTTCTCAATAGGGTGGAGTCAAAGGCTTTTCGTCTCATTAACTCTCCTCCTCATACTGACTCCCTTCAACCTCTGTCTCTTCGCCGCACTGTTGTATCTTTATCTCTTTTCTATCGCTACTTTAATGGTCACTGCTCCTCTGAACTGTCTGCTTGCATTTCTCCACCTCTACGACGGGCGCGTAGCACCCGTCTGGCAGCAAACTCTCATCCCTTTTCTGTCCAGCTCTCTAATGCAAGAGTTAACCGTTACTCCCAGTCTTTCATTCATGCAACAGGTCAACTCTGGAACTGTCTCCCTCTGTCTGTATTTCCTGCTGCCTATGATCTCCAGTCTTTCAAACGCAGTGTGTTCAGGCATCTCAAAATGATCGGATCTTGAATTTGGCTCTCTATTGTATTTTGTTTTTCTCATGGAGGGAACTGTTACTGCGGACTCATGGCCTTTGGTTCCTTCTTCCTCGCATAAAAAAAAAAAAATTGTTGTGGACACAGGGAGGCAGATGGCAACTAGGGGAAGGTTACAATAAGCTCGAGCCAGGCTATATGTCTGGTCGTGGCAGATGTGACCATCATGGGTTTGGATCCAAATGAATAATCTCTGAGCCTAAGATCATGATGGTGATGGAGGCAGGAGTAGAGGGAGGCAATGAGAGGGGAGGGGAGTCGGGGGAGGGGCTTGTGAATTAGGGCAAGGACAGTTTGGGAATCGCTGATGATGAGACATGGTAGGTGCTGAGAGAGAAAGAAGTCAAGGGCAGAGAGTACAGCAGAGAGTTCACACTGGATACTGCTGGCCCAGTTGGGAAGGAGGTGGGAGATGAAGATGGGGGAAGCAGAGTTAGTAAAGGCAATGCAAACAGCTCCCGCCCGGCCGTTAGTGAGGACAGAACTGTCACTGTAGATGTAAATAGGATAGGAAGGCTAGGTGCGGGCTACGGAGTTAAGGGTTTCAGTGATGGAGAGCTGTGAAGGGATTGGTAAATGGTCAGAAGCAGTGGCAGAAGGTGTGTAGTGTACATTAGGAGTTGCACGTGTCCAGGAAGGGGGCAAAGGGTCATTAGGGATGGGAGTGACAAGATCAGCACAGATACTGACGGGATCTCTGCCAGAAAGCTGGAGAGGACAGTTGAGTATATTCATTTGAGCAAGCATGCCAGGTCTGGCCCGTGAGTGTGCCGGAGCCTGTCTAGATGAGTGGTATCCGAGAGAATATCAACCAGCTGGGAGGAAGAGGGTGGAGCAGGAGACGGAAATGTGGTCAGACACTGTGTGGCAAAGTAGTCTCCAAGCATATGAATGCGATCGGTAATGGGATGCAGATTGAGTTCAGGGGGGATGTTGACTACTTTGGTAGACCTGGGGCAGCGAAGAATGAGATGCATCGCCCAATTTTTTACCATTCAAGTGGTCAGAGCTGTGCTGGAGGGACAAGAGAGAGAGGGATAGCATGATAATCAAGAAGGGAACAAATTTATAGCTGATAAAATGATCTAGCGATGGGGATGCTAAGCCCATGCAAGGAACAAGTGAGCATGCCAAGGAGTTTAAGTCTGTGGTGGAGGCGGGTGCAGATAGTGGAGAAACACTGGGAGGGGTTAAAAAGAGGGAAGAGAGAGGAATTCCGAGATATATATAATCCTGTACTGCCTCAAGATGAGAGCCGAGGAGGGCTATGGTTGTCCAAACAACCCTATGAGTGTGGGATCGGGTAACAGTTTGGTTTTGGCAATGTCGATAATCAACCCACAAGCAGATGCAGCCTGGCCTAACTTAACTAGAAGACGTTGGAGAGTGACAGGGGAAGGGGAGTGGAATCACATATAATCAGCATAGGTTAGGGTCAAAGAGGAGCCAGGGATAGGACCTAAAAGACAGAGGAATCTGTTTATGAGAAGATTGAAGAGAAAAGGGCTAAGTACCCCACCCTGAGGTATACCAAGATTGAAGTGTCGGTATTCACTGGCTGCCCCACAAACCAGAACTCGAGAGTGGCGATGGGACAGGTAGCTTTCCAGCCAGCAGAACAGGTGGCCAGAGACACCCAGGTGCGCAAGTTCGTCAAGAATGACGTCATGGTTTGCGACGTCGATTGCAACTTTGAGGTTAGTGAAGGCTGTGCAGGAGATGGATGTGAGGTGAGTGAGCAATTCAGCAAGGCAATGTTGTGTGCTTCGGCCTGGGAAGAAACCAAAGAGATGGGGAGAGAGCTGGACCTGAAGAAGATCGCAGAGCCTTGCTAAAAGAATTCTCTCGAGGACTTTGTATATGCAGGAAGTTAAGAAAATGGGACAAAAATCAGAGGAAATAGGCTTAGGGATGGGGATGATGGTGCTTTGGGTCCATTTTGCTGGAAGACTGATTTCCGAGAGACTCAGGTTGAACAGTGTCATTAAGGGATTACCAGGGCCTTGAGCAATGAGTCTGAGTGTGGCGTAGGTGACCCCGTCATCACCCGAGGAAGTTGCTGTGCCTTGCAATAGCACAAGGCGCAACTCATCATTGGTAAATGGGTGAAAGACGAGGGGAGAGGGCGTGGAGTGAGCCTCTGCAATGCGTGCTAGCTTGTTTCTGCTAGCAACCGAGCGGCGAGCCTTGACGGGGGAAGGCAGGGATGTCAGTTGAAATT
This sequence comes from Coenobita brevimanus, assembly GCF_032717465.1. Lineage (NCBI taxonomy): Eukaryota > Metazoa > Arthropoda > Malacostraca > Decapoda > Coenobitidae > Coenobita > Coenobita brevimanus. The sequence goes on from NC_137060.1 coordinate 7,811,817, forward strand.
GGGTGAACTATCAACTAGGTTGTTGACATATCACAGGCTTGTGGTGGTGACGAGGGGAAAGGGACTCACGTGACTAAACAACTCTGTTGACAAGTCGCCAAGTCCTAGACAGAGAAGTGCGTGCGTTAATACGCAAATACTCCTGGCGAACACTGTGTTTGAGGTCTCAGGAGGACCTGGCTGCAGTGAGATAGGAGTGGAGGTTGTCAGCTGTGCTGTCAGCGGGGTACATAACCACCTCTCACCGCACATCCTCCTTGCTGTCACGTAGATGGCGATCCCGTACCCACTCCCCAACCTGGTAGGCGGAGGATTTCGTATGGTTGACTTGCAGCACGTAATGATAATAAAAGGTCTGTACTACAGTAATTAGGGAGGTGTAAAATTCAGCTGAAGTGGTGGACAAATATCTTGCAAACCAGGTGGTTAGCATGTCCTTGAAAGTGGGTTGCAGCGGAATAGAGATATTAATCCGTTTCCTGACGTGGCAGTGCTGAGAGTGTAGGATGGGACTGTAATATGTGGCAAGGATGGCACTGTGGTGGGAGATAAGAGTAGAGACAATGTCAACAATGACAGCATGTTGTATTCCGTTGCTGCCCAGGACGAGATCGAGATAGCCTCCCCCAACATGAGTGGGATGAGGAGTGGGGAATGGAGGCAGATGATTGTTACAGGCAAAGTCATGGAGACGATGACCAGCAGGAGAAGCACGGGAAGCGCCAAATGACGGATAAGTGGCACATACAAGAGTTTATTTTCATTTAGGTTCTTTATTTACCATTCAGTACAAGCCCCAACACTCTGCGGAACATTGTTCCAGAAGGCCAAGCAGGGAAGGGTGCATAAAAAAATTAAAAAAAAAAATGATACCTTAGGGCATAGAAGGTATAGAAGTAATTATCATTACAAGCACAACAATGAACAAAGACACACAATGACACGTACATGGTACAAAGTTGTTACAGTAAATATCATAACATGTTTCGAGATAAGTAAAGGTACATATACTTTATACACGTATGAGGCTACATACCTTTGCAGAGAGAGGCGCATATGAACACATACCTACACGTATATATCTATGCATATATGTATATATTCACACACATGTAGCCATAGGCATAGGCTAGTGTATGTGCAGGATAGGTACCCATGTATAAAGATACGGGTATGTGTACAGGCATGCATTCATATACGTATGCTACATGCACATATATAATTATGATATATTCATATATACAGACAGGGAGACATATATACATATATATATATTGTACACCTTGAATAGATACATATATACAGTCACATAGTTGGGGAGACTGATTAATATTATAGTTTCCCGCAAAATGGTTTTCTTTAATAGTAGTTATAGAGTACGATAATATTAAAGGGCAACTAATGTATTTAGAAATAACTTTTGCGGACTGTGTGATTTAGTGGGTAATTACTGAGCTCCAATTGGATTAAGCCGGTGAAGGTTTATATCCAAGGGATGGTTGGGGTTGGCTGCTCATGTAAAGCCACTGAAGGATGAGTGAGGCTGGTCACTTTCTAAATGTCGGGACCAACTGCCTAGCCCCGGGCTCCTACGCTCCTCATGGGGAAGTGTAGGATTGGATGATGGATGGATGGATGTGATTCTGTAAATAAATTTGTTACCTGTACGTAAATGATTGTCCGAACGCAGTTTGAACTCCATGATTTGCAAGTTTATGCTGTTTTTTAAGACATTCCGGTCGTTGCAGTCTTGGTACAGTTTCACGGCGAGGATGTGAATGGTGGATAGCAGGCCTATTTTTGCAAATAACCCTGAACGCAGGCCGCCCAAGGTCGGCAGACAGTATGCAGTAGTCATTTGTGTTATAATGAAAAGGGAAAGAGAAGATGGGGACAGAGAAGGTAAGCCGGAGCAATGAAAGGGGAAATATAGAGATTTTTTAAGAGAGGGATGAAGTAGTTGTAGTAGTTTGTACTTGTAATGGTAGTAGAAGAGCAACTGCGATCTGTCTCGCCGGTCAGACCAATCAGCTACGAGCAAAATATCGCCCCTGTAGGGTTATCCCGCGCGATATACCGATGTTCCCTTGTGGTGGACAGAACGGGAAAATGTAGCGGACCCCACATTAGCGTCCCTCCACCCAGTTGCAAAACAGTAGGGTCCACATCACCCCGTTATTTCGCTATATGGTTACCACTCAGTCATGTAAGTGGTTTCCTGGGTTACAGGAAACTGTTAGGCTCGACAATCAGTGTAAAGCCATCTTAAATAATATTTAGTGAACACGAAATCGTGTGAGTGGATCATGGTCGCCGGCAGCCTGCATATCCTTCTTTGTAGAGTGCAGTCAGCAGCAATACAGAAAAGTTAAGCATGTTTTATCATTATATGCTTCAGAAGCGCAACTTACAAATAAAAAGTACTTGCCTACATTTTTTAGCACTATCAGTTTTAATAAAATGAACTTACCTCTGGTATTATGATTGGTTACTTTTAACCTAACGGTGCTGGGCCATTCCCGTAATTTGAGTACTATGTTGTTTTTGCAAGAAATTCTACCATTCTGTTATACCAGTTAGATCAACCCTCAGGTCAGACTGCACTGGCCATCAATATCGAGCTCCAAGGCGCTATGTCAGGTTAAAATCAACGCACAAATTCAGGAATTCAGTGAAAATAATTCATGATGGCTGTCAAAATTGATACACAATAGAGTGTTTTATTAACTGGTCCTTCATTTCTGTCGATCACGCATCTTCCAATCACTCATTTTCGGCTGAATAATATATACAACTAAAATGAAATTACATTAGTTGGCTATACCATTATAGGGCTAGGAAAGTATCGCGATTTGACTCCCTTTATAGGCTGGAAGAGGGCGCCTTCACGTGGTGGCATCGGTATCGGTAGGTAACTATGCTGCCCGGTTACACAACGTTCCTCACTTCTTTCGTATCTTTAGCAAGAAGGATGGGTGACTGCAGATAATAAGTAATTTTAGCTTGCAGTTCCCTGGGTTCACGTTCCATATCAATCTTTGGCCACAAAAGCAATATCAGCTTCGAGGTGGGTCTGTCTTAAGCCGAATTAAATCCTGTACTGGTAGGAAGAATACAAGGTGATTCATGTTTAACGCTCCCCTTCCATTTTGGTGGGCGGTCTCTCCTGTGTTGCAGGGAGGGTCCTGTCAGCGTTATCAACTTCTGTCCTGCATCATTTATTCATTCCCTACTACACCCAACCCCACACCGGTACACTAAGCCTTCCTTACAACACATGACACCATCAGGAGAGTCTGTAGTACAGCACTGTTTATGAATCACCCATTTTATTACAAAGTACTTTTTCGCGCTTTAAAGTTTAACATAAGCTATTTTAATTTATCGACTCTCTCTCTTTCTTTCTTTCTTTTTTTTAATGAAGGAGCATCCCTAAAAGTGGTCTGGTCAGTCAGTCACACCCTAAGAAGTTTCACATACACAGCAAAAACGTTGCTTCAGTTAAGTCCATGTGGTCCCTCATCTATCAATGACTTAATTGTTTATTTTATTCTTGCTATCTCCAGACGATTTTATTTACCTTATCTCTCTCTCTCTCTCTCTCTCTCTCTCTCTCTCTCTCTCTCTCTATTTCTATATATATATATATATATATATATATATATATATATATATATATATATATATATATATATATATATATATATATATATATATATTCTAATAAAAACAATTTTATTTTTTTTAGAAAATGTCTCCATTACAGTAGTGTAGTTGCCGCCAAATGGAGACACCTAGCTCATGAGCACTAAGGTAGGGTCCTCATCTCACTTTGTAACATTGACGTGTCGCCATGGATCTTTACCCAGTGATTCACACTGATGTAGACGCAGTGAGATCCAGTGTATCGAAACGTACAAATTCGTTTAACCTGGTGTGTATACTTGCCTACCGATATGATAATATTGTATAACACATGTAACATAATTTGGCAAGGGTAAAAAATTACAAATGTACTCAGCATTCCTTTCAGTTCTTGGTTCATTTGTTCTTTGAAATGTGACATTCATGGGTAAATTATTTACTTGCTGCCCATTTTATAAGACTAGGCCTACATGGCTCTTTAAAACCTACCACAACATTGGTAGATGCTCGTATGCATGTTTATGCCATTAAACCTTTATTACGGTCACTCACCCACCCAGCCCGCCCCACGCATCCACTTACCAGCCCATCTGCCATTACAACCCACACCAAGCCACTCGACACACCCCACCCAACCAACCCTCCCCAACATGAACACCCATCCTCCCCACGCACCCTGGCGATGCACCGAACCAGCACCATAGTTCCTGCTCTATGGCACTGCACCGAACCATTCCACCCACCTCCCCAACCTCATCCCACCCACCCACCCAACCAGCTGGCTCCAACACACACTCATACACACACACACACTGAAAGAGAGAGAGAGAGGGGGGGGGGCAGTGACACAGAGACAGTAAGACTCAAGCAATGTAAAGAACACGCATACACAGGCACACGCACATTTACGCAGACACATGCACCCAGACACTCGCACAGACACACGCGCACACACACAGACACGTGCACGGACACCCGAGCACACACAGATACATTGACACAGAGGCACACTCACACATAGACACCCAAATGCACCTACACCCGCACACACACACACACTCACGACATACGCACGCACAGGCACGCTCAATTCGAGCAAATTAATATTTCGTTCTCGCTGTCGTGTGTGTGTAGTATGGTATGCTAGTATCCCATAAAGGGATATCACTAGCAAATTAGAGGAGGTAAGTCGTATTCAGCACCTTAGTATGGAGGATTGAAAAATAGCTCGTGTAGTAAGTGCTGCACGTTATATACTGTAGTCATGTGTGTGAAGATTATGTAGGGAGGGGAGTAATGGCAATGGAGGTGGCACAAGGAAGGAGCTAGAAGGAGGGGAAGGTCGATGAGGAGGTGAATGTATTGTGTGAACAAAGATTTGAAAGAGAAGAGGTTGACGGGGAAAACTGCACAGGACTGAGCTGTTTGGCGAAGATCGGTGAAACACATCGACCTCGTATAAAACTAGGAAAAGATGGAAGATAAAGATGAACCCGGTGCTGGAAACGGACGCGTTAATGTGGTGGCACCGGTATAACCGGGCGGTTCAGCTGTTTGGTATAAATGTACCTCAGCTAATTCCTTATGGCCCGAAAGGTGGATGGTCAACTGCAGGATAGGGGCAACTTGACCCTGTAGTTCACTGAATTCACGTCATATAATTATTCTTACAGCTTCCAGACGATATTGACAGTGGTGGGTATTAATAGCAGTCTCCATTAACCTCTTCACCGCCTGAGTTCTCTCCCTAAGCTGAATAAAAGCGTCCGATGGTCACCACATTGAAGGGGTTAAAGTAGATATAGGAGGTTTCCTATTCGTAGTAATTTATTTAGCGTGTTACACCTCAGCATTCTCTTTTATGTTATCTGTGCAAACTAAGTCGACACTGAAGCCAGATAAACAGCTAAGGGAAGAAATTAGAAAGTACTATACAATACAAGTAATATGAAACATGAAATGCCTCCAGCATCTTTTTAAACACTGTACGTATATATCGATTTTTTTTTTTATAGTCAGAAGCTTTGAAGCCCAGGACTTGGCTTCTCAGTTGGTACATTTAAGGCGAGAGTGGATGGGGGCGATGGTGGTGATGAGGGCGGCGCTCATTAGCACTCGGATGACCTAGACACCAGCCATGAGTCGGAGTCGCTCGAGGCGATGCAGGAGGAGGGGCGGCACGTGGACGACATCAACCTCTGGTTCACAACCGCCATCATTAAACTCACTAAGCGATAGGCAACCCACCTGGTCAGCAGGTGTTTGATGGAGGACTTTTCATTTTCGTATTGGACCAGGTACCTATTGAGGCAACCCCGGTGCTCCAAGTGCCTATAATGGTTCAAGAGGAAAGGGGTTACGGAGGGTGGGGGCCCACACACTTTCTGAAGGGGCGTGTGGGGGGGCACTAGGAGTGGGCCCAGAAGCGGGATGTAGGACACAAACCACTCCGCCGGCGACCATGACGGGGCAGTGACTTGCATCACCTGTGCGTGCAGACGCTGCGTCTCTGGGGCTGTCACCTGCCATTCATACGCCCACGCCCACCACCACATCAACATCACCACCGCCGTCAACAGTATGATTGCGCAGATCTTCCTCACTTTTTCCATTTATGTTTATTTGTATGTTTTTTGGTTGTTGATAATATTTTACGGGTTTATCATTTCGCAGCGGTATAGTAAGATGTAGGAGAACCCTCCTCTTTTTTTTTTTTTTTTTTTTTTTTTTAATAGTATTCTCACATTCCTGCTTTCACTATAACTTGGGTCAAATTTCCGTCCTTTTGCAGCTAATTTCACCTAGTTCAGTGACAGAAAAAATAAATATTGTGGTTCCACATTATCTTCACAGCTGACCATAATCATTGAATCATAATCTACTTGTACAGCTGAATATTCAGTAAGGAGAAATGGCAATTTTTAGACCAGAATAAAAAGGGGAATTGTTTTTGCCCAGCCGATAACCTCGCAATGGGCGAATGGGCCACCTATTATCTGTCTGCTGCTTCCTACGTAGGCCTATTTTTATTACAGTACTGTGCAGCCTTGCCACGGGCCCCTACACCTCACTATCGGCTTTTAGGATGTCATCTTTTAAAATGTGTTATTGTCATGCCGTTTAATTCTGTTAATTTAGTCACTGTTTTACCACGGTGACGTAATTTTCAGTGTATTTAATGCAAATTTGACTCAGTTAACGAGAGAAGTTGCAACTCAAGAGGCTACATCAAGGCTTCATCAATCCGATCACTACTATACTGTTTTCCTCGAAGTTGACCCAGATTTTCGTCGTTTTGCATCTTATGTCATGCAGCTCAGTGGTGGAAAAAGACCATATGCTGCTGCTCTACATCCTTTCCAAAGCACTTCTTACTGAGCAGCATCATATTCTAGTGTTAATCTCTTGTTACTGGTCAGTATTTAAGTTGGAGAGATTACATTTTTAGGCCACGTTAGTAAAAAAAAAAAATTTAGGTCTCTTTCATTAAGTAAAATCGTCATCGGCAGCGACGTGCACAGTTTGGACAGCAGGTGCTTTAGGGGGGAAGGGGGAGGAATCACACCCATTGCCTGTTTATAGCAGAGAGAGAGAGAGAGAGAGTGATCATTGTAAAAGGGCACTTTGGAACCGGCAGAGAAAAAGGGCAGGGACTCAGCCCATTTGAGCCATACCTGTGTTTGCCCGTGGCCATCGGAGTGAAGTAGTTAAAGCCTTCTACACGGTGACGTCTTGCTTAATTAGTTCTCGCTTCCTCCAGACGATTTTATTCAGCTGAAGAGTTTGGAACCGGAGGGGTTAGATAAAGCCTTCATTAACTACTTCATTACCAGGGAACCCAAGACAGATATTTTAAATCGTCAGGAAGTGGCAAGAACAAAATTAGTTAATCCTTTCGCTGCGATGGTGTTTTGAGTTATATTGTTTCCACGCTAACTTTACCTAATTTTTCTTCTGTTTGCATCTTCTTTGACGTAGATCAGAGGCGGAAAAAGGCAACATTTCGGCTCAACATTCTTCGTGACCAGCATCATACTTTGGTGTTAATATAGTGTTTGCAACTCATCATTCAATATGGAGAGATGACAGTTTTATAGTTCAAGTTCAAGTAAAGGGCGCGTAGTATATTTTTATTGCCTCCAGACGCTTTTATTCAGCTTAGGAAAGACTCACTTCAATCCGGTCAGTTTGAGGCGTGTCTGATGCCAGATAGTCACAAGGAGCTGGCAAGAATTAAGAATGTCCTCGAGTTGAAAGGGTGAACTACGACTACTGTCCAGTATGTGTTGTTTTTTCATCCATCAAATGATTATATTCACCCTGGGAAAGACATCTCGTAGTAAAGGGGTGGAAGTGGTCAAGTGATTAAACAAGTGAATTAGTCTTACGGGACGCGATTTCGTTCTCATGTTGGTGTAGGGAACAGTTTGGTATGTATTTCCTTTAAAGACTTTATTGATCTACCGTAAGAGACAGTGACAGGTCATAAACACATCCCAACTTTTACCAGTCCAGTAGTCCTGAACGAGGTAGTACTAGCATGTATTTGGTATTGACCGTGGGTATTGGCGTCGAAGTAGTAAAGTAAAAAGGAGTAACACCTAGGAGAACCAATGAACCTCAGGGAACGGACCTTGAAGTCTATGCCCAGAGAAATAGATATATATAAGAAAGAAAAATAAGAATGTTTAACCCCTTCACTCGATTGACTTGTATATTTATCATTTTATTCCTGCTTATTCCTCACCAGTTACGTGGGAAGACAGTTACACAAATGAGGAAGTGAAGGACCATTGTGGTGTTGATGGGGATGTTCTGGAAAGCATTAGGAGAAAATTCTGAGATGGTTTGGTTAGGAGAGGATGGAGAATGACTCTGACTTGAACAGTGAAGGTAAGGTGGAGGGAGGAGGGGGAGACCGAGGTTCGTATTCTAAATGACATATGAGGGTTCGTAGCATCTCTTAAAAAGCGGTTTAGTTTGCATATTTAACCCTGACATTCTCCACTGCTGTTGTAATTGTTGTTCTTGCTTAACCTCGATCTGTTGGGTCAAGTAATCTCATTAACCACAAGTAACTGCCTTTTTGGTCCGTCCTACAAGTTCAGTACATTATATACACTTTGTATATATATATATATATATATATATATATATATATATATATATATATATATATATATATATATATATATATATATATATATGCGTACATAGGCGTATACTATACATAGATAAATAGACTGAGATAGGTACTTCAAGACGATTTCATTCATCGATGGGAACCACTTCTCTGCAATAGGAGTTAAAAGAGGTCGTCCCTAATCCTTTTACTACATATCGCCCCACCGTAAGTAAAGAAAATGATCTGCTGAAAATGGGCAAAATATCTTCAAAGTAATCGATGCAACATGATTACCCATTTAGACCAATTATGCAATTTTTAATCTTCCTGCTTCCTCCAGACAATGTTTTTTCAGCTTAGAAGAGATATTTCGAACTGGAGATGTTATACAGCCTTCATTAGTCTTTTGTTATACTAGAGGTGCTTCCAGAACTGAGTAACATGTCTTTAGTGCCTTTAAACTGAATAGAATCTGTAAAAAACTTTCACTTCTAATGATGGCCAAGTGTAGACAGGTTACAGGGGTGATTTATCTAGTAACCAAAGAGTTTCATTTTTAGTTCATAACCAAGGCTCATCGAAGTTCAAGCAACCACGACTTTGTGCACTAGTTATAAGCGTGACCAAGTTCCGTCAGGTGAATACAAAGAGCCTATTACTGTAGCCTGATCAAAATTAATAATAGGTATTAGATTCAAGGGATTGACGCCTTCAGTCCAGTGGGATATTTTGCATTTTAATTTTCCCATCTTCAGACGAAGTTATTCAGCTAAAATAGGAAATCATTCTCGTGTTGAAAGAAGAAGGCCAAATAACACCTGCAGTTCGATAAGCCTCGCCTGAGCTTCGTAAACCCGTGTGAAGATTTATAAGAAACTGCTAGAAGAGACGTTACCAGTTTCAAGATGTTAATTTTTAATGGGCACTCGGTTAATATTGTGCTGTATCATTCATCATCATCGTCATCATCATCATCATTCAAACACAATTATTCTCAGTCATAAATTAGATGGGAAGGATACAGAAATAGGGAAGGGAAAGCGTAGAACTGAAAAGGCATCAAGGGAGTGATGAATGAAATTGGCCTCACAGTCAATCACTCAGCATGTAAACCTACAAAATTCTCAGCTCCGACTCATACAAGCAGGAAAGATGGGGTGGAGAGGTATTGGCTGAGTGCAGTGAGAGCCAGAAGGAAGGCAGCCTGATGGCTGACGACAGGGTGACCATAAGGGCGATTTGTGGGACGTCACCCCTCTTCGGATTTAGATGTCTGGATGCACGCGAAGCCAGAGAGGCTTTATATTTTAATCGGCGCGCGTACGCGTTTGTGTGTGTGTGTGTGTGTGTGTGTGTGTGTGTGTGTGTGTGTGTGTGTGTGTGTGAACAAAATAACTCAGTTGTTATCCGATTTTAACCAAAGTCGGAGGGGTTGAGGACCTGCCAAGGGGTAACCTATTGTTTTTTTATGGATAGCAGGTGTTACGGAACAGAGAAAGATAATGTACACTTTAAGTGAGAATACTAATAATCACTACTGTCCCGTAAAGTTCCAGGTTCAAAACAAAAGAGTTAGGTAAAATTACAAGTTAAAGTTTAATGCTCAAACTAACAACAAAACATTCAGGACTCATAAGGATAATGTAATGGCAAAAACTGGTTAAATATATGGTTAACTGCAATAGCCTCTATTAACACGAAATTAGCAAGAGTAAATTTACTTAAGTCAGTCCTGATAAGATGAAAATACACTGGGTAATGCTCAGTTAATGCAAGATAAATTATTACAGATACAAACTATTATTAACGATGACTGACATAAAGAACCTTTACATAAATTACAAAAACCTCACTAGGCCTACAAATTAACAACTCACGCTACACAGCACCAGAACAAAATGCAATAACACTTATACTCAAATCACACAGCTGCTAGATGGTTGGAGACTTCCTGAGTACTCACAATAATAACTGTACAGGGGAGGACAGAGATGTGAACAAAATGAAGAGCAGATCTAAGTGGCCATGATGCAGAGACTGAGCTCATTATATAGGGGCCAGCAGAGCTTGATACAACTTGTAAGAAGGACGCGCAAATGAAGCCATGGGGACAAAGAGCTGAAAATCCTGCTCTGAACAACAGAAAGGACGACTTACTCTACTATAACGGTAGAAGGAGGGAACTGAGGCAGAACACGCTCGTGATCAAACAGGCAGCACACTGTACATTAGAATTACACAAAGGATGATGAAATCATAGGCTATGTAACACCTCCCCACAAAGAAAAAAGAAATTTACAAAGGAAATTTCTTATTACTCTAAAACAATCTGTATATGGCATTACAGAACATGCAAAAGCCTTTCCTAGTGTTACAAAACATGAGATCTCCCTAGCACGTTCAGTCATAGGTACTTGCCAGTATCCCTTTAACAAATCAAACTTACTTATGTACCTAGCCTTTCCGATCTTGTCTATGCAATCTTCCACGCGAGGGAGAGGGTAAGTGTCTGTGATTAACACGTCTGTAGTCAGTGCAAAGCCGCTGTGACCCACCTGGCTTAGGAACTAGAGTGACAGGAGAACTCCATTCGCTCTGACAAGGCTCAATCATCTTGTGGTCCAACAGGTAGCCAAGCTCCTTCTGGATGAGAGGAACTTTCACTGGGTTCACACGGTAAGGAGGCAGTTTAATTGGCTTTGCGTCTCCAACATCGACATCATGCATCAACACAGTAGTTCTTCCTGGAGTGGCACGGAACACTTGCGGGTACTCCTGCAGTAATGCCAAAAACTCCTGCCTTTCCTCGGGAGGTAGGTGAGAAAGCTTAGTCTGGAGATCATTCATGATATCAGGATTCTTCCCCAAACTATCACTCAGGCTCATACTGCATGGGAGAGCTTCACTTGCAGACTCGGGTGGAACAGCTACAGTGCAGACTGGATTATTTTCGTCCCGCCTGTGATATAACTTTAACATGTTGATGTGACATAGTTGCTTGTTCTTTCTACGATCTGGTGTGGCGATGACATAGTTGACATCACTGAGTTTCTTCTCCACGAAATAAGGACCACTAAACTTGGCTTGAAGAGGTTGCCCATGAACCGGTAGCAGAATCAAAACCTGATCTCCTAGCTGAAAGTGGCGTAACCTGGACTTCTTATCATACCAAGTCTTCATCTTCTCCTGAGCAGCTCCTAAATTCTCTCTCGCCAGTTGTAAAGCAGTGGACAGCCGTTCTTTGAACTTCATCACATACTCCAGCAGGTTGACGTCATCTTCCTCCGACAGCCAGCATTCCTTGAGTAACTTAAGGGGTCCTCTTACTTCATGGCCAAACAGTAGTTCAAAAGGTGAGAAGCCCAGTGATTCATTTGGAGATTCTCTTGCAGCAAACACAACGAATGGAAGACCTTTATCCCAGTCTTTCTGATGTTCCAAACAGTATTTCTTGAGCATCGATTTGAGTGTTTGATGATATCTCTCCAACGCTCCTTGGGTCTGGGGATGGTAAGCTGAAGACGTGATCTGGGTGATGCCCAACTCTTTCAGAGACTGCTTGAAAACATTTGACATGAAATTACTTCCTCGGTCTGACTGTACCTCCTTGGGCAGACCAAACTTTGTGAAGAACCCTAGCATTTCCTTAACCACGTTCTTTGCTGAGATATTTCTAAGTGGAATAGCTTCAGGATAACGAGTAGCCATATCAATCAGGGTCAACACATAAGAAAATCCTGAAGAAGTCTTAGGAAGAGGGCCCACAATATCCACCAACACACGGGTGAAAGGCGCCTCAAAAGGAGGAATGGGAACTAGAGGTGCAACCTTTTCGGTCTGATTACACTTCCCCACAACTTGACAGGTGTGACAAGACTTACAATACCAGGAAACATCCCTGAAGATACCTGGCCAGTAGAAGTGTTTCAAAATGCGTGCCACAGTCTTCCTCACTCCAAGGTGTCCTGCCAAACTGGAATCATGAGCCACTCTAATGATATCCTGCCTACAAACACGAGGGATGACAACTTGATGTACAACCTCCCATTCACAGTCGGCTGATGCTGTTGGGGGTCTCCACTTCCTCATAAGTACTCCTGACTTTACATAATAACAAGTAGAAGCACCAGCTGACTCTTCCTCACTGCAAGCACAGTTAGCTAGACCTTTCAACTCAGGGTCAGCAACCTGCAACTCAACCAACTCTTGACGAGACAAATTATCAACACTACGGGGTACTGCCTCATCTGGTGAGTGGTCCAAATTAGCAAGAAAAGTGTCAGCTAGGATAACATCATCATCATCATTATCCTTTAAGTCGCCAGTAACTTTAGACTTAGCCCTAGTGACAGCACATGCAGAGAACACATCAGGGACATCACAATCCTGGGCCGCAGTCACCGGTTCACCAGGCAACTGAGGAGCTGGACACACTTGACTTCCACCAATATCATTTCCAAGTAAGAAAGTTACACCTGACATTGGGAGTGTCTCAACCAACCCAACCATAACGGAACCATTAACAAAACCAGACTCTAAATTCACTCTGCACAGAGGGACAGAGAAGTAATTATTCCCTACACCTTGTAAGATTACGGTTTCATCAGAGGAATTAACATTAGAGCCTAGAACACTGGTCAGCATAAGGGATTGGCAAGCACCTGTATCACGATATATTTTAACTGATTTCCTGTCATTACTGTCCAGAGGACTGACAAAACCATCAGACAGGAAATTAGCACATGAACTCTTGAGAGTGTCACCCACGTTACTGCTCAAAAGAGGAGCTCCATCATGAGAATTTAAGTTACCCCTCAAAGCAGGTTCAGTTAACTCAGTTAAAGAATTCTGGGAACTCCCAAGAGTGGACACTAGACCAATTGACTGAATATTTAACCCGCGCAGTCCCAAGGACGTACTTCCACGTCCTCACGTTTTGTCACAGCTAATCCCGAGGACGTACTTCAATGTCCTGCAATTGCAAGGTTCATAATTTCCACAATTTTCAATTTTCGCGAGTCATTTTTGGTACGTATACACGGGACACCTTCCTCAACAAGATGCCAGGCAGAGACAATGCCTTACCCAGCATGACCTCCTCCCCCCCCTGCATGCCCTTTTCTCAGCAATTCACCTGTTATCAGTGACCTGGCCAGTATAGCCATGTCATGCCACGGTACGAAATTCAGGGCCAGAGTGATTCCCCAATCAATGACAATGTGGAGGACAAACTTTACATAGCATTAGAGGAAGAAACAGTTAGAAATGATGATCAGGTAATGTGGCAAAAAAAGGTCAGGTATTAGTGAGTGAAACAATGCTTATAATGCCTATATTACTGCTTGAAAACCAATATACTCTTGTACTACATATAAATTCGTAACAGTAAATAAATAAATACAGTTTATGAGTGGTATGAAATAGTTATCCTCCCATAGAACTCGTTTTCTTTGGTGCCAGCCTGATAGAAAACCCAGTAAGGTAAGGAGGCTCTCCTACCTGTAATGAGTATTTTAAACCTCAGGTGAGCGATTTCTCTATGAATTTTCGATATTTCTCACCAAAAGCGAAAGTTTTAGCAAAAAAAAAAAAAAGGGTCGAAAAATGGTCGGGATTGGGGGGTACCAGTGGTCAAAAAGTGGTCGGGACGGGGCGGGTTAAAGACTCCTTTTTGTTCACATCACGCTGTCTCCTGAAACATTTCTCCGTAGTATGACCAAGCTTACTACAATAAGTACATTTACTTTTCTGAAATCTAGAGGTGAAGCTGGTATTTACTTCCTGAGAAACATCATCTTTATTCTCTTTCCTGTTACCTGTACTCTGAGTAGAGGCAACGTACTTACTCTCAGCTTTCCCTTTTTCTTTAGAATATCTCTTGTGAGTGAGAGCATATTCATCAGCTAAAACTGCAGCATCAGACAAATTATCTATTCTTTTCTCATCAAGATATAGGCTTACATCTTTATAAATACACCTTTTGAAGTCCTCCAGCAAAATCATCTGCTTGAATTTACCAAAATCAGAATCCACATTCTTAGAATTTAACCACTGCTCTAACAGATCTTCTTTGATTTTTGCATACTCAGCATGGGATTCCTTATCTTGCTTGTAAGTTGTCCTAAATTTTACTCTATAGGCTTCAGGAACAAGCTCATAGGCCTTAAGAATCAAGCTCTTAACTACATCATAATTATCAGATTGATCCTGAGGCAAAGATGCATAAGTTACTTGAGCTTTACCGGTGAGAACAGTTTGAAGGAGTACTGGCCAATACCCCTTGGGCCAATTAAAACCTGTAGCTACCCTCTCAAACAACTGAAAATACTTTGTTAAATCAGATTCATTAAAAGGAGGGACAAGTTTAACATTTTTAGCCACATCAAAATCATCAGAGCTAGATGATCCAGTTCCACCTTGTTTCATGCGATACTCATGGTCTGCCTGAATCCTAGCAATTTCAACTTGTGCCTCAGCCTCCTTAGAACGGGCCTCCGCCTCCTTAGCCTGAGCCTTCTGCAGGGCTAGCTGTAACTTAGCTAATTCAATCTGCGTTTGCTCATTTGGAGGAGTTACATTAAACAAGCTTTCATTAATCATGTCAACAATTTGATCTTTAGAATGATGAGAGCGAACAGCAATTCCCAATTGTTGAGCAACAAGCTTAAGTTCATTCTTTGTTCTGTTTTCTACATCACACACTGTTTGCACATTTGACAAAAAATCTTTGGCTTCATCAAGTGTAGAAATAGTAGACATCATGAATAAGTAACAGTCACAAAATATCAAGCAATATCCTTATGATAATATCCTGAATATCCTGATATGAGGTCGCCAAATTTATGTTACGGAACAGAGAAAGATAATGTACACTTTAAGTGAGAATACTAATAATCACTACTGTCCCGTAAAGTTCCAGGTTCAAAACAAAAGAGTTAGGTAAAATTACAAGTTAAAGTTTAATGCTCAAACTAACAACAAAACATTCAGGACTCATAAGGATAATGTAATGGCAAAAACTGGTTAAATATATGGTTAACTGCAATAGCCTCTATTAACACGAAATTAGCAAGAGTAAATTTACTTAAATCAGTCCTGATAAGATGAAAATACACTGGGTAATGCTCAGTTAATGCAAGATAAATTATTACAGATACAAACTATTATTAATGATGACTGACATAAAGATCCTTTACATAAATTACAAAAACCTCACTAGGCCTACAAATTAACAACTCACGCTACACAGCACCAGAACAAAATGCAATAACACTTATACTCAAATCACACAGCTGCTAGATGGTTGGAGACTTCCTGAGTACTCACAATAATAACTGTACAGGGGAGGACAGAGATGTGAACAAAATGAAGAGCAGATCTAAGTGGCCATGATGCAGAGACTGAGCTCATTATATAGGGGCCAGCAGAGCTTGATACAACTTGTAAGAAGGACGCGCAAATGAAGCCATGGGGACAAAGAGCTGAAAATCCTGCTCTGAACAACAGAAAGGACGACTTACTCTACTATAACGGTAGAAGGGGGGAACTGAGGCAGAACACGCTCGTGATCAAACAGGCAGCACACTGTACGTTAGAATTACACAAAGGATGATGAAATCATAGGCTATGTAACACAGGTCATAGGTCAAGCCAACAAGGATAGGTAAAAATCTTACCTAGTAACATCAACTTCAACAAGTTTCCCTATATTTAGATCAAACGTGCTTGAGTAATTGCATCTAAGGCGGGGGAGGCGGTGGCTGAATCGGTAGAGAGGCGGCCTGCAGTCCTGATGGACCCAGGTTCGAATCCCGGCTGGGGCAGGGAACAGTTTAAGGATTTGAATTTCATTAAAAAGCAGACTTTCCTGATCTACCGGATGACCCGCCGACATGTCATAAAAATACCCCCGCTAATACCAATACACCAGTCCTGTATGAGACAGCCCTAGCATGTATTCAATATGGACGGTGGGTGTTAGCGCCGAAGTGGTGACATGTGGAGGTGTAGGAGGACTACTGGGCCTTGGGATAGGCTACTGCCCCCGAGATATAGGCCCTGAAGCCTTTGCCCAGAGTCGGACACATAAAAAAAAAAAAAATAAATAAAAAAATAACCGCGGATTTCGAAACTGAGAACAACCAGAGGTGAATGTAACAGGTCAAGGTCAGTTTTAACACTTGAGTCTGAGTGTACTAAAGAACTAAAGCAATTTTGATCTGATTTTGACCAAACTTGGTGGAAGGACTGAAGGTAAGCCAAGAAGTGACTTTCGAGAACCAAGGTTACATGGAAAGGTCATCTTTAAAGTTTTTACCCGATTTTAGACCAAACTCTGACGATCATCATCATCGTTCTCATCGTCATTATCATCGATCTCATCATCTTCATCGTTTTCATCATCATAATCATCATTCTCATCATCATCATCATCATTCTCATCATCATCATCATTCTCATCATCATTATCATCGTTCTCATCGTCATCATCATCGATCTCATCATCATCATCGTTTTCATCATCATCATCATCGTTCTCATCATCATCATCGTTCTCATCATCATCATCGTTCTCATCATCATCATCGTTCTCACCATCACCATCATCATCATCAGTATCGTTCTCATCATCATCATCGTTCTCATCATCATCATCATCATCATCAGTATCGTTCTCATCATCATCATCGTTTTCATCATCATCATCGTTCTCACCTTCATCATCATCATCATCGTTCTCATCATCATCATCGTTCTCACCATCATCATCATCATCATCATCATCATCGTTCTCATCATCATCATCGTTCTCATCATCATCATCATCATCATCAGTATCGTTCTCATCATCATCATCATCGTTCTCACCTTCATCATCATCATCATCATCAGTATCGTTCTCATCATCATCATCATCGTTCTCATCATCATCATCGTTCTTACCACCATCATCGTTCTCACCTTCATCATCATCATCATCATTATCGTTCTCATCATCATCATCATCGTTCTCATCATCATCATCATAGTTATCATCATTATCGTTCTCACCTTCATCATCATCATCATCATTATCGTTCTCACCTGCATCATCATCATCATCATCATCATCATCATCATTATCGTCATTATCATAATCGTTCTCATCATCCTCATCCTCATTATCTTCTATCATCATCATCCATCATCATCATCAATCATCCATCATCGTCATCATCCATCATCATTGTTACGAGCTGAGACTTAAGAAAAAGTTTAGCTTACAGTTTAAGTCTACCCAGGTCCCAACAGGCAACAACAAAACAACAAACAAGGACAATCGGATTAAAAGAGTAGGCAAAGGTGGTGAGTTTTTATTGTTTTTCATAATCTTCACAAATGCATAGCTAAATTTAACAAAATATTCAACAAAATGTAATATACCCTGGACCATACTCTTACTTATACCCTTAACCGTTCCCAAATCACTTAACCTATATACTGTGCATATATATATATATATATATATATATATATATATATATATATATATATATATATATATATATATATATATATATATATATATATATACCCTATAGTCTCAACCTATACTTATAAAACTACAACACGAATCTCTGAAGCTAGTGGAGGCGGAAGGTTATAGGGGCAGAATACTCCAGCGCGGTGCTGAAGTGCCTGACGAGTGGAGTGGAAGGCAGAAGAGCAGGGTGGTAGGTAGTCACTGTGCCGTAGGTATCCGGGATAGACATTCCTAGTGTGGTCACTTCCCAGAAAGAACTGCCTCTCCCAGTTCCGGTGACTATGAGAATACCTCGGTTAGGGAGGAGTAACAGAGGGACGAGGTAGTAGGAGGGGGGTGACCAAGACATGATCAGAAGAGACAAAGCCCGGATTGAGAAGGGAGATGGGTACGACTTAGATTGCGTTGCTACGAGTTGGGTTTGAACATCATCATCATCAATCGTCCATCATGTCTTCATTGTCATCACCATCATCATCACCAATCATTCATCGTTATCATCATCATCAATCATCCATTATTATGATCATCATCATCAGTCATGCATGATCATCATCAATCACCCATTTTCATCATCATTCCTCCATCATCATTATCATCAATCATCCATCATCATCATCTTTATCTTCAATCATTCATCATCATCATTAATTATTAATCATCATCATCATCATCGTCATCATCAATCATTCATCTTCATAATCATCATCAATCATCCATCATCATCATATATCATCATCATAATCATCATCAATCATTTTCAAATCATCATCATCCAGCTTGCAACTAGATCACAGAGGTGAGCAAGATCCAAATTCCAAAGCCAGGAAAATAAAACAGTATATAAAAGTCCCCAGTGAAAGGCATTATTAAATTTACTGCTAATCATGATTCATCCATGTCATAATTTTTAATGCCCCATCAAGAGCATAAGGGCCGGACTTTTATTATTCAGTCAAAGCAGTTACGGTGAGAGACCAGCCGCATGTCGACTGGCATTCTGTAATCAATAAACCCCAGCCAGTCCCCGGAATTAAACTGTCATGGACCACATTTGGTTGGACCGCGGTAATTCGCTAGATTTCCGGGCTCTCATTTGTTGACTACAGTATATGGCTGCCACCCAGTGTCGTTGTACATGGTTTCGTGGGTTGCGGGAAACTATTTAGCTTGTCATTCAGTGCAGATATACCTGATGGTGAACAGTGCATCAACTGAGTCAGTGATAAGTGCCCCCACATACCACCAAACATATTATTGAAACTTTTAAAATTTTAAAAGGGCTAAGGTGAATAATATATTCGGGACTAATAAGTTTTATTTTCCTAAGTATAAAAGGTTTTATCATACACAGAGATATAAAGCTATCTACGGTCGCAACACCCGCCTAGTGACTTGTTTTGTATCAAGTAAATAAAGGATTCTTATAAAGAAATTAATATAAAAGTACAAAGGTAAAGTCATCACAAAATTATCATGCATCTTAATACAGTCTTGTGTAAAAGTCAAAGAACCATAATCTTGTAGCTGACTCCGAAACACCACTTCCTTATTAGCTGTGTCCACATATGGCATGCTAATATCGTCTGGAGTTTATTGCGTGAATGTTTAACAGATATAACGTACGAAAAAATTATGGCGTAAATTTGCAAAATACACTGCCAAGGAAGAAATGCCACAGTGTTATACCAGCACACGACACTACAGACCAGGGGACGGCAATCTTTGATGGACTGGGGCCGAACTTCTCTATTACTCAGATGGCGGGCCACATGTTTTGAACTTGTTGAAGACTATAACCCCCTCCTCCAATAATAATAATATGAACATGAATATGAATACATAAAAATACACGTTTAATAAGAATATCATTTATTCAAAGTATATTTCCTAAAATTTTACTGAATACAATTTTTATAACAATGCATTAGACGCAAAACTATAACTTTCAATGATACAAATATCACCATGTCTAGTAGAAATATTCAAAGTACTGTATTTCCTAAAAAATATACTGAATACAATTCTTATAAAATTAATGCATTAGTAACGAAAGAAATAACTGTAATTAAACAATTATCACCATGTGTAACAGAAATATTCACAGTACTTACCTATTAGTTACTTTGATATTTCAGTGTATGTAGTCACACTTCCAAGTGCCAGCCTACAGGCAGTAAGAGTCAGTGTAATATTTGATGCTGTTTCTCACGCGAAAGTTTCTCAGTATTAGGCTTCAGGCTGGAGGAGGCGAGATGGAGTATTCCATTCAAGGATGAATCACTTTTTCAAACAAACAAATCTCTAGTGTGGGGCTTAGTTATTAACAGCCAGTAGACTTGCTGGTTTTTCACTCACTAAGTGAAAAACGGGAATACATTTGTGAATTTCAGACCCGCGGGCCGTAAGTTGCCGATCCCTGTATTAATGCTCATATCGGTTAACTATATATTCAATTTTTAATAAGATTACCTGTAAGATTTTCATTATTCAACAAGAGAAAATTTCTTCATATCCATTTATCTAGATTCATGTCAGCCAACTGAAAAATGCATTGCCCTTTTGTTAATACTAATAGTTGACTCTGATTGTCCGAACAGGTACTGCATTTATCAACGTTTACGGCCATGAAGAAGCATGCCTGGGAGTTTTATCACGAAAATTCTGGCATGCAAATGTTAAGAAATGACAATTGAAACAATCCTTCTTTTCTCAAAATGCTACAGTATATTACTGTCGCCTAGGAAAATGACATTGTTATGAAATTCCTATTTCTTAGCAAACACACAGTCCAGAAAATATATTTGGATATGGCTACATGGGTCTTTCTTTTTTTTTTTTTTTTTTCTCAGCAAGATTAACCACAGCGTGCAAGCCTACAGAGCTGTCCCTTCGAAACAAGTTACGAAAGCCAGTGAAAAGATCTGTTCATCTGAAGGTGTCAGGTAATAATCCATCGAAAAAAAAAGAAGTCACATCCATAGGAATATAATCGAATACGAAATATTTTCAGATTTCATCAGGTATGTAGTGTATTGGAATGGCTTACAACATCTGTATGTAATGGGACAGCCGACTGTGACTTCTACTTTGGTTACAACAAAGACTAATAATGTGTCGATCTTGTTCTCCTGCAGATGCTCTTCTCTGAGTAATCAGCAGCAGCATAAACAGAGGCCATCATAAATCACATGCAACAAAGCAGTTTTAAATGACGCCTGAATTTTATTTTCCAGCTATTCTTGTCACACAGCTGGAGAGATCAGATGGAAATGAGAGGTGTTGTTGTGGGAGTCATAACAGTATGAGGTGTGACGGTATGTAGTGTGGCTGAGATGGGGCAGTATGAGGTGTGGTGGTAGTACTAGGCATGTGGTCGTGTAAGGAGTGGTAGTGTTGTGTTGTGTCAGTGTCTGATGCAGAAATCTGCAGTGTGGCAGTGAGGGGGAGAGAGAATGAACTGTGTGATATATGACGGTGTGTGGCATTATACTGTCTACTATGAAAGTGTTAGGCATGGCATGGCAGTGTGTGGTGTTAATTGTGACGTTTGTAGTTTGATGTGTGTTATAAACACGATCCATTGTTATCAATAACTGCCCGGTTGTGAGAATTATCAATATGGTATACTTCTAACAAAAGGTGTGCAAGCCACACTTCAGCTGCACACTTAAGAGCCTGGTGTTCAGATGGTAACGTTCAAAATTAAATATCTACCAAAGATGATAAACAAACAGTTTAAAGCAAAATCCATTGAATTCAGTGTAACAAGTTAGACGATAAACTGAAAAAAAGTGAATGACTATTTACAAGGAATACGTAGGGGTAAAACAAAACACAACCACCTTCTGTGATACCTAAGTCTAGTAATACCAAGTCAGTTCACTTTCCCTCAGTGCGCAGGGAGGCGTGGCTTGTGTGTGACGTCAGTCGGATTAAGTAACAGAAAATGTATAAAAGAGCAGACTCAAATTAAACATTTATAATAGGGGAAATCGAAGAAGGGGAGGAAGTGCAGACTCGTTTAACCGTATAACATTGCAGTAGGTTCCCTCACACACCAACACCTCCCTTCACACATTTCAGTCTCTTCCCTCACTTTGGACTGAAAATGTGTCATGATCTGGAGAGTGCAGCATACATCCACTCACTAGCATGGTCAGGCGTCAACTGAACTTGGGTTTCGTGCAAGCTGACGTCACTTCGATGCTCGACCCCCTGCGCCAGCTTGGACCCGTTTTAGATGGAAGTGATCCGACTTGGTATTAGTAGACTTAGCCGTGATACTTCACAATAACGATACTTAACCCGCGGTGTCCCGTCGACATAAATTAACGTCCACTCGTTTTGTCACTGCCAATCCCATCGACGTACATAAATGCGAATAAATTGCAAGGTCCCTAATTTGCACAATTTTCAATTTTAGCGAGTGATTTTTGGTACGTATACACGGGACACCTTCCTCTACAAGATGCCAGGCAGTGACAATGCCTTACCCAGCATGACCTCCCCCCCCATGCACGCCATTGTCTCAGCAATTCACCTGTTATCAGTGACCTGGCCAGTAAAGCCATGTCATGCCACGGTTCGAAATTCAGGGCCAGAGTGATTCCCCAATCGATGACAATGTGGAGAACAAACTTTACATTGCATTAGAGGAAGAAACAGTCAGAAATGATGATCAGGTAATGTGACAAAAAAAGGTCAGGTATGGTGATGAGTTAGTGAGTGAAACAATGCTTATAATGCCTATATTACTGTTTGAAAACCAATATACTCTCATACTACATATAAATTCGTACCAAGTAAATAAATAAATACCATTTATGAGTGGTGTGAAATAGTTACCCTCCCATAGAACTAGTTTTCTTTGGTGCCAGCCGGTTAGAAACCCAGTAAGGTAAGGAGGTATTCCTACCTGGATCGAGTATTTTAAACCTCAGGTGAGCGATTTCTCTATGAATTTTCGATGTTTCTCACCAAAATGGGGGGTTTGAGCCAAAAAAAAATTTTTTCCAAAAATGGTCGGGATTGGGGGGAATCAGTGGTGGAAAAGTGGTCGGGA
Organism: Coenobita brevimanus; assembly: GCF_032717465.1. NCBI lineage: Eukaryota > Metazoa > Arthropoda > Malacostraca > Decapoda > Coenobitidae > Coenobita > Coenobita brevimanus. Next base: position 7,835,175 of record NC_137060.1, read on the forward strand.
TGGGGCAGGTTAAAATTATGGTCAGTAAGATTAACAGAGTCCAAGGAGGATAAATAAGTAACCACACTGTTACAACCAATAACCAATAATCGTTGACAGCATCTCGCCCAAGTCAGACCACTTGGTGTGTTACAGAATGTGAAACTCTAAACGGTTCAGAAAAAAAATAGTGGTGTCAGGCACTACAAACCTTGCCCGACAGCAATTATTTTATGCCTGTTAAAAACTGACTCAATAATACTATTTGGTGTCAGTACACAAATAAAGTCTAAGGTAATTGCACAAATGTTTTCAAGTTACGCCCTCTGAAAATCCGTTATCTTGTGGTTTACCTTTCAAGGGTGTCAAAGGAAAGCTCATATGAGACTTCCTATATCTTAATAGTAGGAAATATCTCTATCTTCAACGAGTTCCGAGTTGTAACCCCTGAGTATCTGTGACCTTGAGTTTGACCTTTCAAGGTCACTTATGGTCAAAGGTCACGGTACCAATTAAAAACCTATATGGGACTCCCTATATGTTGATAGTAGTAAATATATCTCTATCTTCAATCAGTTTCAAGTTATAGCCCCCTGACGATCCGTGACCTTGAGTTTGATCTTTTAAGGTCATTCAGGGTCAAAAGTCTTGGTGCCAAATGAAAGCCCATGTTACGAATTCCTGTATATTCACATAGTAAGTATATCTATCTTCAACCGTTTTCTAGTTATAGCCCTCTGAAAATCCGTGACCTTGATTTTGACCTTTCAGGGTCACTCAATTTCCTGCAAAATTTAATCACTTTCATTTGCGACCAGTGCCCACATATCCTGAAAGTTTCATGTAATTTCATTTAGCCACTTTTCCGTAATATTGCAAAGAAACAAAGAAACAAACAAACTAGACCAAAAACTATACCTCACCGGACTCTGTCCAGGCGAGGTAAAAAAATGAGAGAAAGAGAGAGAGAGAGAGAGAGAGATTGACTGATTGATAGTTGATGTTTGTCAGCCATTGCCTACCAAGTGGGGCATTACGCCAAATAAAGATAAAATGACTGGATACCAAAAAACACTGATAAGTGCAAGAGGCAAGGCTTCTGATCTACGGATCCAGGTGGGCAGGTGGCCAGTCTAAGGGGCCAACTGTGGAGGCAACATGTGGAAGAAAGCACGTAGATCAGCTAGACGCACCTCCTTGCCCCTGATAATTAGAAGAGGTTGAATCCCCTCACCCAGGTCGGCCACTCAGAGAAGATTGTACAAGATGGAGTAGGCCGAGACTCCGGGCTGGTACGACGGGGTGTGGACTTCAAGTATCATGAGGTGACGGTAGGTGGACATGCCTAGGCAATCCCTGTGGTCCATGACAGGAGGGCGAGACGGGCTACACCCCTCTCCCAGAGAAGGGGAGGACTCACTGACCTCGTCCTCAGCTGAGGAGCCGGTCGATCCATCCTCGCCATGGAGACGGAGTCAGAAGAGTCCCACTCCTCCTCAGTCTCTGACAACTGGTGGTGAATGTCAGCCATGGTCTTAGTCAGTGATAAGGGTGGCAGTTATCCTGTTGAGGGGAGCCTCCAGCCGCAGCCTCTTCCACGGTGTTGTGCAGGGGGTGGCAGGCTGCAGTGGCCAGGCCTGACGTCCTCCTTGGCGAGGGGTAGAATGAACATCACAGGCAAAACACTTGGGATGACAAGGTGAGGCAGCCCGTTCTCCTCAAACATCTTGGGGAGAACATGCAAAGCTCCCCTATCATCCTCACAAAAAGCCTTCGCTGTAGCGATGCACATTTCGATGATGGTGCTTATCTCTCCAGGACTCCCAGGACCCCTGGGCTGGCGTCCTCGGGCCGTGAGACGTCGCCGTGCATGAGCAGAACCCTGCACTACCAGGCCTCCCGACCCAGTGACGTCCCGAGCCTCAGGAACCTTAGGAGTCCCAAAGAGAATAAACTTCACCATCTCACCATTCCCAAGAAAGCGTTGGAGGTGCCGCGGATTTGATATAACGACAGCCTGGTGGTGCACGAACACGTCAACTCCAGTATCCTGGCGCTTGATGAAGCTGTACCCCGCCATGAAATTAAACGAAACCACGGTCCCCCTTATCTTCTTCTGGGCCACTAAAGACTGTGGTCTGCTATCTGCCCCCCTCAACGGGTCGCAAGCAATAGCAGGAGATGTGTCTGCCATCGTAGCCGGTTGCTGAATCCTCTGAGAGAGAGAGAGAGAAAGAGAAGTACTAGAAACGCCTGCCTCTGGAGAGGGTAGGGGAAGTTCTGTCTCGTGTCAGTGGACGACGCACCGCAGCTAGATTATAAAAATAAAACACTGAATATCCTTGCAAAATTAAAACAAACGATATGAATATTAAGAATTTCACAGAATGACTACAAAAAAATCATACTAATATAAACACAAGTAATGAATGAACTCGTTACATAGATGCAAACCAGTAAAGTATAACAGACTCCAACCTTCGAACCACCACATATTCATGGAACACAACACAAAGACTCGAAACCTCGAACCATCCAAGACCCAGAATTGTACTCCTAATATATTATAACATATAATGACTTTCTAATGCCCTGTATGTAAAACACTTTCACAATGGAATATAGTCAACCAAAATGGTCCATTCTGGCTTGCAGGCCACCGCTAATTCAGAATATATAACATAAGAGTGTGGATGAATTCCGTACAGAGTTAGAATGTATAAGGCTGGGAGCTGCCTTGGCTACTCACGCTACCATAGTCCCGCCCTTACACAAAGAAGAAATGAGAAATGAAGTATATGAAAAGGAAGAAAAGAAGAGAGAAGAGAAGGGAAATGATGGGAAGAGAAGAGAAGGGGAGAGAGACCAGAGAAAATTAAGAGAGGAACGAAAACAAAAAATGAGGATAGAAAACAGCAACAGTATCACGTCTTAAAAGGAATAAGAAAATATAACTGCAGCCTGATGCATAACACTTTTTCTGGAAGAACATTTACCTGGTGGATCCCAACAAATGTGATGGGAAAAGCAATTTAAAAGAACGTTTCAGCATTTTAAAGAACAAAATAGGTTGGCACAGCATAAGCATCATAACGATGTTTTCCACTACTGTATTGTGTGTGGGTAGGAACCAGATACCTGAAGTCAGATCATAATTAGCTTCCTCATAACACTTTACATTCTTAAACAAGGACCAAGAATGTATTGGCAGTGGACTGTATGTTCCGCGTCAACATTCAATATCCTGGAAATTGGTCAGTCAGTGCATGGCTGATATTGTCTCAAAATAAAAGACAAAGCTGAAACTTGGAAGAAAAGTGTTCATACCTATTTTCAGCAATTGTGGGAAAGGATACTCCATTTAATCACTGTAGCCAGCCTACCTAATCGCTGATAATATGTATCAGTGTTTGACAATATCAAGTTGAATATGTACATCCTGGAATAAATATATACGGATGTCATTTGTGCCGCGCAGTACCATATACCATAAACTGTTATTTGTCAGGTTACCAAACATTAGTATTTATTCTGATCTATCTCTTCAGTATGAGGATATATATATATATATATATATATATATATATATATCTATATATATATATATATCTATATATCTATATATATATATATATATATATATCTATCCCATTGGATCCCAGAGGTGCTGGGCAAGGCACTGTTCCGGGAGGGTCCTAAGCGCACCGCCATACGCCGGTCAGCTCATAGTAACGAAGCTCATAGGTCCCTACCCGGGCATTCCCTACTTTATGAAGGTTTGAAAAGTCCCAGTTCTGTCCAGTACTGTGGACACTGGGCTCCAGTGGGTTAAAAAGACTTGTGGATTTGCCAGCCATTAACTCACTGGATGCCAGAGGTGCTGGGCGAGGCACTGTTCCGGGAGGGTCCTAAGCGCACCGCCCTCCGTCGGTCGGCTCATAGTCGCGAAGCTCATAGGTCCCTACCCGGGCTTTCCCTACTTTATGAAGGTTTGAAAAGTCCCAGTTCTGTCCAGTACTGTGGACACTGGGCTCCAATGGGATATATATATATATATATATATATATATATATATATATATATATATATATATATATATTTGTGTGTGTGTGTGTGTGTGTGTGTGTGTGTGTGTGTGTGTGTGTGTGTGTGTGTGTGTGTTATCAGATGGTATCGTGGTTAACACCTTTGAACCACAGGCGCCAAGGATTCATTCATCATCTAGCTTCTTTTTTATTGCACCAGGCACGCACGATCCCAGGGTTAGGCCACTCGGTCCCGACATTTAAGGCGAGAGTTAGTTACAGGCCTCACTGCCTCTGAATAGCATTAATGAGAGTCATGAAGTCCAACTGTTTCTCGAATATAAACCCCTACAGGTTGTCTGGTTGGAGAGCCTTAATCCACCAAACCGTCAGGCGTCATTTGGTCCTATAGTTACACCTCCCCCCACCCCCTCAGCGTACTAAATGTCTTCTGGTTTACAACAAAACATGCCACTCAGTGCAGTCACGCAAAGGAAGTGCTATATCGAGTGAGTGAATGGTTGGTGCGGGCACCTGCTTAATGATTTTTTGTTTTTTTTATTTTTATTAAACGCTCTCATCTCCAGTTGATTTTATTCAGCTCCGGGGAGAATACCCATCTGGAGGGGTTAAACATCTCTTTCCATATCCCTTTCACAATACAAGAGGTTCTTCCTAAAATGAATAAAAGTATTAAGGGGAGCAAGGATAAAATGTGCATCTCTGGGCCGAATGGAATAATGGATTCTTTTTTTCTAATTCCTGTCTGGTGGTTTTTCCTGAGATGAATGAAATTGTCAGTGGTCAGCGAGAAATAATTTATAAGATGTCATTGTACTGACGAGGCTATTCCTTTCAATACGGTGACATGATCTTATGTTATATTTGTAGTGCTTCCAGACAATTTGATGCAGTTTAGGGAAGACCTCTCGCACTGAAGCGATTCATGAAGACTACGTCTAAATCTTCCAGTTCGAATATTGTCTCATGGGCTGAATAAATCTGACTGGTGATAGCAAGCAAAAAATGGATAAAGAGACACTGTCTTAGGGAAGGGATTAGGGTAAATAGTGAGTTTAATCCTGATATATTTTGAAACGTCAGTTACTGTACTTTTGATAAGGGTAAAATTCATAAATGTTGTTAAAAATTATTTCCTGCTTCTGTCAATTATCTACCCAAAACCCAACTGATTAAACTGGCTAATTTCTGTTGATTTAGCAAATAGGTTGAGCAGGAGCAGCTTAAACAGTTCCTGTAGCCAGACCCATTCCTTTACACTCTTTACTTACGCATCTTGTTTTTCTCTCAGTGCTGTCAGTAACAGCGAAAGTTATCGAGATCTATTTAAGATGAGGACACATGAGGGAAGTAAACGCCGATTTGCTGTAACTAGTTTCTTTGTGTTTCTCTAAGGCGCAGCTACAGTGCCAAGGCGAAGCTGTACAGGACTGGCACGCCTCACGAGTTTTTAGTAACAGCTCCCCTCTTCTGCACAGCACTGGGATGTGGGAGTTACAGCCGATGGTGGCTGAGGTTTCTGTGCCTCCTGTCAAGGTTTCTGTCACGAATGTTTTGTGCCATTTAGCCAAGTCCTGGAAAGCTTTGTCGTACTCGTAGTTATATTGAGGCTCAGTTCCAAGTTCTACATTTATTCTCACATGCATTGATCAGTCTAATTTTGTTTGCAATATGCCTGCTGCTGAGACAACAATCGTCGCATTTTTCTTCGACTTGTCAGTCACTTTTAAATTGCTATTTTTCATATCAGTCACTTTAATTTTTGAGTCAGATAACACTTGATCAGTACCAGGGATGTGCGAATAAGAGAAGGAAAGTTGCTTAGTTCCACTTTCAACATCTCCAGTTAACACTTCTTCACTGATATTTGCCGTCTCTTTGGTCTGAGGACTTTCCAAGCAGCTAAGCAAGTTGGACAATTCTTGAAACTCTCCCAGAAGTCGAAACTCTCCACAAAGTTTGCCATCTGAAATAAATGATCATGTGTACAGCAGAACAGCAGTGGTAACATCGTCATCGTCATCATCATCATCATCATCATCATCATCATTCTACCCCAATTCCCACTTAATCAATTCAGCCCAGTTGTGGACTGTTATACTTCTTTCTTGTATTCTGCAGGCAGTTTTACACGTTAGGGAATACTTTTAAATCTGTATGACGAAAAATAACCTAGGGATTTGATAGATACAACCCTCTTAGGTGCCTACCCAGCAAAATGGTCTTCACTGTGCTGAATAAAATCGTCTGGAGTTAGCAAAAATTAACCAATAGAATAATCTAACTGAAGCAATGAGATGAAAATGGGGTAAAGGGATCCGGAGACGAGGAAAGATAAAGAAGAAAGGGGGAAGAAACATCATTATTATCACTATCATCATCATCATCATCATCACCATAATTTCATCCATCCATCCATCATCCAATCCTACATTGCCCCATGAGGAGCGCAGGAGCCCGGGGCTAGGCAGTTGGTCTCGACATTTAAGATGAGAGTGACCAGCCTCGCTCATCCCTGAGTGGCATTACATGAGCAATCAACCCCAACCATTCCTCGGATATAAACCTTCACCGGCTCAATCCGACTGGGGAGCAATAATTACCTACTAAACCACCAGGTGCCAAAATTTGGCTATATGGTCACCACCCAGCGTAGTAAATGGTTTCCTGGTGTACAGGAAACCATTTGGCTTGTCACTCAGTGTAGAGTCACCCACATGCAGAAGGAAATGGAAAGAATGAAGGAACGAAAGACAGAAGAGGGAGTGTAAAGTCACCCGTAGGCAGATGGACAAGGAAAGAATGAAGGAAAGAACAGAAGAGGATGGAAGGAAAGAAGGATGGAAGAGAGGAAAAGGCAGACACCCGATAGCAGCACTACATCGAGTGAGTGGATGGTGAGCGCCCCCACCTACCACATAAACACCGGAAGAGGGGGTGAGGTAGGATCTAGAAAGAACGAAAAGTTCGAAAGCGGAAGAACTACCAACAGCATGCCAGCGAAATAGACTGCACTATACTTCACATAACATTATAGTCTTTGAAGCCTCCGCTCCACTGGAGTTTTGGTAAAGTTTCCTTTGTCCCTACACTTGCATGAACAGATTTATGAAGGATTTTGGAGGAAATACGAAAGTGGACGTCTGCTATCCAGACCTAAATAATAAACACTTTTTCTTTTCCTTTTTTCTTTTACACCTCATAATTGCCCCTCAAAGACACAGGGGACAATGGTTAGCCTAACAGTTTGAAGAACAATAAGGATAGCAGTCCGGACAACGGAGCTGGTGGAACTAAATGATCTGAAACTTACTGACCGCCTCTTGGAAATTTTAGTCAATGTACAGTTTTTGATCTAACATTATGACATTCTTAGATAATGTTCTGAAAAGGCTTGTTTGGCCCTGAGTACCATGTCGCTGGGTGCCAGTCTTCGCTCTTATTGTTTGTTGCAAGAAGATGAATTTATATTTATATCTGCAATTGCACCTATCACATGGCATTCACGCAGAGTGGAATATCAGAACAGAAGTCGACCAGTACAGATTTTTAATGAAGAAAGAAAGTACTGTATCTTTATCTGTCTGTCGGTCTGAGGTATATCTATCATTCTATATAACTGTCTATATACCTATTTATTTATATTTAACCATTTATATGTATTTGTCAGTCAACTATTCACTCTATCTCTCTCTGTATATCAGTCAACTATTCAGTCAGGCTATCTTTCCCTATCTATTAATCAATCTATCTATCTGCTTGTATGTACCGTATACACTACCAGGCAACATAACTTGAAAGAAGTGTCCTGCACAAAATAATCTCCAGGCTTCTCCATCCCTACTTAGTCATGAACCCCTTCCCATAAAACACCACCCTCCCTGAGCCTCCTGGATGCCGTAATGTTTAAATTGTAGTTAATTCTTGCAACATCAAGGCGACAACATTCAACTTAGGAAAGGCCTCTCGTACTGTAGGGACTAAAGACTATATCAAACTCCTTCAGTTCGAAAATTCTCTCCAAGTTCTAATAACACCGTTTGAAGGTACACACATATACATATACCCAGACTTATTCCTGTCTAGGGGGATAGCCGAGACAGGACGACACACTCACCAAATTACTCATCTACATACGCACATTTATTCGTATCTTAGCCGCTAAGGGAAGCAGGGCTGCTCCTCACCGCACCACACCGCACGAGGGTCATTTGGGCAGTGCAATCCAGCGAAATTCGCAGCAGGATCCCAAAGCAGAGCTGGTTTACCCCTGCCACATCATAATGGACCCATCCCCTTCCCCTCACCTGACCCGATCAGTTGATCGCGTGGCAAAAATTATATGATAAAACATGTCATTAAACGGAAGAAGTTAAATACTCTCCTGTCTTACTTGTTCATCTTGTACACACGTTGTAAAAAATAGGAAAAAAAAAACTGGATATACTTGCAAATGGATGGGTTGGGTGGAAAAATATGTAAAACGGTACTGCGCGACAGAAAAAAATCAGCCTGATATCCTGGAACAGAGTGACGTGGAGGGGAATCGCGTGTGGCCACCCTATCCAGGATTGAAGCGTTTTTAGACACACACAGACAGATAGATAAACAGATAGACAGACAGAAGTAGGTAAATAGATAGGTAGCTAGATGGACAGGTAGACTGATAGAGTGACTGACAGATAGACAAACCTGTCGGAGCAACAAGAGGACACTGATCCAGGTGAGCTGTCGTCGCCCTCATAGGCATAGTTACGGAAGGTCGTCAACGGAATAGAGGCGGGACGGACACACCCCCACCACCTTCTCTCCCATCACCACCACCTCCTTCTCTCCCAACACCGTCCCCTCCTGCATCACGCCGCGCCACGTCAACACCTGATAAAGTATGCCTCTTTATAATATCTCTAACACACCTCATAGTCTTCACTCACATTGCCGTACTGCCATAACACACACACTTTATACTACCCACTCCCACACCACACACTGCGACACACCCAATAGTTACACCATACCAGATACAATCACACCACACCATGCTCTGCCACCACTGTCACACCACCACCACACAGCTCACCACATCACACTGTGTCACATCATCAACTGTCACACCACACATAACAAGTCACCACCACCACGCTTATTACCATCAAAATCATTACGACTTCTAACATCATAACTGAACACAACAATATTTGGCATTACAGATTCACTAGTAACCTAATTTATTGTTTTACCCTCTTCTGTGTGGCGACTTCTTTCTGTTAATATTCGTTCTATCTCAAGACTATTTTATTCACTCTTGATAATACACCTGCCACTACCACCCTCACCACCATCATCATCTTCAACGACACCCCCAGCGTCATACATCAATTTGTCAACACCTGGTAACTCACTTAACAATATTTTTTTTTTTATTCTTGGTAATTCCAGAGGTTTAATTCATCACAGCGTAACCCTACACAGCAGAAAAGTTCAAAATAATTTCAATTTTCATTTACAAAACACTTATTCTGATTATTTTCCTAAACAGTAAAACGATTCAAAACAAACTGTATTCCCATTTACAATATACTGTACATACTTTTTCTAGCTAACTCCTGACAAGTTTATTCGCCTGACAGAGACGGCATGCATCTTAAAAGTTATATCAGACTGCATCACATTCTTTGCTGTTAACACACTCGTCAATAGCCTAATGACCATCACTTGTGCTTTCTGTTTCACGCCTCGTTATCACTTCCCCTGGGAAAGTATCTATCTATCTATCTATTGCCAGACTCCACAATCCCGTAAGGGGTGGCCATTTGACTTTAAGTTATTTGTTTTTTTTGGGAACGGGCACTAATCCTCCACCAATCCACTTGTTGACACGTAGGGAGCACGTATGGTTTGGTTATATGGTTACCACCCAGCGTAGTAAATGGTTTCTTGGCTTACAGGAAACCATTTGGCTTGTCATTCAATGTAAAGGCACCTGTAAAGGAAAGAAAAGCAATAAGAAGTGACAGGAAAGATGGGAGAAATATGAAGAGAGGAGGGCAGACACAGAAAAAGAATGATAAAGGCTAAGGAAGAAGTAGGCAGCTCTACATCAAGTGAGTGGATGATGGTCTCCACCACCTACCACAACCTGGGAGAGTATACCAGTTAATATTTATATGCAGAATTTTAATCCTTTGAAACTTGGACATTCTCTTATTTTTAACTTCTAATAATATATATTTGGCAGAAGATAAAAGGACTGAAAATAATCTCAAGTGTAATCCATCTCCAATGCTGTGTGAAACTTAGGTATTGTATTCAGACTATGCTCTTTTGATCTCGACTTGGCGCAGATGTTTATCTTGTTTCGGCTTATTTCATGTAGTTCAGTGGCAGAAAAAGACAATAATATGGCTCTGCATCCTTCCCACAGCAGCTCTCTGTGACTAGCATTATAATTTAGCGTTCTGCTCTGTATCCATCTTAAAACAGCATTATGTCCACGATTTCCAGGTTCCTAGTCTACAGCTGAAGTGTTAATCTGTTGTTATAACTCTACACAGAAGATGGTGTAATTACAATTTCAGGCCAAGCTGAAGTGAAAACAGTTGAGTTCTTAATGACATTCTATCTGATATTACACATTTACCAAAGCTCCCACTACCACTAGCCTGATCACCAACATTGCCACTGCCACCATCACCATCCCCAGTACCACGCCTTAGCCTCGTGAACATCTGATAAAGCATACTTAAATTACATTGCCTCAACTAAAGAACATAAACACACAACACTGCCACACCACATCACCTAACGGCGCACCACACATACACTGAACACCACACCACCAACTACTAAACCATCTACTGCCACACTCTTCGCGCCACAGCACACCATACCACACTCTGCTACGCCACATCATATCATACTCTGCCACACCACAAACTAACACACCACACCACATACTGCCACAAAACACCACACACTGCCGCATCACAAGCTGCCACACCTCATACTACCAAACCACACAACCCACTCTCGCACATCCTCACAACACACTATCACACTACATTACGTAATATACGGACACATCACTCACTGCCAAAACACTCACACTAGAACACCACTCTGCACGCTGGAACATCACACCACACCACGCAGATACCATATCGCCACACCACAGCACACCACGCATTCACACCACACACTCACTCATTACGCCACACGTCATCAAACTACACCACAGTGTTACACCGTAAACAGGCACACCCATGCTCTCACTCTCTCTCTCTCTCTCTCTCTCTCTCTCTCTCTCTCACCAACTCAGCCTCACAAGGTAAATCCGACTCCAAGGCCAGAAGGCAAGAACGAGGCCTGATCCGGACTTTGGGCTTGAGTCGGTCTTATGTTGGACTTGAGATGTGCCCGCCAAAGACCGTTATGCAGAAACAAGGCTGGACCTTGCACAGGCCGAGCCGATGCTCTCAAGTTCAAGCCGCCTCTGAGTTGGCCTGAGTCAAACTTGAGCGTTGATAACCTGTTATATAACGATTCTGTTGGATAAATTTACTTTTAAAGCAATGAATAATTTATCAACAAGCCCCGGCATAACAAAAGACAGTGGCTGTGAGATCACAGCATTGTGATTTTACGGACTACAGGACTTACTGTAGATTTCATGGATTAAGTTTTTAGAAACGTTGTTTAGAGGTAGTGTTATATTTTGAAATTAGAGCTCACAAGCATGCCTACTTCCAGTTTAATCCTAAATTAACCTAATGCTTCCCCTATTAAACATTACGAAAATTTGAATCCGTTAAAATCAAAATCCGGCAATCCGTATAATCACAATGCCGGTGAGATCGTTGGCACAATATATTTGAAATTTCAGCAAACTGTTTAGCGGTCAGTAATTTTATATATATATATATATATATATATATATATATATATATATATATATATATATATATATATATATATATATATATATTACGTTCTGTACACCTGGATATATTTTGCTGCAATAATTTTCCATTTGATAACATTACATACAAATGATACCGGAAATGCCTCATGATAAATTTCCATTACAGTGGCATCAGTACTGACGTACACAACGGAGTAGCCTACTCAACTATGACAAAACGTTCTTGTCCACATTCCTATATGACTGTAGTTAATATTCAGGTTGTTACAGTTTTCTTAGTGTACAGTTCGTACTGTAAAGATAAGAAGGCACCATATGGTTAACAATGATCTGTGCTAAGGTATATCATCACTTACAAAATTATATGTAAGCTGCGCACGTTTGTAAGAACACTGACGAATAATTTTTAAATGCTCTTCCACTTATAATGTAAGTCCTGTTTTGCAGTTGTTATTCCTGGCATTATAACTTATAATACCAATACAGGCAATTATGTACTTAAATGCGCTGTTCATGACTTTCAGATTTATACCATACATATGAAATCATACCATCAGCTATGTCATGCAAATGTCTACTCTCTCCATCACTCCTATGCTAAAACAATGATAAAGGGCTCTGTTATGCGATTCTTTACCAGCTTTCGTTATTGGAAAAATTATATTGTAGGCCATTCTTCGACTGCTGACCAATAATACTGAAATTATGATAGCTCAGTAGCCTATTTTTCAATTCTTGTGCACTGTTTTGCATGTTTTGTAGCCTAACAACCCTCACAAACGTTACTTCCATAGCGCTATATTTTCTTGCTATATTCATGTAATATCTTTTTTCCTGTATAAATCTAGTAAATTACTGGACAAAAATAAAGTAGCACTTTCACACAGGCGACATTAATGTTCGTATAATAATTGAAAACTAAAATGAGGTCTAATCAAGCCTCGTTAATGAAATTATCCACGCAGATGATGACAGATAACTGTAGATATCAGCTATTTAACAATTTTATAAAGCCTCTTTTTGTTTATCTTGCATTAACTGCTAACTTTCATATTCAAAAGTCGGCGCAGTGATTGGCTGATTTGTAAATAGTCGAAAGTTTGCCTCAAATCTGCGACCTGAGCCTTACTTTGTGAAGTCATACTTGAGCCTCGCTTCAGTATATGGCCGAGTGAGGCTGGCTGAACCCGGCTCAAGTAAGCCGTGAGCCTGGGCTTGGAACCGTCCAAAGCCCGATTTTGAAATCCTACTCAACGCTCGTTCTGGCATTTGGGCCCTAGCGCTCTAAATGAGGGTGTGTGCTGCGCTAACCTCCATCAACACCTTCAACTGTGTCACGTCACATATCCTATCCATCCATGAATCCAGCCTTCCTTTCCTTATGTATCCCTCTATTTCATCCCTCAGTCCATGAACTAAACCTCCCTTATCCATGCATGCTTCTGTTTTATCTTTCCACCCACGAATTAATCTTACTTCACTATATTCTTTTGCTTTGTCGTTCCATCTATGAATCAAGGCCTTTTTCCCTCATACACACATTCACGTTTTCCATCTATCCAAAAATCGAAACAGTCTTCCTCATTCTCTCAAACATCACATGCTCACTAGATAAATCTGTGTCCTCCTTGAGCGTTGAGTGAGAGTGCGTGCTGACCCCCGCCACCAGCCTCAGTTCTGTCTCCTCCGGCTGTGCGTGTCTGTGTCTGTGTCTGCTGGAGTCCAGTGACGTGCGCTCAGAATGGTCATTCTCGCCGAACTTCCTTGATTTTTGCTGTCGACGCCTCAGTTGGACTATGTACACCACAACCACCACAAGTGCTATGAGAGGAAGAAGAGGAGATTAATACCTAGCAATAACACATAGGTCAGTATCACTCTCATAAGAACATAAGAACATAAGAAGAGAGGATAACTGCAGTAGGCCGGTTGGCCCATGCTAGGCAGCTCCTAGAAGAGTAACTAAACTACTAGAATGAGATAAGGATAACAAAGAAGAAGGCTCTCCCCCGCCCTCCAAACCCTCCAGCCGAAGCCGGCAGGAAAAAGTCAGAAAGAACACCACGCCGTATAGAAAAACTGGCGTGGACATTTTACAGGAAAGTGTGAAAGGAGAATAGAGACTATCATAGTGTAACCTGAAAAGAAAATTTTTTTGAATTAGTATTGGTTATAAGATTTTCTTTATTCTATATCCAATATCCTATATCCACCCCTTATTTGTCATATGCTTATCTAGCCTATGCTTGAAACTCTCAATGGAAGAGGCAGCAACTACTTTACTAGGTAGCTTATTCCATTCGCCTACTACTCTATTACCAAACCAATTTCTACCGATTTCCTTACTGAAACGGAATTTTTCTAGTCTGAAACCATTATTTCTAGTTCTATCCTGCATGCTCACTTTAAGTACCTTGCTAATATCTCCCTTATTTATACCATTCATCCACTTAAACACCTCAATTAAGTCTCCCCTTACTCTACGCCTCTCTAGCGAATGCAGACTTAGTCTTTTCAGTCTGTCTTCATATGACAGGTTCCGGTTCTGTGATTCACTCCCTGCTGAATAAAATCATCTGTCATTAGTTGGAATGACATACTAGAAACAAAATTAAGTAATCGCAGATGTGATACTTAATCGTCTTCTGTACGATAAGACCTTTTATTTCTTTTCCTCTTCTATGTAATAAGAGAATTAATTTGACGCTAATAGCCTGGAAATTTTGTCCCTATCAAAAGATAGCTTAATTTTAGAGAAGTTAAAATCTAGATGCGTTAATTCTGGAATGCCTGGATAAACTGCCTTTAGAAGATTGGAAGTCAAAGGCAATGCGAAAGACATTGAAAAAGAAAGCTCCAGAGCTGACCAGTAGCACAAATGAAAGAACGAGAGTACCGATAAAATTTTTCATTATAGAGTTGAACCTTTGCCTTTTTCTGTGGCTTGACTGTTTTATGTTGGTTACAGTATGGTTAGGAAACACCTATGGTGGTCATATTCTGTGCAAGACTCTGATATGGAAGGTGTTGGAAACAATCTCTCTTAACCCATTCAGTACACGAAATTTTTAAATTTTATTCTTGCAACTAACAGAAGATTTATGCTAGTTCGAGGAACCTTCAGAAAATAATCACTTATTTCCAACTGTGAGGATTTTGTTTTCTTATGTTTGGCCAAATTTAAATGACAGCCATGTTCTCCAAGGACTTTTTTTACCCACTGGACCTACGATTCCTATGGGCCAGCTTCTCCAAGGACGTATCCCCATGGACCATTTTCCCCACAGGGACCTATTCCAACTATGGACCAGTTTACTACGCAGACTCATTCCCGAGAGGACCTATTAAAACCCATCCACCCATCTACACACTATCACAGACACTCATATACCTACTCACTCACTAGTGTAGTAAGACCCGTCTCCTGCCTTGTCTTTCAGGATGCCATACTCGTACATTTACTCATCCACCAATAAAACCCAGCTACTCACCAACGAAGCGCATCCCTTCACCCACGTGCCGAACCCATTTAACCACCCCTCCCTGCTCATACACATCACCCACCCACCTACCCAACCCTTCCACCCACCCATCCACTCACTCCAATCTGCCCACCCATCACACCCTACCCATCAACCCCAACCACGTCGCCAACCACAAACACCCACCTCACCCACTCCAGCCCCCATATCCACCCACTTCACCAATGCAACCTGTCCATACACCTCACTCACCCTTCCTACCCTTCCACCAAGCTTTACACACATACACACACGGAAAGAAAGAGAAAGAGAGAGAGAGAGAGAGAGAGAGAGAGAGAGAGAGAGAGAGAGAGAGTTGCTTTTATAGTAAAGACTAACAGTACCCGACATTGCCTGGATAGCACTCAATGATCTGGCATACTGGAATTGCCTGGGACCCTGGATGACCACTTCCCCTGTGGGATAAGATGACTGGGGTCCTATTTTACCCAGTGAACCTATGTTCCTCCTTGGTCCTATATCCTCAGGGTTATATTCCCAATGGACCTATTCCTACCATGGACTGTTTGCCTGCTACCTACCCACCCACCATCCCTGCCAACCCACTCCATAAATTCGTCCATCCATCCGACCCAGTGGATCTAATAATATGGCTCTAGTGAAAAAAAAGAAGAAGTATGTTTCCACCATGATGACTAGATTTCAAATGAATTCTAATCTTGACCATCAGGGGCGCCACATCAGTAGCTGTAATGTAAACATTTCAATTCGTCGTAAAAAGTTACACCTGTCAGAGCTGTTTAGGGAGTTCTATATGCATCCCCCTTCATTCCCATAGAGGAAAAAAAGAGCCAAACATTATACTCTCTCTCTCTCTCTCTCTCTCTCTCTCTCTGTATGTTTATACTGTATTTATATATATATATATATATATATATATATATATATATATATATATATATATATATAATAACAACTTGTATATAAATACTACTTGGGATAATTTAGAATATATTCTTTACCGTGGAGACAGTAAAAATGTATTTGGATCCATCCACTACAAATAGTGCACTGAGGTTGAAGATGGTGATTATGATGCCTTTGGATTTTACCCACCCTGTGTATAATAATGGGACTAAGGTTATGATGATGATGGTGATGGTGATGACGATGATGATAATGATGATGGTGATGACGATGACAGTGATGATAGTGACGATTATAATTCAAAAACACTATCACTGTTATATTGGCTGCAGTGAAATGCTGCCGCTAATACAGTTCAGTGATGCAAAAACTTTCCAGTAAATCAGAATCGCAACTAACCTAAAAGTACAATGAACCAGACGAGTGACGACACCAGTATTGCCACAGAGAGGGTGAATTCGCGCTCCACCACCGACCTGGCCTCACAGTGCTGCCCTGCAATACATGTAAGTCATGTCCCTGTTCTTGGCGAAGAGTTCTATTATCATGGGATTAGAAGTCCATCTAGCAAATCTTACTCAGAGATTAGGTTTAGAGTTCGTACCGCACGTTAATGCTGTCTTTGTGTATATCTAATGTTTCCACTTATCATTATTTAAGAGTATTATATTGTGGGTATACTTAATGGAATAGTAAAGAACAATATATGCACTAACTATCCTAAAAATCAACAGCCAATCTTTTTTTTTATGCTAGGAAGAAGGAACCAAAGGCCATGAGCCCGTAAACTGTTCCTTCCAAGAGTCAAACAAGATACAAGAGAGAGCCAAATTCAAGATCCAATCATTTCGAGATGCCTGGACACACTGCGTTTGAAAGACTGGAGATCATAGCTAGCAGGAAATACAGACAGAGGGAGACAGTTCCAGAGTTGACCTGTTGCATAAATGAAGAACTGGGAGTAACGGTTAACTCTTGCATTAGAGAGTTGGACAGAAAAGAAATGAGAGTTTGCTGCTAGACGGTTGCTACGCGCCCGTCGTAGAGGTGGAGGAATGGAAGCAGACAGTTCAGAGGAACAGTTACCACTGAAGTAGCGATAGAAAAGAGATAAAGACGAAACAGTGCGGCGAAGAGACAGAGGTTGAAGGGAGCCAGTAAGAGGAGCAGAGTTAATGAGACGAAAAGCATTTGACTCCACCCTGTTAAGAAGAGCTGTATGTGGGAAGCCTCCCCACACATGAGAGTTGTACTCCATACAGGAGCATATAAAACCCCTGTATAGAGTCAACAATTAAGCAGGGGTAAAAAAAAGGAAAGGAGTGGGGGTCACATGGGATAAATATATTAGTTAACTGACCATTAACATTGAAACAACAACAATTACAGAAAGTTTTTTCGTTGTTAGAAAAATATGATGAGCAACAAAGAGGGAGTCTCATGCTGCAAAGTTCAGTTATCATTATACTAGAGTAAGTCATCAGCCCCTTCAGAACGGTGATTTGTTTTTGTACTTCAGTCTATTTTCGCTACTAACAGAAAATTTTATTCAATTTAGCAAAACCCTCTCCATGGAAGAAGTTAATGGCAGTTGTATCAGACTCCTCCAGTTCACAAAATCTTTCGTGAGGTGAAGAACATCTTACGTAATTGCTAGATTACAGGCTGTCTCACGTAATTGCAAGATTACAGGCTGTGTGTGTGTGTGTGTGTGTGTGTGTGTGTGTGTGTGTGTGTGTGTGTGTGTGTGTGTGTGTGTGTGTGTGTGTGTGTGTGTGTGTGTGTGTGTGTGTGTGTGTGTGTGTGTGTGTGTGAGACCCTGTAATCATCTGAACATGAATTTGGTGGCTTATAGGTTGGAGTTACCTTTTACTTGCAGTCCACCATCTTCCTTTATGATTATAGGCTATTTGAGGGACGCATACATAACCGGTAACTTCCCCACCCAATTTATATCGATGCCGCTACATTAAGGAGTCTCTCTTTTACATTCAGAATTATTGTAAAGTGCAGTACCTACAACAGTGGATTAGTGGGGTTAAAAATGAATTTATGTTGTATGTGCTGACCAATATAAGTGGGGGGACAGTGGCATAAGTATCCAGGGCTGGCGTTGGCACAGGTCCCTCCATTAAGACAGGGTGACCACCTGCACTCATCCACGTCTTCACAGTGCCCACCCTCACGTGTGACCTCCGACCCCTTAGGGCACCTGCAATGCGGAGAGTTGCTCAGGGGTGCTGGAAAATAATGTAGAAAGCTGACAGAAAATCTATCCAGATGAATGACAAGGGCGAATCGGTCAGAACGACTGCAAATGGACTTAGTGACAAGAACAAAAGAGACAGTTATACGAGTGAGTGGAGGGAAATAACGTAAATACATTTGGCTTGTGCAAAATAATTATACCAAATTCAGGATTTGTTTGACTCTATTAAAATCTGACGGGGCGACTGCCAGGGTCATATGCCGCCGGACCAAATTCAGGAAACTGGAAGAAAGGTGAAGCCTACTGAAATACTCCATCCAATTATGAGTACCCTGAACAGCTAGGGTGACACAAAGAAAGACAAACAAGCAATCGAACAGAGAAGCATCACCCCCCCATATATATATATATATATATATATATATATATATATATATATATATATATATATATATATATATCATCATCAGCCGTTGAGGTCCATTGCAGGACCGGCCTATCCCTACCGAAGCAGGGACGATACAGCCAATGTATCTCTACCCAGTGGCTTAGGTTATCTGGTAGAGACTGTATGTAGGGTGAGAAGTGTTTGTGAGTGTGATTGTGGTGTTGTAGTGGCTTTGGATGTGTGTGTAGTCTGTGAACCAAGTGTAATCGGCCCGCCTGAAGCCGATTGGGTGCAAGCATACTAGTATGCGACACTGGTTCAACCACAGCACCCCTTGTGTCCGCCAAAGTGGCAAGTGGCTTGGTGAACGCTTCCCAAAGTTTTTACAACACTGGCGGGAGGCGAACCCGCGCTCACCAGCGTGCGAAACGCATACTCTACCACTGCACCACAGAGGCTCCATATATATAGATAGATAGATAGATAGATAAATACAGAGAGAGAGAGAGAGAGAGAGAGAGAGAGAGAGAGACATGAACAGAAATTACTGACCCACACTCATGTTTCCACCAGACGTCGATACAGGTGAATGGTGCAGGGCAGGTAACATTACTGCAGGCCGGAGGTGACGCACAGCCAGGTGACACACCGGTGAACATGGTGGCGTGGGCTAAGGCTGACGTGTTGACTAGCGGCGGTAGGGGTAGCGGCACTCCTGATACACGTATATCATCGAGGCAACCTGAAATATACTATGTGAAGCACCAGAGATCCATAATAGCAAACTACCATGTTCACAGTTTGTAAAAAAAAGATAAAGGAAACTTGTGTCCAGGAGCTTCGGACACACATAGGTCGTCGAAGAACCCTGAAAAACCTCACATTCTGTATTACAAAACGAAGACCCATAAATTAGTTATCAGTGTAAAGTGCCATATTTTAGCATTTTTTATTATAGTAAGCAAAAAGAAATGGTTACAATCCACCTCTTTTTCCCCTTCTGGAAACGCTAGGGATCTCAGAACTGAAAGATCCCTGGAGCATGCCATCATAACGCAGATAATTTACGCCACAGAAATCCACACTGCGTAAATCGGTGGTAGCATTTTATATGATGGAAAAACCTTCGCAGAACTTGGGTGGGCCTGTGTGTTGTGTAATGGTGCAGTGCACTAATTCCCCTGGTCTTATTCAGTTTTTAGATTACTTATGGTCTAGTAAGTTAGCGGCATTTCGATCGGATGTGGCCATAAGGTCTAATTTCGAGGTGTAAGAGAGTTTGTATTGCTCATGTAATACTGAGATTGCGCGAAGAATTGGTCACTCTAATCTTAAATTTTTGACTGAGTAGTCTAGTCCAAGGCCTGAATGCATCTGCATGGGATGATGTACGAATGGATGGATGGTTGAAAACTTCCAGTTATCTCTTGGGTTCAAGCCATGGCACATTTACATACAGCTTCCTCTGACTAAAATTCTGTCACTCCTCAGTAAACTTCAAATGGATGTTAGTCAGAGCTTTAATGTTATCACAATGTTGATTTGATAATTCCCCAAAATACAATGCAAATTGCATGAGAATAGTTGTCGCTATTTTGAAACAAATACCTGAATTCAACAAAGGAGTGTCTGTCTTGCCAAGCACTCACGTCCATATTAATAAAAAAAAGGGGGGGGGAGGAGTAAGAAGACTGAAGTGAGGTGGATAGGGGTAGGGGCAGGGATAGACCGAAAATGGGGTGGAGGGATAGGATGGAGAAGTACACGGATGAGGAAGGTGTAAGCTAGATGCAGAACAGCTTGGTGACGATGGACAGGATGACAGAGGGGGTTCTGTCTGTGGACACTCCCTCAGGGATTAAAGCGTGTGGCTATAAACAGATATAATAACTTACCGTTTAGAAAGTCATGACGAATAACATACAAGTACAGTGGCGCACTTTCACATACTCTGGCAAGCCTTCCTCATACTTCCTTACCTCCCGATCCACCAGCAGTACTTTTTTTTTTTTTTTTTAGTGCAAGGAAGAAGGAACCAAAGGCCAGGAGCCTGCAAACTGTTCCCTCCAAGAAAAAGCAAAAACAAGAAAACAGAAAGCCAAATTCAAGATCCATTCATTTCGAGATCCGTTATCTCTTATACCTCAGAGGACTGTTGAGTCTCAGGGAATGGAATGTCTACCATATGCCCCAAGTTGCGTACATATAATCATGAAGGTGTTTAGCTTTCTGACTCTCTCACTACTAAGGGTCTCTCCTAAGCTAAATAGAATTGTTTTTCTTACCTATCAAAAAAAAAAAAAAAAAAAAAAGACCAGCATGTTGAAGGAGTTAACTTTTCCAGTCTGATGATGTATTTTTGCATATTCTAGCTCTCTCCTAGCGATTTTATAAAGTTTATGGAAGATATGTAACACTGGGGAGGTTAGATGAAGCCTTTAACCTTTCAAACGAGAAGTCTTTCTTATGCTGAAATACAATGTCAGTAGCCAAAGAACAGTGATGAAATACGGCATGAAGAGGTTAGTATATAAAAATTCACGTTCTTTACCATTATGGAAGTCATGATGAACAACGTACAGGTTCACTCCCACATACTCAGGCGATCCTCCCACGTACACTCCCTCCTGCCGGTCCACCAGGAGGGGCGTGGACCAGCCTTGAGGGGAGGCGGGAGCTGGGGTGGCGTTGTACAGCGGTCCATCACCTTGGTCCACTTCCATTTCGGCCCACTCACCCACTCTGCCCTCACAAATAGAACATCATTACTGTGATTTTTCTCATCACTGTGTTCAACATCATCATCATCATCATCATAAGTCACTGGTCTAGCTTCATCTCCGCCCACTCACTCACTCTACCCTCACGTATAAAAATCATTATTGTTGCCTTGTAATCATCATCATCATCATCATCATCATGGATATAGGGTCATCAGTAACTGTAACTCCGTAATGGCTGAGATTTGGACACATGTTCATGTAACATTTTTTGCTTAGAATTCCGTCATATATCAGTTCCCAAAGTTTTGGACTCTACTCCCGGGACACCCTGTTTAAATGGTGGTGAAATAAGTAATGTAAATGAGCTTGAAGATGCCAGGATGCGTTGTAAGTCAAGAGGAAGGTTAATAATATGGCATATGACTTTGTGAGGAAGTGAGATACAATTACGGAAGAAGATGAAAGGTAAGGACTGACTCAAATGAATGAATGAAATATGTACGAAGATGAACATGATAAGGGTTCGGCACACAATTTTTAATTTAAAGATAAGTGAAATAACTGTGACAGATGTACAAGAATACACCCGCCACCATTTCCACATTTTACAGTCAGCGTTGTTGGTTCCATCTCTCCTTGAGTGTGAGTCGATCGACTCACGTTTCGAGTCACCTGTGGTGAGGAGGAAAGTGCAGTCGGGGAATTTTGGGACAATGTAAGGGATGGAAGGTAGGAGGATAATTGGGTTCGGAGCTTGAGAAAAGTAAATAGAATAGCTGAGTAGGAAAGACGAATGTCTCATCTACACCAGAATACTTAATACACCGTGGAAAACGTAAGAAAAAATACAATACATACGGTACAACAGACACAATTATTTTACCATATAACGACATGACGGGTTAATCCAGCACAACATAATTAATTTTCTGCTTGTACACACACACACACACACACACACACACACACACACACACACACACACACATTAATTAGCACACGCGCCCTTGTAACAGAAAAATTGAGTTTCACTGATGCCCATGTTAAATGGATGCTGAAACGCAAATGCGGCATCCATCTGGGAAACAAACTTCCACGCTCACGAAACCTTGTCGCGTTAAGGAAACAGGTTCAGTGCACGGGAAGGCCTTGCAGGGCGGTTGCTTGCCTGCGGTTAATGAGTCTGCTGGGCCAGAGAGCGAGGTTACTTAAAAACTCAAGTGGCAGGTGATGGTGATCACCATCCACTCATTCGATGTCGTGCTGTCTACCAGTTCCTTTGATAATTCTACACTAAGTGACAACCGTAGTGCTTCTCTTGTAGGCTAATGCAAGAAACCGTTTCCAAGACTGAGTGGTAACCATAGAACCAAATTCCACGATGCTGTAGAGCCCCCAATGATGACACTGTTAACTTTGTAGAGACGCAAGTGCGCCGTCCATCCAGTAGCCAATCTTCCACACTCGCTCTGTCCACAGCGAAGGAACATCAGTTCACTGCACAAGCCAGCCTTGCAAGGGCAAGACTTGAGTTGATTTACTCCTGTTGCTTAAACACTAATCCATTAGTATAAGTGAAACATTAGCTGTTGTGAACATGATTATGTATGTTATTCCTGCACCCTATCTTTCATAACAGTAATTCAATGTAAATACATTTAATTTTCCCAGTATGATGCTTAAATTTTAATCTGGCGGCTCAGCAGTGACTTTATGACAATAATGCTCTAATATCAGTTTAAGTCACCCTAATCTCTCTTAACTCCGATCCCCGCCATTTTACTTTGATGTCTATCGTCATCGGTATTATTGCCAACTGACTGTGTTTGTGTGGGTTAACAGAATACTCGGTTAAATCAATACCCTGAATATTAGAGCCTTATATTAAAACTTATTAGAAAAATTTCTAGGTTTGATTATGGATCAGCCATCGCTGGTCACTGTCCCAGCCAGGTGGGGCGCCACGAACGACAATTTAATTCCTGTGGTAAATGTATGGTTTTCATATTTTCATCTATAAATCTTAAGTTGTTTTCATTGTAAGTATATGAAGAGACCTATGAATAATCTGCAATATATTTTTATGTACGAGTATATATAACCTGCGTTAAACATTTGTTGGAACAACGATTTCATGTCGGAAATTCATCCTCCCTCGTGCGACATTTTAGTATTGTGAACCAGCCATAAATATTTCAAATGCATTCCTATGGTCAGGAAAAAATCTTGAGAGTGAAAATAATGCATATTTTATTACACCTTAATTATACTTGTTTTTCTGTCTGCTCGTTCGTTAAACTGTGTGACTGGCAACTTGCGAAATGACGAAACTTGACAAACCAAGGTGTTGGCCTGTTACAGGCCGGCTGGGAGATCAGAGTTGTGTGCTTTAGGAGCTGGACATGTCATGGACGGGCAACAGAACAGGATACCACTAATCGGTCAAATCATCGGTCCAAGAGGAAGTGGACTTGGAATACGGGCCATTGGTCACGAGTTAAGAATATCACCTACAATTGTGTCAAAAGGGATTAAAAGATGGAAAGAAACGGGAGATTTGACAGACTTATATATATATATATATATATATATATATATATATATATATATATATATATATATATATATATATATATATATATATATATTTATCTATTTATTTATTTATTTATTTGCGCGAGCGCGCGCGTGTGCGTGTGTGTGTGTGTGTGTGTGTGTGTGTGTGTGTGTGTGTGTGTGTGTGTGTGTGTGTAAGATTCGTGGAGGGGTGATGGTATCAAGCCTCTACCAACGCTATTTGCAGAGTCGCGGTACAAACAGTTTGAGAACCACTACTATAGGCAAAGAATGTTAAGGAAACCTATCAGTGTGTTAGAACATCCTCACACCAAAGCGTCACTTGTCTAAACATTTTCCTCTCCTTCTTCTCCCTCCGCCCCCTCACCCACACATTATTAAATAATTTATTCGTCGCACCCCAGAAACTTGGCATGGCTATTGTGTAACATTACTGACTGCCCTATGACAAGGTACAACATGAGCATATTTCCCTTCATACCTATCTTCATGATTGCTCCAGTCTCCTCCCATCTTGTAATCCATTTAGTGACAGCCGTAGATAACAACCAAACGGCTCGTATGCTCAGGACGCAGTCTCTTATCGCGATATTCTCTCCGCCTAGAGCTACGTGATATGTTGCCTGCCCATGACGCATCCAACAGATAACACTCATGACATAGGTCTGTTGGATGTTGCCCGGACGAAGAATAACACCTCGATATATCTACCACTGCCGGCCCATAAAATACCAATCATACATTGACAGATTAACTAGCTGTTGGACATTTCACTTATGCATAACAAGATAAGCTTGATATTCACCCTTTGGTATTTAAGGCGGCATCGTATAAAAGGAAAATCAAATTTTTCTATTACTATCTTGTTTATATAAGTAAACACCCACACAACAGTTCAGGGGGATCAGAGGATGAAATTGCTAAATACAAGAGTTGGTGAAGCAAAAGTGATAAAGGAGAGAAATATACGCAAATTATATGTGTAGATAATTTCAGTACAACAAACACTGCTTCAATTGGCAGTAAAAAAAAAAATCACTTCTTCTTCACAGCAAAATAAAAATCTGAGCGGCATCACATCTCGCTGGGAGAGAGACCTGAGCCGACTCATCACTGATAAAACTTACACTCTAAGAAAAAATATTAATGTTTGCGTATGAGGCCACTGTCACTTAATATTATATATCTATCTATCTATCTATATACCTAGGCTGCTTCCCCCAAGGAAAGGGAGGTAGCCGAGACAGGACGACTCACTCTCCATTTACTCATCCATTCAAACACATTCATTTGCATCTTAGCCCCAAAGGGGAGAACGGACAGATCCTCACCGCACCACACCGCACAAGGGTCAACTGGGCAATGCAATTAGTGACATCCGCAGCAGGGCCCGACAGCAGAACTGGTTTACCCCTGCCACATCATAACAGACCCATCCCCTTACCCGCACCTGACCTGACTAGCTGATCAGACCAAATGCGGGAGAATATCCCCTCAGGGCTGCGTCATCACTTATTCATTCACAATTTCTCTCCATTTATTTCTGTCACGCACAGCCACTCTTCCTTGCTCAACAGACATCCCTCTCGCATCCAGCGCTCTCTTCACACTGTCCATCCATCCTATTCGTGGTCTTCCTCTCAGCCTTACACCTCTCACATCAGATCTAGTTATCTTTTTCACCAATCGCTCATTATCCATTCTCTCCATATGTCCAAACCATTGCAACACCCTCTGCTCAACTATATATATAAGACCAATAAAAGCAAACAACTGACAGGCAGGTGGATAGTGATACAGCCTTCAAGTTCCTTAATGAAAACAAATTAATGAAGGATCTGTTTGGCTGAAACGTATACCAAGAGCAGTGCTTTCGTCATAGCGCAATTTGGATACTAAATAAGCAAGAACGATCTGGAGATTATTTCTCTGAAATTAATAGTATATTACTGTTCCTGAGAATATGTTTAGGCAATAGGATACCATACCATTGATACAAATACCTTGGCTTGATTAAAAGTGCGGCGCTCGGCCGTACACATGTGTGTGTGTATGGTTGCGTCAGCATGTATGGGTGCATATATCTATCTATCTATCTATCTATCTGTCTATCTATCTATATCTATCTATCTATCTATCTATCTATCTATCTATCTATCTATCTATATATATATATATATATATATATATATATATATATATATATATATATATATATATATATATATATATATATACTGTATAATGTGTGTGTGTGTATGTATATATACACACACTCACGAACAGGTAGTAATGCCTAAAAGGAGGAGCCAGGATTCCAGACATTGATTAATGTGTGAATAGTTGAGTGCTCATTTCATTGTGCATGCTGTTGATAGTTCTTTCACGCCTGAACTTTCTCTTTCCCGGTTCATGAATATTACCTTACTCTGTATTTAGGCGGGAAAATCGTTCAGTAGAATTTAGTAATGGATGCCAGTATTTTTATTTACTCCTTCGATAAGTTGGCATATTTTTTCCTTTAATTCTTGATATCTCAAGACGAATTTGTTCAATGTAGAAGAGATTTGCTAACTTATGCGATTAACTATTCATTTTTTTCAGCCCCTTCATCGTGAGGCATATCTTCTGAGCTGCAGAAAATCGTCCAATCGTAGCAAGAGCGAAAAAAAAAAAAATCATGGAACCATTTGGGTAAATACATTAAACACGTCATACCTGTGGATATATACGTTGTGCCACTGTCCGTCAGCAAGGATGACCTGAGTGAGGCAGAGGTGTGTGAGTGCGGCGGGGTGTAGCAGCAGTTTGAGACACACCTGACCGTTGACCAGGTGTAGCGCCGCCAGGTCACGCCCGTGTTGTGACCCCACCCACAGCAGCTGACCTGATCGCTCCCAAGTCCGGAACCTTATGGCAAACATAGTAAGTTAGTCGTTGTTGTAAGATACCTTTTTCCCACTCCACAGTTCGCCGAGGATGGCCAAGTTGCGACTTGTCACCACAGGGATGATGATTAAGAAGAGGCTATAATGAAGAGAATTTTTACAGAAAACGATTTACAGACTACATGCAGTATTGCTACAAAAACGTTTTCACGGCTAACTACGAGTATGACATTGTCTGCGTTTGCTGTGAGCCTTTTGATTTCACGGAGAATCGTGCTACGGAGTGTGGCTGCCCAAGTTTGTGGGGAATTTTCATAGTCTATGACATTTACCCCTCCATCTCAAACGATCTTTATTCAGCTGAGAATAATCTTCTACCATTAACGAGAATGAAATATTTTACAAAGTACGTCTTTGGCCTGAAAGTAATTATGGTGATTGTGTTAACCCCTTCCACCCAGGGATTCTTTCCTCAGCTAAGAGTAATTTGACATGAGCATGATTTAAGTACGAAATTCAGGGTGCAGTGGTCAAAGGTAAATTTGCGACAAAATATAATTGTTTATTATGTTTCGCTGTTACCTATAAAGTTGAGGAACGGTCGACAAAATATAAATAAATAAATAAATAAAGGGCATTGATGTACATTACCCACAAAGCAATCTAACACCGCAGACAATGGTTACTGCAACTTCCAAGATGATTCTACTCCATGTTAATAGGTTTGCCTTTATGAGGATGCCATACACTCGTATGTTGCTTGGGTGAAATTTCCTATCCGGTAATGTTATCATGTGCATATTAAGATAATAACTGCTTAATTGCCTTGAAACACCACGGACTAAATTGATCATTTAGGATATCATTGGACCCTCTTGTTTTTGTTTTTTTTGTTTTTTTTTTGTACACGGAAGAAGGAAGCAAAAGCCAGAAGCAGAAGCCCGCAAGATTGATCATTCAAGGTTTTCAGGATTTTTCTGTTTTCAAAAGCGGTGCCTATGAGTGTCTTCAGGGCATAGAATTGTGTTACTTGTATGCTGAAAAAATGTCATGTATGTGTGTGTCGACAGAAATTTAAATTCGCAAATTTGGGGGTGTTTTCCAAGTGGCATTGGTTGGTTAATGATGAAAGCTTAAGGTTCTGCTTGAATTTCATGTCTGTCTGGAGTAAAAAAGGTAAAAGTCGATTCGGTTGTTGAAAGAGTCATTCTGTTTTGTCCGAGGCAGTGCTCTAGTGAGTGTAGGTACTGTACAACTGGAGCTGAGCTGTTGCTTCTTGAGTTTCAGGGTGTTGTGAAGCCTCATTGCCAAGTGGTCGGCATAAGACAGTACACTTACTAAAGGCTGAGGAGTTGACAGGAAATGGTTGAAAAATGAGAGTGAATGGACTGAGCCCTGCAGGGCACCGCTGGATATTGTTCTGATGTACAATTTTGCTTGTGTTAGACCACCTTGGCTTGTTTGCCTGAGAGGGTTTGGCCCGTCATTTTTAATCAGAGCAAATCACTGAAACTGGAGAAACTTTGGGAAAAAATAATTGCAGATGAACATCAGATGAAGGAAGTGGAGGAGTTGTAGTCAATGAACCGGGAGCAAACAAATCTGGAAAACTTGTGGCATGCATCTAGGAAGTGTTTAGCTAGGAATGCCAAAGCGGTGTGTGGTGAAGAGAGCTTAGCAACTAAGAAGAAAGGTACAGTGTGCTGGGATGAAGAGGTTGAATGGGCAATGGCAGAGAAGAGGAAGAAGTTGCTTGAGTGGATGTAAGAGTGGTGTTCTGCTGAAAGATTAACTCCATACACTGAAAGTAAGAAGCTATCGAAGAGGCAAATAATGACCTTGGAAGAGAAATGAATGCAAACTACCCTCTAAATAGGAAAACATTTGAACAGAGATGGAAATTTGCAGAAATGAAGGCGAAAGTGTGAAGGATGAAAAAATAATACCAACAAATGGGACTGAAGTAGGGGACACATAGAAAAGAATGTTTTGAAATGCTGATGAATGTGAATGACGAGAGAAGAGCGGCTGTAACATGACTGGTTTTGTTGGTTTGCAGCGAAGGAATGTCGTGTCAGGAAATATGAAAATGGTGCGATTCAGCTGAAAAATTAGAAGGCAGCACTATTGATGAGGTGCATGCAGAGGTAAGTGCTGTGGAGAGAGTGGAATGAAGTGTTTTTTACAAATATTCAAATAAGTCAGTGGAGTGTTACAAGGTTCAGAATAGTACCCTGTTCAAGAGAAAGGGTGAGGCAAGTAAATGAAAAACCATCGTGACATAAATTTTTTAGTGTTATAGGGAAGGTATATGGAAGAGTTATCATAGTGACAGTATGGGTTATATCAAAATGCATGGTGAGTGACGAACAGGGTGGGATTAGGAGTGGCTAAGGAAGTGTGGATCATATGTTTACGATGAGGCAGATAGTCCAGAAGGCGTGCGAGTTGGATTACAAAGGTATATATGGCATTTATGGACCTAGAGAAAGTATAGGATAAGATAAACAGAGAGATTACTGACGGTTCCGCATACTGTATGTATGGTGTGGATGGAAAGCTAATGACCGTCATTAAAAGTTTTTATGATGATAGTGAATTATGTGTGAGGGGTTGGTGGGCATCTAAGAAAGTGGCTTAAGATCAGTGGTTGAGTGAGACAAAGTTGTATGATGTCCCGGTGGCTGCATATGTGTGTGTGTGTGTGTGTGTGTGTGTGTGTGTGTGTGTGTGTGTGTGTGTGTGTGTGTGTGTGTGTGTGTGTGTGTGTGTGTGTGTGTGTGTGTGTGTGTGTGTGTGTGTGTGTGTGTGTGTGTGTGTGTGTGTGTGTGTGTGTGTGTTAAAAACACAACTAATGGAGAGAGAGAGACGGCGTTAGTAATGAATGGTGAAGGCTGGAGAGTTTCAAATCTGATGAACTCTAATGATGCTGCTTGCAGATAGCGGACCGGAGGTTGGTAGACTCGTGTCGAGTTTCGTGGAAGCTTGTGAGCGTCGTGCCTTGAGAGTAAATGTAGATAAGAGTAAAGTAATGGGCGCTGGAAGGAAGGGTGATTCCCAGTTTGATGTTTCGGTGAATGAAGAAAGACTTGAACAGCTGAAAGAACTTAAGTTCCTGAGTGCACTGATAGAAGAGAGAGGTAAATGTGCAAAAATATGCAAAGTAGAGTGGCACATGGAAGAAAAGTGGTTGGTGCTATGAAGGTCTGGCTAAGAAACAGAGGACTGAGTGAAGTGGCTGATAGATGCTTGCATGAAATTTTACTGCCTACTTTAATATACTGTACGAATATGAGACTGTAGTGTTATGAAACTTAAAATCGACAGTAAATGAAGTGGAAATGGGGCTCTGGAAAAATGGGTGTGGAGTGCTGAAAGTGGACAGCATAAGGATTACCGCAATTCATGAAAATGTTAAGTAACGAAGTACTTAGGAGTACATAGGAAGTACAGACAACAAGAGACCTGCAGGGCCATGAGGAACTTATTTGCTGAAAAAAGTATGTATATATTCTCCTAAGATCCAACTAACGTTTAAGAGAACAGGATAGACAAAAGGAAGGCTCTTCCCCACCCACTACACCATCCTGTTAAATCGGCAGGAAAAAGACAGAAAAAACATGTTTGGAAATTTTTGTAGGAGACACAGAAGAAGAACAACTATACACTATGTAACCTCAACACTACAGATCTGTAAAAGAAAAGCAAACATAATCAGAAATTGTTCTTGTTAATAAGTAAACGCCTCACAGTCGTCAGCACACACTTCTGTCTGGAAATAAACAACACTAAGTTAGCTATGGGCCATTTTCAAAATATTTATGTATCTGACATTAAAGGGTACCAATAGTTTTTCCAATAACTAGTGTTGCTGGCAGCCTATTCCATTGTTCCACTGCGCATATATTAAAGTAGGTTTCCCCCATTTTCGTGTTGCACCTCTTACTTTTGAGTTTCATTATTTTTAGTCACAAAATCATTCGTATTTCGAACAAGTTATCATATCTAACATAGAGAAATTTGCTAAGAATCTTAAATACTTGTATTAGATCTCCTCTCAGTTATCTTTTTTTTTTTTTTTTTTTTTTTTTTTTTGAGAGAAAAAAATAGGTTCTTTAGCAGCTCTTCATAAGGTAAATATCGCAGCAATGGGTTCATTTTTTTGGCTCTGCGCAACACTCTCGAGTTTGTCTTCGACCATAATAACATTCGCAGACCACTTCTGCAAGGTTGGAGGAGGCGTGCAAGGCCAAAAACAAAGGTGAAGAGTTATGGTAAATGAGTGTGTGCAAAAGCAAAGTATGGGGAGTGATGAGGCTAGGGAACTGACAGGGGACCGAGCTGGTTGGAAAGAATTTTCCCGTTGAAGTGATAGTCGTCGGGCTGACTCGAGATGATTGGTGATATGAAGAGCACAAGTGTGGATGTGTACGCCAGTGGAGTGGAGTCAGGGATCCGTAGGTCTGAATGGCGAGCGAGAGATTGTAAACCATTGAACTGGTTACTTTCTTCTTTTATCATTGTTTTCAATTGGTCTCTGGGCTCTGCCTCCCCCATCTTAGGGTTGGAGAGAGATTTGGATGATGATGATGATAATGATGATGAATTTCTTAATGTTTCTTCCATGTTTGTGGGTTTGATTTTACTTGTTATGATGAGGCTTGGTAGTGTTTCAGTTTTGTCGTTTAGACAATTGCTGCTACTGTGGTTCTTAATGATGGCGGCTGCTTGTTGAAGGCATCTAGGATGAGTTAACTTGGAGAAGAGGGTGGTGGTTGTATGGTTAGGTCTGAATTCATGTTGGATGTCTTATAGAGAATGTGATGTTTGTTAAGATTAACTTTTATACGATTTTTGATGATGTGAAAAGCAGTGTTACTGGTCTATATGTTGCGAGACGATTGGGAAATTTTCATATTTTGAGCATGGAGATATCAGTTGCTTTCTATCAAATGTCAGGGATTTGACTTTTAATCCAGGAGAATGTGAATACTTTGGAATGGACATTTATTGACATGGACCAAAGTGTTTTAAGTGAGTATTAAAAATGCGATCTGGTCCTATTGCTTTGGAATAGTATTTTATGTGTTTGCGTGCTTTTGATCATTTTCTGTAATTATGAAGCGAACAAGGGTGTTGTTCGTGTGTTCCATTTTTAGTTTATGATGGAATGAAGTTTTCCTCAGGCATTAAGGGTTCTTTTTTCTTTGACTGTCACTGGGTAAAATACTCTTTGACAAAGTTTGTTTTACGGCTCCCGCTTAATTCAAAAATTAAAGTTTTTTCATCCCATTCAATGAGTGTTTTTTAAAATATGTATTTGTTACTGCCAGATAAATTTACCCAGCATGGAAATAAATAAATAAATAAATATATAAATATATATATATATATATATATATATATATATATATATATATATATATATATATATATATATATATATATATTGCCAGACGCCTCAATCCCGTTCGGGATGGCCACAATCAAATCGCCTCCACGTCGCCCGTTCCCCCGCCATTTCACTGCCCTGCTCCCAACTCACACCCCCCTCTCTCATATACCTCTCCACCTCATCCCTCAATCTCATCCTCAGCCTCCCCCTCCCTCTCCCCCCCTCCACCTCACTCACATACACTCTCTTCGTCAGTCTTTCACTCTCCATCCTCTCCACACGGCCAAACCACCTCATTGTATTCCTCCTAACGCTTCCTATCACATCCACATCTACACCACAACGCTCCTTTATATCCTCATTTGTCAGCCTGTCTCTCCATGTGACTCCACAGGCTCCTCTTAAATAACTCATTTCCACTGCTCTCACTCTTGACTTTGTCCTTCCAACAACGTCCAAGCTTCATTTCCATACGTTAGAGTTGGTATCACAATACTGTCATGTAGTAACTTTTTCACTTCCATGCTCACTTCCCTGTTTCTTATCACTGCTTTCAAGGAACCAGCAACCTTTCTTCCCTGCTGTACCCTTTCAAGCACTTTACCCTCCAAACCTCCAACCTTACTCATCACACTACCCAAGTACTTAAACGTGCTCACATTTTCCAATTCCTCACCATCCAACCTCGCTGTACATTCCCTGACTTCACCTCTCTCAAAGTATTTAACTTTACTCTTCCCTACATTCACCTTGAGATTCCGTTTCTTACACACTTTCCCAAACTCATCCACCAAGCTTTGCAGCTCCCCTTCGTCTTCACTCAACAACACAGTATCATCTGCAAACAACAGTACAGGGAGTTTCCAAACACTACCCTCTCTCACCAGGGCCACTCCAACATCCACTACCCTACCTTGTACCTCTTTTATTACCCCATCCATGTACAGACTGAACAACCATGGAGACATGACACATCCATGTTTCAACCCAACCTTCAAAGAGAAAAATTCACCCAGTTCACCTTCCACAGGCAATGCAGCCTTAGCATCGTCATGCATACTCTTCACAGCATTCAACAACTTTCCATCTACTCCATATATTCTTAATACTTTCCACGTATATATATATATATATATATATATATATATATATATATATATATATATATATATATATATATATATATATATATATATATATATATATATATTCTGGAGATATTAGACATAGAATAGCTTCGAAAATTTTTCCATTTTCAGAGATCATTCTTAAACTGAATAAAATCCGCCGGGTGGTACACTGACAAAACTGAAAAAAGTTGTGGTGAAGTCGTTTGTAGTGTGTCGATGATCATTAGTAGTATGTCAATGATCATTTGTAGTGTGTCGATGATCATTTGTAGTGTGTCGATGATCATATATTGTGTGGCGATGGTCGAGGGGCAAGGAACAAGGACTGGAGCAACAGAAGGTGCGGTCCACTCAGCCTCACCTGAGCTGAAGAAAGATGGTGTGCGGAGGTGGGATGGATGAAAGTGCTATTTTTACGTAACTGCTGCGTGCGAACAAGACAGGCTGAGTGCGGTGCGTGCAAGTGTCACCCGCCCAACCTGACTCACACTCACACGACCACATCCTACCCACACGTGTGCACCTGTTGATCATAAAAAATTAGGAGACAATGGAACCATATTCAGTAATGTCGTAATCTACTCTTACATATGTCACACGGCGGGACAGTGAGCTCTCTCCATCCATTAGACAGACCATTACTCATTTATTTCCCTACATGTCGCAGGTTACCAAAATAGGAGAGGGAACAAGAGTCTATGAATCTTCTCCCCTCTTTGTGTGTGTGTGTATATATATATATATATATATATATATATATATATATATATATATATATATATATATATATATATATATATAAAACAGTCCTACTTTAGCACAGCAGTGCTTCCCTAAGCCTCGGCTACAGGGGTTCACTACATTTAATGGAAGACTATTACTCCGACCGAGCAATTTAACTTAATTTTAGTTGCTGCCTAGCTAAGTTTTCAGGCACAGTGAAAATGCACACAGTGTACATTCTGGGCATATATCCATACAGGCTGAAAAGCAAAGTTCCATACTTGCTCTGATCAATCGTACATTCCTGATGGTCACTTTCAAAGCTACAAAATCTCCCAGTGCAAACCCTGTTAAACCCAGCACTCAGGAGGTCCCCTCATGGGAGCTCAACCCACGATTTTCTTGATCTACCTGCAAGGAGTCTGCCTTTCACATTCAGGTTATTGCAGCGCTTTACCCTTAACATGTTTTCCCAATATGCCATTACCATTCCAGCCTACCTGTGCCTATCTCATATCCAGACAATTTTCATTTTAATTCTACAAAGAATGCTTTGTATCTCGGTATGATATTTTTTACCCATCACTCAGTTTTCATTTCAGTACAAATGGGTCTCCCAATATGCGAGAATGTGGTCGACAAAATAAGCCGCTTATTGGAAACTTTGCATATTAGAAACCATTGAATCTGTGGATATAAATGTATATGGTCGACACCTCACTTTATCTTTGTCATTGTCAGTACTTCCCCATTATTAACTATCATTTTAAGAAGAATTTTGCTCAAGAAAAATAATGCAACTGTGAATGTAGTATGCTAGGAAGCGCTCTATTTGTATAACCGAGGGATTTGCATCCTTACTGCGCCCGTCCACTTGCTGGCCTCCATTAGTCCTGACGGTTTGTAAAATCTGGTTTTTGTTCTTGAGAATGTTCCTCACTGTTGATTCACCTAAGCCTAAGCCAAATCACGTCCAATGTTTGAAATTCTTTTACCATGCTTATTCAACTCTATTACTGTACCTTCATTTTCTACTCCAAAGTGATCATCCTATTCTTGGAATGAAGCGGTGGGGCCATGATGTAACAGGTGAGCAAAAGCTGGTCTTGCACAATGCTAAAACACCACAATATGCGAGCGCGGCGCGGGCAGACAGACTCAAAGTCTTGAGACTTGACTTGAGAGACGCCGTGAGAGAGGGAAAGGGTGGGAAACCGATCAGCCATCTGGTGGTGGTTTCGGATACTACCATCATGAGCGGGAACACCGTTTTTCCCTTGCCCTCAGACTACGGATTCGCACTGTAAGATTACATTCGCAAATGAAAAAAAAAAAAAAAGGTCTTGGGTCGAGTTCGCATAATAAGGTATTTCGCATATTGAGATCCCGAATACTGGGAGGCCCCATTGCTAATTTACATCAAAGGACATAGCCACAAACAAATACCCAATTTCCACTACTTTGAATCATTAA
This sequence comes from Coenobita brevimanus, assembly GCF_032717465.1. Taxonomy (NCBI): domain Eukaryota; kingdom Metazoa; phylum Arthropoda; class Malacostraca; order Decapoda; family Coenobitidae; genus Coenobita; species Coenobita brevimanus. Next base: position 7,871,036 of record NC_137060.1, read on the forward strand.
ATTTATCAAACATCAAGAATACAGTAGTATATGATTACAGAATGGACATTAAGGAGCGCAGATTTTGATAATACTGATATTTAATAAGGAACAGTGTCATGAAAAACTGTCTGAAGAATACTGTACAGAGTTATGAGAGATTAAACACAATACTTACCTTCTCCACCTCCAGAACATCACTACTTCACTGGAGGTATGCCATACAATCCTGTAATATTCGGCATAGGAAAGACGCTCTTGGACTGAAGAGATTACATGTGCATTGCAATTAATCTTTGTTGAACGTTGGGCCACATTCCAATTACTGATAAACCAACAAGTTTTCTTCACTGAAAGGTGATTGCTGCTCATTATTACGTTGGTTTGAAGTTTGAAATGATTGCTAAATATATGATGTTAACCCTTCAACCATGAACCACAGTCTTATCCCACATAAAGCCGTCCATTCAGTTTCAAGATTCTACAGGAATACTGAATACCTTACTATATAAGGAGCTTACCGTGCACGGCTTTGACAGGGGTGTCCTGACAATGTGCACGCGTCCTGGCCAGGGCAGCCAGGAGAACTGTCCTCACCCAATACACCCTCACCAAGGTCTCTCAGCTGTAAACATACATCACTATTCAAAATTTGCAACACACGCACATTATATATATATATATATATATATATATATATATATATATATATATATATATATATATATATATATATATATATATATATTGTGTGTGTGTGTGTGTTCATTATCATCATACTCCTATTTTACCACCTAAGAACAGGTGAGCTTAGATTGAAAATCATGGAAAGAAATTATTTATGGCTTTAAGTTGACTTCCCAGTTTCCCCTGTTTACCTCTCCGTTGACTCGTAAGTTCTTGATGCAGCCAAGGAAGCCCACGCGTGTGACTTTTGCTGGCCACGTGTGCTGGAGGGGCTCTGGAGGAGGGTGGGCCAGTCCACCCACCTGCAAGGGAGCCGATACACTCAAGGCGCGTTCTTGGGGTGGCAGCGGACCAGCTATTCTGCATTCTCCTCCACCTTCGCATTTGTTCACGACAATTTCTACCTTCTGAAATATGTAGAAAAGTAAATAAGTAACTAAATAAGCAGAATTAGGTGAAGAAATTCTCGAGGGTGAATGTGGAGGGCAGAGCATTAAGAGATGAACTTAAGAACACTTGGGATAAATTCCTACAGTATAACCTCAGCTTCAAGGGACTGCAAGTAGATGCTGCCAGAGATCATGCAGCATGACCAGCCACCATCAGGTGAACAAGGTTGACATACAAGCATATACATTACAAAGCCATTCGTAACACAAAAGAAATGAAATTAATAAATATATTATCTTTTACACATGGTGACATGTGGAGGTGCATGGATGTAGGGGGACTGCTGGGCCATGGTAACGGACTGTGAAGCCAATGCCCAGAGTCGGATACACACACACACAAATTTATCCAAGCGGAGTATACTGGGAGTCAGTGAAAAGGCACCAGTAGGTTACTGTAACTTACTGTAAAAAGTTTCAGCACGTCGACAAGCACCGAGTTCATTACGGTGTACATGTAAAAATACTAGACCTTGAGTAACAGAAAACCATTAACATGGCAGTCATCAACATGACTGTGAAATTATTCGCAAACAGGCAATTTCACACTACGTGTCAGTCGGTATAGGTCGAGGCCATATTGCAGGCTTCCAAGGTGTATTTCTGCACCCCCCGCTGGACATCAGATGTGCAATGCAGAAGTTTCACGTGCTGTTTCTACTCTCGTCCATAATTTGTCCCGGAGATTGTTTATCTTTTCGTTTACCGTTTATAAAGGCTCTAACATGCATGCATGCTAGCCTTGGTCACCTAGTGGTGGCTCTCCAAGCCGCTAGATCTCTGGCAGCCTCCCTGTTCAGTTCCTTGTCCCTGAGGCCATTCGTCCCAGGTCTTCTTTGGTCTGCCTTTCACAGTCCTACCCCCGACGTTCATATTTCTCATCTTCCGCACACAGTTGTCATTCTCCATCCTTTCAACACGCCCAAGTCACCGCAGCCTACCCCTGCTCATCACAACACCAGTGCATTCAAGTCCCATCCTACCTCCCAACTCTTTTAAAGCAAAATTATCCTTCCAGACCCCACATTCAAGGGCGCACTACACATCCATTAAATTTCTGTAATTTCTGTGCGTTTGAGCCAATGAATATCAGCTTCCTTTACTGCCCAGGTCTCACTACCATACAGCATTACATTCCTAACATATGGAGTATATAAAGTTCCCTTTGCACAGAGGATGATCCATCTCAGTGTTAGAAGAGGTAACAGGTCCCTTAACTTCCTCCAACCACTCCTTCCCCTTGCTCCAACTCTAGTATATAACATGTCCCTCAAATAGCAAAACTCCTCCACACACTCTCACGAGACTCGCTAGCAAGATCAATCCTTTCACACTTGACATTTTCTGTATGTTCTCCTCGACACACCACACACACAAAATTAACATTATTTTGCAGTCTACTTCTTATAAACTACACCTCCTATTCACCCACTTATCACAAACACTGCACAAGATGAAGTTACTGCCTACACTTGTGTTAAACTGCACATGGCCACACTCCCTCTGCCTTGGCAGAACCACCACCACCCCTAGATATCACCACTTTTATTTTATCCACATTTGCTCTCGAATCCTTGTTCCCCTTTCTGTCTCTCTATTATCCCAGATCTTTTCTCCGCCTCCCCTTCATTCTCTGCAGTCATTACCAAGTCATCAGCAAACATCTACCATGGGAGTTCATTTCCGAAATCACATGAGAAAGCTTCAAGTGCCATAAAAAATGAAGGGTTCAATACTGACCACTGATGCACGCCAACATTCACAACCTCCTTAAGAGGGGACTTTGGTATAAAGTTGTGACTTGCAGTCTACTACGGCATCGTCAGTAGTCAACTGAACCCCTTCTATTGTGTTAAATAAGCTTGGTATTCACAGAATGAAAGCAGTCTATTCTGCTGGCTACTTTACGCTGAGTTATACCATCCTCCAGCATCTTTATGGCATGATGACGTTCAGGGCAAGGCAAATACATGGCAGCAATCCCATGCCTTAGTTACACGTGATCCAAGCTTCTCCCTAATCCCCAAACAACAAGAAGTTCCATTTTCACCAGCAAGACATTAGGGAATCAGCTGAATTTTATCCACGTCATCACAATGATACTGATTCTTTAACACAGGGAATCTCTGAGTTCATAATATGGTGTATGAGTCCATAATCAAGTCAGTGTAAATCGGTGCTTAAAATAAGCTTATATTATATAAAAAAAATATTTAGTGGTGCATTTTCGTTTATTTTCGGCAGATTTCATTATTTGACTTTTGTTACTTTCAGACATATATTAAAGTCTGCATGACCTCTCAAACATCTATCGTTTTGAGGAAATAACGTAAGCCACATGTAACCCAGTCAGCTGGAAAACGTTTGTTGATGACATGCTTTTTACTTTCTTCTTGTTTCTACCAGACGATTTAATTAAACTTTGGAATGGCTTTTCATTGATACGGTTTATTATGGCTGTTGCCACCCCACCCTCCAGTTCAGAAAATGTGTACTCTGTTAAATATTATCAGATAAGAAAATATAACGAAAAAGACATGTCTGTGGTCAATGGGATAATATAATCGTCGTAAGATAGCAAAACTGAACTAAAATTGAAATCAGCATACTGGAGGGGTTAAGTACAAATAAAAGTTTGACAATGATGATGATGATGATGATGCTTGAAGTGTGTACTCCCAGGGGCAGCAGTCCAGCCACTCATGACGGTCCAACAGTCCTGTCTCTGCACAAATTCCGATGAATTTTTTTTTTTAGTTCACTGTACTGTAGATATTAATTTTAAAAATGTATAAAAACAACCCACTTGGATTTTCATTATTCCTCCGCACACCTACGGCGGAGAAAGCATTAAGTGACTGGTCTGTTCGTCGGTGCGTGCGAGTGTGCGTGCATGCGTGAGTCCATGCGGCCGTTCGTGGGTCCGTGCTTCCGTAACACTCTTGTTGGCACGATATTTCCTGAACCCATCGACGGATTTCCACCAAACTTTTGTCAGTAATGCAGTATGAGGAGATGATGAACTGATTAGGTCAATGAAGTTAAGGGGTCAAAGGTGAAGGTCATATGAGGTCGACATGGTTCATCATTGTGGGCGCAATATCTCCTGAGTCCCTCGACAGAATTCAACCATAATTTTGTCAGTGATACAGTATGATGGGATGATAAACTGATTAAGTCAGCAAGGTCAAGGGGCCAAAGGTTAAGGTCATATGGGTGTGGGAGTGATATCTCCTGAATCCCTTGACGGATTTCGGCCAAACTTTTGTCAGTGATATAGTATGACGGGAAGATGAACTGATTAGGTCAGTAACGTCAAGGAGTCAAAGGTCATATGGGGTCCACTTAGTTTATCTCGTTTCATTTCAACCCACAATGAACCCTGTCATGGAGGATGTATGGCGAGTTCATGCACAAGGCTTGGTGGAGGCATAGGCTACCGAACGACGCTTTGCGTCGACAGCTCGGGGACTGAGCTCTCGGCGTTTCTTTTACTTGTACTCTTTAGCTGCCAGTGATTTGTTTTATCTAAGCCAAAGAATCCGAAACAGGAGGAATTTCGGCTGTCAGGGAAAATCTGAACATTCAGAGGGGTGGCAGGAGAAACAAGGTAAAGGTGTGGACAAACACCATTAGGCGCTTAACCGCGGTGCTTATATCTGTAACATAGGCCTTTGAGCCTGTGGCGGATTTTCATCCAATATTCTGGGATACAAGGCCTTTACCTAATCCAGATTACCACAATTACCTCCCCTAGGTGTTAATCGTACCTATTTCTCCTACTAACTCATAAGTGTGTTTGGAGACCTGAGTCCAGTGACGCCAGCTGCCCGCACCAGGATTCGAAACCCTGAAGCTAACGGACAGGTAGCAACGCAGTTAACGACGCTGACCACCTAGGCACCGCGGCAGTGGGAATAAATTGATAGGACCAAAAAGGCCTTTACATATTTTGTGACAAAATACCTTGTTGTAGTTTTGACTTTTAAAAAGTAAACTGAGAATTTTGGTCCTCAGATAATTATTATACTACTGCCAAATTTTCGCGGGCCACTTTGGACCGGTTTAGACCGGTCTGGACTCATAACTGATCGTGAGAACTGGCTACTGTCGGTCCGATCCTGTCCGAGCCTGCTATTGGCTGCAAGAGTGACTGGGCGTGGCCTAGAAGCATGTAAACAAATGTCGGAGAGTAGCATTGATTATACAAATTTCATGCTTCCCTTCGATTTTCATCTCGGTCATTAATGCTTTAATAATCTTATTTCGTGCGATCTGTAGTAATAAAAAGCCTCTACTTCATGGTGAGATTTATTTGGTTCCCATCTTGGATGATCAAGGGCTTCTGCTAGCGTTAAAAATGTAATTTAAAACAAACCTTATTCCCAACTCCGCCATTGTTGACTATCGATGTTTACACCCTGCCACGGACGCTCCTCGCCTCCTTCTTGGCTGTTGCTGATGCGCATACGTTTGTGCGCAGACTGGTCTCGCCTAGGCTAGATTGTGGGGCAGGACTGCTTTGGACCAGTCTGTACCGGTCTAATTGTCTCGCCTGAACAGCAATAAGACCGGTCTAAAAGCCTCACGAAAACTCGGCAATATGTAAAACTAGAAAATCTCAAACTATTCCCAAAACTTTGTAAAAAAAAAAAAAAAAAAAAAAAAGCCTATATTATGCTAGATTTTTTGCAGCTGCGTGTTAAAAAATACCGTTAAATGGAGGACAATAAATATAGACTACGAATACCAGAGTCATATAACTCTAAAAGGAGAAGGGACTCCTCTTTTGGGAGTTTGGGGAGAGAGAATCATCAGATATCTTCTTGTAAATGTGTGGAATGACCAAGAAAAGTTTGGGAGTCTCTGATCTAAACAATATCTGATATACTATAGCAGTAGCCGTGTGTGTGTGTGTGTGTAATTCACCGATATGTCAGGATCACTTGATGGTCGTGATAGTCAGCTTTTACCCTCCCGGAAGGGAGCTGAGAGCTCATATGGTCCGATCTAAGGGCAAGGCTGTGACCTTCACACACGCACACACCCGTCCCCTTGCTCAAGGGGGACAGTAACCACCCACTTCGTCAGTGAAACTTTTCGCAACCTGAGCGAGGCGCGAACTCCCGTCCACCAGTTGGCAAGCGGGAACGTTACCACTGCACCAGCGAGCGGTGTAATGTGTGTGTGTGTGTGTGTGTGTGAGTGTTGGGCAGCCGAAACTACACATTCAAATAGCACCAAAATTGGCACAAAAATCGCAAAAAATTCGCTGAAGTGAAAAAATTTAGTCCCATTACGATTGAAAAACCTTAACTATATTTAATGAGTGGTCACATTTTGACCAAAAAACGAAGCTCGCGGTGCCCGGCATAGGATCTCCGTAGACTTTTTTGTCCAGAGGTACAGTCACTCATAAAAGAAAAGAACCCCCTGCGTTAGAGGCAATATACCTCGGGGTATTCAGTGTTGGTAACAGTTTATTTGACGTCAGCCATATGGGGGGATGAGGAGGGGTGTTTGAGAGGAGTGCGGAGTTAATCTGCACGAAACACTGCTTCAACCCACATTTCGAGTCAAACATACATTATATCTGACTTGTTATCAAGGCATATGTATGTAACCCATCACATTTGAAAAAGTTTATCATTAGCTGAATAAAATCGTCAGCCGGTGGCAGGAATAAGATGCAAATGAAACCCCCGGCCTCAAGGGTTAAATGAATGGGCTCGACACATTTAGAATGAACTTTGAATGAACTTCCCCCAAACGCAGCTTCACACCCCCTCACCTGACGTCATTTACAGTGTTACCAGGACCGATGTCATATTGGTTGAAAGGTGTCTTGGCCGGGGGGGGGGGGGTCGTTTCTTTTATGAGTGACTGTACAACTAAAATTAACTGAACTGGTTAGCTGCAAAAAAATCCAAGTGACAACTTTAGACTAGAACAGCACATAAACGCGAGAGCCCTCCGCAGGAGCAAGTGCGAGGGCCCGAAGGGCCCAAGAGCACTTGTCTAATATACTATAGCACTAGCCGTGTGTGTGTGTGTGTGTGTGTGTGTGTGTGTGTGTTTTGGGCAGCCGAAACTACACATTCAAATTACACCAAAATAGGCATAAAAATCGCAGAAAATTCGCTGACATGAAAAAACTTGGTCCCATCACGTTTGAAGAGCTTCTACTGTATTTAATGAGTGATCACATTTTGACCAAAAAATGCCTCTCCAGGCGCCCGGCATAGGATCTCCGTAGAAGTTTTTGCCCATAGGTACAGTCTCCAGCAAAAATAAAGTGACAGGCTCGACGAGCAGGTTGGTATATGTGGCACCGCCGCACCCCAGTTTGACTCCACCCCCTCTCTTCCTCGCTCCCATTCATTCGTCTACCCTCCACCCTCCCCACATCCAAGGGCAAGAGAGTAAAGTAAGGCCTACTCGCATTGTCTCAACAATTCTTCCATCATCCATCTGTCTTGGAAAATACTGGTTTTCTTTTGATAATGAATAAAAACACAGTACACAGTGTTTTACTCCACAGTACAGTTATTAATACACCATGATCTGAACGCAGGGTGATATAAAATAGTAATATATTCGTATGATAGAAAGATATGTAATCATACAATTTATCATTTTGACGGTTTTATCCAGTCAGTGTGTAAAATTAAACAGTCGGAAGCTATATGTTTGTAGGGGTCGGTGGTGTGTGTGGTGGGTAGCTGGCCGTCACACGTTGTGGTGGGGGCATGGGCAGGAGATGGGCCCGGGGTTGACGGCTCTGCCCGAGGTGGATAGTGTGTGTGTGTGTGTGTGTGTGTGTGTGTGTGTGTGTGTGTTTTCCACAAATGCTCATAAACACGTCTTTATTATCACCATGAAGTGTGCATTACAATACTGTCCACTGCGCCACATAATACCGGTAGTGATATTTATAGTGTAATGATATGGAAAATAAGCATTTAATGATCGGTACACAGTAAGACCTTATTTTCTAAATGTTATTCAGTCAGATACCCAGTGCAGATTATAATACATTAGAGTGTGAACATAGCCTATAACTCTGCAGGGTAAGTCAAGCTAGAACACCAGGTCTCTAGTAAAATATTAAATATTACCACTATACCACATGTTATTGTAGGGCAATTGGAACAGGCCCATAGCAAAGGTCCTACTCGGTGTTGCCGGGGTTACCTTATCATTCCCCCAGTTACCCACAACATTCCAGTATCATATAAATCCAATGTCTGACCCCATTGTTTCATATCGTTATAAAATGTGTTCTTAAATATACCGGTAGTCATTTAGTCTTCCATATTAAATATTTGCGTACCCAAAACCGTTTGTCCATTTTAACATCCCTCCCTCTCTGAGGTAATTGACGTTTCGGCTGACAATAGTTAATGGGAAAAACCATGGCCACACAGAGATAGAGGAACGTAGTAACAGACATATTGTAGGACACAAGTTGAAGAGCAAATAATCATAATGTTAACCTGACCGCTACGTCTATTACGTTGCTATAAGTAACACTGACCAGTGAGAACTGTAACTCGCCAAACCTTTGTTGAAAACGTTCTCGTTGAAAACGGATAAACTGAATTATCTGTTGTATGGCACGATAATGTTGATTAACGTAAGCTGCAATCGGGATAAGTTTGTTTGGTTACTATGCAGATCATCGTTCGGCCAATTTAGTTATTGGTTATCTTATTCGAAATACGTCGTGTTATAAACGTGTGAATCGCAAAGTACACCCTATTGCAGTTATAACTATATAAGGCAAGGTTATAGTCCTGATATTGCTACCAGGAGGTGGCGGGTCCCTTGCTGGAGTGAGTGGCGATAAGTGACTGAGGCAAGGGGTGGAGGGGGTTGGTTGTATGCAGGGCCAGATTAACCCTGCTGTGGCCTGATAGGCAAGGCAGACGGTTGGCCTGCAACATATAGATCTCTTTTTTCCGATATTTCCAGTGAAATTTTGCCATGACCTATAATGGCCTTTTTTGATGGCCTGATGGGTGGTGACACTTGTTTGGACGCCCAAAGAGTATATTTATTTCACTCTGGAAGTCTGGATGGCCTGTAACAGGCCGTGGCCTGGCAAGCAGCTGCCCATTTTGTCTATACCTGGTAATCCGGCCCTGGTTGTAAGGTGTGCCGGGTCAGCACACCACGCGGCTCACTCTACTGTTGGCTATCCTGTCTATGAAATTGACCTTGATACTTGTAATACTGTCAGCAGCAATGAATGGCATCTAAATATTGACTGACCTTTGGTAATGCTAGCAACCACGTCATGGCCTCGGCTTAACCACCAGACAAACTGTCATCAAGTCCCTGTTGCCCAACGTTATCCAATATCATGTATTAAGACATCATTAACCAAGATGTTACTGATCATGTCTTTTACTTATCAGCAACACTTTGCTGTTATCACACGTGAGGTATTAGTAGTAACTAATGGTACTGACCTATAACAGTGTTTGTAAAGTAACAGCGTTCATTTGAACAGTAAGGGAAGGAACACACCACCTACCACTACAAACATCTACTTATAGCTTCCGACTGTTTAATGTTACACACTGGCTGGATGCAACTGTCACAATGATAAATTGCATGATTACAGACTTCCCTATAATAAGGATATATTACTATTTTAGATCACCCTGCATTCAGATCGTGGTGCATAAATAACTATACTACTGTATAGAGTGAAACACTATGTAATATGTTTGTTTTTTTCGTTATCATAACAAAACCACTATTTCCCAGGACAACAGGCTAACGGAAGAGTGGTTGAGACAATGCGAGTACACCTTACTTTACTCTCGTGCCCTTGGATGTGGGCAATGGGGAGGGTGGAGGGTAGACGAATGAATGGGAACGAGGGAGGGTGAGGAAAGGTTGAAACTGGGGTTGCGGTGGTCCCACATATACCAACCTGCTCGTCAAGCCGGTCGCTCTATTTTAGCTGGAGACTGTACAACTAAAATAAACTATAGCAGCGCGAGAGCCCTACGCAGGAGCAAGTGCGAAGGGCCCGAAGGGCCCACGAGCACTTGTTCTGTTGCTATGGAAGCACTGATATATTTTGTGCATGCTAACAAAACACAGTTTTCTGCAGGTATGAGAAGCTCTAGCTGTGAAAAGGGTGTGCTGATTAACCTCTTCACAATTGATTACAGTGCTGTATATGGATGCCTTAACGTGGTGGCACTGATATAACTGATCAGCTCTGCTCCTTGGTTATACAAACGTCTCTCAGCTCCCTCCCTATCCCCCGAAAGAAGGACGTTGGACTGTCGGAGAATGACAGCTTCAATCAGCAGACCAGTGGGTTAGCCTTCAAATGAACCTAGGCTCTTTTCGGCCAGGAGAAAACATCATGGTTGAAAAGTTAGACCCTCATTACGAAATAATTTTTAATATACTCTACCTAACACCTGAGGATTTCATCCAAGTTAACACCTTAATTCTGAAGCTTCAGTGTGTGAAATAGTTATGGCCTTTGTTTATGGATCCTTCTTCACCAGGTGTTTGGATGAGATTATGGTTCAGGATGATGATGATGATGGTGAAGCATCACTATGGGGTCTCTTTCTTAATATGCATAAAATTGTCTAGTGGCAGCATAAATAAAATGCAAAAACCATCACTATACTGAAGGTATTAATAAAGATATCCTGGAGCTGAGAGGCTGAAAGATGATGTATGAGGTGGGGAAGTCCTGCCTGCACCCCAGATGAAATTCAGTTGGTGTCATTTCCGCACTGACTGAGAGGGGAGGGCTTCTTTACTTTACAATGAACTACTTTAATTCAGCTTAGTTGATTCGCTGGTACTGGAGAGATAAATGAATGCATAATCTCCTCTCCCCTGCTTCAAATGTTTCTTCTGATCAGAATAAAATGACTTAAAAAGGAGCAAAAATAAAACTGACTGAAGGAAACAATACAAAAATTTGAGACGAGCAAGAATAAAATTGTCTGATAGGTGAAAAAAAAAAAAAAAACTCCTGGCTGAGGAGGTTACTAGATACATCCTTGGACTGAAAGGGTTTAAAGCGAGATACCTGTAAAACACCAACCCGACTTACTGTATGTAGCCGGACGCCTTAATCTCAGGAGGGACGGCGACAACAAATCATCTTCAAGTCATCCAGTGCACCACCATCATGCTGAATTTTCTCAAACTCGTAACACTCACATACCTCTCCACCCTATTCCTCCATCTCATCCTCGATCTTCCCCTTCTCTACACCTGCACCGCACTCACCTTCACTCCATGGGTAATCTATCACGCTCCATCCTCTCCGCATAACCAAGCCAGCCAAAGTACTTTTGATGTTTAAGGCCCACCTGCGGCCCCCAAATGAGATCCAGTCGGTGCCACTTCTGGTCCGCCAGTGATGGGAGGTGAGGCCCGGCTAGGAATACAGGTCCACTGCCCGAGTCCAACAACACCTGAGGTCGTCCCCTTACCAGCTGCACACTCACCACATCCTCCTGTAATAAGAGGAGGAAAAGAAAAACAGTTGTTTTTTAAGGTCAATATTATTAAAACTCCGAGTGCCAAGGTTTGGACAGGCTCCCACTTGTTACAGTAAACTCTGAATTAAGTGATGATGATAGAATGTGTCTGGCCTTTCTATATTGTAGCTGACTACACTCTGAAATGTTGGATGCAGTCTGACCATATCTAACATTTACACGTGTGCAATTGACGATCGTTAATAACTGGAGACATGCGTACGACCTATTAGTGAAGATTGACTTTGGGTTGAATTATTAAAAATAAACCAAACATTCTTAGTTTATTTTTAATAATTCATCCCAAAGTCAATCTTCACTAATAGTCTAGAAAGTGTACAGGGAAGATACTTAAGTGAAACCACTGTAAATCTGAACTGTCTGTATGCCTAGTCACAGCACAAAGGCCATTAAGCTTTCCAGCATGGAGACATAATTTATAAATGGCCCTAGCATCCACTAAGCAATTTATTTCATCTTAAAGAAAAACTCAAGCTATGAAGGGATCACCACCTCCCCATTCTCCAAAAAAGGACAAAGGGACAATCTAATGCCTAACGACCGCACGAAGGTCAAGTACATGTTTTTAACATTCGTTCTCGTGTCCCCGTGTTCATTTGAACAGTCCACCATCCTCTTTTCGGGAAGAATATTGAGAGACCTTTGGATTAACGGGCAGTGTAGTCGCTCGGTTTTATCGGTGATCACATGAAGACATCAGTCTCCTACTGTAACACATAATAAATACCTGAATTTACAACCAGGTTCCACTACTTTGCAGTTACCTGAATGGGTGTCGTGACTGCATCAGTGTGGCCCACCTCCCCCATTGGTCCGGCATACAACAATAAACCATCAGTCCGACCAGTGCGGAACTCCACCGAGATGTGAGCGTGGGTACAAGGTTGGATTGGAGCTGCCCAAGCCCACCCCTTGCCTCTAAAGTTCCGGCTGAGCTGCTTACAGGCTGACCCGCTCGTTCCTTCGGGACAGACACACCTGGAGATTACAAAAAGAACTCAAACTTTTGATTCAGGAAGTAGGAGTAGGCATGGTAGGCCAAGGTGGATGCATGTGGCAAATAACCAGTGGCGAAAGCTAGTTTGGAAGTTGTTAAGCCTAGGCAATTGACAGGGGACTGAGTTGGCTGGACGAATAAGGCTGATAGGAGCATATGGAAAGGATTTGTCATCTTTTTTTTTTTTTTTTTTTAAGGCCTAATAGCGTGGTAGGTGTTTGTTGAGTAAGTCTATAAAGAAAATACCTCGAAAAAAATATGCAGTTGGTTAGGAAGTCTGAATAATGTGTAAGTATGTGTGTCGTGTTTCACTGGGCATGCTGTTGATAGTTCTCCCTATGTCGTGATAGATCTCCCTATGTCGTAAGACCGCCTTTCTTGTTTTCTGGATCCTGAAGATGTCTCACCTAAGATGAAAAGAATCATCTATGAAGAAAGATGAAAAGAGTAGGAAAATCTCACAACATATACTCCAATAAACAGTATCCCCACTCCTAGCAGAGAAAAGTATGGGCAAGTCGGTCTAAGGTGAAGCAAACTCCGCATAAGGGTGAAAAAGAAGGCAAGTGACGTGAGTTCGCAGCAAGATGATAAGAAACTCAGTGGGAGGTGGCAGACATTACTGGCCCATGAAGTTTGTCTGCTGGGTGATATCAATAAATTTTTTCGGCTCTACTTGGTACTTCTGCAATGCAGTATAGGTTACAAAGCCTCCCATACAGGTAGCTGCTGGATCTGCAGAAATCGGGATGAGAAACTATAAACAAAAATGGTATAAAAATGAAGCTTGGATACCAGGTTATACAGCAGCCTATACAGCGTCCTTCTTTCATAAGACAAAGGTTGTGTCTACAGAGGTTTAAAGAAATCATGTTGAAATATACCTGGGTCGTCTTTTTAGCAGTATACAACGTCCTCCGTTAAGGCACGGGTTGGATCTGCAGGAAACGGAGTGTGTGATGGCTGCCACGCTGGGCTCTGCCTCGGCAGGGTGTGAGGCCTGGGCGTGGGGCGGGAGCTGGAGGTGTGAGGTGAAACACGTGCACGATCCTGCCGATGTCACGAGAACGGGCGTCACCAGAGCCGTCCTGTTTGCGTCCACCACCCACACGTAACCCTTACCCGAGCCCGGCTGCAGCACTGGTTTGACACAAGTATTTACTCCAACCTCGGCAATGTTCACACTGGAGTCCACTGAGATCTGTAGGTATTGTAAATTTTTTCAGTAATGATGACGTCTTTTTTCCTTTAACAGCAAGTTCTTATAACAGCATGTCAAATTTTTATTAAATTTTGCATATATATATATATATATATACATATATATATATATATATATATATATATATATATATATATGCAGAGACTTCACTTCACCGTGAAGATATGTATGCAAAATAACCCCAGGAGAAATGAGGGGTTTGACTCAAGGAAGGCACTGAAGGTATACATATCTTCACGGTGCAGTGAAGTCTGCAAATATGGATACCACGTACGCCTTCAGTGCTTTCCTTGAGTCAAACCCTTATATATATATATATATATATATATATATATATATATATATAGATATATATATGTGTGTGTGTGTGTGTGTGTGTGTGTGTGTGTGTGTGTGTGTGTGTGTGTGTGTGTGTGTGTGTGTAAAGAACCATATGTACTGTAGATAATGATGATAATGCCCCTGATAAAGATGATGATGGTGATGATGATAATTATGATGATAATGATATGTTTAATGATTACCTTCTTACAGTGGAGAAGCAACAGCTGATCCAGAGGGCGAGAAGAATGTGTAGCTAGTCATATTCTCCAACCCATCTTGCCACGCCTCACCGTCACTGCCACTGCCTCCAGGGACACCATCCTCACCCCCACACCTGCTGTACGATTAATGGCCGATTCCAGGTTCTGCAGAGGTGTGCGCCCACTCTCCTGCCCTCAAGAGACCCTAAAATTAGTAGGTTACAGTGAGGTGGTGGGAGAGAGGGAGAGGGGAAGACGCAGAATGAAAGGAAGGGATGGGGTAGAGACATCCGAATGAGGAAGGTGTGAGGTGAAGGGGAGTCAACCAGTTGGTAAACAGGGTGACATGGAGTCAACCTGTTTAAGACCATTCTCCTTCGGGATGAAGTCATCTGGTCATATGTATATGAAGTCATCATTATAAGTTGCCTCTTTATTTATTTATTTATTTTTTTGCTATCAAGTTTACAGTAAGTCACGGAAAAACTGTTCATTAAATTTCCATTTCTGCCTATAAAGTTAATATAACAGTTCCTCCGGTTGCAAAGTACTTGTTTTACAGAAAAGCACAATAAATATGTTGAACCACATCCCTGACTTGTATGGACGGCTTTCATTATGGAAACCTATAGTCGTTCTATTTTATGAAGGCAGTTTGGGTGGGGCGCTCTGGGACCTCACTTTGTTAGCTCTGTAGCCACATCGTCGCCACACACGTGCTCTCTCTCTCTCTCTCTCTCTCTCTCTCTCTCTCTCATATTTATATTAACTACTACTAATTTTATTTTCTTTATTTTCTCTCTTGTTTTCGACTTTTTTTCACACCATCCCTGAGGTAAAAGTCTATAGGTGCATTTTTTTTTTTTTATAGCTTCCATGGCGGGAGACTGACCGAGTATGACCCGCTCACGCAGGGCTGTCCCTCGTGTCACCACCTGACAACGTCGCAAAAGCAACACTGACAAGTCTTATGAGATTCATACTATACTATAGCTTTTTTATTGAATTACATCTATACAGAGTGTTTAAAATTAATTTATTAGTAGTTACTAGCTTAAAATAGGAGTGAGAGAGAGAGAGAGAGAGAGAGAGAGAGAGAGGTGAACACAAATAATTACACGTGTGTCGGCGGCGATGTGACAACAGAGCTAACAGTGTGAGGTCCCAGATCGTCCCACCCAAACTGCCTTCATAAAATAGAACGACTGTAGCAAGAGTACCCAGCACTGCCAGGGTAAAAAAAAACTATAATTGTACATACCAGCATTGCCTGGGTCCCTGGATGGCCACTACCCCTGTCAGAGAGGATCCCTGTGGTCCCATTTTACCCATTCTATTTCCCCACGGGTACATTTCCCATGGACCTATTTTCCCACCCACACACCCACCTACCTTACCCATCCACCCACCCACCTACCCTACCAATCCACCTACCTACCTTTCCACCTACCTTGTCCACCCACTCACCCACCCATCCTGCAAGTCACGTTGCCCCACCACACCCACCCAACTCTGACCGTCTATGACACCCACCCTGCCCAACTACACCCACCCTCCTACCATGCTCCTCCACACCCACCCATTCACTCAACCCTGCACACCCACCCCACCCCTCCTGCCCACCCCAAGAATCCGTCCACCCATCCGACCAGTTGTTGTTAACGATGGTACGGTTATAGCCAAAAAAAAAAAATGAAAATTACGGTGGCTGACTACAGTGTTTTCATCTTGTTGACAATTATTTCTAAGTAGCTCTAATTTTGACCATCAAGATTGTATATATATATATATATATATTATGTGACCGACTCTGGGCATAGGCTTCACAGCCTGCTTTCAAGGCCCAGTAGTCCTCCTACGTACCGCACACCTCTACATGTCACCACTTCGGCGCTAACACCCACCGACCATACTGAATACATGCTAGGGTTGTCTCATGCAGGACTGGTGTATTGGTATTAGCGGGGGTATTTTTACGACATGTCGGCGGGCCTTCTGGTGGATCAGTAAAGTCAGATTTTATGAAATTCAAATCCTTAAACTGTTCCCTGCCTCAGCGAGATTTGAACCCGGGTCCGTCAGGACTGCAGGCCAACTCTCTACCGATTGAGCCACCGCCTCCCATTTTATATATATATATATATATATATATATATATATATATATATATATATATATATATATATATATATATATATATATATATATATATATATATATATATATATATACAAGGGATCACTAGCTTGAGTTACCTGGAGAGGTGTGATGAGGGTGCGTGGAGGTGGGAAGGTGACAGTAATGGGGACGACGCAGCTCACAGTACTGGCATCAATGCTTGTCACCTTCACTGATACGTTAGCCGCTACGTTGCTCTGCAGATGTCGCAGGTCACTGACCAGAAACTGGAGTTCGTATCTGCTTGGATCATTGAATGTAGCTAACAGGATTAAACTACACTACATACATTCTTAATAACAGCTCATTTACTGGCATTCATTTTATATAGCTTAAGTGCTTTGGCCATATTTTTTGCTTCTTCAGGTAATGCGATGTGATACAACATTCTTTAGTATGGATTCCATTCTCTTATTGGACTCGGAGGAGGAAAGCTTAGGGAAGGAAAATGCAGAGGAAGGAACAGTTGTTGGTAAAGAGGACATAAATTAACATGGTGTCCAATGTCAATTGGAAGAAAAAATAGCAAGAAAATTAATTTCCCCGAGGGAAGAAAATTTATTATTTAACAAGGACACAGAAGTCTGGTTAAAGCAAGGGGAAATAGGGGGACTAAGCTTACCTGGAAAGGAAGGCTTATTACTTAACAAGGAAAGAAATTACGTTACAAGAAGATGCCTGAGTGGGAAATGAAGGAGAGGTGGGGTAGGAAGCACTGGGTAGGAAGAGGAAGAGTTATGAAGAGCAACTGCTGGGTAAGGAAAGGTTGTTAGCAATTAGTGACAAAAAGCGACATGGTCTCAGGTAGAATAATAATAATAATAATAATAATAATAATAATGAGTAATATTTTGTTACCGAAATAAGGGTTGTTATCCCATAATTAGCTGCCTGGTTTAAAAGCAGCTAGGGAAAAATGTTCCAGAGACGGAAGGGTTGTTGCTGAAATGCGAAAGAAAGTCACATAGTACTATATCATGTTGGGAAAAAAGAAGGAGCAAAATGCGGCTCTGTTAAGGAAGGAGTCGTTACCTAATGTGGATAGATACTCACTTGCCATCAGGTGCCAGAAGAAAGAAACCATAAAATTTGTGATGATAGGAAAATTGTTCTATAAAAGGTAGACAAAATCGTATGTCATAGAGAAAGCTATGTTACTTAACCTCTTCACTCGGTTGAGTAATTTCGCATTTAATTAGACTACCACAAGACGCATTCACTCAAATCCAGACAGACTTCCAGTAATGAAACTGTTAATGACGGCTACATCTAACCCATCCATTTCATAAAGTCTTTCTTCAATTTGAAAAAAAAAAAAGTCTTTTATAAGTAGCCTTTATTGACAATTTTCTTTGGTAGTAGTTCCTCAGCAAATTAAAGAAAATTACCTCACAGAGTTCCGTTGCTGCCTGTGACGTAGATCTGCCAGTCTTCCCCAAATTTCAGTTGTAATACCGTAGAAATCATCACTTTCTTATGATCAGAACTGCCTGTACGTCACTAGATTAAAAGGATCATAGTACGTTTGTTCTAAGCTGACGATGATCCCTAGTCTTTTCAGTGTTGGTTTGATTAATAATGAAAGAGTCTCATTCTTACCTCATACCTAAAGCTCATCGAAGTTCATGCTACCACGACCTGTTCAATTTGTGTGTCTCAGTTCGTCAGGTGAAAATAAATTGACTATAATAGGAACAAACGTACGTGCCATCAGGTGCTTGTGGTTCCATGGTGAGACTGCCTGTGTGAGTGCTGAGGTTGAAGTGTGGGTGTGCTATTCCCCCTTGCCATGCCCAGGTCTTGTCCCCCGCGTCCCAGTCATCCGGGTCATCCACATACACCCGCCCCACATCCACACTCCCCCTAGTGTCCTGTAAAGCATTATCATCATCAGTCCTACTAATGTCCTAACCATATTTCTTCACAATTATTATTATCACTCGGTGTTGACCGATTGGCCATTCTTGTCTTAGTGCGCGCCCACACGTGCTCTCGAACATATGTTGACAACACGATTGGCAACATGTCTGGGTATGTGAATGCAGCAGTATTTGGACAGATGTATGCAAACATGTTTCAGTGCAGCTTCGAACACTGGCAGCAGAGGCGATGAGATAAGTGTGTCCATAACAGGCAGCTGAGACTTCATCATGATACTGCCAACATGATCTGGACGCTGCTGTTCTCAACATGTTTGCAGCGTGTTCGATACTGTGTTACATACATGTTGCCAGCATTTGTTCGAGCACACGTGTGGACGCGCATTTAGATATCAGTACTTTTAGCCTAGTGCCAGACATCTAAGTCCTTGATGGAGCTATAAAGGTGCACTGTAACACACACACACACACACACACACACACACACACACACACACACACACACACACACACACACACACACAGGTGTCCCTACCCTTAGCCTGGTAACTGAGACAGCTTTTGATGCAGGGGCCATAGGGTTATCATTGACGTCGGCCACAGTGAGGGTGATGGTCGCTGTGGTGGCCAAGTTCTGTGCATCACTTAGGACCAGAGGCAAGAGTCGCGTCATCCCTTCTTCACGGTCGAGGGGCACCAAAGAGCTAACTACTGCCACGCCTCGGCCTTCATCACCATCTGAAAGGGAAAAGCACTTTCATCATCATCATCGTAATCGCTACTGAGGAAGTGTCTTGTTACTCATCATCAAGGCTGTGGGGTACTAGAAAACCCAAAACTGCCACACTTTGGCTTTGTTACCTCCTGAAAATAATATTACTATCTTAATTATATTTTCAACATCATCACATTCGGAACAAAGGTATGTATGTAAGCAAAGTGAACCAGGAAGCTAACTACCACGGCACCAGTTCTTTTGTCATCGGCTGAAAAATAATGTTATAATCATGATCGTACTGTCAACATCCTATGGACTAAACTGTTTGAAATAAAGCTACTGTTATCTCCATTAACCTTTGCCATTATGAGAAAAATACTTATATTTTAATCTTGATCTCTTGATGATTAAGGGAAGGATATCTCACACCAAAGCAGAGAAAGACAAAAGCTCCATTAATCATACCAGTTACTTAACTCTTCCAGTACTTGTTAAAAGTGTTTTTGACTTAAAACTGTATAAAATATAAACTGATGGTGAATTAATACCTAATCCTGGCTTCAAGATACTAATGATTCAAGAAAATTGGTTTTGACTTAAGAAATCAGTGTTTTATTTTGTTTGTATTTATGCATCCATGAATCAGTGTTTTATTTTGCATGTGTGTGTGTGTGTGTGTGTGTGTGTGTGTGTGTGTGTGTGTGTGTGTGTGTGTGTGTGTGTGTGTGTGTGTGTGTGTGTGTGTGTGTGTCCTTTTAACCTCTTACTCATGAATATGAAACATGATTCACATAATTATATTCCCTTATTCACTTTAACATTTTCCCCGTACATATTCGGCATGGGGTATGGACTGCCCGTACTTGCTATTATATCCATCTTGGGAGCGAACCCTCAGAATGGACACCTACCTTTATTGAACTGGACCCTAAAGGACTTCTTGATGTCGTCAGGAGCGCGAGGGTCGAGACTGACAGTGAAGGGTGGTCCATGGCCGAGAGTCCAGTCGTCAGCATCGTCCAGTGTGAGGTCCGCTATGTGGCAAGGTGGACTGTTCTCTTGTATATATAGGGTGTCCGGGTTGGCAACAATCGGCGCATTATCGTTGACGTCGGTAAGGGTGAGGGCCAGGGTGGCAGTGGATGTATGGGCCGGCACACCTCCATCAATGGCCAACACCCTTACCACGTGCACCCCGGCCCTCTCACGGTCTAGTCACCGACGCAGCCGCACCTCCCCAATGGAGTCCACGGCAAACAGTCTGTACAGGTCACTGGTGGGATCAATTGTGTACCGTACCTCTCCTGCCCCACCCTGCAACATAATTAGTCAATCTACAGCATTATATTACGATCAATAGTTCGCTGACATTTCCCTGCAGTGTCTGGTGATATAAAGTGTTACGTGAAAATTTTGTTTTGGGGATAGAGAGCAATACAATGTACAAAAAACTATAAGGAAGGATACTCTTTGAAGAATGTGGAGGAAATAGAAATGCTTATAATGAAAGGCATCTTCACTTCTGATGCCACCACACCTCTCGTGCTCCACTTCGCAACATACTGAAGCTAGACCCTTACCCTTGCCACCCAGAGACAGGGCAGTACACTCAGGACCTTTATCTACTTAAAGAAGTTTCCTAGCATCTCTTCCCTACCAGTGTACTGCTGTACGGGTTGCTGTAGAGGTCAGCACCTCTCCCTCCTCACCCTGTAATACAGTTTGGGCCCGTCCATACTTCTACCACCCACTGGCACAGGACCACACTTTCATGACCTTAGGAGGCACCACTGTACAGTACCTACTCATTGAAAATCAGTCACCTCACCTCTGCTGTTCACAGAACCTGAGTCACATACTCATGGGCTGAAGAATCTCCCATACACCTCTTCTCTACCAGTTCACTTTGAAAATGAGACATTATACTCTCCTGTATAATGCTACTGCAGGTTACATTATGTTGATGTTAAAAGGGTATGTACAGCATAGAACATTAAGGCTTAATTTGCAAAATAAACTGATAACTAAGAAACGTCAGGGAATTTCCTATGTCTGTAAAACAAGTCCGATAAGCGGTAGTAGCCTACAGAAGACACTGTTCAGGCTGCTCCCACATCACATGAGAGATTGTTTAACTGATGAAGACATTTTTATAGCATATGAGAGAGCCTCATGGTCACTAACTTTTCTCTTGTTGTCGAGGCAGTCCTTGCATTGACTTACTTGCCAATCTGTTTTATTGTGCATTCACACATTCTGAAAGCCAGAGTTCCATGCCTGCATGGGTTAACCTTGTTTACGTGTGGCTGCTTTCCAAGCTGAATGGACTCTGACTACAATGTCATGTCCTTTATGTATTGCTCCCATCATGGATCATCCTACAGTTTTCTTGGTCTGCTCACAATGGCTCTCCCTTCCACATTCAGTATGTGCATGGCTTATGCAGTTATCCTTAAACATTTTTTCTTATATCTTTAAACCATGTCAGCCTCCCCATACGCATCACCTCGTTATTACCCTCAACACCCAATTACCCACTTAATTCTGCACATACTGTTGTTCCTCAGTATGGTATTTCACATCCATCTCACCATTTTCATAAACTTACATTCAGACCTGATGACTTCTTTATTACTGTCCTTACTTCATTGCCATACGACATTATACTTTTCATGCATGAAGCCGATAATTTCCCGTTTTATGAATACCTCCACTGTACTGCAAATAGTGACAACAACTCGAAATATTTTATTTGGCAACTTTTGACTCTTGCAATACAATTAACCTGTGCATCACCCCATGAAGTAATTGTTTCACTCAGGTATGATCTTGCACGAAAATCACAAACTCAAGTTGGTCTACAAAATTTTTCATGCACATCGAAGAACAAGGACTAAGAGAAAAAATGAGATGTTTATTAACAGAGCAGCCATGAGACTTCCGGCATGACCATTTTTCACGTGGGAGTTTTGGAAAGGGGAGAGGCATCAGTGAAATAGATAGCTATTTAGACAGACTAACAAGTAGACAGGTAGACTGATTAACAGACAGACGGATGGGTAGATTAAAAAGTAAATGATATATAGCATGATTGGTAGACACATAGACAGACAGATAAATAAACAGAGGAAACCTATTGCAGTGCAGGGACTACCCTGACCTTATCCTTGTCTCTGGCCATTTATACAGCATTGTAGGAACCAACCACCACATCCTTTGTTCTTCCTACCCAGACAGCAAATATCTCCACCAACGCCTATACCAGACAACTTTTATCACCAAAAAAATTTTGTCAACTCCTCCTTGACCCATCATCCACATATCCACAAAATTTCAGCGAAATCCATCAATAACTTTTTGAGATATCTTGTGAACAAACAAACAAAAAACTACCGAACAGGGACTCTTACTCAGATCACCACCAAAATTCAGTCAATTCTTCCTTGGCGCACTGTCTACAAATCCACAAAATGTCATTGAAATCCATCAATAACTGTCTGATATATCATGAGGGCAAACAAACAAAGGCGAATAAGTACCTCCTTCAACTAACGTTGACGGAGAGGGGGGAGGGGGAAAGGAAGAAGTACAGACTTCTAACCGTATTCAGGCATTCATTTCTTATGGTGAAATATAAAAGTACAAGTCAGAGGAGCATAAGACAGTATGGATCAGTTGGATCAAGGATTGTGTGGGTAAAGTTGAAAGTTGGAATACAAATGTGGGCGATTGTGTGTGTGTATGCACCAACGCAAGATCGTGCTAGAAGAGTGAGAGAAGAGTTCTGGACAAATGTAGAAGTGTGCATGGAAAAGTTTGGAAGGAATGAGAGAGTGTTTTTGATTGGTGATATGAATGGTAAAGTTGGGAATGTGAAGGTGGATGGAATAGTTGGTGAGTGGGGTGTGCCTGCTGAGATAGATGAGAATGGCAGTGCGTTAGTGGACATTTGTGCTGGGAGGGGGTTGGTGATAGCCAATACCCTCTTCAGGCATAAAATGATCCACAGGTATACATGGCGAGTGATGAGAAGGGTGGGTGGTGAACTGAATGAAAGGAAGGCAATGATTGATTATGTGTGTGTGGATGAAAGGATGCGAAGATGTATATTGGATGCAAGAGTTTATAGAGGTTGGGGGAGTGGACTTTCTGACCACTACTTGGTGGTGGCCAGAATTAAAGTTCAAGTAAGATGGAGGAACAGAAGAAGGGAAAGAGGAGAGGAAGGAGTAGTTGCAAGGAGAGTGGAAAGGTTACAAGAGGATGAGAAAAAGGCAGAGTATAAGAGAGAAGTGGAGGAACGATTGGGCAAATATGAATTGGAGCAGATGGGGGACGTGGAAGGTGTGTGTAGAATATTTACAGAAGAAATATGTGCAGCATGTGATGTGGTGTGTGGAAGGAAGAGAAGATGGAGGGGGGTGCAAGGAACAGCGTGGTGGACTGAAGAGGTGAAACAGGCTGTGGCACAAAAGAAGAAAGCATACAATGAATGGATGAGGAATAGGGGCGTGGAAGAGGTTGAGAGACGGAAGAGAGAGGTATATGTAGAAAGAAAGAGAGAGGTGAAAAGATTAGTAAGAGAGAGTAAGAAGAGAGTGGATGAGGAATTTGGAAGGAATTTGAGTGTAAAGTGGAGGGACTGTAAGAAAATGTTCTGGAGAGAGGTGAAAAGAGTAAGATAGGGTGGAAGTGAAGTTAGCAGGGGAGTGAAAGATAAAAATGGTAGATTACTAGTGGAGAAGGGAGAAAAAGTGAGCAGATGGAGAGAACACTTTAAGGAATTGTTGAACGTAGAGGATGGAAGTAATGCGAGTATAAGTGGCTGGGGAATGGCTGGGAGAAGGAGGGAGGTGAGAAGACAGGAAGAAATCAGTAGGATAGAAGTTGTGGAAGCAATGAAGAAAGTTAAATCAGGGAAAGCCCCAGGAATTGATGGAGTGTGTGGTGAAATGCTGAAGCATGGGGGAGAGATAGTAGTAGAATGGATGTGGAAGATGTGCAGATTGGCCTGGGAGGAAGGTAGAGTCCCGGAGGATTGGAAGTCAGGTATAATTATTCCCTTGTACAAAGGAAAAGGGGAAAAAGAAGTGTGTGGTAATCATAGGGGCATTTGTCTTCTTAGTATAATAGGAAAAGTGTATGGTAGGATACTTATTGACAGAGTTAGAGAAAGAACAGAGGAATTAGTTGGAGAAGAACAGGGAGGCTTTAGGAAGGGAAGAGGTTGTGTAGATCAGATATTCATTCTCAGATCTTTAATGGAAAAGTTTCTAGAGAAGGGAAAGAAGTTGTATGCGGCTTTCATGGATTTGGAGAAAGCATATGACAGGGTGGATAGACTAGGATTGTGGAAAGTGTTAAGAATATATGGAGTAGATGGGAAGTTGTTGAATGCTGTGAAGAGTATGTACGATGGTGCGAAGGCTGCAGTGCGTGTGGATGGTGAACTAAGTGAATTTTTCTCTTTGAAAGTTGGGTTGAAACAGGGATGTGTCATGTCTCCATGGTTGTTCAATCTGTACATGGATGGGGTAATAAAAGAGGTACAAGGTAGGGTAGTGGATGTTGGAGTGGCCCTGGTGAGAGAGGATAGTGTTTGGAAACTCCCTGTGCTGTTGTTTGCAGATGATACTGTGTTGTTGAGTGAAGATGAAGGGGAGCTTCAAGGCTTGGTGGATGAGTTTGGGAGAGTGTGTAAGAAACGGAATCTAAAGGTGAATGTAGGGAAGAGTAAAGTGATGGTCTTTGAGAGAGGTGAAGTCAGTGAATGTACAGCGAGGTTGGATGGTGAGGAATTGGAAAATGTGAGTACGTTTAAGTACTTGGGTAGTGTGATGAGTAAGGATGGAGGTTTGGAGGGTGAAGTGCTTGAAAGGGTACAGCAGAGAAGAAAGGTTGCTGGTTCTTTGAAAGCAGTGATAAGAAACAGGGAAGTGAGCATGGAAGTGAAAAAGTTACTACATGACAGTATTGTGATACCAACTCTAACGTACGGAAGTGAAGCTTGGACGTTGTTGGAAGGATACAAGTCAAGAGTGAGAGCAGTGGAAATGAGTTATTTAAGAGGAGCCTGTGGAGTCACATGGAGAGACAGGCTGACGAATGAGGATATAAAGGAGCGTTGTGGTGTTGATGTGGATGTGATAGGAAGCGTTATGAGGAACATACTGAGGTGGTTTGGCCATGTGGAGAGGATGGAGGGTGAAAGACTAACGAAGAGAGTGTATGTGAGTGAGGTGGAGGGGGAAAGAGGGAGGGGGAGGCCGAGGATGAGATGGAGGGATGGGGTGGAGAGGTATATGAGAGAGGGGGGTGTGAGTTGGGAGCAGGGGAGTGAAATGGCGGGGGACAGGGCGATTTGTTTGTGGCCACCCCAAACGGGATTGAGGCGTCTGGCAATAGATAGATAGATAGATAGACAAGTCAGGTTTAGCCATTTTAGGCACAGACCTCCTTTGACCCCAATTACATAACCTAGACCCGAGATATACAACCCGTGCTCAGTCTAACCTCTGACCTGCTCTCTGTCTGACCTTTAACCTGCTCTCAGTCCGACCTATGACTTGTTCTTAGTCTGACCTCTGACCTGCTCTGGTAAAGACGTGCTCAGAGCTCTCCTAACCCCTTTAAATGGCGCCTGCCCTGTGATTCACCTGCTGTGTGTCTACCTCGGAGTTTATAAGGGACCTCATGGTGAAAGAGAAAGGTGGATACACTTATTGTCTGTTTTGTGAGTTGGTAAGTAGGTTTAGTTTAGAAATTAGGAAAAACTGTGAAGCAACTGACACGTTAAGAGATAGATTGAAAGGTTGGGAGAATGAAGCTGGAATGATGGGTGCTAAGGTATTGCATGTACAGGAAGTGCAAGCAGAAGTCTCAGACAAAGCAGAAAACTTAGAAACTAGACTAGTTAAGGTTGAGACCAGGGTAGACGATAGTGTTGGCTTCCAGTCAGTCAAGGGAGGGTGCAAGGATAAGGCAAGTAGTAGTAGCAGGACTGTGGCTATTAAAAACAGGTTTCATGTACTAGAGGATGAAATATGGATGAGCCTATACTCATACTTGTCAGGGACTCGTTGAGAATGTGTTTTGTGTTAAGGGGTCTAGAAGGAAGCGATATTTCTGTCCTAGGCGTAGGATACAGGACGTGACTGAGAGATCTGATGACTTAGTCAGCAACACCTCAGAGGACTGGGTCTTTGTCACTGTGGTAGGGACTAACAATGTAGCTTCAGTCAGGCCACTGGAGATTCTTAGGAAGTACAGGAACTTTATTAGGAAGTTCAAGGAACATCGTAAGAAGTTGTCTGTGGCTTGTTACCAAGATTTGATGTTCCTGAACATAATTATTGGAGTCAATAGTGGGCTAGATGGTCTGTGTAGAATGGAGGGTGTGATGTTTGTTGATGTTTGGGACAATTTTAGTCATGAAAGGAGTTTTTATGGTAGAGCAGGCCTTCACCTTATGAGGGCAGAAATGACTAGGTTATATACAGTGTAAGACGAGTATAATCAGTGCAATGTAATCGGTATAATATACAGACCACCTAGTTAGACGAAAAATATAGAATTTTGTATGATGAAATAAAATCATTAATAAATAAAAAGAACGACTGTCTTATTTTGGGGACTTTAATAATCCGAATACTGACTGGAAAATTTGTGTGCAGACGAAGGGAATTGGGTGTTAGAACTGACAGACGATGCATTTTTAAGTCTGGCCGTGAATACCCAGATGCGCAGTAATAATATTCTTGACCTTGCCCCAGCAACAGGTAGATATCCAATCAATTTCTGTGATACTGGTGATAATTACAGCAACATCGATCATAATATCATTAGACTTGAAGCTACCCTTAACTGTAAAACCAGTATAAATATCTTTTTACTTCCTAACTTAAAAAAAAAAAAAAACTTCCATATTCTGAGAAAGGACATTTCCAACACCAACTAGATTAAGTTACTACAACAACGTCCAAGAATTGTGGAATATACTGACTAATCGATTGATGCTTATCAAACGAAAAAATATACAGAAAAATGCCCGAAACGAATAATCACCTTAATAAACTGGCCTCAATGTTGAAGAATACTGAAGAAATCATTGGTTGCAAGAGAAGAGCATATAGGCTAATAAAAATATAAATATACAGGAAATCACGATGACGAGACCAAATATTTTATACCACACCGGCAATATACGAATATTATTCGGAAAACTAAACGGGGCTAAGAAGCGAAAATTTATCGTGAAGCAAAATCAAACCCTAAATAATTTTTTCCTTATATGAGTATGGAAAATGTACAGGATATCATAGGCCCTCTAACAAGCTCGGAAGGCGATCTCGTCCATGATACCGAACAATGGCAACATTACTGAAAGACTCATTCTACAGTGTTTTCATAAAAGAAAATCATGTAAAAGTTCCCATCCCTCAATCGGTGTTCTGAGGACCAGGAGAGGATAAGTGATCAACCAACAAAGTGACAGGACGCCAAGTGTTAAATTATCTTTAGAAAATCGACCCAAATAAATAAAATGACCCTCATCAGATAATTATCTCCTTGCCCATTGCGTGAATATTAGTCATGTAGCCTTTCTTATGACAAAAATATTCAGTAAGTCATTAACTGAATGTAGAGTACCTAATCAATGGAAGCTCGCTAATATATCACCTATCTTTAAAAAGGGCGATTAAAAAACGAGCCACAAATTACCACTCAACAAGCCTAATTTCAGTACTAAGCAAAATTTGGAAAGAAAATTATTGGAGATAAAATTACCTTGTTCCTTACGCATTACTTTTTAACAGAAAATCAGAACGGATTTCGTAATAATAGATCATGCCTCACAAATCTGCATGAATTTTTTGCAAACGTAAACGATAACTGGGACGCAAAAATACTATCGGATGTCATCTACCCAGATTTTCAGAAACGTTTGATAAGGTCCCCCATCAAAGACTACTGGAAAAACTAAAGGCCATGACCTCTCTAACAAGTTATGTTCATGGACTGGTGATTGGTCGAATCGCAGGCAGCATGTACTGATAAATGATGAATCTTCAGAATGGCTAGGAGTAACATGCGGAGTTCCTCAAGGGTCAAATCTAGGACCAGTTCTTTTCACTGTTTTTATCAATCATCTAGAAAATGGACTCGCTTCTAAGGCAGCGAAGTTTGCAGATGACACAAAAATTGGATGCAAAGTAATTATGAAAGCAGACTGTGAATCTATACAATACTACCTGATAAGTTAATAAACTGGTGTGAAAAATGGCAGATAAAACTTAATGTAGACAAATGTAAGGTAATACACTTTCGAGATAAAAACATTGAATATGAATATGCATGTTCAATACCCCACTGACGAAAGTAAAGGAGCGACGGCTTAGGAGTTATCTCAAAAACTCAAAACAGTGAAAATCAGCCAGTGAGAAGGCAAACAAAATGCTCGGCTTCATCGCAAGGAACTTTGATGATAAAACGTCATTAGTTGGACCACACCTAGAGTACTGTGTTCAGCAATGGTCCTCGGATCTTATTATCGACGATGACAGGCTCAAGAGAGTGGAGCTCAGAGCCACAAAACGATTCCATCAGTGGAGATTTGCCCTGAGAAGAGCTATTAAAGAAACTACATATGTTTTCAATAAGTGACGACTCAGAGGAGATCTAGTATAATTATTCTAATTCTTGAGAAATTTGACGATGTTAGATATGATAATTTGTTCGACATATGGAAAAATCTATTTATCGATTGCCAGACGCCTTAATCCCGAAAGGGGTGCCCACAAACAAATCGCCTCCATGTCGCCCTGTCCCCCGCCATTTCACTGCCCTGCTCCCAGCTCACACCCTCTTCTCTCATATATCTCTCCACTCCATTGTATCCCTCCATTTCATCCTTGGCCAAGGACAGAACAATACAATGACTTATAGTTAAGAGTGGAGAAACTGCCACAATTATTTTTTGTTTCGGGTAGATGGACAGAGAAAGAGAATAGGAGAAACTTTCCATGTTGCCAGTTCTTCCTGGAGGAACAAATCTGAGTTATGGCAAGGAATCGATGGTATACATATTCGAGAATCTCTTCCCTGACTGCTGGCAGTCAAGGTAACCAGTGACTGTCAGGAACCAAGCAACGCATCCTTGGGCAGACTGTGGTTACGTGAAAGGGTCAGCTTCTCTAAGGCTGTGGTGCTGATTTCCATACTATATTTTTGCTACCCTCACCTGATCATGGTCGGTGGCAGTGAAGGTGGCCAGAGAGGAACCAATCGGGGTATCCTCGGGCAGTGTGAGGTTACGCCAGGTTGAGGCCAGGCGCGGTGGATTATCGTTGTCATCCATCAGTTCCACCAACACCCAAGACGAGTCCACACGACCATCACCATCCGCATCAGCCCACCCATTCGCTGCCTACACATCACTACATCAACATCATCATAACCCTACCCCATAATCTATACATATCATCATCACAATCCTATCCCATATACCATACATCATCACCATCAAAATCATCATTGCAACCCCATCCTCGTCAGGTTACTTTACATGAATCTAATCCTCTGCTCAACCTAGCTGCACCTGCACTTCATTATCGTCATCATCATCATCATCATCATCATCATCATCATCATCACAACCCTATCCCACGTTCGCTACAACATAGTCTTCATTATCATCAGAACCCTACCCACATTAGTATCATCATCAACATCATGTCCCACTTTCACTTCATCACCATCATCATCATCAACATGTTCCATGTTCGCTTTATCATCATCACCATCATCATAAACATCATCATCACAACCATATCCCACTATCAGTAAATCATCATCATCATCAATATCATCATCATCATCATCATCATCATCACAACACTATCCCATTTTGACACAGTAAGGTGGTCCACTGCACAAACTCATCATTTCCCTAATCTTAATCACTGCATTTTCTTTACAGTCACTGTGAGTTTCATAGCAGCATTTCGTCTGATTTTTAAAGAAGCAATTTTCTCTGATATGAAAAGAGCGAAGGTCCTTTGATTTTTGCGTGTTTAGGAAGTGTCTTAAAGGCATACGAATGTTAGAACTGCAATTTTCTTTTTAATTTTAGAAATGAAATGTTATTTGGTATCTAGGAAGGCTAATTTCTTAGTGGTTTAGAACAGCAACCTAACTTGTGCTATACAACAGCACTTTCCATGTAATTTAGCAACATTATTTTTGATATACGCAGGAGTAACTTTCTTTGGCACGTGGAACAAACACTTTGATATTTAGAACTGTAATTTCTTCTGAGATAAAAAAAACATTCTTGATACGTAAGGAAGGTTGGGTAATCTGCTAAGTTAGGAAGGTGCAGGGATCTGACAAACTAGGTTAGATCTGGTAAGTTAAGTGAAGATATCTGGTGAGTTAGGAGGTCTCAGAAATTCGGGAGGTTTGGGGGGGGGGGAGGCCTGAATACACCTGATTTGATCTAAATGAAAGTGAGGTGGCTTGAATGGATGTAAATAAACCTAAATGGGCCTAACTGAATGGCCGGATGCAAATGAATCTGATTGGAGCTTAAACGGCGTAAACTTATGTAAAAGGGCTTTGACGGATGTGACCAGTTATTCTGAACTGAATGGATATAAATGAACCTGAGTGGAATTAACTGCCGCTGAATGGATGTGGATTGACGATACTGAACCCCAAATGGCCAGTATTGATATAAACTGACTTAGACCTATGTTTAATTAACATGAATAATCTTTGTATGTTCTGTATAAGTGTGAAATAGATCTAATTAGGTCTGAACCAGCCTGGACTGATGAGACCGGACTTAAATGGATCCACAAGGCCTGACTGGCTGTAAGCATACCTGACTAGGCTATCCCTGAGTGAATGCAAATGGATCTAAGGGCATTTGTCTATGAATGGACCTAAGTGGACGTAAGCAAAGTTATAACCCTGCCTGAATGGGTCTCAATGGACGTAAGTGAACCTAATCCAACCTCAGCAAATTTAAATAAACCGAAACTGATATCACGTTGCTCAATGCATCCAAATTCCTGAGTGTGCATCTTCCCAGTAACATGGACCCTGAACCTGAAGCCCTAGCGTTGGAGTGGGCCTTCGCAATCAAGCGTTGATGCAGCCTGGAGTGCTCTCAGTATGCCAACTTATTCCAGAAATTACTTGACTGAATCGACAAGAACTAAAGTGACCAGGCTGAATCTAAGTACAGTAGACCTGAAATGACCTGGGAGAATCTAGCTAGGCCGGAAATGGCCTGACGGAATCTAACCGGACCTTAAATAATCTGACTGACTCTAACTTGAGATGAAGTAACTTGAATTAATTTGCTGGGACGTGAGGTAACCTATATTAATCTAACCGAATCTGAAATGTCCTGTGCTGGACTTAAAACAAAGTGACTCTACCCATACCTGAACTAACCTAAATGTACCTAATATACAGCTGTGTCTACCTTGTCAGTAACCTGGACCTGGAATCTGAAGCCCTGGCGTTGGAGAGGGTCCTCATAATCCAGCGCTGACACAGCCTGGAGCGCCCCGCTACTACCGTGAGTTGAACTGACCAGACGGAACCTCTCCCATCCTGGCCCGCTCTCATTGACGATCTGAAAACACCAGATCACTAGTGACTTTATATTCACTGATATGTCAGACAACACCCTCTCAAAACCCTTGACACCATTCCTGAATGAGAGAACCCTAGCTTATATTCAGTATAGATGGTGCGTATTAGTACACAAGTGATGGCATGTAAAGCTGTGTGACCTGTAGGAGAGCTGTTGAGTCTTAAGGAACAGGCTGTTACGGCAAATCCTTGTGAGAGAAAAGTAAAACAATTAGAATGAGATTGTTTTAACTTAACAGTGATCCCTAACCCCTTTCACCTCGGTTGATGGCCAAGTGTAGTCAGACTGGAGGATCGATCTCACTTGTAACCAAAGATCCTCACTCCTGCCTCAGAGCTAAGTCTTATACAGTTTCCTACAACCACGACTTTGCATTCTTGCCGTGAGAGTGAATGAGGTATTCTACATTTCAGCGTTGCTTCCATCTATTTCATTCAGCTTAAGCATGATTTTTCGAACGAATGGAGTTAGATATACCCCTAATAGACTCAGAATGTATAGGAGGCCTTCCTCGAATTCAAGAACAACAGCGATTTTATGCCCTCCACTACTTGTTTGATTCCTTTATGCCCTCCTCGCTTGTTTGATTCCTTTCGCTAATGCTAGAGAGGAACACAGTCATGTGGTAGCACCAATACAACATGGCAAGTGGGATGCCTGGTCTCGAAAGAATGTAAATTGGCAACTACACCCTACAGATCACATACATATCTACTGGCAGAATATTGTATTCTACCTCGGAGAGACTTCCCAGACTAGATCAGCTTGATATAAAAGCTCGCTCTCCTCGGTCATCTGGAGACCAGTGACCCTCAAGCTTCACTATGAGGAATCTTTTTTACTATGCTACCAACAGACGATTTTATTCAACTAAGCAGAGACTTGATAACTGGAGAGGCTTGATACAATTTCCTCACGCTCTGAAAAAACACAGATGATTTTACAGTATTCCCTGATTTTCTTCTTTGGATTCTGCCAAGCAAATGTATTCAGTTTAGAGGAGATCTGTTATAGTAAAAGGACTACAACATTCTCCATTAACCTTTTCATGACTATAAATGTGATTTTTTCAATTACGCGAGAACTCTTGTAATGAAAGTGTTGGAAATTATCTCCATTTACCCCTTAAGCATGACTGTTTTTTATATTTTATTTTTATTTATTCTTGCCACCTCCAGATGATATTATTCGGCAAGACTAGAGGCCTCACAGTTAAAGGGTGAATCTCTAATGTACACAATGATGGCATAATTTATTATTGACAACTCCTAATGATTTCCTTAAACATAGAAAAAGCCTCTCTTTCCGAAGGGGTTACTGAAGAGTATATCCCATCTCTGCATCTAGGAAAGTCTCTCCTAAAGAAATAATAATGTGTATATAGGAAAAATAAAAGAAAGGTATACCATTAGTAAGAGGGTTTAGCAGAGATCGCACCAAAGTTCACAGGTGCTTGAAAAACAATGCAGGTGATGTGCTGCTTTTATATCGTGTCTCACCAAATGGTTTATAGTGACAGGATTTTTGTTTTTCCGCAAATAGTACACAAATTCCTTCACACCTGAATATTTTTAGTCTTTAAAACAAATCCACTTTGGCATAACTTCCACGCTTCACATTGCCAGACCTCTCATTGCATACTTTACTGTTACACCTCATAGAGTTACACATCAGACTGCTACACCTTGCACTGTTCCATCTCGCACTGCCGCATCTCACACTGACACATCTCACACTGAAGATACACATCACATTACCACATCATATACTACCACACAACATACAGTACTGCTAGACTGCATAAACATCACACTGCCACAACTCAGCATTTGACCGCAAATGCTTTCCGAATGCCCTGTGTTCAATATTCAGTGACAAGATCAGCTACTTAAACGTGTTAGTGATATATATATATATATATATATATATATATATATATATATATATATATATATATATATATATATACGGCCTTAATGACCAGGGGCTTCAGCCCCAATGGTTGATAGGCCAGAAAAAAAAAAAGTGTTAGTGTGTATTCTTTTTGTCTGTTCCTGCATATAATTTTTTATGGTCTTTTTGATCGTCTACTTTCCTTCTCTACCTTATATAGCCATTATCATTAGTATCATCATCATTGTTGTAACCCTATTTCTTACTAATACACTGGGTGTACAATATTCAGACATAAAACCAGGGAAGTTTAAAATCATCATCATCATCATCATCATTAGTTCTTTTCTCATTTCTCAGTAATGCATTAAACTAGAAGGATTCAGGAATATCGGCATCAAAGCTAAAACAAAAATCAGAGAACATCCTTGCGACGTAGCTAAAGCTGGTGGTATGATGTTGTTCGTCATGCAGATTGGTTCGCTCATTCTTGGGTTAGCAACTCTACCAATACTAGAAAGCACTCAGAGAGCACTTGCCTCCGCCAGTGCCATTGCCATTAAAAAGGATCTGGATCCGGATCCGTGAATATAGGATCCGGATATAGATCTGCATCCATCCCAAAATTTAATAAATTCTTCATGAGGTATGAATATTTTCTTTTCATTATGGATAATATGAAGTTTGTTGAAAAAGTTTATATATTTTTGCCCTTTTCTGCATAGCCACGTCCACACATGCACTCTAATAAAATTTTCATAAATAGAGGATTATATTGATGTGATTTACTTTTACTTATGGTACGATAAAAGTACGGAATTACTGTACGGTATTTTTCCGTACGGTACGGTTCGGAAAAATAATTGAGGGGACGGTATGAAATTACAGTACGGCATTGCAGCCAGGTACGGAATGCGGAAAAACATTCCGAACCGTTCCGTACTACCAGCCTTGTTCCTCACACACTAACACACATAACATTTCCCCATTCCACAACCACACATTACATTCACTGCTCACACTGTTACAGTTCTCATTTACCACGATGCATTTTTTTTTCCTAGCTTCCTGCAGTTTAGGACGGAAAAAAGAAATCTATAAAGGAAAAATGAAAGACGACTTGTTAATCTAGAAAACAGACGGAACAGCCAAACCTTCCAATAGAAGAATCCATTCCCAATCTGGATATAGTTGTTTAGGAAATAACTTTTAAAAATTAAGACAGTCCACACCAAGAACATGACTGATAAAACTCTTTCGTATTTCCTTCAGTAATTATAAGAGGCTTTATGTAAGAGGTAAAGTATTACCCATATTCAGAGGATTTTATTGAGGATAACCAGAAATGTCTAGCAGCAGCAAATCACACACACACACACATACAAAAGGTTGACTAAGCTCTCTGAAATTTGTACCCTGAAGTTGAAGTGATTGGATATATCAGGGTCGTTGACGACAAGGAAGGCGATGGTGGTGAGCGGGGCGACTGTCTCGTGAACTCTCAAGAGCCACTCCCGACGCGAGAACTTGGGTGTCACATCATTCTCATCCCCTACCCTCACCAGCACTGTCCCTGTCCCTGTAAAGAGTACGAGTAAATGAGTGTCAGTGGACAGGGAACTGACTCAGGGTTGACATTCATATATATATATATATATATATATATATATATATATATATATATATATATATATATATATATGTGTGTGTGTGTGTGTGTGTGTGTGTGTGTGTGTGTGTGTGTGTGGAGTAGGGACCTAAAAAATAATCTACATACAGTCTGTAAAACGTAGGAGGACTTTGAGGAAGGTCATTTAATTACTGTCAAAAAAAAAAAAATAATAATATGCGTTGGCTAGTGTTGGGCCGAGCAGCGAACCCTTAGCAACACCGTCCTTTTGTCTGCAGCACTTACCATCAAACATGAATAAAATATCAGTGGCTGCTGTGGCGAGTAAGTACCTGAGTTTGGATTTGACGAAACCATTAACATGCGTCGAAATATGATACAAGTGCAGATATGTCGACAGTTTCTTTGAGTGGTATAATTGTAAAAAAAAACTCGTGATACCAAAACTGGTCATGGTAGAATTATCATCGATGGTAAGTTCGCAGATTTCTTTAGTGAAGAAGAATGTGTCTTTTACTGAATATCCATTAGTAGTCACAGAGGACAAAATAGGGTGTAGAAATATGGGTATATATATCATAATCAAATGTTCCGATGGCTGACAGACGGGAACATAAAGGGTAGTTATCCTTGTGGACTTTTGGTAGACTGTACATAATTCCAGGTTGATATGGGGATACAAAGAGTTTTCGTTGTCTTCAGCAAAGACTTCGTCCAATCATAAGTGCGAGGTAAGCTATTTACTTTATCTTCATGTTGCAGGAGTAGAGGGAAAACGTCGTCATGCAGTTGTCCAGACTTTGATTTTTTTCTGTAACATGGTATCAGTTTTAGAAACATAATCATCCCTGTTGAGTAGAACCACACCATTACCTCTATAGGGCTTAATAATGATGAAACTTGGGTCTCTAGAAAGGCCATTAAGTGTCATGAGCTCGTCCCGGCTGAAACGGTGTTTACAGTCATGAGAACTGGCTCAATGATTGCCCTCAATCAACGCACTGGTTAAATGACTGCCCTCAAAGTTTTTGACCAACGTTTTACTTTTACATACGGTACGCTGATGACTATATTTTAATCTTTAAGTCCCCTGACCATGTTCCTCTGTTTTTAAATCACATTAATGGTAATCTTCGTGATATTAAATTCACATTCGAGTCAGGGAAAGAAAAACCCCTCCCATTCTTGGATATCACAATTCTCTGAACTGGTGACTCCTTTACAGTTTCAGATTACCGGAAGCCGACATATACAGGTCTATGCACGAAGTTTTCATCGTTCATACCTAATGAATACATCACGTGCGTACCACATTTACTTCAGTTATCCAAACCTATGTATTGAAACTGAATTGCTAAAAGAAATCCTTTCTCAGAATGGTTTTCCAAAAGTTTACTGAAACATAGACTGGCAAAGTTTTCAGTAAAATATATTGTTATGCTGGATGTTTTTAGACCGACATCTCGCTCTGAAGACACCAGCAACTGAGCGGGGTCCTCCTAGACCGGCAGTAGAACACTTACACAGGAACAGGGCATAAAAACTCGGCAGTATACCTTAACACATCTATTGTCTCAGTCCAATTCCCTTTCAATATACTGTACATATACAAAGATACACTGAATATGGATGGGGTAAAGTGACAGGGTGACTAATGCTAGCATAACATAACACATGGGCACGGTATTGATGCCTGAGTCAGTGTACAATTTCCTTTCAATACACATATATAACATATCACATGGGCACGGTATTGATGCCTGAGTCAGTGCACAATCTCCTTTCAATACACATATCAAGATACACTGAACATGAATAGGGTAAAGTGACAAGTTAATTAATGCTAGCATAACATATCACATGGGCACGGTATTTATGCCTGAGTCAATGCACGAGAGATTATCACATAGCCGTGGCGACACTATTCACACACTCTGTCTTTTGGACTGCACTTGGTAAGTTAGTCTCTGGGCCACACACTAGTACATTACCCTGGTTCAGGAGAGCTTAGGCATAAACACAGTACTTTGAATAAACTGGAGTAGAGACCTTTGTGTATTATTTTTGTCTCATTGTTTGTATCACTTATAGTCACTTTCACTGTTTAAGTCTTTAGCACGACTCTGGGAGTTGGAGGCGTCGTCACTGGGCTACTGAGGCCTGGGTTTAACTGAGGTGGCGCCTGAGAGTGGGAGGGGGCCCTTCTGAAAAGCCATCCTGTAGAAGGCCTGGGACAGATCTTGGGGGCGTCGCGGCCCGGGCGCGTGTCTGCTCCGGGGTGCAGGGAGGCCCTTTCCTGTGTGAGCCTCGACCTGGTAAGGGGCCCTCGGGACTGGGGCCAAACAGCGTCAGGAGTCGGGCCTGCCACTTCTTACTCCTGGCAGAGGGCTGACGGGGAGTGGGGCCGGAGTGGTCCCACCTTGGGGTCCACGGGCTAGCCTTGGGAGGCCTGGAGCTGCGGTCGCCTCTAGGATGGGGCACCGTCAGGGGTTGACTGCAGCACCTCTCCCGCGGGGCGTCCGTCAGGATCTGGTGTCGTCCAGGGGCAGACGGTAGGGCGTGAACTCTGCCTTCAGCGACAGGATCTCGCCACCACTCCTGGAACGGCAGCACCTCTGGGTAACCACACCTGGAGGGAGAGAGAGAAGGGCATCCCATGCAGCCGAGGGGCAGTGAGCAGGCTGTGCAAGGGACCTTCCCCTCCGGGAGAACCCTCGAGACTGTGGATGAAGGGCGTACAATGGCCATCCCTTCCCCGATGCATACAGTGGCCGTCGTCGCGGTTCCACAGCCCCTTGGAGTAACAGCAGAAGGACGTACATTGGCCGTTACCACAGTGCTGCTCCCGAAGGAGGAAGAGGCAGATGAGGGATGTACAGTGGCCGTTCCTTCCCCGGCACATACAGTGGCCTTTGCCACAGGTCTGCCTGCCCAATGGGAAGTAGCTGAGGGACATAGAGTGGCTGTTCTCTCCCCAGTACGTACAGTGGCCGTTACCGCGGTGCTACTCCCGTAGGAGGAGGAGGAAGTGGATGAGGGACGTACAGTGGCCGTTCCCTCCCACGCGTACAGTGGCCGTCGTAGCATTTCCACTCCTCCTTCCTTTGCCTGTCGGTGTGTGCTCAATAGCTATCACACTGAGGCGGACTCCAGATGTGGCTGCAGCAGAAGGACGTACAGTGGTCGTTCCTTCCCTGATGCATACAGTGGCCATCGTCATGGGGCTGCAGGGGGAAACAGGTGAGGGATGTACAGTGGCCGTTCCCTCCCCGGTACATACAGTGGCTGTTACCGCGGTGCTGCCTGGGACTGTATCTGGAGCAGTCTCACCCCGATCCTGCCGAGGGCTGGTCCGGCCGAGAAGTAGTGTCGCATTCCTGTGATGTTGCAGTTGGGTAGGTTGAGGGGAAGAGGGACACAAGGTCGGGGTGCCCCGGCGCCCGTCTTGCTGTGGGCCAGTCCCACACTCACCTGGCCTGCCATTGTGTCCTCCTGGGGTGGGGGTAGGACTGTGGCTCCGTAGCGAGGTGGGGAGTCCGGCAACAGAGGCGCGCATATTACCACCGTCCGTGGTAAAGAAGTCACGGCCCCTTGACTGGAGATGGTATGTACTTGTAGTGGAGGTCTGGTGGGTAGGTGTGATGTATTGGAGGAGGGCGGTCCAGTGATGTGTTATGTGGTTGGGTTCTTGGTGGGGGTTGAGTGTGAGGTGGAGTGTGGAAGTGTGTGAGGTGTGGCGGAGGCTGCGGAGGAGCTGGTGTGTCCCTCGTAATCTCTGACCCAGTCCGTGTGGGAGATGCCAAACTATCCTCTGGATCCTCATCTCGGGTGGTGGTGCTTGGTGCAGGGTTGGTGGCTGTATGCTGGCTAGGGGTGAGGTCCTTGGCCTTTTATGGGGGAGGTTAGGGTAGGAGCGGCGGCTCCCCCTGGGAAATGAGTCGGTGGAAATTTCCACCTTGCTTGATGTAGGCTGAGTGTGATGGGGCTAGTATTGGGGGTGTGTGTTGTGTGTGGGGGTAAGTGTGGTGAAGTTGGTGAGGTAGGAGTGGGCACAGGGGTGTATCTGGTTGGTGGGCGTGAGAGGCGTCCAGATCTGGTGGTGATGGTAGTGAGGGTGGGTGTGGGAGATGAAGCTGTGGAGGCATGTGGTGGTGTGGGAGTCCTGTTTTGGTCATGGGCGGTTGTGGGTGGTGGTGCGGGGTGGCGCGTGTATTGATCGGTGGGTAAAGGGTGGACATGTATGGATGATTGAGTGGTGTGGGTGGTGGGTGGTGTTGATGCACATGGGGAGTTTGCAGGTGAGGTGGTGCAGGGGGTGGTGACAGGGGGAGTGAGGGTGGTGGAGGGTGAGTGTCGTGGTGGTAAGGTGCGGGTGGTTGTTTCCGCGATGGTCATGGCGGGACATGTTGCGGAGTGGGGTGGTGTTGGTGTGTTGGTAGGGGTAGGGGTCGGTGATTGGAAGTGGTGGGTTGGAGGAGGTGAGGTGGGCGTGTGGGGTGTGGTAGGAGGAGAGGTTGGTGAGGTTGCGGACTCAGAGGAACTCGGTGGTGTGTCATGTAAGGGTGCAGTGGCAGGAGGTGTTGTGGCAGGTGAGGTGGAGGGGGAGGGCGAGAAGGAGTAGGAGTATGAACCAGTGGGATGATTCTTGGAAGGGGGGGAGGTGAGTGGTGCACGGCGGGAGGTGTGTGGTGCGTGGTTTGGCGGAATGTAATTGTGGGTGGGTTGGAAGGGGTGAACGTGGCGGTTACGGCATGTGCGTGTATGCCCATGCTGTTGGATAATAACTTGGTAAGGGTTAGGGACTTTGATGATGGTGAAGGGGCCTTCGAATTGGGGAGAAATTTTGTCAGGGGTAGGTAAGCGTGCCATGATGACAGAGTCTCCCGGTTTGCAGGGGTTGGAGGTGATCGTGTCTGGCTTTAAATCTTGTTGTTGTTGAAGGTGGTGGAGGTGCCTCTTGAGGTGGTGTAGTGGGTCGGTGGTGGTGCATGGGGGAGGGGGTTGGAGGTGGTGGTGCGTGGGGGAGGGGGTTGGAGGTGTTGGCAGAGGGGCAGAAGGAGCGGGGCTTCCCCGAAGACTCGCTCGTGGGGGGTGATTCCATCATCCCTAGGGCATGTGTTCAGACCCCACTGAACAATTTTCACATGGGTTGGCCAGTCATCATCGCCTGTTTGTATAGTCCGGGTCCGTACCTGGTTATGGAGAGAACGATGACTTCTCTTGAAGACACTATTTCCCTGGGGCCAGTATGGGGAAGAGTGTGATATTTGGTAGCTGAATAGATTGGCCAGTTCCTCCCAGACTTTGCCTGTGAATTTTGGGGCGTTATCAGAATGTAGGGCCTGGGGGATCCCAAAATAAGGAAAGACGTGGCGGACCAATGCATCCACTACTGTCACTGCATTATGTTCTTTTGCGGGGCAGGCGATGAGGAATTTGGAGTATACATCAATGCATGTAATGATGTATTTGTAGCCTGCCTTGGGTGTTAAGGGCCTGACTACATCAACCAACAGTAATTGCCATGGCTTGTGTGCAGTGATTTTTCCCACCGGTCCAGCTGGGCATGGTGTCTTTACCCAAGGAGCAGGCTTGGCACGTTTGGATGATGTTTTTGGCAATGGTGGAGGGGTTTGGTGTCCAATTAATGTCATTGATGACTTGTATTAACTTCTTTGTGCTGAGGTGGATGCCGTTGTCTGCGTGGAGGTGAAGCATGGCATCATGAACAGTGTTGGGATCTAGGACAATGTGG
The DNA here is from genome assembly GCF_032717465.1 of Coenobita brevimanus. Lineage (NCBI taxonomy): Eukaryota > Metazoa > Arthropoda > Malacostraca > Decapoda > Coenobitidae > Coenobita > Coenobita brevimanus. Next base: position 7,912,168 of record NC_137060.1, read on the forward strand.
CCGTCTTGGTTAAACAGGTGTTCGCCGTGTTGGTGTAATTTGGCAAAGGTTTGTGGTGGTATCCAGGGAGGGCATTGCTTGGCCTGCCACATTTGGATGAGGTCTGTGTTGGTGCGGACTGAGTTGACGGGTAGGTGGGAGAGGGCATCAGCGTTTGTGTGCAGCTTCCCGGGTCGGTATGATATTTCAAAATCAAATTCCTCCAGCGCTTCTCTCCATCGAATCAGTTGAGCGCTGGTGATGTTGGATTGTCGCAACCATTGGAGAGATTGATGGTCAGTAATGATGACTACATGGGTGCCCGAAATATAGGATCGGAAGTAATCCATAGCCCAAACAATGTCCAGGCACTCACGTTTAGTGGCAGCATAATTTCTCTCAGCCTGGTTGAGAGTGTGGCTGGCACAGGTGATGATGTGCTCTCGTCCGTCCTGCACCTAGGCGAGTACTGCACCGATGGCAATAATGGAAACGTTGGTGTATAGATGGAAGGGTAGGTTGTAGTCAGGGAAAGTGACAATCAGGGCTGAGACGAGTTTGTTTTTGAGGGTGTTAAAGGCTGCAATTCTCCAGACGAAAGGCTCACCTTTCCTTGTGAGATCGTGTAAGGGTTTGGCAATGTCGTTGAAGCCTTTGATGAAACGCTGGTAGTAAGAGGTAAGTCTGAGGAAGGCGCCGTTTCATGGACGTCCTTAGGTAGAGGGAGGTTGGCGATGGCGCGCAATTTGTCAGGATCGGGAGAGATGCCCTTGGCTCTGATCACATGTCCCAGGAAGGAGATGGATCTTTCTGTTAGGACGCACTTTGAAGGTTTGAGTTTAAGTCCGGCCTGACGTATTCTTATAAAAACCTGTTTGAGGCGGTGGAGATGGTCAGCCCAGGTTTGGTTGAACACGATGACATCGTCTAGATACACCAGGCAGATCTCCCAGGTCAGGCCGCTCAGGACTGACTCCATGAGGCGGGAGAATGTGGCTGGGGCATTGCAAAGTCTGAACGGGAGGTCATTAAACTCATGATGTTTGCCGTTGCTGGTGAAGATGGCTGTTTTTTGTTTGTCCTCTGGGTGGACGGGGACTTGCCAGTACCCCGACTGCAGGTCGAGTATGGAAAACCGGGAAGAGCCATGACGTGAGTCGAGGGAATCGTCTATACTGGGTAGGGGAGTGGTGTCCTTGGTGGTGACATCATTGAGTTTACGGTAGTCAACACAGAACCACATGGTGCCATCCTTTCTTCTAACGAGTACGACAGGGGGAGACAAGGGGCTGGTGGAGTGGGAAATAATGCTGGCATTGAGCATGTCCTGGACCTGCCGGTCTTCCTCTGCCCGCTGCTTAGGGTTCTTGCGTCGTGAGGGTTGGTGGATGGGTGGTCCCGTGGTGTGGATTTCGTGGTTGAGGTAGGTGGTGTGCCCGATGTCTGCCGGGCGAGATGGAAAAAGGTCTTGGAAGTCCAGGTGGAGTTGTTGGAGGCTGTTTGCTTGGTGGGTGGAGAGGTGGTCAGATTGAGTAGGTAGCGTGGTGGGGGAGCGGGAGGGTGTCTCACAAGGCTTGGCCTCTTCCATGTCGCCTACTATAAACCCTCGAGGGAGGGTAAGTGGCATGGTGGCGAGATTGGCGATTCGCACTGCTTGGACATGGGGGGGAAGGAATGTGGGAGAGGGTAAACATGATGAAAGGTACCCGGATGGTAAGCTGGGTGAAAATAGTACGGAGGTATCGCTGGGCCTGTTTAATTGTAACCAAGCCTCATGGTGTGGGGGAATGTTAACGGCGGAAGCAATGGTGGCAGGAAAAGTTGGAGGGGGAGATGAGGTAGGAGAGGAAGAAGAAGAAGAATGGGGGTGAGGAGGTATAGTGGTGGGTGATGGGAGGGGTGGGGATGGAGGTGAGATGCAAGTGCAGAGTGGTTGAGGGTGGTGAGGAATGGGGGTGTGGGGGGTGTGTGCACATGCTGCGTGGGTGGTTAAAGGGGGGGGCTGGACAAAAGTGAAGGCAACACTTGTGGCAGTCGATGCTTGCGTGAAGCTTTTGTAGGAAGTTCAGCCCTAGGAAGCCGTCATATGCATGGCAGGTGGAATCGAAGACGATGAAGGGGTGTCTTGCGGTGACTTGTTGGTGGATTTCAGTCTGCAGGCCCCGGGTTTCCCCACAGGTAGGTAGGGGGCCGTCCCCTGCATCTACAAGGTTGGATGAGGTGGAGAGAAGAGGGCCAAAGGCAGAGCTGTGGTGGGAGTAAAAATGTGAGTAGAGGCAGGATCTGGCTGCTCCCGTGTCAACCAATAGTCTAGCCTTGACCCCATTCAGCCTCATTTTGTCATAGACTGGGGGTCTGTATTTATGTGAAGTGGCCCCCGCCACCATGGGCAGGTGTGGGGGCGGACCCAAAAATCCATCTGTTGTACGGTGCCTCCCTCTTTGGGCTCCACTTCCCCTGGGTCTGTATAAGTTAGGGGTGGAGCATCGTCTTATGGTGCGTCGTCTTCCAAGGATGACACCTTCCGACACCCTTGTGGGGCCATCCTGTGTCGAATGGCTTTCAGTTGCTCACGAATGTCATGCAGAGGGCAGCTGCGACTGCAGGCAGTGAATTCCCATGGGTTAATGGATATCAAGTTGGAGTTTTCTCTGGGGTTAGGTCGTTTCTTTGGAGGGTGAGTCCCGGGTATGGCAGGAGATGGCTCCGTAGTGGGTTGTGGTGGAGGCGTCCATTGCTTTTGGGGTGCCATCTAGGTTGTGGGAAACTTACTGACAGCATGTATAGGTTGGGGTGTGGGGCAGGCGGCGAGGAGGCGTCGTACAAGCTGCAGGTCTTGGTCCATGTCTGCCGATGGGTCATAAATTGTAAAGAGTTCCCTGACTGTGCTCGGGAGGATCCTCAGCAGGGTATTGAACATATGTTGGTCCCAAGTGGCTGTGCTGGCTTCAGGATAGGCGGCGGTGACGAGTCACCGTGCCTGGATGAACGTGTTATCGAGGCTACCATCATATGTGAGGGTGTCAAGTTGTGAGAGAGTGACAACTCTGCCCAAGGAAGGCGTAACTGCCTGTTTCACGATATGTGTGAATTGGTCCCATTTTATGTCGGGAACGATTTTTGTGGCTATAGTTGCCACACTTTTGCCCAGGTTAGGTAGTGTGACTGCAATTTTCTCCCTGTCGTTATCAAACCCTATGTCTAATAAGGGTTTAACCATATCCAAGTATACATCGATGTCGTATTGTTCAGGGTTGAACATTGGCAATTGAATGTGTGGTTTGGCTGCCATTGTGTAAGATTTCCCTACTTGTTCCTCCGTGTTCTAATCGGATCCAGAACCACCACTTGCCACCAGTGTTATGCTGGATGTTTTTAGACCGACTTCTTGCTCTAAAGACACCAGCGGCTGAGCGGGGTCCTCCTTCTAGACCGGAAGTAGAACACTTACAAAGGAACAGGGCATAAAAACTCGGCAGTATACCTTAACACATTTATTGTCTCAGTTCAGTTCCCTTTCAGTGTACTGTACATTCAGAGATACACTGAATATGGATGGGGTAAAGTGACAGGGTGACCAATGCTAGCATAACGTATCACATGGGCATGGTATTGATGCCTGAGTCAGTGTACAATTTCCTTTCAATACACATATATAACATATCACATGGGCATGGTATTGATGCCTGAGTCAGTGAACAATCTCCTTTCAATACACATATCAAGATACACTGAACACGAATAGGGTAAAGTGACAAGTTAATTAATACTAGCATAACATATCACATGGGCACGGTATTTATGCCTAAGTCAATGCACGAGAGAATATCACATAGCCATGGCGACACTGTTCACACACTCTATCTCTTGGACTGCACTTGGTAGGTTAGTCTCTTGGCCACACACTAGTACATTACCCTAGTTCCGGAGAGCTTAGGCATAAACACAGTACTTTGAATAAACTGGAGTAGAGACCTTTGTGTATTGTTTCTGTCTCACTGTTTGTATCAATTATAGTCACTTTCACTGTTTAAGTCTTTAGCACGACTCTGGGAGTTGGAGGCGTCATCACTGGGCTACTGAGGCCTGGGTTTAACAGAGGTGACGCCCGGGATTGGGAGGGGGCCCTTCTGGGAAGCCCTATTGTAGAAGGCCCAGGACAGCTCTCGGGGGCATTGCAGTCCGGGCACATGTGTGGTCTGGGGTGCAGGGAGGCCCTTTCCTTTGTGGGCCTCAACATGGTAAGGGTCCCTCGGGACTGGGGCCAAACAGCATCAGGAGTCGGGCCTGCCGCTTCTTACTCCTGGCAGAGGGCTGACAGGGAGTGGGTCTGGAGCGGTCCCGCCTTGGGGTCCGCGGGCTGGCCCTGGAAGGCCTGGAGCTGCGGTCGCCTCTAGGTTGGGGCGCCGTCAGGGGTTGACTGCAGCACCTCTCCCGCGGGGCATCCATCAGGATCCGGCGTCATCCAGGGGCAGACGATAGGACATGAACCCTGCCTTCAGCAACAGGACCTCGCCACCACTCCTAAAACGGCAGAACCTCCGGGGAACCACACCTGAAGGGAGAGAGAGAAGGGCATCCCACGCAGCTGAGGAGTAGTGAGCAGGCCGTGCAAGGGACCTTCCCCTCCGGGAGAACCCTCGAGACTGTGGATGAAGGACATACAGTGGCCGTCCCTTCCCCGATGCGTACAGTGGCCGTCGTCATGGTTCCACAGCCCCTTGGGGTAGCAGCAGAAGGAGGTACAGTGGCCGTTCCTTCCCCAGTACGTACAGTGGCCGTTACCACGGTGCTGCTCCTGAAAGAGGAAGAGGCAGATGAGGGATGTACAGTGGCCATTCCCTCCCTGGCACATACAGTGGCCGTTGCCACAGGTCTGCCTGCCCAATGGGAAGTAGCTGAGGGACGTACAGTGGCCGTTCCCTCCCCAGTACGTACAGTGGCCATTACTGTGGTGCTACTCCCGTAGGAGGAGGAGGAAGTGGATGAGGAATGTACAGTGGCCGTTCCCTCCCCAACGCGTACAGTTGCCATGGTGGCTGTTCCGCTCCTTCTGCCTTTGCCTGTCGGTGTGTGCTCAATAGCTATCACACCGAGGTGGATTCCAGATGTGGCTACAGCAGAAGGACGTACAGTGGCCGTTCCTTCCCCAACACATACTGTGGCTGTCGTCGTGGGGCTGCAGGGGGAAACAGGTGAGGGACGTACAGTAGCCGTTCCCTCCCTGATACGTACAGTGGCCATTACCGCGGTGCTGCCTGGGACTGTATCTGGAGCAGTCCCACCCTGATTCTGCCGAGGGCTGGTCCGACCAAGAAGTAGTGTCGCATTCCTGCAACGTCGCAGTTGGGTAGGTTGAGGGGAGGAGGGACACAAGGTCGGGGCGCCCCGGCGCCCGTCTTGCTCTGGGCCAGTCCCGCACTCACCTGGCCTGACGTGGTGTCCTCCTGGGATGGGAGTAGGGCTGCGGCTCCGTAGCGGGGTTGGGGGTTCAGCCGCAGAGGCGCGCACATTATACACCTGGTCGTGGTGTAGTGGTATGCTGCCTGGCTCTCACCTGAGAGTCCCGGGTTTGATTCCCGGCATATTGGTAATTTATCAGATGATTTTTGGGGGAGGCATGGCTCAATCGGTAGAGAGGCGGCCTGCAGTTCTAGTGGACCCTGGTTCAAATCCCGGCTGGGGCAGGGAACAGTTTAAGGATCTGAATTTCATTGAATCAGGCTTTACAGATCTACCAGAAGTCCCGCCGACATGTTGTAAAAATACCCCCGCTAATACCAATACACCAGTCCTGTATGAGACAGCCTTAGCATGTATTCAATATGGACAGTGGGTGTTAGCGCTGAAGTGGTGACATGTAGAGGGGTATGGTATGTAGGAGGATTGCTGGGCCTTGATAGCAGGCTGTGGAGCCTATGTCCAGAGTCGGACACATAAAAAAAAAAAAAAATGTAATTCCCCCAAGTCCTTAATAACTGTTCCCAGAGACAGTATTCATTTCCCCAACATATTTACAAGTAAACAGAGCACCTCTCTCCGCAACCGAATTCGAAGCCTTCCCGGCGAATTTTACCCTCAAACCACGATCGGAGTATTTTTTACGGCCAATCGAATGTTGCAGCGTTACTTTCAATTTAAGGATCGGGTACTAACGATCTTCAGTCGTCTGTTGTGTACAGATATAAGTGCAACAGCATTATTATGTTGTATTATGGATGGACAAAAGGTACCTTTGGAGCAGAATTTTTTAACACTTCGATAAGTCTGGAAGAAGAGGATGCCCTTACATCAAACCCTCGCTCTCCTCATTCACACACTCACGACCACCCTGTCTTGTACCTCGTTCCTTGTTGTCGCCAGCAGCACGTCAGACATGGAACCAATATTAACAGAACCACTGCCTTCTTATCGAGACAACCCAAACATAGGAAATTATGAAATATAACTGCTGTGTTTCTAAAGGCACTGTACTCTACATAACCTCTGTTTTTATTGTCTAGATATCCCTTATTTTTATAATATATGCACCATACTCCTACAAAAGACATTTTTTTCCCTTTATTTTATGGACTACGATTCAGTCTTTATCTTTACTGGCTATTTCTGTTTATCGTTCGCACTTTAATATCCCCCCCCCCAAGGGGCTTGGGGACGGGTATTTTTTCGTTTATTTGTGTAATGCTAGGTGTTTTAGGGGCCGGCTTCCCGTCTTGTAAACGCCTAGTGCGTTGCGTTGCTCTCTTTCTAGACTGGAGCTTAGACAAATAGGAGAGAGGTAGGACACAAAAACTCAAGGCAACAACCTTACACGTGTATTACTAAGTTGGACAGGGGAACGAGTAGATGTCACTGATACAGATACACTGGACAATTATAACTCTTACGTCTAGATATGGGTTATCAGTATCGCGCAGGATACTGCTCGGATCAAAATGAATAGCACTTGGGGCAGAGGTTTATGTATTATTAGTTATAGGAAGTCGGGGTTTCATATATTCGTGGAGTCGCTGATATTGTTTCCTGTTGGTAAGTGTTTCTCTGGCACTGGGGTCTGGATACGGTTTTAGTATTAGGAGGTATTATCTGGTGGTAGCGTATTCACTATAATTGACCCGTCTCTCACTGGGTGGCCGTGTTCGCGGTTGCAACTGTCACTGTTACTCACTCCACCACTTTGGTATTATCACTGACTTCCGTTAGATAGTTAGCTCACTGCTCTGCCTCTATGTTACTGGGTCACGGACACTGTACTGTCACTGTCACTCCTTTCGGATCTGGGCGTCGTGGCGGTCAGGTAAAAGGGCGGCGGAGGTGTCACAGCCTTACTACTGACGGGGCTGGGTTCCGCCGGGGGCCTCTACATCCAGGGCCCACGGGATCATGCACAGGGGCGTCCTCTCTTATCCAGAGCTGTGGGTGGCGAAGGGCCCTGCACTCTCGGGGCCAGGGGCGGGAGTACGGCTTTCAGGGCTGGGGCTGAATAACTGCCTGAACTTTTCACTCAGGCGCCTGACGGAGGACAAAGATCTCCGATGTCGGGGTGCGGGGAGTTCCCGCCCGGGAGTCCTGGGGGCGGTCTGGGGTTCCCGAGGGCTGCGGTCCCTGGTGCTTAGCGGTGCCGTCAGGAAGGGGCTGCGGCATTGGCCTGTGTCAGGGTCCGTCAGGAAGGGGCTGCGGCACTGGCCTGTGTCGGGGTCCGTCAGGTGGGTCTTCTCCAGAGCCGGTTGCAGGGAGCAGAGGCCGGGGGAAATCACAGGGCCTCTCCAGTACTCTTCTAGGCTCGGGACTCCCTCTGTGTCATGGATTGGAGAACAGGCATCAGTTCTCGATGAAGGAGCGGCTACAGGCCGTCTCCTGCCGTAGGGCCTGGCTACTGGCCATGGCCTTCTAGGGGTGCGGCTACTGGCTGTCGCCAAGGTGTGGCTACTGGCCGTGGCCTGGGGGTGAAAGCAGCTACCAGCGGACCCAAGAACACATTCGGAGTGGCTACAGGCCGTCTCTTGATGAAGGTGGGAGCAGCTACAGGCCATCTCCTGAATTCCCTCAGAGCGGCTACAGGCCGTCTCCTTAAGGAGGGTTGAGCAGCTACAGGCCATCTCAAGATGGGCACAAGCTACAGGCCGTCTCCTGATGAAGGCAGGAGTGGCTACAGGCCATCTCCTGATCCCCCTCAGAGCGGCTACAGGCCATCTCCTTCAAGAGGGTTGAGCGGCTACAGGCCGTCTCGAGAAGGGCACCTTCAGAGCAGCTACAGGCCATCTCCTGATGAAGGCAGGAGCGGCTACAGGCCATCTCCTGATTCCCCTCAGAGCAGCTATGGGCCGTCTCCTTCAGGAGGGTTGAGCGGATACGGGCCATCTCCTTCAAGAAGGGCACCTTCAGAGCGGCTATAGGCCGTCTCCTGACGAAGGCAGGAGCGGCTACAGGCCGTCTCCTGATGAAGGCGGGAGCGGCTACAGGCCGTCTCAAGAAAGACACATTCAGAGCTGCTACAGGCCGTCTCCTGACGAAGGCGGGAGCAGCTGCAGGCTGTCTCCTGATTCCCCTCAGAGCGGCTACAGGCCGTCTCCTTCAGGAAGGTTGAGCGGCTACAGGCCATCTCAAGAAAGGCTCCTTCAGAGCGGCTACAGGCCGTCTCAGGGGTGCTGGCAGGAGCTGGAGGAATAGCTCCACCCCAAAGCTGGTTGGGGGAGGCTCACTCGGAAGGTAGTTTGGTATTCATGCTATGGTGGCAGTGGGCGAGCTCTGGGTCATAGGGGTGCGCGGCCCAGGCGGACTTGTGCCGCTGTCGCTCTGAGTCCCGGTGCGCTGTCGTTGCTCCTCTTTGGGCTCCTTGTGGGGGTGTCGGGGCACCCCCTGTGGCACGAAACTGCATTTTAATTTGTTTGTTTGTTTCTCTGTCTGATAACAACTTTATGCAAAAACTACTGGTGCGATTTCAGCTAAAACTAAGTGGATGACAGGCTATGACCTTCTGATCACCTGACTAAATTCTGGGCCAAATTGGGCTAAGGCCCTGGCTGTAAACCAAAAAATGTAAAAAAAAAATCGTTTAAGCCATAGCTCCTTTCAATTTCGTCATATCGACATGAAACCAAAACCTAAAAGTGCATCTTTCAAATCTGCATCCTATAACATCCCTCATTATATCAGAGGGGTCACCCTCCCACTTAGCAGTAGAGGGGTCAATGTCAGGTGAGTTGGGCATAAAAATTCGAATGGGCATAAGATCGTCAGTTTTCATCCGATTTACTCCAAGTTTGATATGCGACATCTCTGACTAGATCTCCTGTTCTGTTTAGACGTCAGCACTAAAATGACTGTTGGGGACGGGTTTGCTGTGCCTTGGCACAGCTTGTTCTCGTTTGTATTATGCACTTATTCACACTTAGAAGTTGTGGATGATCCTGTTTATTTTAAATATGACCTATTTTACCTTGGTGTAGGCAGTACCTGTAGCGCCATTCGAACAGGGCGGTAATTCCAAGTTGGACGGATAGCTGATGACAGGGAGAGATGGGGCTCCCATTTCATCAGCCCTCAGGACTAGCTTCTGACTATCCTCCTCTGTTGATCTTTTGCAGTGTTTCAGTAACAGACAGTAGATCAGCATATCCTCCTATACAAATTCCTCTGTCAACACCAAACTACATGCATATTACACACCACACTTCCTATCTCAAAATCAGCAAAAATAGCATTTCAGCACCCAGCCTCGGAGTCTCAGGGGCGAGGGAGGGGATTCATAAAAGACCCCACCATCTGCCTCTTTTTTGGTGACGACCCAGTGAGATGCATGGAACCACGGCCTAACTCACTCCTTGTTCATTTTTGCAACATTCGTGGTCTTTCCTTTAATTTTCTCTCTATTGAGCACCACCTCTTTTCCTCTTAACCTCACCTTCTCTTTGTTACTGAGACTCAGCTGTCTGAGGCTACTTAAAGCAAACCCTTCTCTGTTTCCTCCTACATTCTCTATTCTCTGGCTTTGGCTATCCCGTCATTCTCTGACTAAAGATATATGTGCTGTGTACTTATCCCCTAATTCTACTGGCTACGAAAAATTCTTTGACGCTTTTACTTCAAAGATGGATTTCATCCTATCAACTTCTCCATTCATTGAAAACTCCATTCTAGGTGATTTCAATGTTCACTACCACCTTTGGCTTTCCTCTCCTTTCACTGATCCACCTTGCAAATAAGCCTACATCTTTTCGATCCATAATGACCTAGAGCAGCATGTACAGAACCGTTCTCGTATCCCTGACTGTCTTGGAGAGAATTCCAACAGACTTGACCTTATCCTTACAATCAATCCTTTTGTTTATGCTGTTAGCTTTTTTTCTCTATTGGGCTCCTCTGATCACAACCTTTGTCACCTTGACCTGTCCTGTTACTCCAGTAAGGCCTGTGGACCCATCCAAGAAAGCGACAGCTGTGGCACTTTGGAGCTGCTGATTGGGAGGCCCTGAGGTAGTACTTCTTTGATTTTCCATGGAATAACAATTGCTTCCATGACCGAGAGCCATCTGAGTGTGCCTCATGCATTACAGAGGTTACTGTCTCAGGCATGCAAGAAAAAATTCGTTTCTTTTACCTTGCAACTAATGCAAAAAAAAAAAAATGAGTTTAATCACACTTCTGCTAATGTTGTCCACAAAATGAAGGTGGCCTAAATAAGGTACCAGAACCAACACACCGCTGATTCTTAACTCATTTATGTCTGGCCGGAACCGTGCTAGGTCTGTTTTTCACACTGCTAAGAATAATTTCATTCATACCAAATGCACTGAACTCTCCAACTCAAATATTTCCCGCTCCTATAGGGAACTTGACAGAAACTTGTCTAACAACTTTCGTTAATCATCCTTCCTTTCTCTTTTCAATTCTGATAGCTCTATAGCTGTTTCTGCTATTGAAAAAGCAGAATGCTTTGCTCATACTTTCTCCTCAAATTCCATCTTAGCCAGTTCCAGAGCTGTTCCTTCATCACTCCCCCCCTCCCTGACTTCCCCATGACTGACGTCAAAATTTCTTCAATTGATGAACTTTCTGCCCTTACTGGCTTCAGTACTAACAAGGTATATAGGCCTGATGGGGTCCATCCTGTTGTCCTCACGAACTGTGTTTCTGAGCTTACACCTGCCTAGGTAAACTCTTCCATCTTTGTCTGTAAACTTGTATCTTTCCTTCTTGTTGGAAGTTTGAGCTCATTCAGCCTGTCCCAAAGAAGGGTGACTATTCCTACCCCTCTAACTATCGCCTAACTGCTTTAACATCCTATATTTCTAAAATTTTTGAATTTATTCTTAAAACAAAAGCACCTTTCTAATCACAACTTTCTTTTCGATTGCCAGTATGGGTTCCATCAGGGATGCTCCACTGGTGATATTCTCAGCTTCCTTTCAGACTCCTGGTCATCCTCTTTTCGGTACTCTGGCGAAAGCTTTGCCATTGAACATGACATCTCAAAGGCTTTCAGTCGAGTCTGGCATAAATCTTTAACTTCCAAACTGCCCTCTATGGTTTCTATTCTTTTGTCTGTGCCTTCATCTCTAGGTTCCTTTCTGGACGTTCTATATCTGCTGCTGTAGATGGCCCTCCTTCTTCTCCTGAAGCTATCAATAGTTTTCCTCAGGGCTCTGTCATCTTCTTTCTATTCATCAATGACCATCTAAGTTGTACATTTAACCCCTTCCACTCATATGCTAATGACTCCATCCTTCACCTTTCCGTTCACTTTTGCAGCAGTTTCTTCAAGAAATAAGAGAATGAAAAGTGTGAATAATAATATAAAAGTACCGAGTTCTCCTGCTAACAGATCATGTTAGAGATTACATTGTCCATGCTCAGTAATTAGTTTACCTTTAATGAGAGTTGTTTTAAGTCTGATATGTGAACTAAAATTTTGAATAAGTGTGGGCAGTTTTGAGCCCCGAAGTAACAATAATGTAATATAAATACACCGACTTATCCAAGCAGGTGATCACTTGGAGGCAGCTAGACTTTGTGTGTTGAAATTAGTATGATTGTATCACATTTTATGCACAATGGTTCTACCTGTCACTCTTTTTAGAGGTAGTACAAGTATACTGTGGTGCATTAGCTAGTCAAGAATTCCGGTAAGGTCTGCTTAATTTTAGGCGGTGTTTTTCCGTTGTTTGGGGTTTGTTCAGCAGATCTACCCGTGCAGGCAAACATGGGTCCCTTGGAATGCTTTCCTCCTGCCTCTGCAGCGACTTATCACTGGCGGGAGAGCTGTACGGTGCTGCACCAGTGCCAGTGCCTACAGCAACCTGTGCCGGAGATATCAGTGCTGACATGCTAGCTGTCCGTTTGTGTCCTGGTGCCTCCCTGCTGGTGGCGAGTCACTCGTGTTGGCGCTGGAGAGCAAGTGTTAGGTCGCGTCCACACGTGCCCTCGAGCATATGTTGACCACACAGCTGGCAACATGTTTAGGTACATGTATGCGGCAGTAGCTGGACAGGTTTATGCCAAAATGTTTCAGTGCAGCTTCAAACACTGGCAGCAGAGGTGATGGGATAAGTGTGTCCATACCAGGCAACTGAGACTTCATGATGTTGCCAACAAGATCTAGACGCTGCTGTTTCCAGCACGTTTGCAGCTTGTTCGTTTTTGTGTTGTTTACATGTTGCCCCAACTGTTCCAGCACACGTGTGGACGCGCCCTAAGTCGCTGCTCCTTCATCTGATGACGTATCGTCCATGTACGGGTAAACCATTCTGACTGCTACCGTATTTCTCATCTGAACAAAATCATGTGGTGCCAGCCTGAACCTAATAACCAGGTGATTCGCTACAATAAAGATGAGTACAGAGACACTAAGAGCCTAGAACTCTGAGTACTAGAAGTTTTGTCTGTTTAATGTTAACTAAAATGTAACTCCGAGGTCACCTGTGACATAAAATGGTCTGTAAAGATACTCTTTTACATTCTGACTCAAAAGATTTCTCTCATCTGAAAAAAGTTATCTAGTGCATGCCTGTATTTAATATCAAAGTGCATTTGTTGTACCAATCAAGATAATTTTAACTCTGGCTCTCAGTCCTTCACAAATATAAATGATCCGCTTCATAATAATCATTCTCACTCTGCCTATAACCTTCAGTCTTGAAAAGCATTGTGTCTAGATACCTTGAATATGAACATATCTTGATTTTACCTGTCATTTGTCCAGTATTCTCTGGAAAAGGCAATATTTTAACAAGCTTCATGCTTCTGCATCTTTCCCTTGCATTAAGGAAAAGCAATTTTCTCAACTTAGAAAAATCAGCCTATCTTTGATGGTGAAGGAGTTAATCAAGGCCTTATCTAACCCCTAAATTCGACACGTCTCTCCTAAACTGACTAAAAGCCTCTGTAAGTAGCAAGATAATACACGAACTACGCCACTGCAGCAAAACTGTTATGCGAGGTTCATTTGCCGGCAAATATTATCCGACCTCCGGCAACTTGCTGCAAGTCTTATCAGCCATGAAACTTGTGGTAACGGGCAGGATTTGAGGGCTCTCAAGATGTAGTCAGCAGTGGTGGGTCATCATCATCATCATTGTCATCATCATCATCATCATCATAGCAATGCAATACTCATCATCGTCATTATCATCATCATCATTAATGGCAGAATTACTGGCATTATTTTTCATCTCCATAATCATTCTCAGTATCATCATCATCATCATCATCATCATCATCATCACAACAGGAGTCACAACAAATACGGTACAAATGTTCGACCCCCACTCCACAGCAGGCGAATGTATGAAGCCCGAGTACAAAAATGGATAGTATAATTAACCTTTTCAAAATCTATGTAACGCTCCCAGTTGCTACGACAACTCTTTCTTTGAGATCCCCTGCGGAAATCCTGAACACTGTCCACTCTCAGGAAGCTGTGAATTGGGTAAAGCACAAAAGCAGGACACTATCATGGAGTACAACGCAAATTGGGATGCAGCCGAATACCATTGTTGTCATCCAATTTGTCTAGTCAGTCTATTTCCAGGCAACTTCATCCCGGAAGGAGTTGTCATAAAAAAATCGCCTAATGTTGCCCTTTCCTCTGTAATGCACTGCTCTCCTTCTAACTCAAACCATTCCAATTCACATACCTCTTCAGCCAGCCCTTCATCTTATCTCAGTTTCCTTGTTCCCCTTCTCCCCTAAACATCACTGAGAGTCTCATAGTGAATCTCTCACTCATCATTCACCCCACTTGGATAAACTGTCCCAGGGTACGTTTCCTTGCTAGCTGAGGGAAAGTCTAATAGTCAGGAGGCACCTTGTCATTTTACACAATCTAGTAACGCGCGATTTTTTTTTTTTTCAGTCCAGAGAAATACTACAGCTATATAGAGAATGCTGTTGTTGTTGCTCTAGGACTATGTGATCGTTCACTTGGTGGGCTGCATCCTGGCGTTACCTTTCTTCCTGCAGTCCACCATTTCTTTTGGGAGATGGGGAGGGAGTTATGTTATAAGGCATTTGTATAACCGTTATTATCTGTGCTGCCACGTAAAATCGCCCCTCAGCACTTTATTCAGGGATAAGACCGGAACATATTTTTGTTATCTTTGCATATGTGGCGGCGGGGGAGGGGAGGGGATACAATCTGGCAGCACTATGGGGTGCAACTACCACTCTGCGGCCAGGTTGTGTTAGGAAGAATTCGGGCACCTTATTCCCTGCGTGTCGTAAAAGGCGACTAAAAGAGGCGGGGTGAGAGGACTAGGGACACCGTCATCTGTTTTTTTTAAGTTCCTACAATGAGACAGGGAACAGAAAGGGATGGGGGACTGAGTTATCTCTGTACCCTGAAGATTGGGTCTATGAATGTGCGTGGATGTAATACTATTGGGGCTAAAATGGAGGAGATTGGGAGAATGTTTGTGAGAAGAAAGTTGGATGTGTTAGCTTTGAGTGAAACAAAGATGAAAAGGAAAGGTGTGTCTAAGTTTGGAAGTGTGAATGGAAGGATGTCAGGTGTTGATAGAGGAAGGGCAAGAGAAGGTGTGGCCTTGTTAGTGAGCCCGGAAGTGGAGCAGTGTGTGATTGAATGGAAGGAGGTGTCATCGAGACTGATGTGGGTGAAAGCGAAATTTGAACGTGAGTTGTGGGTGTTTGCGAGTGCATGTGGGCCTGGTAGCGAAAGGGATGCAGAAAAGAGGGAGTCGTTCTGGAATGATGTTGATGAGTGTCTGCAGAGTTTTGGAGCGAATGTGAATATGGTAATTATGGGAGACCTGAATGCTAGGGTGGGAAATATAGCAGTTGAAGGCGAAGTTGGTATGTATGATGTGCCTGGAAAAAATGAAAATGGGGAACGAATGATAAGGATGTGCGTTGAGCGAGAGATGATGACTGGAAATACCTTCTTTGACAAGAAAGATATTTTAAAGTATACATGGGTGAGACAAGAGTGTGGAAGGGTTGATGATAGAGCATTGATGGACTAAGTGGTTGTGTCCAGGAATGTAATAGGAAGATTGTTGAATGTGAGTGTTTTGACAGGGGAGGGTGGAGGTATGTCTGACCACTACCTGCTGGAAGGAAGTTGAGAGTAGGTAAGAGATGGGTGAGAGCTAGGAGAGTTAGGGGTGGCAGGAAGGTTTTGAAAGTGAGTGAGTTGGATAAATGAGAGAAACTTATAGAGTATCTGGAGAAATTAAATGATGAATGGAACGCAGTGAAAGATCAGGAAAATGGCATTGTGGAGGAGGACTGGCAGTTGTTTAAGAGTGCTGTGGTGGGGCACGCGGAAGAGGTGTGTGGTGTGAGATGAGGGGGTGGTGGTGTAAGACAGGGAAGTGAATGGCGGTTTGAGGAAGTACGTATGGCTGTGGCTGAGAAGAGACGTGCATATGAAGTGTGGCTGCAGAGGAAGGATGAGGTGTCATATGACAGGTATAAGGAAAAGAGGAATAGAGCAAAAAGGACTGTGCATGATGCTAAATTGGCAGCAGATGAGAGGTGGGGTAGGCGGATGACTCAGAATTTTAAAAAGAATAAGAAAATGTTTTGGAAGGAGGTGAAAAGGGTGCAAAAGGGAAAGTCTGGGAAGGAAGAGCGAGTAAAAGCAGAGGATGGAAGGATGTTAACTGAGATGGATGCAGTAAGGAAAAGATGAACAGAGTGTTTTGAAAGATTGTTAAATGTTGAGGAGGAAAGAGAGGCTGAGATTGTGGCAGATGGAAGGGTGCAAGAAACAAATGTGTTGGGAGAGTTGAATGAGTCTTTGATCACGATGGAGGAAGTGCAGGAGGCAGTAAAGGAGATGAAAACAGGGAAAGCTGCAGGTATAGATGCGTGTGCTGTGGAATGCCTGAAGGGTGGTGGAGCAACTATTGTTGAATGGTTAGTAAGATTGTTGAATGTGCGTTTTGTGAGAGGTATGACGCCAGTTGACTGGGCAAGTGCTTGTGTGATTCCTTTGTACAAAGTTAAGGGTGATAAGTATGAATGTACTAGCTTTAGAGGTATAAATCTGTTGAGTATTGTAGGTAAGGTGTATGGCAGAGTATTAATTAAGAGAGATAGAGAGGGTACAGAAAGAGTGATTGATGATGAGCAATGTGGCTTTACGAGAGGGAGGGGATGCGTGGATCAGGTGTTTGTTGTGAGACAAGTGCGTGAAAAGTATTCAGCGAAAGGTAAGGATGTGTTTTGGGAGTTCATGGATTTAGACAAAGCGTAGAATTGATAGGGAGGCTTTGTGTACTGTTTTAAGATTGTATGGACTTGATGGTAGGTTACTAAAAGGAATGAAAAGTTTTTATGTAAAGAGTAGAGCGTGTGTAAGAGTGGGAAATACATTGAGTGATTGGTTTCCCGTGAGAGTGGGGCTGCGGCGGGATGTGTGTTGTTGCCTTGGTTGTTTAATATTTATATGGATGGTGTTGTACGGGAGGTGAATGCAGAGATGTTAGGTGGAAGTTTCGGTCTGGTGAATGCTGACGGTAGAGAGTGGAATCTGAAGCAGCTGCTGTTTGTGGATGATACAGCACTAGTGGCTGATTCAGAGAAGAGACTGAGACGGTAGAGGAAGTTGGACGGGTGTGTGCAAGGAGGAAATTGAGAGTAAATGAGAATAAAAGTAAAGTGATGAAGCGTACGAGGTTGACAGATGGTAGGAGGATGAATATAGTTTTGAATAGTGAGTTGCTTGAGAAAGTAGAGTGTTTTAAATATTTAGGGTCACATGTTGCTGTGGATGGAAGAAAAGATGCAGAAGTGAAGTTTAGAATGAATGAAGTAGAAAAGGTGATGGGGGGAATGAAAAAAGTGTTTAGTTGTCGTCCGCTTAGAATGGATGTAAAGAGAAGGTTGTATGAGGGTGTTGTGGTACCGACTGCAATATATGGGGCTGAAACATGGAATATGGCTGTAGGAGAAAGGAAAAGTGTGAATGTAATGGAGATGAGGTGTCTGAGGAGTATGTGTGGAGTGACGCGTATGAATCGAGTGAGAACTGGAGCTGTGCGATAGATGGCTGATTGAGTTGAGCAGAGGATGTTGTGATGGTTTGGACATATGGAGAGAATGGATGATGAGTGATTGGTGAAAAAGATAACTGGATCAGATGTGAGAGGTGTAAGGCTGTGAGGAAGACCACGAATAGGATGGATGGACAATGTGATGAGAGCGTTGGATCCGAGAGGGATTTCTTTTGAGCAAGGAAGAGTGGCTGCACATCATAGGAATGAAGAGAAATTGTGAATTAATAAATGGTGATGCGGCCCTGAGGAGATATTCTCCCGCATTTGGTCTGATCAGCTGATCAGGTCAGGGGAGGGTATGGGGATGGGTCCATTACGATGTGGCAGGGGTAAACCAGCTGTGATGTTGGGTCCTGCTGCGGATGTCGCTGATTGCACGGTGCAGTTGACCCTCGTGCAGTGTGGTGCGGTGAGGATCTGTCCCTTCTCCTCTTGGGGGTTAGATGTGAATGAATGTGTGTGTGTGGATGGGTAAATCGGGAGTGTGTCGTCCTGTCTCGGCTACCTCCCTTTCTTTGGGGGAAGCAGTCTAGGTATATACATACATACATACATACAGTTTCTATTTACCCTGGCAGTGACAAAAGAATTTAGAAGAGGGCTACCTTAAAAGCTTTTACATGCTAATATTTAGTTTTGATTACTGAAAGTATTCCGGAAACTAGACAGAAAATCGAGAGATTACGGGGTGAGATGGAAGCGAAATGACTGAGTTAATATTGGTAAACAAGGGCTATGGCTAGTAGGCGTCAATATAGTGGAACATGGTGCATGGCCTTCTGTAGTGTGTAAAAGAGAGTAATTCTGTTTTGCGCACAACTTGTAATAAGTGGGTTCACAACAAACGTTATGGCACAAAAGGCAGGCTGCAGGATATAAGTCGTTTTCACAGTGTTATATGTACGGGCGTTCGGGCTATTGACGATAGAACGGAAAGTGTTGCTTAGGATGACAACCACTTTAGACTTTGTGGAAGGCTTCTGGTACCTGGGAGATACGTTGAGTCCACGAAAAGGAGAAGAGAGGCTAGTTCCATTACCTGAATGAGAACTGGGTGGATGAATTTTAGAAAACTGTTGCCTCTCTTGCCTATAAGTTGTCCCATTGTGTAAAGGGCACTCCCTACAAAACGTGTATGAAAAGTGATACACCGAGCGGCAGTGACCCTTAGACAGTGAAAGAATGGGCTACATGCAGACTGGCATGCAATGAAAGACGAATGTAGAGATGGAGGAGTAGGGTAACACTTGATGACTGAAATGAGAATAGTATGCTTTCGAGATATTTAGTGTAGGGGACAATACATAAATGATGCGAACCGGTAAATTAAGTTGGTTTGGACACATCTGAGAAAAAGGGGGATGGTTACTGGCTGTGGAGGGTGACAATTATGAATGTGAGGGAAAAATGACCAAAGGCAGACTCAGAACGTGGCACTTCTGTTCAGAGGAGTGACACTTCAGAGGAGTTATAAAAATACTGTATCAAAGGAGTGACACTTTTAAAGCGATAAAAAATATTTTAAATGGGTGACAAATCAAACGTTCCAAAGGAATGACATTACAAAAGTAAAAATTTTCAGACTTAAAACAGCATGAAGTCTCTATTAAAATTGTAAAAATTCATAAAAATTCATATATCTTGATGTTATAATTTGAAGTGACGAAAGAGACAAATTCTTAGACTTTTTTTTTTTTTTCAGAGGGGTGACTTTTAAAACCTTTATTATTTATATTTTTAAAATTCATGTCCTCCATCGCTGACTTTGTCTCCCAACGTAAAGTCATCAACACTGCTTGAAATGAGATGTAGATTATGCTTAATCGCCCAGAGTTATTAATCGAGAGGGACGGTTCCGTGTCTTCTGAAAACAGATGCAAGCCTCTCTTCCCACTGGACTGGTCTTTCTTATTTTTTTTATTTATTTTTATTTTTTGACTGATACGAGTGCAGTTAGTTTGAGCGAGCACATATGTTTCGGAAATATGTCATGGAAATATCAGCTCATCTGAAACACAAATGCTTTAGAAGCATGCAACGGTAACATAATTTACGTAACATGCACAAAGGTGCATAACTAACGTGCATTTTACATGACATATCCGTGTCATTCTTTTGAAACTCCTCTTTGATTTGATTTGTCACTCCTTCGATACTGCAATTTTCGTGTCGCTCCTCTGAATCTCACTTTTAATTCGTCACTCCTTTGTCACCCGTTTTACACTAACGAGATGGGTGCCCGAGAAGGGAAGCGGCTCATGACAGTGACATATGGAGAGCTTCCATCACGTGAAAAGGCCAACACTTGCTAGTCTTTAAATGTAACGTAATTCAAAGCCAGATTGTTATGCTTAGCCCTCATATGTCCTACAATATAACGCTCCGAAGGAGAAAGCTGAAAGTATTACAGGCAATCTATGTTTTAAGTCTGGGATGTCTTAAAAAGCACAACTTCTTCCACATAATTTTCTTTGTAAATTGCAGAAGCTGCTTAGTCCCTCATAGGTAGCACTGAAACTTGGATTAACAGTCTTCCGGCGATATACTGTGAACGTAGTATCAAAAGCAGCATAAAGGCAACGATTAATAAGGACTCACTTTAATAAATGGAGAGAATATTGTTAACAAACTCCTCCAACACTAACCTTTTAGACCCCCACCATCAGAAGCTACGACTTGTATGGCGTAGAAAGGCGACCTCTCACGGTCCAAGCAGCACAAAACCGTACTGATCCTGGAGAAGAAAGAAGAGGTGAGGATTGTCGGGTTATATCATCATCATCATCACCATCATTACCATCATCATCTACCTCCTCCTAATTATCATTATCATCATCTCCCTATCGTCGTCGTCATCATCATCGTCATCAGCATGATAATTATCATCACTATAATTCTTATTATCATCAGCATAAATAATCTTCTCTCCTCTTTCTCGTCACCATCATAGTCATCATCATCATCATCATCATCGTCGCAGTCGTCGTCGTCTTTCTCATCATCGTAAAGAAAACGTTTCATGACTGGGTACTACTGCGAATGATCAGCTGCCAAATATATTCAGACCGATCGTCGGATACATGGTTAATTAGATACACAGAAAATTAAATCATAATTATGCAAACACATGAATAGATATAGTAAGCTACCGGCATTACAATAAAGCTGTCTGTGGATTTATGGAGAAATGAATGGATACAGTAATGATACAAGTACAAACAAGCAGACAAACCAACAGGCATGTAGACAGACAGATATATGGATAAGTAAACAGACGGACAGCTAAACGGACAGATGAATGGATGGATGGAATGATGGATGGGATGGACAGATAAATGCTACTATTACCTTCCAGATCGTGTATCAATGGTAAATATAGGTTGTCCAGTATACTCATCAATGACATTTTTCTCCACGGCATAAGATAGGACTGCATTGTTACCCTCTTGTGGGTCATCGTAGTCTGTCGCTGCTACTACAGCCACCTCCGCACCTGAAAAGTTTGACTTATTCAATGTATGTCCATATTTCACTCATACTACCATTACAGGATTTTATTCGAGTTAAGACACCCATTTGAGTCACTTCATCAGGCCCATCTATCTATCTGATTATCAATCTTATATCTATATTTATGTTTACGAGTACATGGATATTAATCAATGACATTTACAACCATATTTATAGACATACATATATAAGTAACCCACACTTTAATTTCCGAAGCAGTTTTACATACGTTATTATCAGCGCCGTGCTCAGACTAATATAAATCGTACAAAGCTAACCTATCTCTCATCGAGTTCCTAAGGTTCCCACAAATCTAGAAACCTGAATGTAGGTGACTTATTTCAGACATTTAGGGCAAAATGAACCAGTCACTTCCTGAGTGACATCATATGAACAATAAACAAAAAGCCATTCTTCGTATGTGAACCTCAGTGGGTGATACCCAGTTGTGGTGCCTTAACCCACTAAGCACTGAGGCACCCATTTGGTTAAGTGGTTAGCACCCAAAGCAGTAAATCATATTCTGTGCTGCAAGAAATCAGAGATGCAGTACGTGAAGTGACTGGATGGCTGACTCTCACACCTACTTCATTACATAAACGATTACCTTCCCTGAAAGTACGTATACATACATATATATATATATATATTAACCGATGACAATGAATATATATATATATCTGTATCTATATCCATCTGTCTATCTATCATCTATCTATCTATCTATCTTTCTATCTATGTATGTATGTATCTATCTATATTTTTATCTATCTATCTATATATCTATATATCTATCTTTTCTGTCTATCTATCTATCTATTTTTTTTACCCGGCTAGCCCCTCAACTGTCGAATAATACCAGTAATCTGAACTAATCATTCTCTTAACTTGAATGAAAATTGTTAAATAAATATGCAGACAGATAAATAAATAGAAATAGGCCAGTAATCTGATTACATTCACTTTAATTTTTTATTCAACTAATTACTGTCCTCATGCATCACATCAATCATCAGAGCTTATGATTTCCCTAATGTGGACGAAAAAAAAAAAATAACGTCACTTTTCCTTAGTACATTTATTTTTGCTGTAAGGGTACATTAATACCGTATTGGAGTAGCCACCATGTAATTTAAATGGGAAGGGGGAGAGTGACGGCATGGCATCGTTGCAGTGGAAATTGATATTTAATTCTCGGGGCTGAGGCTATTAGTTAAAGCAAAGGAAATCGATGATTAGGCACGAAATATCTTTGTCATAATGTGTTAACCGATGAATAAAATAAATTAGTGGTTACAATAATTGGTCCTCGTATTGTATAGGTGAATAGACATTTACAGGAGGTTAAGGCATTACTATGCTAATTAGGATAGCTCTTACCTGTTAACAATTAAGGCGTCTTTCCAAATGTAAATAAAATCGTCCCGCGGTATCAAGAATGCAACAAAGCAAACGAAACTGATGATTTAGCACACACGATTAAAGGTACTATAAGCGAACATCCAAATAGGAGGATGCCCTACAAAGAAGTTCGAGTACGGTGGGTTGAAGCAATAAAAGCTAATCTGGAAGCATTTCCCCGCTTGAGAGGCCCTGTGTGTGAGTGGTAAATGCAAACCTCTTAGATAAAACAGCCATAAACTAGAAGCCCACAAAATGATAGTTCTATGTGGTGTTTAAATCCAAGAACTGACTACTTTGTTGGTTAATGGTCCCCTTTAGCTACCACAAAATAAAATGCTATTGTGTCTGGCGCCATAGACAAGTGTATTGTAAATAAAATGTATATCATTTGAATAAAATGAAATTAAATAATTATTATAATGTTGAAAATAAGAATCCATTCCATAAATTCACGAGATAACACCAGTGGGAGTGAAACTTCCTTGTAAAAAATGGGAAAAGGTCCAATAACACTAATATTGTAACTGGCAGTACTTCTTATATAAACCAAAAGTAAGCTCGTCAACCTCTGTTTATGTTGTTAATTTTATGAATCAGTAAACTGTACTTTCATATCAGTAAATGGTTAAATTAATAAGGTGGTAATTCAGACGGCTCGGATCTGCCGCCATTTCTACTCCTCAGCATTATCTTTCTGGGTAGAAAGGATCAAACTGTAGACGCCCCACCCACATGGTCCCACAATGAATGTTTGCGAGTCGCACGTCGTCATATAGAGACCGACTTCATTAAGCACCATGTCATGCTATAGGACTAAGTCATAGGCCAGCTCATGCTGCCCTGCCCTTATTGTCAGTTGCATTCTCTTGCTTGTTTTTTTTGTTTTTTTGGTCTTCCATTCTCGTTTAATTGCGGTAGGCACTTCTACCCTTCAGAATTAACCGATTCCGACCAAACTTGGACACAATGGCCAGCCTATGCCCTAGTTGTGTCCGCAAGTTTTTTTTTTTTTTATGCGAGGAAGAAGGAACCAAAGGCCATGAGCCCGCAGTAACAGTTCCCTCCAAGAGAAAAACAAAATACAATAGAGAGCCAAATTCAAGATCCGATCATTTTGAGATGCCTGGACACACTACGTTTGAAAGACTGGAGATCATAGGCAGCAGGAAATACAGACAGAGGGAGACAGTTCCAGAGCTGACCTGTTGCATAAATGAAAGACTGGGAGTAACGGTTAACTCTTGCATTAGAGAGTTGGACAGAAAAGGGATGAGAGTTTGCTACCAGACGGGTGCTACGCGCCCGTCGTAGAGGTGGAGGAATGCAAGCAGACAGTTCAGAGGAGCAGTGACCATTAAAGTAGCGATAGAAAAGAGATAAAGATGCAACAGTGCGGCGAAGAGACAGAGGTTGAAGGGAGTCAGTAAGAGGAGGAGAGTTAATGAGACGAAAAGCCTTTGACTCCACCCTATTGAGAAGAGCTGTATGTGGGGAGCCTCCCCACACATGAGAGTTGTACTCCACACAGGGGCGGATAAAACCCCTGTATAGAGTCAACAATTGTGCAGGGGTAAAGAAAGAGCGGAGTCGGCTTAGCACACCCAATCTCTTGGAAGCAGATTTTACAAGAGATGTAATATGATCTTTCCAAGATAAGTCCCGAGTAAATGAAACCCCAAGCATGTTCAAGGATGATGCAGGTTTAAGCTGAATATTATTAAATATTAGTGGGTATACCTGTGGAAGATTTTGTTGGGTTGATAGGTGTAAGAACTGAGTCTTAGATGCATTAAAGACAACCATATTATTTTTACCCCAGTCAGAGATATGAGCCAGGTCAGACATTAGGTGTGCCATAGCCTCATCCCTTGTTTCTTGAAGTAACTGTTGAGATGGGCGTTGCGGGAACCGAATGGAAAGGTGAAGGGTGGAGTCATCAGCGTATGAGTGGATAGGGTTAGATGTACAGCTTAGAAGATCATTGATGAATAAAAGGAAGAGAGTTGGTGATAGGACAGAGCCCTGAGGAACACCTCTGTTGATAGATCTAGGAGAAGAACGATGGCCGTCTACAACAGCGGCTATAGAACGACCAGAAAGGAAGCTAGCGATGAAGGCACAGATAGAAGGATAGAAACCGTAGGAGGGCAGTTTGGAAATTAAAGATTTATGCCAGACTCGATCGAAAGCCTTTGAGATGTCAAGTGCAATGGCAAAGCTTTCGCCAAAGTCCCGAAAGGAGGATGACCAGGAGTCTGAAAGGTAGGTTAGAAGATCGCCAGTGGAGCGTCCCTGACGGAACCCATACTGACGATCGGAAAGAAGGTTGTGATAGGAAAGATGCCTTAAAATTTTTCTATTAAGAACTAACTCGAAAACTTTTGAAATACAGGACGTTAAAGCAATTGGACGATAGTTGGAGGGTTGGGAGTGGTCACCCTTCTTTGGGACTGGCTGAATGAGAGCAAACTTCCAGCAAGAAGGAAAGGTACAAGTTGACAGACAAAGGCGAAAGAGTTTGCCTAGGCAGGGTGTAAGCACAGAAGTACAGTTCTTGAGAACAACAGGAGGGACCCCATCAGGCCCATATGCCTTGTTAGTACTGAGGCCAGTGATGGCAGAAAATACATCAACTGAAGTAATTTTAATGTCAGCCATGAGGAAGTCAGAGGGGGGAAGTGATGGAGGAACAGCACCTGAATCGTCTAAGGTGGAATTGGAGGAGAAAGTCTGTGCGAAGAGATCTACTTTATCAGTAGAAGAAATAGCTACAGAGCCATCAGAGTAGAAAAGAGGAGGGAAGGATGATGAGGTAAAGTTGTTAGAAAGGTTTTTGGCAAGGTGCCAGAAGGAGCGGGAAGAATTCGAGTTGGAGAGTTGAGAGCATTTAGTACAGATGAAATTATTTTTAGCAGTGCGAAGAACAGACTTAGCATGATTCCGGGCAGAAACATATAAAAGATGTGATTCAGGGGTGGGTTGGCTCCAGTACTTTTTATAGGTCCTCTCCATGTTGCGGACAGCATTAGAACAAACGTGATTAAACCAAGGCTTTCTTGCATTAGTCAGAGGATATGAGAAAGGAATGTATGCTTCCATGCCCGAGATAATAACCTCCATAATCCGCAAGGCACACTCAGATGGCTCCCGGCCATGGAAGCAATAATCATTTCAGGGAAAATCAAAGAAGTACTGCCTGAGGGCCTCCCAATCTGCAGCTCCAAAGTGCCACAGACGACGTTTCTTTGGAGGGTCCACAGGCCGTACCGGAGCAATAGGACAGGTTAAGGTGATAAGGTTGTGATCGGAGGAGCCCAACGGAGAGAAATGATTAGCAGTGTAAGCAGAAGGATTAGTTGTAAGGATGAGGTCAAGTATGTTGCAGCTCTCTCCAAGGCAGTCAGGGATACGGGTAGGTTGCTGTACAAGCTGCTCTAGGTCATTAAGGATTGAAAAGGTATAGGCTTGTTCACCAGGTGGATCAGTGAAAGGAGAGGAGAGCCAAAGGTGGTGGTGATCATTGAAATCTCCTAGAATGGAGATTTCAGAGAAAGGAGAAATGGATAGAATGTGTTCCATCATACAAGTAAGATAGTCAATGAATTTTTGATAGTAGAATTAGAAGATAAGAGCGCAGATATATTTATTCTGAGAAGGACAAGAAAGCCGAAGCCAGAGTGTAGAGAATTCAGAAGAATCGAGTTCAGGAACATGAGAGCAAGATAAGTCGTTGCGAATATATACACAACAGCCACTTTTGGCTTCGAAATGAGTATAGAGAAAGTAGAAGGATAAAGAAAAGGGTCTGCTGTCAGTTGCCTCAGACAGCTGAGTCTCAGTTAGAAAAAGAAGGTGAGGTTTAGAGAAGGAGAGGTGGTGCTCAACAGAGCGAAAGTTAGAGGAAAGGCCGCGATTGTTGCAGAAATGAAGAAGACTACCGCGTCTTTGGCTGTGATATGCTGCCTTTCTCTCCCTGTCTGCTCCTGGTTTCTCACCTGTGAACAATTTGTGTTGGTACAATGGTGATCCAACAGGTCTTGAGGGCACATACATGGCTTTCTGCGCTACAAAACGGTACATGATTGAGCACCAAGAGTCAATCATGCCCTTCCCCATTTCCAAATACATTACACATACCCCTCCCTAAGCCCCCTGAAATTTACTTTCTTTAATTCAAATCAGATCTTCTGCTGAACTTTCACTTCAATATTAGGGTACATGCAACAAAAATATAATTATAGAATAGTCAACTATCCCCTACAGCTCGGATGGCAGCCATGGCCATCATAAAACAGGTGTTTGTGGCAGCTCAGATGATGGCAATAGACGCTTTGCATTTCCCCACCAGCACCATTTTCTATGATGCCCAGTGTGTGATATAGTCATACGGGAGATGGGTGGGCTACACTGTTAGTCTTCCAATGGGAATCAGAAGGGATAGTAGTGATGTTTTCTCATTCCACATAGTCCGATTCACTTGCCGCTGCGAGCGGCTTCCCAGCCCCTGCCACCTCCGCCCTACCTTATTTCACACTTGTGCAGGGAAGAGGTTGAATGATAGTTCAGTTGAGAGAGTTTTAGGGATGACAATACCATCATTATCGAGTGAAATGAAACAATATCTGAGAGTGGGAGTTACTACATGGAGTGCAACGTGATGCATACTGGCCGCACTTTATGGCCCCCCAGCCCTCTCCCCATACTTTCGTGGCACTTTTGGGTCACCACCCTCTCACCACCAGCCAATTTAGCTCCAGCCTGACACTTTGCAGGAATGGGGAAAGCAATATATACAGTGTAAAACTGTGCATAAAAATATAAGTGGAACAGAAAAAAAGGAAAATACTAGTAAAGAGAACAAGTGCTTACAAAAATAAGGACGGTATTCATTTAGTGAAATTAGACTGCAGAAAATAACGTATGTATGCTATACAGTATAAGGAAAACCACATTTGTTACAATAACCAACAATTTATGCATCTGTGGTAAGACTGTTGGGAAGTAAGAAATTAGCTAAATAAATGCCTAACGAGATTAAACACCAAGAACTCTGGCCCCGTGGTACTGATGCAAAGCATCCCTTGGTATGCCTCTGCCAAGTCCTGCACACGGACTTGCTATGCAACCTGCATGACCTTGCTTACCTAATCAGTTTATCTCACAACCACCATATTGACTGGGTGAGGGGACTAAAACCAATCATGATGGAGGATTTGGGTGGTGGGGGGAGGAAGGAAACCCACTGGATCTGGCCAGGTGGGAGGAGTGAAAGGCAAAAAGCTAGGAGGAGGAGAGGCAAAGGATGAGTTGGGGCTGGGATGGGGAAAGAGATTGGCCAACTGGCAGGCCAACCCTGAAAATCCGGACCGGGAATGGATAATCTTGCCCCATCTAAACTCCTGCCTACCTTTCCCTTCCCCTCCTTCCAGTCATATCCCTTCCCCTACCACCCCTGCACATCACTGGCTCATATTCCCATTGGTTAAGTGCACTCCCTTCGATCTCCCCGTTGCCACAATATTTATACATATAGACACCTAAGCTTATAGGTGTAATATGAACAATAAATAATTAGATAAGAGGTGCTATAAGTCCCCAAACCAATGAGAATACAATACACACACACACACACACACACACACACACACACACACACACACACACACACACACACACACACACACACAGACAGACAGACAGACAGACAGAGACACACACACACACACACACACACACACACACACACACACACACACACAGACACACACACACACAGACACACACACACGCACGCACTCACACACACACACACACACACACACACACACACACACACACACACAAGAAAAGAGAGATGACAGAACGAGGGAAGATTGGTAATTCCTGGCCTACCACTCCTGGGATGCTGCTTTGACCCACATCCGTAGAAAGGGAGGAGAGGTGGAGGGAAGGAGGGAGGTGAGAAGAAATAATGGGTGAAATGAGATTAATGATGAATTACGTCGACTCCATACGACCTTGACCTTTGACCTTGTTGACCTAATCAGTTCTTCATCTCTTTATAATGTATCACTGACAAAAGTTTTGTCGAAATCCGTTGAGGGGCTCAGGATATTACGCCCATATCATATGACCTTCAGTTTTGATCCCTTGACCTTGCTGATCTGATCAGTTCATCATCTCTTCGTACTGTATCACAGACAGAGTTGGGAAGAAATCCACAGAGGGGTTCAGGAAGTATCATGCCCACAATCTAAGTTGGCCCTATGTGACCTTGACCTTTTACCCCTTGACCTTGCTGACCTAATCAGTTCATCATCTTTTCATATTGTATCACAAACGAAAGTTTGGTCAAAATCCACTGAGGGGATTCAGGAGATTGTTGCCACAGGATAAACCATATGACCTTGATCTTTGATCCCTTGGCCTAGCTTACCTAATCATTTCAGGACCTTGTCATACTGCATCACTGACAAAATTTGGTGGGAATCTATTGATGGATTCAGAAAATATCATGTACAGAATAGTGTTATGGACACATATGGACCCACCCAAGCACACGTGGGCAGACCAGTCAATTAATGCCTCCCGCACCATAGGTGGGTGGAGGTATAGTAAAGTGGTTACTACGGATGTAAGAAAAGAAAACGACCTAAGGAAAATTAAAGCGATCTCACATGACACAGAAAACTTACTCACAGGGAAAATATGAAAGTGATCTCTTATGGCAAGTAATGTGCCATAAACCTAGGAATATCTTTTCTCTCATTGCTATACATACAAAGAGTGTTTGGGCAGTGGCAGGAGATAAAGTAGAGGAGTGTCAAGGTCAAGTGGGGCAAGGGGAAGTGTGAACGAAGACTAACAAAGTATCCTTGTCTAGGCTAGGCAGGCACGTGGTCTATAAGCCGTAGCCATTGACTCACCAGCTCGAATGGACACAGCATTGCATGACCCTCCAAATTGCTTCCATTCATCACCTCTGCCTCGACAACCCCTCACCTAGAGACCAGTTGACACTTATAATGGGGAGATGGAGGATTGGTTAGTATGTCGATCTTTAATTGGAAGTTCTAGGTGCTTTAGTTACAGATCTATGACTGGTTGGAAACAGTCCAGTTTTAGGTGGAAGTCCGCATATGAAAAGGGCTTGGTTCATTTGATCCCAAGCTTTAAGGGTTAATGGCTCATCTTCAGTCAAACTGAACAAGCTTTCTTCTTCAACGGTAAATATAATACCTACCACGTTCCTCTACCTCACAGTCACAGCCACCCACTCGGTCAAAAAGGCTTCATTAGGAAAGCTGATAACTACATCTCATTTATCTGTCCAGTTAATGTGGTAGTTGAAGTCCTAATAACAACTCACTAACATTATTAGGCAATCTGCCATAGTCAACAAAGAGCTGGTATGGTGGATGGAAGACAGAAATGAATCTGTATATTCCCATACTCACAGTTAGATCCACACCCAATACCTCCTCAGATGAGCTTGCAGGTCACGGAATCCAGGAAGTCCTAAACATGCAGTGGTACTCCTCCTTCCTAATTCGATCTGTCCCAGTGAAATAATCTAAAGGTAAGGATATGAAATTTTCCAGTGAAGTCCCTCCCTTTGGCATGAATCTGTGACTGTGATCACGAACTTATGTTTCAGCCGCTGTTATAACCAATGAGCCAGGTAATCTTATTTTTTAAATGACCTAGCATTTTCTTGTATTACTTGTGGGGAGTGAGCCTGTACATTCTAATCCCCTAGCTGGACGCGATATCTAAAGGTGTAAGGTTATTTAGCAACAACAGTTGCTGCTCTTGCTAATGTCAGTCATGCGGCAGCACACAGTGAATCTACCATAAGAGTCTATCATTATACTAGCACTTGTCGTGCCTTTGCTAACAAACAGTTGGGGGAAGCCCCATGCTAGAAACAATAGTTTTCTTCATAATGACAAAATAAGTCTGACCTACCTAATAATGAACTCCTCATATACCAGGTTGGTCCCCTGTCCTACTAATGTGTAGTTGTCTTGAGTGATTGCGAAGGAGCTCTTACATCATTTTTATGGATTCTGTGTTGTATTGTGAACTTACAGGGTAATATCTGAATCATGCACTGAAAATATGAGGAAGACAATAAAACGTGTTTGGAATCTTTAACCGACTGACACTCGGCTTTTTGGTGCTGACAACGCAGAATTTTACATTAACAGCAAGCTTACTCTTTAAATAAGCTTGATGACTTTGTGGATCCTTCATAGATGAGTTCTGTGTGACAAATAAACATGGGTATCCTGCAGTTCACACCCTGTCCATTCATAGGTAAATTTGTTGAAACAACCTATAATAACTCCTACTTCACAGCTACCAGTTGAGAGTAACGTACAGAACGTTGTTCCAGTATCACATTAGGCCTCCTCTAGCAATGACACAACGGTTGACTCATCTACACCTCAGTTAACTACTTCAAAGAGTCTAGATGATATATTCCAGTACGAAGAAATAAGAAGAGGGTTTACTAAACAGTGCACGTTTTGTTATCACAAATTCACGGAAGTCTCTGTTGCTGTTGTAGGGCCGAAAGAAGGAATGGATGCCTTAACCTTGCCTGAAACGTGTTGTGTGAATGGCTTGAGTTAGCCTTGTGTATGGTGCTACAGAATGATTTGTGTTATCTTTACCTACTAAATGTCATCAGTGCTCCACTAAAGCATAGAAGTGGTAAAAAGGTTGGTGATTACCTGGTGTACTCATCAGCCATAATGATGTGCCAACATATACGATTTTCTGTAACTGCTAAGGATGATGATGATGATGATGATGATGATGATGCACATGGTGTGGACGTCATTGGCAATTCTACGGATTCCACTATGACATTTTCTCCTGACATTGCCTTTGACGTAGATGTTGGTGATTTCCTTGAACATATACCACAATTACCTGATCTTCTGCAGATGTTTAGAGATATTGTTGTCCTACCTATTAAACCTATGGGAAAGACGAATCTTGTAAAACATACCACTGAATTGGCCCCTGGTCCTCAGCCAGTAAAATTTGCCAGCATACAGACTACCTCATAACCAACGAGAAGTGGTTAATTACCGCGTTTGTGATATGCTTATACAAGACGTCTTTGAGCATTCTGATAGTCCGTGGAACAATCCGCTCTTCCTTGTCCCTGTGAAAAGAGGGGAGTTCAGACCCGTAGTTGACTACCGTAAAGAAGATTCTGTCACTGTACCCGATCGATTCCCACTTCGTCTTGATAGACTTATTGGAATCACCATGTGAAAACAACGTTGTTTTAACTTCCACTGATCTACTTAGTGGTTACTGGCAAGTAGAAATGTAAGAGTCATCTAGCCACATAACTGCATTCAGTATCCTTTTTGGGTACTGTCAGCTCAAAAGACTTCATTTTGGTCTTAAAAATGCTTCATCACTGTTCATTAGGCTAATTCATTCTGCGTACATTGGTATGATTGGTTATTCTCTTTAGGTTTATCTAGATGTTATTCTAGATTTTGTTCCAGTGTCAAATCTTCGTTTACTCTTGGAATGGACTCTCACTAGCTTCAGTCTTGAAACAATTTTCCTATTCTCAAGTTTACAATTGTACTGTCCTGTACTAGAAGCTACTTTCCTTTCCACAGCTGTCATGGTCTACATTCCTGTTCATTGTGCAGTCGCTTGTGATATCTTTCAACTAACTCCTTTTCCCATGCTCTTCAACTGTTTATTAAACACCTCATCTGTCTCACAATCATATGTCCATTGCCTTTGTTCCGTCTGACCTCTTACTTCGTGTTCATCAGTTGCACAGTCCTATCGTCTTTGTCCTGCATTTCTCGTTAGTGTTCTCCCTAGCACGGCTGCTCCCTGCGAGAATGCTCTAGTCTGTAACCTTTCGATCAGTTCTACAGTATTTCTTCTGCGTGTTCCTTCATACCAGCCCCAAACATACCCGTTTTCCAAATTCACTAAGACCATGTGCATTTCTTCAATATTCATAACCCATTATTTGTTAGTGTTACCTGTTTGAAAGCTCCGGTCAAGTCACTCAAAGCTTCTGGTCTTTACATTGCTCCAGAACGTTGTTCTGTGAAGTCAGTTTCTCCGGCTACTTACCCAGTATGCTAACCATGACATTTGTTGCCATAATTTTAGAATCTTTATGCCTATAAATATCTCGTCTGCCTCCCCCATTGATGATGTTAATATTACCTCTCCTGAGTTGAACATAATTAATTACCTTGACATCTCTGACTTTAAGGAATGTACAGATGTCTCATTTCCTTCATTATTCTTTCTTCAGCCCTCATTTTGTCTATCTATCTATTGCCAGAAGCCATAATCCCGTAAGGGGTGGCCATTTGACTCTGAGTTGTTTTACGGGGAGGGAGCACTAACTCTCCACCAACCCACTTGCTGACACATAGGCAGCACGTATAGTTTGGTTATATGGTTACCAACCAGTGTTGTAAATGGTTTCTTGGGTTACAGGAAACCATTTAGCTTGTCACTCAATGTAAAGCCACCTATAAAGGAAAGAAAAGCAATAAGAAGTGAGAGGAAAGACGGAAGAAATAGGAAGAGAGGAGGGCGGGCACAGAAAACGAATGGCAAAGGTGTATCCTTTCACTGTGTATGTCCTCGTTGGATTCCTAATCATAGCGGTCCTGTTCACTGCTGTATCAAATGTATGAAAACATAGGCAATGCTACGCTGTTGCAACCCTCCAACTGACCAAGCCCATACCCCCCCCCACCTCCCTGCACATCCAACCAAGCCCATAACGGCCTCCCCCCCAATCTTTTCTTTTAACCCTCGCCGTCCCGGCGACGTGAATTAACATCCGCACATGATGTGCACTCATGTCCCGGCGACGTGAATTAATGCGGCAACATTGCAAGGTCCCTAATTTGCACAATTTTCATTTTCGCGAGTGATTTCGGGAGCGAAATTTGGCACGTATACACGGGACACCTTCCTCTATTCCTCTACAAGATACCAAGCAAGGACAATGCCTTACACCACATAACCTCTCCCCCCCCCCCTGCACGCCATTGTCTCGGCAATTCACCTGTTACCAGTGACCTGGCCAATAAAGACATTCAGGGCCAGAGTGATTCCCCAATCGATGACAATGTGGAGGACAAAGTTTACATAGCATTAGAGGAAGAAACAGTCAGAAATGATGATCAGGTAATGATGATCAGGTAATGAATGGTGATGAGTTAGTGAGTGAAACAATGCTTATAATGCCTATATTACTGTTTGAAAACCAATATACTCTTGTACTACATATAAATTCGTACCAAGTAAATAAATACTGTTTATGAGTGGATAAAATAGTTACCCTCCCATAGAACTCGTTTTCTTTGGTGCCAGCCAGTTAGAAAACCCAGTCAGGTAAGGAAGTACTCGTACCTAAATCTAGTATTTTAAACCTCAGGTGAGCGATTTCTCTATGAATTTTCGATGTTTCTCACCAAAAGCGGATGTTTGAGCCAAAAAAAAAAAAAAGGTCCAAAAATGTCGGGACTGGGGCGTACCACTGCCCAAAAAACGTCGGGATGGGGCGGGTTAAAGGTGGGCATAAGGACAACGCCTGAGGACACATACCCTGCGCCCTTCAGATTCCCTGTGCTTTTACATTGAAATCTCTGGATTTTTTCTTTTTTTTACTTTCTCGCTATTAAAAAAAGAAAAGAAAAGAAACAGTATTTTACCTATCAAAAGGCACCAGTTCACAGTAAGACACATAACTATATGAACTTTCATGACTACAGTGAATACTTTCTGAGTTCTGACCCGGAAACGAAATATCTGCACCTGGCCAGCTGCACTGCCGCCCAGTTCTGCGGACGGACACCTATTGATCCCAGAGATTACAATACCCTTCTCTGACTTTGTTAGGTGGAGGGTAAAAAAAAATGAGTAAATTAGGACTGCCACGAAGTTAAACAGGCCAGGAAAAAAGGTGAAATTTATTATATTTGGAAACAATGTAAAGAATATGCAGCTTGATCCTGGATGTGAGGTGATTTACAGTGGGAACATGACAACTTTAGCTCATCACGAATCTTTGAGTATATATACATAATAAAACTCTCTCTCTCTCTCTCTCTCTCTCTCTCTCTCTCTCTCTCTCTATATATATATATATATATATATATATATAATAGTTCTATTATGTAGGCTATCACTATAATGTATCAATAATTTTATTAATCATGCTATCATCCACTATTTACACTTGTTTATACACTGACCTTTGTCGGCACACAACTGATAGATATTTTTATTCCACCATGTCATTAAGTCATCTGATTACCGTCCTCTCTCTGTGCACACATTTATTACATTCTTTTCATACCCTGATATTGAATTTCACGTGGACTCCTGTCATTATCTTTTTCATTTACCAGCTGACCAAAACTTAGATATTTCTCTGTTGATTTAGTTTCCCGGCTGCTAACTATATACTATTATATCATCCTGTAGTTCACTTACATTATTAATATTATTCTAGTATTTTAATATTTTTTGCATATGGTTTTCTTCCCATCTTTTGATTTGAGACATTTCGTCTACTTGGGAGAGAATTGTAATGTATATATCCTAATGTATAGCTAGTTCTATGATGATGTATATTGCCTTGATATCTAGATGTTGTATGATGCAATTGTATGAATGTTCTGCTGAGAACCTGCTGTGGCCAGATCAGTGTATTTGCAAGTTCAGTGAAGCGTTAGTAAATATGGACCACCTCGTTAACACCCCGTGATGTTGTCTCGCATTCAGGGTGGCGTCAACAGCAGATAGATCTTCATACAATATAGATGTGTAGCTCCCAGTTCAGTAAATCAAAAGCCATTGTGATGGAATTTCTCAGCCTGCACCTGCTGTATTCATCAACTATTGCATTACTTCTGTCTATCTATTTGTCTGTCTGTTTGTCTGTCTGTCTCTGTCTGTGTATCTGTGTCTATCTGTCTTTCAAACGCGCTTCATTCATACAATCTGTTGTGTACAATCGCTTGTATGTGTTTTTATCTCTTTGCTTCCTTCCTCCCTCACGTTGTTTCACCCATGATCTCCTCCATACTCCTTCACACGTTTCTTTGCTGTTACCTCTTTCATATTATCCTTTTCTCTTTGCCCATCTAGTCACCCATCCATTCAATCTATTGCCTTTTCCTTTTATTGTCATTTTGTTCCCCATTTGTTATACAACAAATCATCATCATTAACTCCGCCAGCGAAGTTGGAGGGGGTTATGAATTCACCAATGATTGTCTGTCCGTCTGTTTGTCCAGGCGATATCTTCAAAAGTTCTCAATGACTTTTCAATGAAATTTTGAGGAAGAGTGGGCAATGGGCCAAGAAAGAATTGATTAATTTTGGGGGCAGATCCAGATCTGGATCCGAATCCTGCAATAGCACCAGCGGAGGCATGCGCTCTTTGACTGCTTTCTAGTTATTATTATAATCATCATTTTGCCATCCCTACTGTCTTTGTCAAAACAGTATGGGCAGGATTCAGAGCACCGTGAATGAAGAATTCACATCAAAGTGTCATGCATGAATAGGCAGCAGTTCCATTTATTCAGACGTATGTCATCATCCACCTTCCCCCCCCCCCTCCCTCAATAATCTTCTTTGAGTCGGTTCTGTACAATCCCAGTGTTTTTGCATCTTCTGAATGAACACTCTTACCTCGCTTTCATCCTGTTCCTGCTTTCCTAGATTGCTCCTTTCTCTTCATTCTGTTGCTCCTCCCCCCAGTACCTCTCTCTCTCTCTCTCTCTCTCTCTCTCTCTCTCTCTCTCTCTCTCTCTCTCTCTCGCCGCCTCTTCTTGGTGAATAAAATCGTCCGCCAGTAGTAAATTAGAATATCCTCAAGAAGGGGACAACCTCGCTCTTGAAGTACCGTTCTCTCTTCTCCTGTGACTTAACTTTGACGTACTGCTTACATAATCAGCCTGGCCAAGATACAGTATTGTCAATAACTACAAACATACAAACGTGAGATTTCTGGTCAAGGCTTTCCGGCAATACAGACAAGGAGATACATGCGACCATACAATAAACAATTAATTGAATAAATAAAAACTGACACGTTGTGCCATGAACCAGTGGAGACATCATTTTAATGAAGACGTAAATGAGGTATCTTGTTAAAAGAATGGCTGCTGCTAGTTTGAAACATGAGAAAAATGTTGTCATACGAGTGCCGAAGAAAGGAATGGACGCTGTTTCTAATTCAATCACCATCTGAGGCTGCTTGTAAAAGCATTTGGGGGTTGACTAAGTACGTTTCGAAAATAACCACTTAACCTAATCAAATCGTTTGATGTTGGCAAGAACAAACTTAAAAACCTCTTTTCCCTGCCTCCAAGTTGCCAGGGTCCCCAGTGCTCTCTTTTCTCTCTTTGATGTTCATTTGCAGTCAGACTCGCAACTAAAAGGCTTAATCGTTTGTT
This sequence comes from Coenobita brevimanus, assembly GCF_032717465.1. NCBI lineage: Eukaryota > Metazoa > Arthropoda > Malacostraca > Decapoda > Coenobitidae > Coenobita > Coenobita brevimanus. The sequence continues at coordinate 7,949,069 of NC_137060.1, forward strand.
GGTAGCAGGGATAATAAAAAAATCCCGGTCCCTGTGTTCCCATTTTCCGAACGGTCGCACGGTCACACAAGTCGCATGTTCTCTCTTATTGCCCCCTAAACTCGGCACTGATAAAAGTTTGCCCAGCCCATTTCCCCACTTATACTTCTTTCTCCATCCTCCTCAGAGAAACACATTAGGACTGTTCTCCATAATTTTTTTCCAAGTGCATACGCAGTTAGTTTTATAAACCATTGCTTTCACTGCAGTTTATTTCCGCAGTCTCACATTTAACTCTCATCTTTTATGTCCTCCGAGTCTCTTCTATAGACTGGGGAGAGGAGCAGCTTTGAAGTCCATCATCAATCCTGTGTTTTTACTTTTCCCAGTGATGTATTTGCAACTTGTTTAAACCCCCCGGTTATCTCCTGTGTGTGTTCTATTTTTCAGTCTTTTTATAATCCTGGGTTCCCTAGTCTCTGTGGAATGATTTTTATTTACTGCCTGATCTGGATTAATCGCAGATTGTTCTCTCTCCAGTCCAACTTAATTCAAAGCATTTTGGTTGTCCTCTACTAATGTTTTTTCCTTCCCGTATATGTCGAAGGTTCAACCTTTGCAGCATATAGGGTCTGCCACTTCTCTCTGGTGTAGTTCAGTTGCTTACTGTCTCATTCAGCTACCTACAATGTGACTCTGTTTGTCCTCTTCTCTTCCTTCTCCTTTTTTTTCTTCTCCTCCTCCTCCTCCCCCCTTCTCCTCTTCCTCCTCCTCCTCCTCCTCCTTCTCATTCTTCTTCTCCTGCTCCTCCTCCTCTTCCTCCTCCTATTTCTTCTTCTTCATTTTTTTTTCTTGCGTATATGTGGAAATATTTTTCATTAAAGTACTTTTGCATCTTGGACTTCCTCAATCTCTCCTTCCATGGTGCTCCTCGCTAACAAACGAATTTAGCAATGTGGAGATGTTTTCTTCCAAACCCTTTCAGATACTAAATGCATCAATAAAAGTGTACATTTTTAAGACAAGGGGCGCTCTCCTTTCTGTCTATTTATAATCCACTTCCTTCTTTTCCCATTCTCGACGTGCGCTGTTTATGTAGTCTCCACACCACACTGTGTACACCTAATGTATTACCCAGTTTCTCCATTCTTCTTCATTCTTCCGTGAGTGGCTGTGCTTGAGCCATTCCCTTATTTGTTCATCCTGCTCATCCGTTTGCTTCAAGTTGGACAAAAAGTTCCTTGAACCAATATACCTCAACAACTTTTTTTTTACATCCGCGAGTCGCAAAACAAGAACGTGTGTTATGTTTTGTTCTATGTGTGTGTGTGTGTGTGTGTGTGTGTGTGTGTGTGTGTGTGTGTGTGTGTGTGTGTGTGTGTGTGTGTGTGTGTGTGTGTGTGTGTGTGTGTGTGTGTGTGTGTGTGTGTGTGTGTGTGTGTGTGTGTGTGTGTGTGTGTGTGTGTGTGTGTGTGTGTGTGTGTGTGTGTGTGTGTGTGTGTGTGTGTGTGACATCAAGAATGACACAGTTATACTATAGTTGGTTGGGTTTCACCTAACGTACTGGAGCACTTCCAACATATGTGTTTAGTTGCATGAAATTCGGTGATCCATAGGTTTGAGGTAGGTATGAGTCTCTTGTTCACTAGACAAATCGACCCTCCATACTGACTACATCTAATCATCAACCAAGCTGAAAGAGATTAGGACTGACTGTATGTCAGGTTGTACTAAATGCACTAAAATCATTAATGAATAAAGTCGAAATTTCGTTTCAGTAATTACGAACATAAATATCATGAAGGATGCCAAACTTGAGAACGTCTAGTTAAACTGAAGACCCAAACCTTCTCCCATGAAAGTAGAATGATAGCCAAAATAAACCTTCTGTCCTGCTGGCAATGTACAACTTAAAAAGGGGTGTCTGTATTACCAGTGGTACATAAGACAGTAGAATCCTTGTGGTGACTGTGTGCGTCATAGTCTGTATATGTCACCTGTATGAGCAAATGCAATGTTACCATGCAACCAGAGCACATTTGGAGTCCTTCATCCCAGTTTTTTTTTTTTTTGCTACTAGATAATTATGCTTAGCTTAAAATAAACGTCAAATAATGACGGGTTAACTGAAGGATATATCCAACTCCTCGTGTTCGAAATCTTTAATCTATTAAAAATCGCAAAAATAAACAACCTAGAGGGTTTGTTGTTGTTGTGTTACACCAGCCTGTCTGATCAAACAGACCCAGCAAACGCAGGCAAGCAACCACCCTGCAGGACCGTCTCATGCAGTGAATTAATATTCTCATGCATCTGACAGTGTATCTCTGTGTGGGGATTAGTGTGGAGGTTTGGTTCATGGTTGGATGCCGCATTTGGGTCTCCACCCAATTAACAGGGGCACCATAGCAGTCTCCACGTCACCCGTTATTTGTTTATGTGGGTACCACCCAGAACTGTAAATGATTTCCTGAGTTACAGGAAACCTTTTGGCTTCTCACTCAGTGTACAGCCACCTGAAGGGTAATACTGTAAACAGTGACAGGAAGAATGGGAGAAATAGGAAGAGAGGAGCATAGATACAGGAGAAAATGATATATATGATAGAAGAAACAGGCAGTACTTCGTGAAGTGTGCAGATGATGGGTGCCCAACAATCGCAAGCGTCTACATGACATGTCTCCGTCTCTTATATGTAAATACAAACATTCGCGTTTTTTCTTTGTAATGTACATGAAAATAACGAAATTACAAAACAAACTGTCTAGATGGCCCACACAAATCTAGCTCGATCGATACCGTAACCCCACTGGAAGCTGAATACAACACGTACCTGTTTAAGGATGGATCTTTTGGAGCCTCATGGTTTTTCTGTCGCCTTCTGGTTGTTACACACCCGCCTTCTAACACTTTTCGGGCGATAAGATCATTTTAAAGGCGTTACTAGACATTTAGAGAAAAAAGTTGGGATAACAACTCCAGGTATGTACTATAAGAAGAGCAACTCGTAAGCAAAGTGGCACCTACAATAGGGATTGAGGTCGTGGAAACAACAGCCGGTAAGATGAACGAAAATACATCACCAAGAAGAAGGAAAAGCAAAACTATTTACCGTCGGGAAATATACAAACGTCATCAGAATCAAAAGGTCATGTGTTAACCATGACTGGGACTTAAGTCTGGATCTAGAGCATCGCAGAACGGGGTGAACGAACGTGATGCCACTGAAATGCCCGTCAGTAATAAAATACCATGTCCCGTAGTCCGGTCAAATAGTAAAAAATGTTAACAGTTGTATGTTTGCAGACATACAACTGTTAACTGTCTCATTCAGCTACCTACAATGTAGGTATTATAATGAGTTCGAGTAGCTTTGTCGTTCAGTATGAATTAAAAACATGTATGGAATCTTAAGTCTGCAGTTCTTATCATCACAGCATTATAATAAACTTAGAAGTGGTGGTGCGCGCCAGACCATGTCAGGACAGGGCCTCCTCATACAATATTCAAAGGCTTCACACTCGCCCTCCAAGCATTGTCCCCCTAATATTCCTGTGCCCTTAAGAGTATGCAAATTCATATTATCATTTATGAATAAAGCACCTAAATACTTTTTTGCACATTTTTCAGGAGGCTCACTAGCACTTCTTTCTTTCCAGTTTATTTCTACATTTAACACGGTTAGGCCTATGTGCCCTCGTATGTCGAACAAGAAAAAAAAAAAGTTACTGATAAAAACATGTACATTACATTCTCTCTGCCTCTGTCTATTTATCTATTCCTCAACGCCCTAGTCCCGCAAAGGGTGGCCGCAGACAAAACGCCTCCAAGTCGCTCTGTCACCCACCATTTGACTGTCCTTCCCCCAACTCACTCCCTCCTCCCTCATATACCTCTCAACTCCATCCCTCCACCTCATCCCCGGTCTCCCTCTCCCTCTCCCTCCCTCCACTTCACCTACACCCCATCTTTTAGTCAGTCTTTCATTCGCCATTCTCTCCACATGTTCAAACCACCTCAGTGTATTTCTCCTAATTTTCTCAGTCACATCCACCTCCACCCCAGAACGTTCTTTCACTTCTTCATTCGTCAACCTGTCCCTCCATGTCACTCCAAATGCTCCTCTCAGGAAACTCATTTCCATTACTCTCACTCTTGACTTGTTCCCCTCTTGCAAGGTCTACGCCTCGCTTCCATACGTCAGGGTAGGGATCACAGTACAATCATGCAGTGACTGCTTAACTTCTATATTCACGTCCCTCTTTCTCATCACCGCTTTCAGTGAACTAACAACCTTCCTCCCCTGCTGTACCCTTTCAAGCACTTCACCTCCAAAACTTCCATCCTTACTCATTACATTACCCAAGTACTTGAATGCACTCACATTCTCCAAATCCTTACCATCCAACCTGTGCATTTTGTGACTTTATTCCTCTCAAACACCATAACTTTACTCTTGTTTACATTAACTTTAAGATGCCTCTTTTTACACACTGTTCCAAATTCATTCACCAAACCTTGCAACTCCCATTCATCTTCACTCAACAATACTATATCATCAGCAAACAGCAACACCGGAATCTACCACAACTCACCCTCATTCATTAGAACCACCCCCAAATCCACTGCCATACCTTGCACCTCCTTTTCAGCTCCATCCATGATTATATTAAACAGCCATGGAGACATCACACATCCCTGTTTCAGTCCCACATTTAGACCAAAGAATTCACTCAGCTCACCATCCACTCGCACCGAAGCCCTAGCTCCCTCGCACGTACTCATCACAGCACTCACTCAACAATTTGCCCTCCAGTCCATAAATTCTTAATACCTTCCACATACCTTGCCTATCTACTCTGTCATATGCTTTCTCCAAGTCCATGAAGGCAGCATACACTTTCTTTCCCTACTCTAGATACTTCTCAACTAAACATCTTGGAACAAATGTCCGATCTACGCATCCTTTTCCTTTCCTAATCCCACCTTGTTCTTCTCCAACTAGCTCCTCTGTTATATGCCTAAGCCTATCAATGAGTATTCTACCAAATATTTTTCCAGTCACACTAAGAAGGCAAATATCCCTATGGTTACCACATGCTTCTCTCTCCCCTTTTCCATTGTATAAAGCAATAATTATACCTGATTTCCAGTCCCCTGGAACCCTTCCCTCCTCCCAAGCCAGTCTACACAACTTCCATACCCACTCCACAACAATCTCACCCCCATACTTCAGCATTTCACCACACACTCCATCATTTCCTGGGGCCTTTCCCATTTTGATATTCTTCATTGCTTCAACTACTTCCTCCCTACTGATCTCTTCCTCCCTCCTCTCATCTCTTCTTCTCCCAGCCATTCTCCAACCACTTATACTCTCGGCTCACACTCTTTACATTCAACAATTCCTCAAAGTGCTCCTTCCATCTCCTCATTTTCTCTCTCTTCCCCACCATTAATCTATTATTCCCATCTTTCACTCCCTACTATTTCCCCTTTCACACATTCTTACTTTCTTTACCTCCTTCCAAAACAAATTCTTACCTTCCCTCCATTTTACAAACTCTTCATCCACTCTCTTCTTACTCTCCTTCACCAATCTCTTCACCTCCCTTCTGCTCACATATACCTCTCCCTTCTCTCTCCCATCTTCTTCCCTACCTATACTCGCTAGTCAGTCACTATACAGTATGCCTTCTTCTTTTGTCCCACAGCTCTTTTCACCTCATCATTCCACCATGCTGTCCCTTTCACACCCCTGCATCTCTTCCTCACTCCACAAACCACCTCACACGCTGCGCCTATCTCTTCCGTGAATATCTTGCATACTTCTTCCGCCCCTTCCATCTGCTCTAACTCATACCTTCCCAATCTTTCTTCCACTATGCTTTTATACTCCGTCATTTTTCTCACTCTCTTGCAGCTTCTCCACTCTTTTCACAGGAGCTGTTTCCTCCTATCTTCCCCTCCGTCTCTTCACCCATTTTCTTTGCAGCCTTACCTTGCCCATCACCAGTCATATTATCTTGTGAGTTATTTATACAAACCATGCCACTATTAACCTTTTTAATCTGGTGATGACATACGCTGGTTGATTGTTGTTACCGTAGGAAGACTTCATTCACGTTAATTGTGCCTCTTGTGGGGGTTCTGTTTAACATTTCTGTATCGAAAAGCCTCTCCTGAGATACATAAAATAATTTGAAGATAACAAGAAAAAACAAAGGAAACTGGTATCCAAAGGAGCAGCTAAGAACATGCTAGGACATTTAATTACATCACTCTAGCTTAACAGTAAAGTGCGCTTTGTGAGCGCGTGATAGCAGGCGAGCGCGATGTTATCACAATATACCTTTGATATAAACTTACAGACAGAATCACCGATATTCTAATGCAAGAGATGATGGCAAAAAACAGTGTTACGACGTAAAGTCTTTTTTTAATTTGATTTCGTAACTGAGGCGTCCACCGATTAGAATCGAACACTCCCTTGGAAAACTCGAGATTCCAAGGGGTTCCTACGCCTTTATGGGTGAGTTTTTCGTTAATAACAAAATTCATTGAATGAATGTATCACATGCAGAAGGAATATCAACTGTACTTCACACGGAAGTAAAGTTAATAAAGTAGGTTTAGCGTGACACTCGGGTCGGGCCGGGCCGCTAGTGATCATTGAAGAGCCCCTTAATTCAAAATACAGACGTGTCACACATACCCTCACAGCATTTCTGGCAGCAATTCTGTACAATCCCATGAGCCTCGGATTGTTTTGTATGGCCTGAATTCTGGTCTACCTCTTCGTGTCCTTCCCTGCACATTCCCATTCAGAGATCTTTTCACCAATATCCATCCCAAATTCTCTTCATATATCCTAATCATCTCCCTCTACTCCTACGCATCACATTACCAATGTATTAAATTTCCAGCCAACCAATCAAAAGATCATTACTGCAGCAGTTAGGCCACTCAAGACAGCAATGCACATCCATCTAGCATTCCTTAACTCTGTAAGATCAAGCCTACATATCGTCCTCCTTTACTGCCCAAGAGTCACCGTCATACAACATTACATTTCTGACATAAGCGACATATAATTTTTCTCAGTGTAGTGGGAGTGACGTCGATGGAAAGAGAGGCAACAATATCCTAACCTTTTCCATCCACTCCCAACTCTAGCTATGGTTAGTTCACCTCCTCCCCCCCCCTCTCTCTCTCTCTCTCTCTCTCATTTCTGGGGGCAGGGTGACTCAGTGGTACAGTGCCTGACTCAAGACCATAGGGTTGAGAATTTGCGCCCCAACCGGGGTAGCTGTCCTGCTGGGAAAGGTAGCGCTCGCCAGTCACCTAGCGGGGCTATAATGATCGATCAAGGTTTAGCTCGGCGAATTCATTTCTTTCTCATTTCTGAGGTGCTTCAGTTAATCCCCAGCACAGAGTCTATCACCAAAGAAAATAGAATTCCTTTATACATTTAAAAGGCACATCCACCAGATGTGTCATAACATACCCAGCCTCTGTCTCTGTTCACCCCTATACACAACACACCTGAAAGCTACCTCACAAAGCTCACATGAAGAACAACCATGAGAATATTGCAATGTCGTATACAAACCTAAACCTGCAAGGCAGAGACAGTAGCGAGCGTACTAAGCATACAGTCACTCATCACAGTTTCCTTAGCACTGAACTCTTCCTTACAAGATTATCTTAGATGTTACACAATTAAATTCTGTTGAATGTCATTTATACCTTTTTAATAGATACTGTTTGCGTGAATGATAACCAAGAGAATGGCAATATGTAAAATTAAACAGGTGAGGCAGAGTTATTCTAATTCAACAACAATTCCTAATTCTTTTCAGCTCGCGATCGCAAAGTTTCGTTAAATTGTAGAGTTGAAAAAACAAGTTTCCAAACGAGACACATTCTTACTTCATAACTAAGACCTTCCTATTTTCATGCAACCACTACTTAGCACTGACTTTGTGAGAATAGCTTAGTTCCGACAGCTGAACAGAGTGCGACTGAAATTAGTTTTTAAGCCCACGAGAATACGATCCAATGGAGCAACACCAACGCCTTTATCATGATGCAATTAGTTAGGTCTTGGTAGCATCTCACACTCCGTCTCCTACGTGTGCTATCTGCGAAATAATTCTACCTTCACTGACACGGTCATATGTTACGCACTACTACACTTCACACTGACACACTATCACATTTCATACTGCTACACCTCATACTGACACATCACACTGTACATTTCACAATTTCACACGAATACACTTTATATCTCCACACTGCCACACCACACAGTCACAAACTTCTCACTCATTCAGCTCACACTAGCACACCACACTTTGCCATGCTTCACAAATTCACACTCCTGGAAATACCACTCGTCATATTGTCGCTAGACACACAAAAGTAATATTACATTTCATTCTTCCCAACCCCACGTTCCTCATACTTGACATTTATACACTGTGACAAACCACACACTACCACCCTGGCACACTACACTCTACCACGCTTGACACTGACGCAACACACATTAACATACCTGACGCACCTACAATGATACACCACCGACTACCAGATGTGGGTACAAACATGGCACAGAATAAAGTCACGAGCACCTTAACAACACAAGGAGTTCGGGGCAAGGGACACAGCGACCGCCTCTGAGTCCTTGTCAAATTATTATTGATAGTTTTGAAGATAATAAAATAAGTAAATAAATATGCATTAATTAAAAAAAAAAAAAAAAGGAACATTTGCATGGCCACAGATAAAGGCGAAAACATTTATTCAGACACAGCACTTGGGGTTTAAGGGAGAGACATTCGCCGGACATCCCAATCCCTACCCGGCAAGAAAATATCAAATTTATGAAGAACGGAATATTGAGCCGGTATACCTACAGATTTTCCCAAAGATGATTTGAAAGGAGGAGAGAGACGAGGGAGGGGGATCAGCTACAATCCAAATGATGGACAAAACATTATTACAACTGTTGTCTGTAACTTAATTAACCTAAACAACGCAGGGCAGCTCTGCTAGGCTTGGTACCCAGGAACAGAGTGACACAAACATATCCACACTCACCTGCTTCTGCGTTCTCCTGGACAGTAGCGTTGATGGTTGCGTTTGGGAAGAATGGTGCGTTGTCATTGATGTCCTTGACCGTGACATGGACCGTCACCTGAGCGGTGTGTAACCCGTCCGTAGCTGACACTACCAAGTGCCACCTCGCACGGCCTATAGGGGCATCACGGTCAAGCGCCTAGAAAGGAAATAATCATCTTCATCATCTTAACCTTTTTTTCCCATCCAAGGATGGGATAAGGTAAGGTCTAGAATGCAAGGAAAGATAAAAGCACGATAGAGGAAGAAGTAATCAGTAGCATGCCCAGTGAAATGGGCCACACACTCATTAGCTCACCAGTGAAGCCTCAGAATCCTGATTCCGCCTCATATGCACAGTATAACGATCCCAACACACTTTTCCTCACTACACTAAATGGGCAAGTCATAGTCTCTTTCCAAGCAAAAGAGGAGGGGGAGGGTAGAGTAGAGGTTCGAACCCTAAGTGTTGCCTAGCAACAGCTGCAAGAAATTATTTTAGGGATAACTATGGCGAAAAAAGAAAAAACTCGTATAACTAACTATTGTATTAAGTGTTTTTGCTATGAACCTCCAGGTTTCATAAGGACTCTTCCTGTGGAGTAGGGATGCATAGTTTTGTTGTGTTGTCCTTTTTTTAGATGATCTCCACACAACCTGCCATATATTCATTCCGACAACGGTCAAGTTAAAAAAAAAGGACGCCAAAGCCGTACATGTGTTCTTTCGTACATAATTCATCCAACTAACACGACAAGGAAAGGAAATCACAAGCTCATCATTATGAGAAATTACCAAAGCTAGCGGGTTATAAATAATACCAGAATATCTGTATTACTACGCTAGTTCCGTCTGATCTTGTGTATACAGAGCCTGCAAAAAGAGCTAAGTGATAAAATTAATGTTGCCAATATATCAAAATAACCATCCGACATGAACACTAAAAACCAAACCAGCAGCCTCTAGCTCCACCAGAGCAAAAATGGCGTATGATTAAACCCTTTCAGTCTGATGACCTCATATTGCATTTCATTATTGCTGTTACCACACGGTTTTATCTGACTTAGGAGACAATTTTCGAACTGGAGAAGATAGATACAAGCTTATGCAACCTTCACTCATCTCTACTACTGGAAGTCACCCGAAACTGAATAATATTGTTTGAGGGTAGCGAAAATAAAATGGTGAATATCGTGATCAGGCACAAGGGTTTAAGTGGAATGAACAGGAATTAGACTACAGATGCACCTGAATTCCAGCAGCTAAACAGGGAGCAGACATTCTCAGTCAGCCTTAGCTTTTACTGTGTTTTTTACAATGCATCTGTGGAGTTTGTGTTTACGATTTGTATTTAGTTTAACATTTTTCCTGTTATCTATCGCAATGGCCTCTGCTTTTATGCAGCCAGGAACATTGGTCGGATTAATCCTTTCTGCCAGATGAGGTTAGTTTTACTTCATTCTTGCCATCTGCTGTCGATTTTATTGAAATTAGGATAGGCATTCGGAAATGGAAGAAATTTTTTTTCCTTCATTATCGCCTATGGTATGAACGGGGTTTTTCGTAAGTTGAATAAAATAGTCTGGTAGCAGCAGGAAAAGCTAGATATATAATAAAAAGGTGAAAATCAGCCGTGGATGCACTACAGTTCCTACACCTGATGCACTAGGTCTGCACTAGAATTCCTGATCCTACTACCAGCTCTGATTTGTCCTGAGTGTGGCTTTATTGTGTGTCTCTTAAGCATGTGTGTTTGTATTTGTTCGATTTATTCTATGTCCCTGCTGCAGACATATATATACACAGACGTTCTTTATATTTACTCTTGCTAAGGCCCCACGATTTACTCGTAGTAGACGGTAAATGAAATGTATGTAGCTCTTTCACTGCTACAGACCCCCCTGAAGATCAACACATCGTCTTGGGTTAGCATCAATGAAACGTATAAATGCGTCATCTTCCTGGAGGCTTTGGTGATTCAGTCTATCCTAGTCTGACTGCTATCGACAAAACAATTAATTCATACAAATTAATGCACACTGACTACATTGTGCTAAAAAACATCATACGTGGATTTGAGAATATGTACTGGAACAATACGATTACTGCACGATAACACATCCTCCCACCACCTGATAATGATTACTCCCACAGCGACAACGTTGTCTCGAGGTTAAGGTAACGTTGCCAGTAAACTAGGGCTGACCTTGGCATATGGTTTTCAGTGAATGTTAAAGCGTATTGGATTTTTTTTTTCTTTTTTTTTGTTATTGCAGCTTTAAGAGAACGGCTAGCCTCTAACCAGGATCTAACTAGGGACAAATTTCGTAGCGAACCAAATTTCCATTTGCTCGAACTGCCAAATCAAAATGTGCCCACTCCTGAGGGTAGGGGCCCGAGACTAGGCCGTCGCTGGTAACGTCTCCATTCTAATAATAATAATCTATCTACCGATATACCTAGGCTGCTTCCCCCAAGGAAAGGGAGGTAGCCGAGACAGGACGACACACTCTCAAGTTACCCATCCACTCAAACACATTCATTCGCATCTTAGCCCCGATGGGAGAAGGGACAGATCCTCACCGAACCACACAGCACGAGAGTCAACTGCGCAGTGCAATCAGCGACATCCGCAGCAGGGCCCAACAGCAGAGTGATTTACTCCTGCCACATCATAGTGGACCCATCCCCTTACCCGCACCTGACCTGATCAGCTGATCAGACAAAATGTGGGAGAATATCGCCTCAGGGATGCGTCATCATTTATTCATTCACAATTTCTCTACAGTCATTTCTGTCATGCACAGCCACTCTTCCATGCTCAACAGACATCCCTCTCACATCCAACGCTCTCTTCACACTGTCCATCCATCCTATTCGTGGTCTTCCTCTCAGCCTTACGCCTCATGCATCAACTCTTGTTATCTTTCTCACCAATTGCACATCATTCATTCTCTCCATATGCCCAAACCATCGCAACACCCTCTGCTCAACTCGATCAGCCATCTCCCGCACAACTCCAGTTCTCCTTCACACTGCATTTCTTACTCGATCCATACGAGTCACTCCACACATACTCCTCAGACACCTCATCTCCATTACATTCAAATTTTTCCTCTCTGCTACATCCATATTCCATGTTTCAGCCGCATATAATGCAGTCGATACCACAACACCCTCATACAACCTTTTCTTTATATCCATTCTAAGTGAACGACATCTAAACACTTTTTTCATTCCTCCCAGCGCCTTTCCTACTTCATTTATTCTAAACTTCACTTCCGTATCCATTTTTCCCATCATGTGACCCTAAGTACTTAAAACACTCTACCTCCTCAAGCAACACACCATTCAAAACTATATTCATCCTCTTACCATCTACCAACCTAGTACACTTCATAGACTTATCCTTATTTACTTTCAGTTTCCTCCTTTCACACACCCTTCCAAACTCCTCTACTAACTTTCTCAATCTCTCCTCTGAATCAGCCACCAGTGCAGTATCATCCACAAACAGCAGCTGCTTCAGTTTCCACTCTCTACCATCAACATTCACCAGACTCAGATCTCCACCTAACACTCTTGCATTCACCTCCCTTACAACACCATCCGTATTAATATTAAACAACCAAGGCGACACTACACATCCCTGCCACAGCCCCACTCTCACGGGAAACCAATCACGTACAGTATTTCCCACTCTCACACACGCTCTACCATTTACATAAAAACTCTTCACTCCTCTTAGCAACCTACCATCAAGTCCATACAATCTTAAAACAGTCCACAAAGCTCCCTCTCAGTTCTATGATACGCTTTCTCTATATCCATGAACGCCCAAAACACATCCTTACCTATCACTGAATACTTTTCACACACTTGTCTCACAGCAAACACCTGATCCACGCATCCCCTCCCTCTCCTAAAGCCACACTGCTCATCACCAATCATTCCCTCCGTACCCGCTCTAACTCTCTTAATTAACAATACCATCCACCTTACCTACAACACTCAACAGACTTATACCCCTAAAGTTTGTACATTCATACTTATCACCCTTATCTTTATACAATGGGACCACACAAGCACTTGCCCAGTCAACTGGCACCATACCTTTCACAAAGTACACATTCAACAATCTTACTAACCAGTCAACAACAGTTGCTCCACCACCTTTCAGGCACTCCACAGCGCACCCATCCATACCTGCAGCTTTCCCTGTTTTCATCCCCTTTACTGCCTCCTGCACTTCCTCCATCGTGATCAAAGAATCATTCAACTCTCCCAACACATCTATTCATTGCACCCTTCCATCTGCCTCAGTCTCAGCCTCCCTTTCCTCCTCTACATTTAACAATCTTTCACAATACTCCTCTCATCTCTTCCTTACTGCATCCATCTCAATTAACATCCTTCCATCCTCTGCTTTTACTCTTTTACTCGCTCTTCCATCCCAGACTCTCCCATTCACACCCTTTTCACCTCCTTCCAAAACATTTTCTTATTCTGTTGAAAATCTCTCATCTGCTAACACTTTAGTATCTCGCATAGCCATTCTCGCCCTATTCCTCTTTTCCTTACACCTCTCATATGACACCTCATCCTTCCTCTGCAGCCACACTTCATATGCAAGTCTCTTCTCAGCCACAGACATACTTACTTTCTCGCACCACCATTCACTTCTCATTCTTACACCACCACCCACTCGTCTTACACCACACACCTCTTCCGCATGCCCCACCACAACACTCTTAAACAACTGCCATTCCTCCTCCACACTGCCATTTTTCCTAACTTTCACTGCATTCCACTTATCTTTCAATTTCTCCTGGTACTCTATCGTTTTCTCTCTTTTATCCAACGCACTCACTTTCAAAACCTCCCTGCCACACCTAACTCTCCTAGCTCTCACCCATCTCTTACCTACTCTCAACTTTCCCTCCACCAGGTAGCGGTCAGACATACGTCCACCCTCCCCTCTCAAAATTCTCACATTCAACAATCTTCCTATTACATAATAATAATAATAATAATAATAATAACAATAATAATAATGATGATGATAATAATAATAATAATAATAATGATAATAATAATAATAATAATAAAAGTCATGACCACCTCGTTGACTGGAATCGTCACACAGTTTTCCACGGTAATACTGTAATTCATCGGCGTGCCAAAGTGTTAAACTAATCGAGCTATCAGATCAGTTACGAAATGAAGAACATTCCCGTAAATCTTTAACGGCGAGGCCAAAGTTGAGCCAACAAATGTCTGCAAAATTATGAACTTAAGAGTGCACAGATGAAATGCCTGCGACTGTTGCGCACCTTACAAACGAATATTACAATCATTTATCTGGCGGTTCTTTCAGAGTAAGGTAACACTGGTATGCTTTCGTTAATATTTTCTGTAGGCTGAAAATTTTCTTTATTTCCTTTGTCAGATAGCAAGTTGGCTAGAATGGCTAATTAAGTCAGCTGTTTACTCTGTGGAGTTTACTGATTCTCATTAAAAAAAAAAAAAAAAATGCCTGACAGCAGGAAACAACGGAAACGTAAAAGATAATGAATCATATAATCTGCAAAAGACGCAAAAATTTACTCGTATATTATGTAAGGTTTATTACAATAGGTATCCAAGCTTTACACTAACCTTTGCCCAAATCCAAAAGTCTTGTATAAACGTTACGTAATATCTGTATACCGTCTTGGTTAAATCTAACCAAACCATGGGGTAACGACAATCCATCCATTAGCTTGAGGTTCTGCCCAACTCCACAAAAATTCTAATAAAAATCTCACGGCTTTCGTAACGTCTGCACACCGCTAAGAATAACCAAACCATGGTCTGACCACTGTCTGAGTGTTACCTTAAGGCTTGTCCGAAGTCCACAGTAGCTCGGGTATAACCTCAACGTTTAGGCCTACGTACCGTCTGAACACCGTTAGATTTAAACAAACCATGTGTTAACCACCACCCAACCGTTAAATTAAGGTTTGCTGCTATGTGGGTATGATGTGTTTCTACGACAAGGAGCATAATGATTCTCACATGACACTTTTTCTGCTCTGGACACCGGAGAAGAACGCCTTCATGTGCTGGCATTGGTATGATTGGAAGGTTCCAGTGGATGTCTGTATAGTCATCCCTCAACTCCCTATCCCCTAGAAGAAGATGGTGGACTATAGGGGAAGGGCAGCTTCAAATTAAATCCCGCTGGATTCACGTTCACATGAGGCTCGGGCCACAACAACAACGCCTGCACTTGACACACTTTAGTGTTTTTTTCTTTTACGCAGAATGTTACAAAAAACGTCGATTCAAACTTTCCCTGCACTGGAAATTAAATTTTATTCTGGCTAGTGAAAAAAAAAAATATATAAACACTGAGAAATTAGAATAGACAAAGGTTGTGCCCAAATATTTAGTACACAGGTACCAGACTTAAACTCATTTTTCTAGGAGATAGTACAGGAACTTATGTCCCATCGGCAACGCAAGCCTTCCTCCTCTCTCTCTCTCTCTGAACTTTGGAAATCAATCAGGAGAAATCCGCACCAATCAATGTTATATATATATACAGTTTATATCTATCTATCTATCTGTCTATATCTATCTGTATATATATATATATATATATATATATATATATATATATATATATATTCATCACCATCAGCCGTTTGAGTATCCACTGCAGGACCGGCCTATCCCAACCGAAGTGGGGACGATACAGCCAATGTATCTCTACCATGTGGCCTAGGCAATCTGGTAGAGATTGTATGTAGGGTGTGAAGTGCTTGTAAGTGTAATTGTAGTGTTGGAGTGGCTTTGGATGTGTGTGTACTCTGTGAACCAAGTGTAATCGGCCCGCGCAAGCCGACTGGGTGCAAGCATACTTTATAGTATGCGACACTGGTTCAACCACAGCATCCCTGATATCCGCCAAGTAGTACGTGACCAGGAGAACGCTCCCAAAGTTTTTTTTACCCTGGCAGGGAGCGAACCCTCGCTCTCCAGTGGACGAAAAAGCACACTTTACCACTGTACCACACAGGCTCATATATATATATATATATATAATAGATAGATAGATAGATATACATATATATATATATATATATATATATATATATATATATATATATATATATATAAATATATTTATATTAGTATGTACTGTATATAGATAGACAGATAGATAGATATATGAAGGAGGAGTAGACTGTAGCACCAGTCGAGCAGGGCAGTACTACCAAGGTGGATGGAAAGCTGATGATAGGGAGAGCTGGAGCTCCCGTTTCATCTGCCCTCGGGACTTGTTCCCGACCATCCCCCTTTGCTGAACTTTTTCAGTGCCTCAGTAACACGGAGAGTAGGCCAGCATGCTCGCCAATACAAGTTTCTCTAACTATTAACACCAGACTACATGCACAGTACACACTACATTTCCTTTTCCAAAATTTAA
The DNA here is from genome assembly GCF_032717465.1 of Coenobita brevimanus. NCBI lineage: Eukaryota > Metazoa > Arthropoda > Malacostraca > Decapoda > Coenobitidae > Coenobita > Coenobita brevimanus. Next base: position 7,965,648 of record NC_137060.1, read on the forward strand.
AAAAGTACCTAAATCATGGCTTCACCATAGCTTCGGAGTCCCCAGGTGGGGGAACCACAAATACCCCCACTTTCCGCCCCCCTCCCAGTGACGACCTGGAACCACTGTCTGACTCACATCTTCTTCATTTCTGCAACATTCGAGGCCTTTCCTCCAACTTTCGCTCTGTTAAGCACCACCTCTCCTCCTCTAAACCTCACCTTTTCCTAACTGAGACTCAGCTGTCTGAGGCAACTGACAGCAGACCCTTTTCTGTATCCTCCTACTTTCCCTATACTCATTATAAAGCCAAAGGTGGCTGTTGTGTATATATACGCAACGACTTATCATGCTCTCTAGTTCCAGAACTTGATTATTCTGAATTCTCCACACTCTGACTTCGACTTTCCTGTCATTCTCTGACTAAATATATCTGTGCTGTTTACTTATTCCCTCATTCTACTGACTATCAAAAATTCATCAACTATCTTACTTCTACGATGGAACACATTCTATCCCTTTCTCCATTCTCTGAAATCTTCATTCTAGGAGATTTCAATGTTCACCATCACCTTTGGCTCACCTCTCCTTTCACTGATCTACCTGGTGAACAAGCCTACACCTTTTCTATCCTTAATGACCTAGAGCAGCTTGTACAGCACCCTACCCATATCCCTGACTGCCTTGGAGAGAGCTCCAACATACTTGACCTCTTCCTTACAACTAATCCTTCTGCTTACACTGTTAATCTTTTCTCTCTGTTGGGCTCCTCCGATCACAACCTTGTCACCTTAACCTGTCCTATAGCTCCGGTACGGCCTGTGAACCCTCCAAAGAAACGTCGTCTGTGGCACTTTGGAGCTGTGGATTGGGAGGCCCTCCAGTGGTACCTCTTTGATTTTCCATGGAATCATTATTGCTTCTATGGCCGGGAGCCATCTGAGTGTGCCTTGCGCATTACAGAGGTTATTCTCTCAGGCATGGAAGCATACATTCCTTTCTCAAATCCTTTCACTAATGCAAGAAAACCTTGGTTTAATCACATTTGTTGTAATGCTGTCCGCAACAAGGAGAGGGCCTATAAAAGGTACCGGATCCAACCCACCCCTGAATCACATCTTTTATACGTTTCTGCCCGGAATCGTGCTAAGTCTGTTCTTCGCATTCCTAAAAACATTTTCATCCGTAGTAAATGCTCTCAACTCTCCAATTTGAATTCTTCACGCTCCTTCTGGCACCTTGCCAACAACCTTTCTAACAACTTTACCTCATCATCCTTACATCCTCTTTTCTACTCTGATTGCTCTATAGCTATTTCTTTTACTGATAAAGCAGATCTCTTCACTCAGACTTTCTCCTCCAATTCCACCTTAGAAGATTCCCGTGCTGTTCCTCCATCACTTCCCCCCCCTGACTTCCTTATGGCTGATGTATTTTCTGCCATCACAGGCCTCAATATTAACAAGGCATATGGGCCTGATGGAGTCCCTCCTGTTGTTCTCAAGAACTGTGCTCCTGTGTTTACACCCTGCCTAGACAAACTCTTTTGTCTTTGTCTGTCAACTAGTACCTTTCCTTCTTGCTGGAAGTTTGCTCTCATTCAGCCAGTCCCAAAGAAGGGTGACCATTCCCAACCCTCTAACTATCGTCCAATTGCTTTAATATCCTGTATCTCAAAAGTTCTTGAGTCAATTCTTAATAAAAAAAAATTTAAAGCATCTTTCCTATCACAATCTTCTTTCCGATCGTCAGTATGGGTTCCATCAGGGACGCTCCACTGGCGATCTTCTCACCTTCCTTTCAGACTCCTTGTCATCCTCGCTGTGAGACTTTGGTGAAAGCTTTGCCACTGTACTTGACATCTCAAAGGCTATCGATCGAGTTTGGCATTAATCTTTAATTTCCAAACTGCCCTCTAACGGTTTCTATCCTTCTATATGTGCCTTCATCTCTAGCTTCCTTTCTGGTCCTTCTGTAGCCGCTGTTGTAGACGGCCATCGTTCTTCTAGATCTATCAACAGTAGTGTTCCTCAGGGCTTTGTCCTATCGGCAACTCTCTTCCATTTATTCATCAATGACCTTCTAAGTTGTACATCTAACCCTATCCACTCATACACTGATGACTCCACCCTTCACCTTTCCATTCGGTTCCCGTAACGTCCATCTCAGCAGCTACTTCAACAAACAAGGGATGAGGCTATGGCACACATAATGTCTGACTTGGCTCGTATCTCTGACTGGGGTAAAAATAATCTTGTTGTTTTTAATGCATCAAAGTCTCAGTTCTTGCACCTATCAACCCGAGAAAATCTTCCACAGGTGTGCCCACTAATATTTAATAATATTTAGCTTAATCCTGCATCATACTTGAACATGCTTGGGGTTTCATTTACTTGGGACTTATATTAGAAAGATCATATTACATCTCTTGTAAAATCTGCTTCCAAGAGATTAGGTGTGCTAAGCCGACTCCATTCCTTCTTTACCCCGGCACAACTGTTGACTCTATGCAAGGGTTTTATCCGCCCCTGTGTGGAGTACAACTCTCATGCGTGGGGAGGTTCCCCACATACAGCTCTTCTCAATAGGGTGGAGTCAAAGGCTTTTCGTCTCATTAACTCTCCTCCTCTTACTGATTCCCTCCCTACAACCTCTGTCTCTTCGCCGCACTGTTGCATCGTTATCTCTTTTCTTTCGCTACTTCAATGATCACTGTTCCTCTGAACTGTCTGCATGCATTCGTCCACCTCTCGATGGGCGCGTAGCACCCGTTTAGCAGGAAACTCTCATCCCTTTTCTGTCCAACTCTCTAATGCAAGAGTTAACCGTTACTCCCAGTCCTTCATTTATGCAACAGTCAACTCTGGAACTGTCTCCCTCTGTCTGTATATCCTGCTTCCTATGATCTCCAGTCTTTCAAACGCAGTATGTCCAGGCATCTCAAAATGAACGGATCTTGAATTTGGCTCTCTCTTGTATTTTGTTTTTCTTTTGGAAGGAACAGTTATTGCGGGCTTGTGGCCTTTGGTTCCTTCTTCTTCGCATTAATATATATATATATATATATATATATATATATATATATATATATATATATATATATATATATATATATATGTATATATATATATATATATATATATATATATATATATATATATATAGGTGAGACAGGCTGTGGCACAAAAGAAGAAAGCATACAATGAATGGATGAGAAATAGGGGAGTGGAAGAAGTTGAGAGGCGGAAGAGAGAGTTATATGTAGAATGAAAGAGAGGTGAAAAGATTAGTAAGAGACAGTAAGAAGACAGTGGATGAGGAATTTGGAAGGAATTTGAGTGTTAAGTGGAGGGACTGTAAGAAAATGTTCTGGAAAGAGGTGAAGAGAGTAAGATAGGGTGGAAGTGAGGTTAGCAGGGGAATGAAAGATAAAAATGGTAGATTACTAGTGGAGAAGGGAGAAAAAGTGAGTAGATGGAAAGAACACTTTAAGGAATTGTTGAACATACAGGATGGAAGTAATGCGAGTATAAGTGGCTGGGGAATGGCTGGGAGAAGGAGACAGATGAGAAGACAGGAAGAAATCAGTAGGATAGAAGTTGTGGAAGCAGTGAAGAAAGTTAAATTGGGGAAAGCCCCAGGAATTGATGGAGTATGTGGTGAAATGCTGAAGCATGGGGAAGAGATTGTAGTAGAATGGATGTGGAAGATAAGTAGATTGGCCTGGGAGGAAGGTAGAGTCCCGGAGGATTGGAAGTCAGGTATAATTATTCTCTTGTACAAAGGAAAAGGGGAAAAAGCGGTGTGTGGTAATCATAGGGGCATTTGTCTTCTTAGTATAACAGGAAAAGTGTATGGTAGGATACTTATTGACAGAGTTAGAGAAAGAACAGAGAAATTAGTTGGAGAAGAACAGGGAGGCTTTAGGAAGGGAAGAGGTTGTGTAGATCAGATATTCATTCTTATATCTTTAGTAGAAAAGTTTCTAGAGAAGGGAAAGAAGTTGTATGCGGCTTTCATGGATTTGGAGAAAGCATATGACAGGGTGGATAGACAAGGACTGTGGAAAGTATTAAGAATATATGGAGTAGATGGGAAGTTGTTGAATGCTGTGAAGAGTATGTATGATGGTGCTAAGGCTGCAGTGCGTGTGGATGGTGAACTGAGTGAATTTTTCTCTTTGAAGGTTGGGTTGAAACAGGGATGTGTCATGTCTCCATGGTTGTTCAATCTGTACATGGATGGGGTAATAAAAGAGGTACAAGGTAGGGTAGTGGATGTTGGAGTGGCCCTGGTGAGAGAGGATAGTGTTTGGAAACTCCCTGTACTGTTGTTTGCAGATGATATTGTGTTGTTGAGTGAAGACGAAGGGGAGCTGCAAGGCTTGGTGGATGAGTTTGGGAGAGTGTGTAAGAAACGGAATCTAAAGGTGAATGTAGGGAAGAGTAAAGTGATGGTCTTTGAGAGAGGTGAAGTCAGTGAATGTACAGTGAGGCTGGATGGTGAGGAATTGGAAAATGTGAGTATGATTAAGTACTTGGGTAGTGTGATGAGTAAGGATGGAGGTTTGGAAAGTGAAGTGCTTGAAAGGGTACAGTAGGGAAGAAAGGTTGCTGCTTCTTTGAAAGCAGTGATAAGAAACAGGGAAGTGAGCATGGAAGTGAAAAAGTTACTACATGACAGTATTGTGATACCAACTCTAACGTATGGAAGTGAAGCTTGGACATTGTTGGAAAGACACAAGTCAAGAGTGAGAGCTGTGGAAATGACTTATTTAAGAGGAGCCTGTGGAGTCACATGGAGAGACAGGCTGACGAATGAGGATATAAAGGAGCGTTGTGGTGTGGATGTGGTGTGATAGGAAGCGTTATGAGGAACACACTGAGGTGGATTGGCCATGTGGAGAGGATGGAGGGTGAAAGACTGACGAAGAGAGTGTATGTGAGTGAGGTGGAGGGGGAGAAGAGGGAGGGGTAGGCCGAGGATGAGATGGAGGGATGGGGTGGAGAGGTATATGAGAGAGGGGGTGTGAGTTGGGAGCAGGGCAGTGAAATGGTGGGGGACAGGGCGACGTGGAGGCGTTTTGTTTGTGACCACCCCAAACGGCATTGAGGCGTCTGGCAAAATATATATATATATATATATATATATATATATATATATATATATATATATATATATATATATATGTATATATATATTATAAACATATATAGATAGATAGATAGATAGAAAGGTAGATAGATAGATAGATATAGATATAGACAAATCGAATGATAGATAGATTGAGAGATAGACAGATAAATAGATAGATAGACAGATATGCACACACACAGAAGAAAGGAAAGGGTATGGATGAGAGTCGTATATTTAAGACTGGTAATTTTTTTGTCATGGACACTGACAGGCAATTATAGCTTTTTATCCAAATAATATTGGACAGCTTAGGGGGACTGCCAGGAAACTAAAGTGACGGGGATGAAGAAAAGTCAGTGAAAGATGAAAATGAATATGGAAAAGTAATAAAGAAAATGCTGAAGAATTATTGAAATTGTAATGATAAATCTGGTTATATCGTTAATGATAACAGTGCTGACGACGGCATAATTTTTAATAATCCTACTGAATTCATCTCCATTACTTTGATGCAGCCATAATCCCCAGCAACAATGCCTCTGCTTTTATGACCGCCTGAATAAACAGTGCGTCCCTGATAATTAGGTCAACACTCGCCACTTTGACGGCCAAGGCACGAGTAATATAAATTATTGTTTTAGCTCTCGGCACGGAAAAAAAAAAAGCTGCCATCATTATAAACTAGATAAAATAAGGAAGGGAAAATTAATGGAGGGAAGGCCAGTAGCATTGGTCCTCTCACCAGGATGATGTATATTCCTTCTTTTTCGTCAGCTACTTGCTATAATTATTAATACTTAATTATTTTTATTATTATTAACTATCAGTAGATATATAGGCGTGCATCGGTCACAAATACTCACTCAGTGTAGTCTGCTCAGCGAAGGCATGCATAGCTAACCAGTGCAGGCCATGTTTATGAGTCAGATATGTACAGGTCATAGGAGACACAAGACGCACCTCTCCCACTGTATCACCTCTGCCCCCTCATTGAACCCGTACATGATGTCTGTGGTCGGTGGGGGGGCACATCATCCACTCAGTCGATGTAGTACTCTCTTTCTCTGTCTCTGTCTCTGTCTGTCTGTCTGTCTGTCTGTCTGTCTGTCTCTCTCTCTCTCTCTCTCTCTCTCTCTCTCATTTGATTACACTTAGGGACAAGCGTAATGGTTCCCCCCCAATCTCTCCCATTTGATTACACTTAGTGACAAGCGTATTGGTCCCCCCCCACCCTCTCTCTCTCTCTCTCTCTCTCTCTCTCTCTCTCTCTCTCATTTGATTACACTTAGTGACAAGCGTCATGGTCCCCCCCCCTCTCTCTCTCCATTTGACTACACTTAGTGACAGGCCTAATGTCCCCCCCTCTCTCTCTCTCTCTCTCTCTCTCTCTCTCTCTCTCTCTCTCTCTCTCTCTCTCTCATTTCATTACACTTAGTGACAAGCGTCATGATCCCCCCCCTCTCTCTCTCTCCATTTGACTACACTTAGGGACAAGCCTAATGTCTCCCCCCCCCCTCTCTCCCTCTCTCTCTCTCTCCAGCTGACTACACTGAATAGCAAGCCAAATGGTTTCCTGCAAACCAGGGAGCCATTTACTAAGCTGGGTGGTAACAATAAAACTAAATGACACCTGGTGGTCCAGTGGATTACGGTGCTCTAACCAGGTGGAGTCTGTAAGGTTTTCCACCTGAAGAATGGTTGGGGTTTCTTGTCCGCGTAATGCCACTCAGGAACGAGTGAGGTTGGTCACTATCGCATTACATACAGGGACTGACTAACTTAACCCCGGGCATCTACTGTACACTACTGTTAATATGAGGCAATGTGGATTTAGATAATGATGATGATGATGATGATGATGATGATGACAATGTTGATTATGTCTTGTCTCTATCCAGTTTCTGGGGTACTGAAGGGAAACAGGAACATACAGAGTGACCTGGCTATATACCAAGCACATCCCAGAAACTACGGGACATCATGAGAGACAGCCGATAACGTGCGAGTGATGTGTCGACGAGAGGGAAGAACAGATCCTTACTACATTACAACCATATACTATAGTAGAGGATTAATTATCTTCCTACTACCATACCTAACCATTACTACACTACTCTCCTCCAGCGACGGGAAATAATCTATCCCTAATACATGGCAGTGTACATCAGCTCATGTAACACTGATGCTTCCAGACAAACATATTCCAGCAAGGAGAGACCGTTTATGGCTAAGATCCTAATGAAAGCCGTCAAAGCCTCCAGTTACAAGCGTCTCTCCTAAGCTTACAAAACTCCTCTGGGTGTACCAATAATAATCTAAAAAAAAACAAAAGACGTCATTATTCGCGGAGTCATACGTTTGAGGCAAAATGAGGAAGAATAACTCGAGGGGAAGTCTTAAAAAAAAAAAAAAAGGTGAAAAATTATCAAAATTTTGAAATAGTCAGGCACTGGATACTAATTTTAAAAGAATGTCTGAAAAGATATAAAGATGAAAAGGAAACTCTCTCTCTCTCTCTCTCTCTCTCTCTCTCTCTCTCTCTCTCTCTCTCTCTCTCTCTCTCCGAAATATACAAAAAAGAGATATCAGGTAAAAATGATAAAGTAAAAAAATGTGATGACAAATACTTCAAAACATTTGTGCATAAAAAATAACTTGAAGCCAAAGAAGCATGGAAAGAATGACGAGCTCTCCAAAGTAAAACACACACGCACACACACACACACACACACACACACACACACACACACACACACACACACACACACACACACAGCTTGTATTATTCTCTCTCTCTCTCTCTCTCTCTCTCTCTCTCTCTCTCTCTCTCTCTCTCTCTCTCTCTCTCCCAGCGTACCCTAAGGAGATATAAGTGTCCTGTAGAAGGGGTGACTGTGAAGTAAGGGTCGGGTTCAGCCACTCCATCGCCCTCCAGTGTATAAACCAGTCTCCCCTCGTCGCTGACATCACCATCTCTTGCTGATACCTGGAGAGAGGGAGACACAGATAGATAAAGAAAGATGTTCTCCTAGACTCAATAGGCTTATCAACACTGCTTTGTGTTCGCTACTGACTCGTGTCCTCGATGCATAAGAGACTTTGTAGCCAGCCTTCCTTATCAGAACAAATCGCTAAGGAGAAGACACAGAGGAGCCCCCTCACTAAAGAAAGTGATGACAGGAGACAGAGGACTCCCTAGCTCTCTCTCTTGGGCTCTTATTTTCATGAACTTGGGAATCTTCCTAGCAAACTCTTCCTTACGAGCTATTTTAGCATATGTGCGTAAACATTTCCGTTTATGATGAATGTTTAGATATAGGTACACGTCATTCAAAAAGAGGATGCAATTTTTGCGGCAGGATATAATTACCATGACGATGTCTAGGGACGTTATTATTTTGCTAAGAAGGCCTAACCCTTTAGCTGTGGGAGGATGCCCTCAGTTGCATAAAATCATCTGATTCTAGAGAGAACAAAATTACATTGTTCGACCTGTGCCTTTCGACAACAATATTCTTTTATTCTTTGGTTTACAAGCTATATTTCCCATCAAACAGAAGCCGCAACACAAAGGAGAACAGCGTCACTGGTGGTAACTCAACGATGGCATAAATTACAGGTAAATACAATAATACAAACTAAAGAATATAATTCAGCGGTGGCATATAATACCCGTACAGGTAAATACAAATATAAAAACTAAGGAATATAAGTTGCTGGTATAATTCAGTCTTTTATTCTCACCTCAAGGACGAGCTTGGGCAGAAATCGGTCGTCCTCTTCGGTGACCTGCGTCTGGAGTAGGGAGGAAGAGAACACGGGTGGCTGGTCGTTCTCATCGCTCACTCTCACCGTCACTCTCACAAACGCACGCTCCTCCCCAGCCAGACCAGCCACTATGATCTCGTACTGGGCGAGACATGGCCACAATTAGTGGTGAGTTTACGAGCAGAGATCGTAAGGCAAAACGAGATCAGATCCCTTTCGTTACGACTATTTTTGTTTATTTATTGACACATTTATTATAAACTGACCAAGCTTAATCTCTAAATTCTTGTAATCTGTATAGGCTAGAATTTAAGTACTGTGTTCCCTTACTGGGTGGTAAATGGCGAAGGTTAGAGGGGAACAAAATATCACAGTAATACAGTGAGAAGAAAATGTCTGTGGCTACGTATTATTATCGCTAATTCTGATAACCACACTCGCCAATACATGCTCCTCTCCGCCCAGACCAGCTTCTGTATGATCTCTTGCTGGGCGAGAAATGAGAGCTGATTTCTCATGGAAGTATTATTGGGGAGGGGAGTCGGAAAAGTGTGGGATGGATGGAAAGGAGGGGAGGGGACGCTGATTACAGTTCTTCATACTATGTTTGCACTTTTTCTTATCTAGAAATGTCTAGATTAGGTTCGGTTTGATTTCTTAGTATCAAGTTAGGTTAATCTGTTAGGTAGGAACAGGTTAGGTTAGGACAGGTTGTCAGGTTAAAGCAAAAGAAAAGAAAAGAAACGATGAAAGTGTGATCATCCTGAGAAACTCAAACAGCAGGCAGCGCAAAAATGGAATACAGAACGGAAATCTGAAAATGTGTTCGAGGATAATACACGCTGTGAAATCAGTTGTAGTAAGTTGACTGGTACTAGCGTGGCAATGATCTGAGTCAAAGTTTTCTCGAAGAATAAGAAGATGATAAGAAAGTTGAAGAAGAAAAAGAACAAAAAGAGCAAGAATAACAACAAGAAGATGATGATCATGATTAATTATGTTATGACAATGATTATGCAGATGAAGAAGAATGAAAAAGTATTGATGCATTGCTCTTATTAAAAAAAAAGATGAATCAAGAAGAAATTCGTGAGGAACACTGGTCGTCAGGTTTTGTTTTTGCAGTACATACACCAAAAGGCCAGCTTTCTCACTAATGACAGATACATAAATTTTACTCTCCCAACACGACATCCCGTCTCAGTCTGACACTTCTCGTTGTGTTCTGTCTTGGCGTTTAGCGGGGTAAATTAAACAAGAGTCGAAACGAGACAGCGTGAGAATAATAATGTTGAAAGAGGAAGTACTGTGAGACCTTAACTCAGCTTGTATATCGTGGCCATGTTATCAACGCGATTAATTATAAATAGAGAGGAGTGAATGATGAAGTGAAAGAGAGAGAGATTGTTCAGGTGCTTGAGGATGCAAGAGTGGATATATGTGGATTGACTGAAACTAAATGGGGAGGTGAAAGGGTGAGAGAGTGGGAATATGGTTTAGGTATATGTGAGGAAGTTAATGAGAATGAGACGGCAAGAGAGGGAGTATGCCCGATGATATGCAAGAAGTGGAAGGAGAATATAAGAGAGTATGGAACAGTGGGTGCATGGATTGTATGGGTGAGAATGAAAGTAGGTATACAAGCGTGGGCGATTGTATGTGCATATGCGCCGACAGAGGACTGAGTGGCAAGAGTGAAAGATGAGTTTTGGGCGAGTGTAGAAGCATGTATGGACAAAACTGAGAGGAGCGAGAGAGCACTTTTGATTGAAGACATGAATGGCAAAGTTGGGAATGTACGAGTGGATGGAGTGGTTGGTCAGTGGAGTGTGCCAGCTGAAGTAGATGGGAATGGTAGTGCTTTGGTGGACATCTGTGCTGGTAAGGGGTTAGCAATAGCTAACACCTACTTTCGGCATAAGATGATCCACAGGTATACATGGAGAGAAATCAGGAGGATGGATTGTGAACTTGTTGAACGAAAGGCAATGATAGACTACGTGTGTGTAGATGAGCGAATGAGAAGACACGTGTTGGATGCAAGAGTGTGGAGAGGGTGGGGGAATGGAGTCTCGGACCATCACTTAGTGATGGCCAAGGTAAAGCTGCAAAGAAAATGGTTGAAGAGACGATGGGGAAGACAGGAGGAAACAGCTCCTGTGGGAAGAGTGGAGAAGCTGCAAGATAGTGAGAAAATGGCAGAGTATAAGAGCATAGTGGAAGAAAGATTGGGAAGGTATGAGTTAGAGCAGATGGAAGGGGTGGAAGACGTATGTAAAATATTCTCGGAAGAGATAGGCACAGCATGTGAGGAGGTTTGAGGAGTGAGGAGGAGGTGTAGGGTGTGCAAGGGAGAGCATGGTGGAATGATGAGGTGAAATGAGCTGTGGAACAAAAGAAGAAGGCATATAGTGAATGGCTAGTGAGTAGAGGTAGGGGAGAAAATGAGAGAGAGAGGAGAGAGGTATATGTGGGCAGGAGAAGGGAGGTGAAGAGACTGGTGAAGGAGAATAAGGAGAAAGTGGATGAAGAATTTGGGAGGAATCTGAGTGTGAAATGGAGGGAGAGTAAGAAATTGTTTTGGAAGGAGGTAAAGAAAGTAAGAATGTATGAAAGGGGAAATAGTAGGGAGTGAAAGATAGGAATAATAGATTGTTGGTGGAGAAGAGAGAGAAATTGATGAGATGGAAGGAACACTTTGAGGATTTGTTGAATGTAGAGAGTGCGAGCAGTGCGAGTATAAGTGGTTGGGGAATGGCTGAGTGAAGAAGAGATGAGTGGAGGGAGGAAGAGATCAGTAGGGCGGAAGTAGTGGAAGCAATGAAGAAGATCAAGATGGGAAAGGCCCCAGGAATTGATGGAGTGTGTGGTGAAATGATGAGGTATGGGGGTGAGATTATTGTGGAGTGGATATGGAAGTTATGTAGATTGGCTTGGGAAGAGGGAAGGGTTCCAGGGGACTGGAAATCAGGTATAACTGTTCTTTTAAACAAAGGAAAAGGGGAGGGAGAAGTATGTGGTAACCATAGGGGTATTTGCCTTCTTAGTGTGACTGGAAAAATATATAGTTGAGTACTCATTGATAGGGTTATGCATATGACAGAGGAGCTAGTTGGAGAAGAACAAGGGGGATTTAGGAAGGGAAAACGGTGTGTATATCAGATATTTGTTCTAAGATGTTTAGTGGAGAAGTATCTAGAGAAGAGAAAGAAAGTGTATGCTGCCTTCATGGACTTGGAGAAAGCTTATGACAGAATAGATAGGCAAGGTATGTGGAAGGTATTAAGAATATATGGGGTGGAGAGGAAATTGTTGAGTGTTGTGAAGAGTATGTAAGAAGGAGCTAGGGCTACGGTGCGAGTGGATGGTGAGCTGAGTGAGTTCTTTGATCTCAATGTGGGACTGAAACAGGGATGTGTGATGTCTCCATGGCTGTTTAATATATACATGGATGGCGTTGTAAAGGAGGTGCAAGGTAGGGCAGTGGATGTGGGGCTGGCTCTAATGAATGAGGGTGAGATTTGGAAGATTCCGGTGTTGCTGTTTGCTGATGATACAGTATTGTTGAGTGAAGATGAATGGGAGTTGCAAGGTTTGGTGAATGAATCTGAAAGTTCATGTAAACAAGAGTAAAGTTATGGTGTTTGAGAGGAATGAAGTCATAGAATGTACAGTGAGGTTGGATAGTGAGGATATAGAGAATGTGAGTGCATTCAAGTACTTGGGTAATGTGATGAGTAAGGGGGGGATGAAGTGCGTGAAAGGGTACAGCAGGGAAGGAAGGTTGTTGGTTCACTAAAAGCAGTAATGAGAAATAGGGAGGTGAGTATGGAAGTCAAGAAGTCACTGCATGATAGTATTGTGATCCCTACCCTGATGTATGGAAGAGAGGCGTGGACCTTGCAAGAGGGGAACAAGTCAAGAGTGAGAGCAGTGGAAATGAGTTACTTGAGAGGAGCATGTGGAGTGACATGGAGGGACAGGTTGACGAATGAAGTGAAGGTACGTTGTGGGGTGGATGTGGATGTGGTTGAAAAGATAAAGAGAAATACACTGAGGTGGTTTGAACACGTGGAGAGAATGAAGAATTAAAGACTGACTAAGAGGGCGTATGTATGTGAGGTGGAGGGAGGGAGAGGGAGGGGTAGACCGAGGATGGTGTGGAGGGATGGAGTTGAGAGGTATATGAGCGAGGGGAAAGTGAGTTGGGGGGAAGGTAGTCAAATGGTGGGTGACAGAGAGACTTGGAGGCGTTTTGTCAGCGGCTACCTTTTGCGGGATTAGGGCGTCTTGCTATAGATAGATAGATAGATGGATATATCTACAGATATAGATAGACAGATAGATGTAGTTGTAGATATATAGATATATATCCCATCTCCTGTTGCAGTTGATTTCATCTGTATACTTTCATAAATCAGATACATTCGCCTCAGAACTTTCCTGTAGATTGAAGAAACATTTTTTAATAGTTCGAGGATGATGTCGATTAACTAAGCTACCAAGCACCAGCGTAAGTGAAAATTATATGTAACACCTGCTGCACTATTGTGTTGAAGACTGCTATTTAATCAGAGGTAGACACTCTGCGCCTGATCTCGTGTTCAAGAGATGAAATAGGTGTGAGGGGATCGCTAAATTATCTCCTTACAACAGGTACATCATTCTGACTAAGGCTACTTAACAAGAAGAGATAACAAAGACTGAAATATTACATAAAGAAAAGTACAGTAGTTAGGGAGATACTAACTGTGTGCTTGGTCTCGTAGTCAAGTGGTGCTGTGAGCATGAGATGACCGGTGTAGGCACCCACTACAAACAGTCCTCCTGCTGCACCACTCACCACGCTGTACATCACTGCCATGGCTGCAGCCGGGCAACATTACGATAGTTAGAAAACAACACCACTTCTAGATGTAACACTTTATCAGCATCATCTTTAACAAACATTATCTTCCTATGCAAGTAACATTAACGTCTTCATCTGTGACAAAAGTAAGACTAAACAAGATTTGATTAGGTCAAGTATGGTTAAGTTACGTTATGTTAAATTCGGTCGAGTATGATCAATTAAGGTAAAATAAGGTAAGTTAAACTAAGGTAAGTTATCTATTGTAAAGTAAGCAAAGGTAAAGTAAAATTTGATTATACTGTTTTATATAGGTTAGCTGGTGAAAGTACAGTACGTACTAGAAGTGTTTGTAGCCGCGTGCAGAGTAAGGAGTAGTACTGATGCTGTGTTCTCCCTTACCATGACATCATGCAGGGGCTGTGAGAAGGCCAGGTTACCCACAGCAGTCAATTGAGTTACTGAAAGTAGGAGGAAGATCATGTGGTTAAACAGTGATTATAGTCGCATTTACTAATTCCCTTCACTAGGCAAAAACTGTCACTTCATCTTAAATGCTACTGGAAGAGATAAGGGGTAGAATATGATTTTAATCACGAAAAAGGGAAGCATGCAGAAACGTGGTACTCACTTATATTATGCTAGGGTTACAGAAAACAAGATAAAAAAAAAAATGTCAGCCAAGCTAAGATGGAAACTATAACAAGGCTTCGACTGAAATTTGTTTTTGTCACCCTCAGATGTCTGTGCCGAATTAATCGTGAAAGGCTTAGAAAAACAAGATCCCTCAAACAGTCGAATGAAACGCTGGAAGGCAGGATAACACTGTGCAGCTATCTACGACATTTAGCTCACTTGTACTCCAGGCTGTGTGCTCGAGCAGTACAACCATTGATCCATTCCGTAATAATGATTAACCAGAGAATGAGCCACGACTTTCGAAACCTAGTGAGGCCATTATCTGAGTTCAACAAACTGAATATCATGTACAGTACTGTAAGGGCTTACTTGTTCCTCTGAAAAAGTGAACCGATATTAATGTCCCCAACTGCACCTCAAGAACTTAAGATGCGGCACCTATTGCTTCGAGGCCTGTGATGTAACTGAGAGCTGTGACAAGTGTGTGGTTTGGCAATGTGTAGTACGGCCAGGAAAGGTTGAGAAATGTGATGTGGTACTATGAGGAGTTAGGAAAGCCCTTTACAATATACGATGTGACAGTATGAGGGGTGTGTGTGTGATCGCGGGGTTTGTGTGTGTGTGTCTGTGTGTTTGTGTATTTGTGTATTTTGCTGTGCGTTTTATGTGTGTTGTGTGTGTGTGTATTTGTTTGTATGTTTGTATTTGTGTTTATTTGTGTATGTGTTTCTACTTCTCTGTTTGTGTATGTGTGTGTTTGTGTGTGTGCTTGTTTTGTGTATGTTTGTGTGTGTGTTTGTGTGTATGTTTTTGTGTATGTGTTTCTGTGTGTTTGTGTTTCTGTGTGTTTGTGTTTGTTTGTGTTTGTGTCGTGGGTGTTTGTGTTTGTATGCGTTTGTGTGTGTGTACTAGTGCTTGTGAGTGTTTGTGCGTGTGTGTGTGTGTGTGTGTGTGTGTGTGTGTGTGTGTGTGTGTGTGTGTGTGTGTGTGTGTGTGTGTGTGTGTGTGTGTGTGTGTGTGTGTGTGTGCACGTCGGCACCAAGACTGAAAAACACACCATCTTAGGGAGTATAGTAGCCGTCGGCTTCTGTAGTAGGACAGCTTTAAGCGTGTGTGTGTGTGTGTGTGTGTGTGTGTGTGTGTGTGTGTGTGTGTGTGTGTGTGTGTGTGTGTGTGTGTGTGTGTGTGTGTGTGTGTGTGTGTGGTTGTTTGAATTTGTGCTTGTGTGTATGATTGTGAGTGATTGTGTGTGTTTGTATGTGTGTTTGTGTTTAAGTGTTTGTGTTTGTGTGTGTTTGTGTTCGTGTTTGTGTGTGTCTGTTTGAGTGTGTGTCTGTGAGTGCTTATGTGCATGTTTGTGTTCTCGTGTTGTGTATGTATGTTTGAGTATGTGTATTTGTGTGCGTGTGTATTTGTGCGTTTATTTGTGTGTATTTGAATGTGTGCATTTGTTTGTGTTTTTGTGTGTCGTCGTGTGTGTTTGTTCTTGAGTGTGTTTGTAAGTGTAGGCTTGTGTGTGTTTGTGTGTGAGCTTGTATGTACCTGTGTGTGTGTGTGTGTGTGTGTGTGTGTGTGTGTGTGTGTGTGTGTGTGTGTGTGTGTGTGTGTGTGTGTGTGTGTGTGTGTGTTTGTACGTGTGTTTGTGTAAGTTTCTGTATGTTTGTTTGTTTGTGTGTGTGTGTGTGTCTGTGTGTGTGTGTGTATGTGTCTGTCTGTCTGTGAGTTTGTGTGTGAATGTGTGTAACTGTGTGTATGCTTGTGTGTGCTTGTTTGTGTGTGCGTTTGTGTGTGTATTTGTGTGTGCGTTTCGCTGTGTTTGTGTGTGCGTTTGTGTGTTTGTGTGCGTATTTGTGCGTAAGTGTGTTTGTGTGTGTATTTGTGTATGTGTTTGTGTGTGTTTTTGTGTATGTGTTTATGTGCATGTGTGTTTGTGTATGTGTTTGTGTGTATGTTGTATCTGTGTGTATGTTTGTGTGTGTGTATGTGTGTTTGTGTGTATATGTGTTTGTGTGTGTGTTTGCATGTGTGTGTTTGAATGTGTGTGTGTGAGTTTTTATGTTGTGTGTGTGTGTGTGTGTGTGTGTGTGTGTGTGTGTGTGTGTGTGTGTGTGTGTGTGTGTGTGTGTGTGTGTGTGTGTGTTTGCTTGTGTATGTTTATTTGTGTGTATGTTTGTGGGTTATTGTTTACAAGTGCCGGTATGTGTAATTTTGTGTATGTGTTATTGTGTTTGCGTATTTGTATGTGTGTTTGTGTGTGTGTCTGTTTTTGTAGTGGTGTTGATGGTAGCTGTAATAATGGTCGTGGTAGCAGTAGTTATGGTGGTGTTGATGGTAGCTGTGATGATGGTGGTAGTGGTAACTCTGCTGGTATCTATGGTGATGATGGTAGAGGGGGTGGCTGTGGTGGTGGTGATGGTAGCTGTTTAGAAACGGTTTTCATCTGGGCAACTGATTTCCAACCCTGCTCTGTGCCTGGCCCTGATGGGCCACAAACCAAAGAATGGTTCTGAGGCAGATCTAATCTGGATAAGTGTTGAGTGACCCGATAGGTCCACAAGGCTCCTGTGTTTATGCGTGTGTGTGTGTGTGTGTGTGTGTGTGTGTGTGTGTGTGTGTGTGTGTGTGTGTGTGTGTGTGTGTGTGTGTGTGTGTGTGTGTGTGTGTGTGTGTGTGTGTGTGTGTGTGTGTGTGTGTGTGTGTGTGTGTGTGTGTGTGTGTGTGTGTGTGTGTATAGATAGACAGATAGACAGAGATATGGAGCCTCTGTGGTACAGTGGTAGAGTGTGCGTTTTCATACACGGGTGAGCCAGGGTTCGCGCCCCGTCAGGGTAATAAACTTTGGGAGTGTTCACCCAGCCATGTACTACGTTGGCGGACACAAGAGGTGCTGAAGTTGGACCAGTGTCGCTTACTATAAGGTATGCTTGCACCCAGTCGGCTTGCGCGGGCCTACTACACTTGGTTCACAGACTACACACACATCCAAAGCCTCTACAACACTACAAGTACACTTACAAGCACTTCTCACCCTACATACAATCTCTACCAGACAGCCTAAGCCACTTGGTAGAGAAACATTGGCTGTATCATCCCGACTTGGTCGGGATAGGCCGGTCCTGCAGTGGATACTCAAAAGGCTGATGAAGATTATATATATATATATATATATATATATATATATATATATATATATATATATATATAAACATTATCATCAACCACTGCAAGTCCACTGCTGAACAAAGGTCTCCCCAGCACTCTCCACGAATTCCTTGACTGAGTCAATGTCTGCCACGGTTTACTTGCAAACTTCTCTAGCTCACCTCGCCACCTCCTGTCTGGTCTTTTTCTGCTACACTTACAGATTCTTGGGGTCCAGTCATTCAGCCTCTTGCTCCATCGGTTATCCCTTATTGTTGCCGCACGACCTGTCCACCTCCATTTCTGTTCTTTTATAACTTGTACAGGTTCTTTGACTTTAGTCTGCTCTCTCACCCAAGTTGATGTTTTCCTGTTTCTTTAAGATTTTACCAACAATGACATTTCCACTTCTCTCTTAGAATGGATTAGTTTATATTCTATTGATTTTGTCAGTTTCCACGTCTCCCCACCGTACGTCATAGCTGGGATTATGCATTTGTTATTTACTTTTCGTTTCATACATACCGGTACTGGCACATGAATGAATGGATGCATGGTAAACGGCCATCAGGTGTGCCTTTCGCAGTACCAATGGTTTGGCGCAAACCAAAGGATCACTATATTGACCGCAATTTGTGCTTCACTAACACCAAAGGGTATTCAATGAAAATCCAGTCCAAGATCAAGTATCCTAATGCACCTTCTGATCTTAGGCCAGTACCCCATGGCCCTAAGCTTCCAGTTCCAAATCCTATTTAAGTACCACAAGTGAATCAGAATCTAGTGAGGAGGATAGCTGCATGAATGCCGACTTTCAAGGAGATATAGAGAGCAAGGAGCCGCACCTCATCAGTCAGGCAGAGCTGCATGACCTTATAAGAGACCTTAACCTGCTCAAGGAGAAAAAAGAACTCCTTGGATCTCGGCTCAAGCAATGGAACCTGCTACAAGGTGGAGTTTATACCACCACCTCCCGTCATATACTTGAAGAGCTCTCATTGTACTTAAAGATGGACGAGATGCTTTGCTACTGTTATGATGTTGGATCGTTAATGCAACAGCTTTGTAAGTCTCCTCCTTGTCAAACAGGATAATGGTGGTTGTTCACAGATTCTGGAAAGAATATAGTGAAGGTAGTCCTTCTCCATAATCGAAATGAGCTTCCTTCTATTCCAATTGCGCATGCCCAGGGAATGAATGAAAGTTATGAAACAATGAGTACTTTGTTGACTGCTGTTGACTACAAAACACATCAATGGAACATCTGTGGGGACCTGAAGGTAATCTGCTTGCTCCTAGGATTTCAGCAAGGTTACAAGAAGCACATGTGTTTTCTTTGCTTATGGGACAGCAGAGCAGAAACTAAACATTACACACAAAAGGAATGACCAGTGCGACAGAACGAGATGACTGGAAGGTTCAACAGTCTTCACAATCCTCTTATTGACCTAGAAGGTATTTTTGCTTCCACTTCATTTGAAAATTGGCTTGACGAAGAACTTTGTGTAGGCCATGGATCTAGATGTGCTGGCTTCCACTACTTGCTAAAAAAGTTCCAAGGCATTGTATCTGAGGCCAAAGTAACGGCAGGTGTTTTCAGTGGTCCTGAAATTCGTCTTATACTCAATGATCACGATTTAGTAAAGAGCCTGTCTGAGCTGGAAAGGGCTGCATGGGAAACCTTCGTGGTTCCTAGCAAGAAATACCTAAGAAATTTCGAGCACCAAATTATGAGGAGCTTGTGGACATGATGTTGAAGAATTACCCTGCACTCGGTGCTCGAATGTACCAAAAGATACATTTTTTTCTGTTCTCGGTTAACTTCTTTCCATTTAACTTTGGCGATTTCACTGATGAACATGGAGAAAGGTTTCACCAGGAAATTGCCATAATGGAGAGCCGAAATCAAGGCCGATTCAATCCAAACATGATGGGGAACTACAAGAATTGTCGGACTTTACAGCGTGAAAGTAATTGTCACTACAAACCCAAAAACGAAGTGTAAAAGCACTTCTAATGTGTAAAGGTCTGGTAAGAATGTTTTGTAAATATCGATTTATGCTTAGTATTTGATATAAAAACTTTAAGTTGAATATTTTTTTTATGACAATATATATACTCTGACATTTAATGAATCTGCACGCTTCAAGGAATTTTCCTACACTTATAATGCACTATGTCAAGGTTTCGTGAGAGCCAAAATTTTAGGGTCAGATTAGAAATCGGGGATACCAAATTAGTTTGAAACAGTTGAGAATAAGTCAGAACCATTTTGGCCATGGACCAGTGTTTTAGACCTATTTGGCGGTAAATTGTGTCGCGTTTTTTATCTCACTTCTTAATGATCGGTGATATATTAGCCAGCTGCCATTGATTAGAAACTCTGTCGCTCTGATGAAGATTTATTGAATATTTTAGTTACAGGAGAGGCTGTCTGTAATATTCAGGCAGTATGCGAGGAGGTCTGATCTGGGGCAGTTGACTTATTTGAGTCGATTTCTGCAGATAATATCCTGTCACATCACTGTCCTGTCACATCACTGACTGATAACTTATCATCATGTGGTCCTGAGAACACCGACTAGGGGTTGGGAATGTTTACATTATTTTCTTTTGTGAAAATGCTAAGAAATGATTCGTTCAAGCATGTTGCAACTGCTTGGCCATCATGGACGAGATCGCCTTCCGAGCTTACTAGGAGCCTATGCTATCTTTTGCAGCTTTTTTACTCCACGCACAGTGAAAAAAATTACATAGGGTTTGATTTTGCTTCATGAGAAATTTTCGCCTCGTAGTGTCGTGTAGCTTTCCGATTCATTTGAGAGAGAGAGAGAGAGAGAGAGAGAGAGAGAGAGAGAGAGAGAGAGAGAGGTGGGTAGGTAGTAGGTAAGTGGGTGGGTAGGTAGGTAGTAGGTAGGTAGCTAATTAGGTAGGTAGGTAAGTGGTAGACAGATAGGTTAATGGGTAGATACACACACATATCGATAGGCAGGTAGGTAGGGATGGAGGGAGGTAGGTGGGTAAGCAGGTTGCCAGGAAGGTAGGTGGATAGGTTAGCTGGATCGCTGGTTCGTAGCTAGGCAGGTAGGTTAATTGGTAGGCAGAGAGATAGGTAGGACGGTAGTTAGGCATGAAGATGGTTCGATGGATGTATGGCATAGAACATAGACAAATAGTGACAAAAACAGACACAAAGAAGTAGTTACACAGGCAGAGAGATACCACATTTGCAAGAAAAAGTGAAAATTAGAGGCAGATTATATTCAGAGACTGGGTTTAAGACTGGCTAAAATGTTTTGGTTTATTACTGTCTTTGCGTCAATTCCAACAGGAGAGAGACAATGAGAGGTAAGTATGTAGGTAGGAAGGTGCGCAGATACGTTGATATACAGTTGTGCTGGTAGGGAGATAAGTAGGTAGGTAGGAAGGTGGGTATGTAGACAGATAGATACATTGAAAGGGGGGTAGTTGGGTATGTAGGTTGGAGATAGGTCAGTAGATACATTGGTATGGAGGTAATCAGGTTAGTAGATAGGAGGTAAAGCAGTAGGCAGGCAGCAAAAAAGCATGTAGGTAGGTAGACAGATAATTTAATTGGGTGAGAGAATAACCAGACAAACAAAGAGACAGATGGAAATAAACAAGGACAGACAGACAAATGGATAGACATCAAATTCACAAACAGACTCTGATAAACTGGGGGACAGGTCATGTTCAGGGGGGGGGGGAGACAGAGTTTAGGGTAAAATTGTATCTACAGCAATTCCAGCAGAGGACAAAATGGAGTGAGTTGTAGGTAGGTACGTAGGAAAAGAGGTATTTAAATAGGTTGATGTGTAGGCATGTTGACAGGCAAACAGATAGATACATAGATAGATAGATAGAGATATATAGATAAAGATACAGAAACAGAAAAATAGACAGACAAATAGACTGATATAGTAGTTAGCTAGGTAGACAGATTGTAGATAGAGAGCAGATATAGACAGCGAAAGATATTTTGACAGGCAAGTAGGTAAATAAGTAGAAGCAATAATATGCAAGCTGATAAACTGATGGTTGTAAAAAAAAATGAAAGAAATAGATAGGGACGTAAGCAACCAGGCAAAATGCGTGAGGTACAGGCATGTGCAGTGGGGTGGACGGGGGGAGGGCAGTGTTCAGAGTCAATGTTGTCACTCCATCAGCGCTGACAGGGGACAGACTACCCAACGCCGCCCAATCTCCCTCCATGCAGCTCCACCAGTACCCCGGTACAGTGCATGGCGTGCTGGGCTAGCCAGGCACGTGGACGCAGAGCTATATGAAAGACTTGATTAATGGACTAGACTCTTTACTGATGCTGCGTTATTTAGTGGACGTGGAGATTCCATCATGTTATTTGGGCCGTATTCTAGTTGGCCGATGAGATATGGTAGCACCTCTTTCTTAGGTATTCAAAACTACACATTACTCCTTAACACTCTCTTATTCGCATTTTTTTTCCGTAACGACGTCGGTTGCGTTTGTGACATACAAGAGGATACTGAGGTGCAACGTGAGGAATAAATCTCAAAGCAAGAGTTGGTACTTAATCTCTAAATTCACATAGGATATCCCCTCATTTTGATGGCGTCGTTTATAAAACATTAATCTTGCTAGTTTTAGACGATTCATTTCAGGTTAGAGTGGATTCTTATTTTACAGGATAATAACCTGAAGCAATGTCCAAGAACCCCTACAGTACGATGAGGTCTAAGTTGTTTCTTGTTACGGTACATCAGCTGATTCACTTTACCATTGGGACAATCGCTCGTGGGAAGAGGATTGCTACTGATGTTACGGACACACTGTGCTAGTTCATAATTATATGTTAAGCATTATAGATGTTAGTGGAGTATTATTGCTTGCAACCCTCTCCCTGTTACGATTATTTCGGTTAAAAAAAAAAAAAAAGTCTCGTGTATGGGTTTCCAGAATGATGATACTGATAAATGATAAACCAAATTAACACACACATTACATCATCTTCCCTAAGCTGAGTAAATAAATGAGGCGAAAACAGGAATAAAATAAAAAGGACGTCGTGAGGGGTTAAGTGATTGAGGGGGATTGTTTTATAACCACTTTACTACCAACCTTCTCACAGAACTGAATAAAACTGTTTAAGGGACGGGCAGTGCAAGTGTGTGTGTGTGTGTGTGTGTGTGTGTGTGTGTGTGTGTGTGTGTGTGTGTGTGTGTGTGTGTGTGTGTGTAAGGTGTTGCAGTGTATGATATGACAGCCTGAGGTGTAACAAAATGTGATATGGCAGTGTGCAGTGGGGCAGTGTTAGGTGTGGCTGCGTGAAGTGCGGAAGCGTGTGAAATGGCAGAGTGTGGTGCGACAGTGTGAGATACGGCTATGTGTAGTGTGGCAGTTTGTGGTGTGGCCGTGCGTGGTGCAGCTGTATGAGGCTTCTGTGTGGGCGGCATTGGGAGGTGCGGCAATGTGAGGTGTGTTGTGGCAGTGTGTGGTGTGACAGTGTGAGGTGTGGCAAAGCTGAATGGTTAATGAAGGCTATATTCAGTCCCTTTTAGTCTGAAAAGTCACCCGGAAACTAAATAAAACACCAGCAAGAAACAAGAATCTAATAAGACTTACGTTTTCAGGTTGATGATAAGATGCGTCTGTCATGCCAGTGTGAGTGGCAGCGTGAGGTGTGGCAGCGTGAGGTGTGGCAGTGAGAGGTGTGGCAATGTGAAGTGTGGCAATGAGAAATGTTGCAGTGTGAGGTGTGGCAGTGAGAGGTGTGGCAGTGAGAGGTGTGGAGGTGTGATGTGTTCCAGTGCGAGGTGAGACAGTGTGACGCGTGGCAGTGTGACGTGCATGCAGTGAGAGGTGTGACAGTGGGATGTGTGGCAGAGAGGTGTGGCAGTGAATGGTGTGTCAGTGAGAGGTGTGGCAGTGACAGGTGTGTTTGTGTTAGATGTGGCAGTGTGAAATATGGCAGTGTGTGCTACCCTCACAGCAATTTTGTAAACTTTTTGCACAATTTTTTACTCAATATTTTGATTTATGGTTCGTTAAGCATTACGTAGCAAAGCTTTGTGTGCGTTTGTATGACGGTGATAACATCGACAACATTAGGGTTTCAGAATTCAGCCAGAAGACGTCATTTTCATTTTATCTTAATCGTCTGAACACCCTCGAGGTTAGGTGACTTACGTATATCGCTTTTGTCTCATATCTTATGCTGACACAGGGTTTGAGGTAATTTTGATCAAAACGAGAACTATAACTTCTTTTTTGTATATGCATTGTATGGCATAGAAATGTAGCTGTTTTGCTACATAAAAGGATGGTATCATGACTATATTAGAAGTAGATCTGGAGAAAATTGCATTTGATATGGAATTGCTAATGTAGGTATATGTGATGCGGTGGTGGTGTGGTTGTGGTGGTGCTGTGGTGTAATGTTGTGGTGTGGTGTGGTGTGGTAAGTTGTTCATGGTGTAATGGTGTGGTGGTCCTGTGGTGTGGTAATTATGTATTCTTATTTTCACATATTGATTATCAATGGAATTTGCTTTTGTGACTCACTGTCATACTGCAGTTATTTTGTAGTCATGCAGATCAAGGAAGCTTGTATTAACTGAACCGAAATTCATGTCGTACCAAGCCAACAGAGCAGGCAGTATTATACACGTACTGTGTTACTCAGGCTCAGTCTTTTACTCTCTGTCTGTCTGCCTGACTCTCTCTGTCTGTCTGTCTTTGAGTGCTGCAGCGTTTGCATGCAAATAGGTGTGTAATTGTATAGTTCTGTAGGGTATATACATAAATGGAGGAGTGGAATGTGTGGTTTATGGCTGGCATGATGGCAGGGTTGGATACAAGGAAGCCATAAACATTAAAGGAGACCGTCTTGATTCAAGACATTCACGGAGGCCATCTAGCCATTTGGGAAGCGCATCTAGGCATGCTATATGGGTGCTGGTGCTGGGACGTATGAAGTTACATGGCTTTCCATGGACAGAAATCTGTCACCTTTACAATTCGATCATACTACAAACTGTGGCAATGTTGCATATGAAGGTTTATATCATGTATTATGGATCTAAATAAAAAGTCAATTTAATGGAGTTGCAGTGTAGGTTTGGACATATATATATATATATATATATATATATATATATATATATATATATATATATATATATATATATATATATATATATATATATAATTTCCTAGCAGCCCTTTTCGTAATATTAATCGCTGAATGGACACATCAAACGCAATGGGCAGACATAATTTTGTTATATCTGAAACAATAACTCCACAGTTTAAGCGACTTAGCAGCTGATGACGCACGATGTGAATGTTCGGGACAGCTACCCAACTCATTAAAGAGGCTGTCACAGACTCCGCCCACAAGGAACAGAGTAATTATGGTATCCAGCACCCGCTAAAATGAACGATTTGCATACATCATATTTTATAACAATAATCATCATCATCATCATCATCATCATCATAGTAAAACGCGACTGGTTCGGCGTCCAAGTTTCATTAAAGCTAATCAACCGGCATTGGAGCAACTACAGAACACATGCTTGTGGGTTGTTGTCTCTGAACGTAAGAATTTTTCCAATTTTTACAAAGGCATATAAACATCTACATCACTAAGAATGTTAA
Source organism: Coenobita brevimanus (assembly GCF_032717465.1). Taxonomy (NCBI): domain Eukaryota; kingdom Metazoa; phylum Arthropoda; class Malacostraca; order Decapoda; family Coenobitidae; genus Coenobita; species Coenobita brevimanus. The sequence goes on from NC_137060.1 coordinate 7,990,819, forward strand.
TGATGGGTGTATCTTATTCCTGCAGCTCAAAATGCTTTGTCTGAAATGAATACCGTTCTCTGGAGAAGGCAATAATTACAAAAAAGCTTCATTTGGTATAAAATTATATTGTCGCATTCATTTCTTCAGTGTAGTTTTCCTTATATATATATATATATATATATATATATATATATATATATATATATATATATATATATATATATATATATATATATATATATATACTAGCAGGCGTTGCCAGGCGTTGCCGAGCCAAAAAGGCAAAATCTCTAATCATTTTTGTTCTAGTTCAATCTTTCTTTCTACTCCAGAAAGATCATGGACCTCTTATATACCGGTATGTTTTTGAAGATGGGTTATAAGAGGTCCCGGACCTTTATATTTCAGCTTTCACAGACTAGCGCACAGTAATTGTGCGTACTTATTTACAATTACCGGTGAACTCAAATGGCCTCCGATCGGTGACCTCAAATGACCTCGGAGGTCAACCTCACGTTAAGAAGCCTATGTACTAACTGGAGGTCATGTGAATCTCCATGCCAAAATTTGGGCTGCTGGCTCCAGTCGTTTGAGTGTGTTACTCGTGACCTCAAATGACTACAGAGGTCAACCTCATATAGCCTGTGTCTGAAATGGAGGTCATGTGAGTCTCCTGGTAAAATTGGGCTGCGGTGTCCAGTCATTCGAGCGTGTATTGCCGGTGACCTCAAATGATCTCTGACCAGTGACCTCAAATGACCTCGGAGGCCAACCTCACATAGCCTATGCCCGAATTGGAGATAAACTGAGTCTCCATGCCAAAAATTGGACTGCAGGGGTACTCGGCGTTGCCCGGGCCAAAGAGATGAACACTCTACCAGTGACCTCAAATGACCCAGATCTGAATTTTGACCAGCCTAAAACCATCCTTGGGTCACCCTGTTTCAGAATATATAAGGGTATGGGGGTCCTCTGCCCTCGGTTTGAGCGTGACTGAAGGACAAACAAACAAACAAACAATGCATCTCTTACATATATATCTATATATATATATATATATATATATATATATATATATATATATATATATATATATATATATATATATATATATATATATATTTATGTATATATATATATCAATCATTGCCTGTAGCACCCTCGGGGATGCATAGGGCCTCGATGAACTCACACCACCACATCCTTTCTTGTGCTAACTCCTCAAGATCTCCCCAACACTCATCTCCAGCTTCCCGTCTCATTGTCCTCACCCACGTCTCTTTTGGCCTTCCTCTACCTCTCCTACCAAGTGCCACCCACCCTGGTGTACCTCGTACTATTCCCTGTCTCCTATACACATGTCCTAGCCACTTCCATCGTGAGAACCTAACATATTCATCGACCGGCTGCACTCCCGTTATTTCTCTAATTCTACTATTTGGTATCCTTTCCCACCACTTAACTCCTAATATTCTTCTAAGTGCTTTGTTTTCAAACACCAAGAATTTATTTTCCATAGTCACTGTGCTGTACCAAGACTCGTGTCCATAAATTAAGATACTCCTAACCATTACCTTATAAAGTTTGATTTTTGTATGCACAGAAAAATTGTTATTATTCCAAATATTCTTAAGCATTCCCATTGCCTGATTAGCTTTCTTTAACCTTTCCTCGAATTCAAAGTTCAAAGAACCATCCTTGGCTAAATAAGTACCTAAATATTTAAACCTATCAACTTGCTTTACAACCATACCTCCAATTACACATTCCTGCGCATTTTCCATATTCATATTGATTATTTCAGTTTTTCCACAATTAATAACCAAACCCACCTTGCGACCTTCACTCACCAAACAGTCCAACACTCTGCATCTCTTCTGGCCCATCACAAATCAAAACTATATCATCTGCATAATCTAAATCCAAAAGTTTCCTGTTCTCTCCCCAAAGTATACCTGCACCGGTTTCTGTTCCAACGCGTTTCATAATGTAATCAATGACCAATATAAATAGTAAAGGCGATAGAACACCACCTTGAATTACTCCGGACTTGACTTCAAACGAATCACTCAGACAACCATCAACCATCACTTTACAAAATGTGTCCTCATGCATGTTCATAATGACCCTCACAAACTCCTCTGGTATTCCATAATGTCTCATGATCTTCCCCATAGTCTCTCTCGAAACACTATCAAAAGCCTTTTCAAAATCAACAAAACAAAGACTTAACGGTACTCTCATTTCATTAACTTGCTGCATCAAATGCCTAACTATAAAGATCTGATCACTGCAACCACGTCCCTTTCCAAAACCAGCCTGTTCATCCCTCAGAATACCCTCAACCACCGGCTCCAACCTATTTAACAACACTCTACTGAACAGTAAACTTTCAAAGCTATCGGTGACAAAGAGATTCCCCTCCAATTACCACATTCACTCAGGTCTCCCTTCTTCGGAACTTTAACAATTACACCATTCTTCCAAACTGATGGTAGTAACCCCGTCACCCATATCTTATTGAATAGCTTGGCCAAGATCATTATTAATCTATCCCCCTCCACTTTAAACATTTCCGGAAATAAACCATCCTCCCCTGGTGCCTTATTATTCTTTAACTGTTTTACTGCTTTCTCCACTTCTGCAAGCCTCAACTCTCCTGTTTCTATATTTAAATCTTCCTGAGCAGACGGTATATCCTCTTCTGGTGGTATTGGCCTATTAAGAACTGTCTCAAAATGCTCTTTCCATCTCTTTTTAATATCTCCATCTTTGGTCAATAAATTTCCTTCCCTGTCTCTAACTGGTATTTCCTTGTGTTTACCTGCATTACCACTCAGTTCTCTAATCGATTCATATGCTATTCTTTGACTTTGTCCATCATTTTTGTTTATTAAGATTTCAGTCTCTGCAACCTTTTCATCCACTCATCTTCTTTTATCTCTCCTAGCTAACCTTCTTACTTCTGAATTCAAACTCCAGTACGCAGCTCTTGCTAATTCAATCTCTCGTTCATCAACGCATTGCATCTCACTCCTCAATTTAGCCTCACCTCTCTTTTTTATCATATCCCACGTTTCCTCTGATATCCATTTCTTTCTCCTGAATCTATGTCTCCTTCCAATCGTACATTCAGCAGTCTCATGCAAAACTTTGTTCACATCCTCCCACATCTCATCTACACTTCTCTCCCCCTCTTCCAACGTTTCCAACACCAAAAACCTATTTCTGCATTCTAATCTGAATTCCTCCTTTTCTTCTCCTTCCCTTCTAAGCTTAACAATATCGTATCTACCAACACCAGATTTTTCCTTCTGATTTTTAAGTTTAAGCCTTATTTTTGCAATGCTGAGTTGATGGTCACTACCAATATCCGCTCCCCGTTTAACATGAACATCTAGCAGAGAACTTCTATGCCTCCTACTGATAGCGATGTGATCAATCTGATTTTTATATTTTCCACACGGCGACACCCAAGTTGTCTTGTGTATATTGCAATGCTGAAAGAGTGTGCCCCCGATGACTAAGTCATTTGCTAGACAGAAGCTTCCAAACCTCACTCCGTTTTCACTCATCCTACTACCAACTCCCATCTTACCCATACATGCCTCAAATCCCTCATTTGAACAGCCCATTACTGCATTAAAGTCTCCAACGCAGATCAAAACATCATGTCTAGGTACCCTTCCTACTCCTTCTTGCAACTTTTCATAAAATGTGTCTTTCCTTTCATCGAGTGCATCATTAGTAGGTGCATAACACACAAACAGACTGATGTTGCCATGATTTGATTTAAACCGTGCGTATAACAATCGCTCATCTATAGGATCCCACTCACATAAAGCCTTATTTACCTTACAACCCAGCAACAATCCTACTCCCTGATAATGCATTCCATCCTGTCGGCCAGATATCAATAAACGTATACCATCCTCCAAATCCAACTTATCGACTCCAGTTAATCTAGTTTCTGTCAGAGCACAAATATCAAGTCCGTAATTTTGAAAAACCTTCACTAACTCATCGATTTTACCGTCATGATTTAGCGTTCTCACATTCCAGTTACCAATTTTAATTGTATTTTTTGCATTAACAAAGGAATTAGATTGTAATTGAGGCAACCGTGAGATTCCTAGCACCCCTGCCCACTTAAGGGCTGCACGGGACTGGGGGCCATTATTGTTCTTCCAGGGTCCATCAAGGTTTCTTTGGCTAACTTCCTGAACACCTCGCCATTGTGCTGCAGTCGCAGTAGGCAGCTAACTTGCCTGATTGCCCACACCCAAAAGACCCAGCTATGCTGTAGCCAGTCACGTGCCGGCATGGTTCCCAGCCATTTCACTCTCAAGGAGTTCCTCTGCCTGAGAAAGCATCCATCCCCCTGCTTCCGAGGGCTTTTGATCTGTGTAGGTAGAGGGCGATCACTCCCTCACTAGCCATATACTGTGTATATACAGTGTATAGGCTACACTCACCATATACACACACACACACACACACACAAACAGAGGAGTCTCACGGCCCTGCCGTGCTGCTAAGCACTTGTCCAAATTTGAGCCAACACTGATCCATGCTTGGCACTGGAGCAAGCGCTTTGCGGCCTGATAGGGTGGCAAATTGCACCCCCAAACACTTGCTCAAATGACAGCCGTTTCTGAACACTTACCACTAACACCACCACAGCTACCACCACCACCCTCATCATCACAGCTACCACCACCACCACAACCATCATCATCACAGCTACTACCACCACCACCATAGCTACCACCACCACCACCATAGCTACCACTACCACCAACTCCACCATCACAGGTACCACCACCACCATTACAGCTACCACCACCAACACCACCATCACAGCTATCACCACCACCACCACCATCACAGCTACCACCACCAACACCACCATCACAGCTACCACCACCACCACCATCACAGCTACCACCACCACTACCACGACCACCACTACCATCATAGCCACCATCACCACCATTATTGCTACCCCCACCACCAACACCACCATCACAGCTACCACCATCACAGCTACCACCACCAGCATAACCACCCCATCTACCACCACCACCAAGCGGCATCACCATCATAGATACTGTACCACAAACACCATCACAACTACCATCACCTTCACCACCACCACCACCACCACCATAGCTGCTTCCACCACCACCACGAATACCAACACCATCACAGCTACCATTATTTTTTGGTGAATAAAATAGCATCAGTGATGTAATAGACCTCGGAGTGTAAATATACTCTCTCTCTCTCTCTCTCTGTGAAGACATGATGAGACTCTACGATAATGTCCCGCAGCCTCTTTCACGTCCGCGTATTGTGACACCAATGGGGACAAGTAATTGGAGGTAAAACATCCCATTAGAATATATTACTCGACACAAAATTAAAACTGACCCATCTTAGACCCAATTCCACCCATCCAACCAAGTTTCATCTAAATCCTTTTCTTGGACTTCATTTTACACACACACACACACACACACACACACACACACACACACACACACACACACACAATATAGATATATATATATATATATATATATATATATATATATATATATATATATATATATATATACTGTTTTCAACTAAACAGTTTTATTAGTGTCTTAATATGTTTAATATTTTCCTGTAGAGTATTAAAGTACAATACAAACCCACAAATATACGGAAATGTGAACACGTCCTTCTGTTGGGTATCCACCGAACAAAATGTATATACCGAAACTGGATTTGCTATAGCCCCTCCTACCGAATATCAGATGTAATGACTTTTTGGAGATAATATCAGTCCCTCCCCCCCCATTATTCCTAATATCGAGGGTTTACTGCACTTATTCTTTCCACTCCCTTGACTCTTCAGACAAGATTGGTTCAAATCAAATCAAAACAACAAAGAATATCAGGATATGCAAAACCCACTCCCACCAAACAGTCTCACCCATCCACTGGGCTAGTTTTCCCATGTCGCCCTTTCACTACAGGCACTTTTCCAAAGAGTGCTTGTTTTCAACCATTAATATCTCAGAAACTAAGCAGTTAGGGAAACAAATTAAAGACCATATTACTCACCAACTTTTCGTCCTTTGATTAAAAGCACCCCCAAGTCTGTAGGTCGTCGCGTTGATGAGTAAGGACATGAAGAAGTGGAGTAATTTTTGGAGTAAAAAGCCAGATGAGTTCGTGTGCTTGAGTGCAGCCCCGATTTTGGCTTTGCTCTCAACATGATAACTTCTCTATTGCTAGATAAACTAGACACAGAGGCATTCAAGGCACGCCCTATGGCACTATCACTGAGTCCTTTCCTTGTATCCTTGGAAGGAAGCTTGGCAGGGGTGGATGAGGCAAGGTGTCTGCGTGAGGCAGGAAGGTAATCGGACAAGAGGTTTAAGAAAAAATCGTCCCACACCTTGCAGATTCACAGAGATGACTGAGGTATGCTTGCCTGAGGTGGAAGGAATCACTTCCGAACCTTTGGTGACAAGATCAAGTGGCAGCCACTTCAAACTGTGCCAAGTAAACAACTGTGGTTCCTACCAACACCCAGTGGGAACCTGGTAGGAAACTGCCATCTGTCTATATCAACACCCGGTGGTTGGGGGCTGAATATTTTGACTTTGCCTTGTATCTTTGGCCTTCAACAGACTGCTCACAAAATCGAATTACTTCAGTCTATAGTAATCCTCAAACAGTTCATGAACTTCAGTTCAGGTTAGGGCAAAACTGTCTGATGCTGACTTCGTAGAATGACCTTGACATTTAAATTTTTGCTGTGACATTAATATAGGCTATGACTATTCTTTTTTCTCAAATTGAATCTTTTTATGCTTGATTTAACTGGAACTCTTCCACTGAGTTTTGCTTACACTGCATAAAACAGCTTGAGTTGACCTTGCCATTTGACCTTTGACCTGCTGTTCTAATCAGTACATCAGCCTCTTGAGTAATCTGACCTCTGACCTGCTCAGCTGAAGACATGCTCCGGGTTCTCCTGACCTATTCCCATTAAAATGGCACCTGATGCATGTATTCCAAGGAGTTTATAAGAGACTTTATGGTGAAAAAAGAAAGAGAGAACTAGTGTTGGCTTTTTTGTGAGCTAGTAAGTCGGCATCCTTTAGAAATTAGGAAGAACAGTGAGGCAATTCACACGTTCAGTGACAGGTTGAAAGGTAGGGAGAATACTGCTGGAATAGTGAGTGTTAAGACAGTGCACATAGAGGAAGTGGGAGCAGAGGTGTTAGGTTAGTAAAGGTAGTTAAGGTAGAGACCAGGCTAGATGAAAGTGATGGCTTCCAGCCATTCAAAAGAGGGTGCAAGACAAAGGTAAGTAACAGTAATAGGACTCTGGGTATTCGGAATCAGTTTCAGGTGCTAAAGGATGAATCACAGGAAGCCTAACCTTACTCCTGTCTGAGATTCGTTGATTAGGCATCAGGAGAAGGAGTTGTGTACTAAAGGTTCTAGGAGGAAGCGTTTTTATTTTCCTGGGTGTAGGATGCAAGGAGTAATGGAGAGAGTTGATGACTTAGCAATACCGCAGAGAACTCAATCGTTACCATGTAGCTTCAGACAGGTCAGAAGAAATCCTTAGGAATCGTTGGGACCTTATTAGGAAGTTCATGGAAAGTTGTATGAAGTTAGTTGTCTGTGGTTTGTTACCAAGATTTGACGCAAGTTCTGTAATTCTCAGTTAAATAATAGGAGTCAACAGTAGGCTATAAGTTCTGTGTAGAAAAGTGGGTGTGATGTTTGTTGATGTTTGGCATAATTTCATTCATGAGAGGAATTTGTGTAGTAGAGGCGGCTTTTACCTCAATATGGTAGACAAGGCTACATTAGGAAGGGTTCTAGATGTCAGTGTCAGGGGTGTTTTGGGCAGTGATAAAGAGATGGAAGGAGAGACAGTATATATCATGGCTGTTAACAGCTCAGTCCCTGGGGTGAATGGGGCTGAGATAAGTGAGGCGAGATCAACTCATCAGGAAAATCAGGTGCATCTGACCCCACCTCAGGTGCAGGTAGAAAATCAGGGGATTAATGGGGAGAGACTGCCAGGCCATCTGCGACTTGTTGGAATGTTGAAATTACGACAGAGGATTTAAACGTTTAAACTGGGATGATTTTAGTGTGTTTCACAGCCCTACTAGGACCATCCATTCTATGAATATAATGCATATGAATGTGAAAACTATTATTTCAGAATGAGACGAATTTATTAGCTATGCAACTACCGAAAATCCCGACATAATTATGATCACAGAATCATGGATAAACATTCATGACAAGTACCTTATTGGAGAAGTATAACTACAAAACTTTGAAATATTTGCAAACTCGCGACTGTATAATACCAGCGCAGAAGTTCTAATTTATAGTCAAGTCCATACAAATGTAATACAGCTTAGTAAATTGGACGTTGAAGCATGCGACTCTTTGTATGTCAAATTTTTCAATGTAATAAATCCATTTTTTTCCGTGTATTATATAGACCGCTCAAGTCAGACGAGGAAAATTATATAATACTGTACAACGAAATAAGATTTGTAATAAAGAACAAAAACTGAGTTTTGGGGGGAACTTTAATAATGCAAATATTGATTAGAAAAATTTGTTCGCAGACAAAGCCGGGAACCCGTCCCCGGCAGTCATTTTCTAGTCAAAGATGTCACATATCAAATTTGGAGTAAATCAGGCGAAAACTGACGATTTTATGCCCATTTGAGATTTTAGACCCAACCCACCTGACATTGACCCCCCTTCCGCTAATTGAGGGTGACCCTCCCTGATGTAATGAGGCATGTTATAGGATGCAGATTTGAAAGATGCACCTCAAGGTTTTGGTTCCATGTCGATATGACGAATATGAAAGGAGTTATGGCGAGAAAAAAAGACTTTTCTTTTATATTTTATTGGACCTGCAGCCTGGCCCTTGGCCCAATTTGGCCCAAAATTTAATCAGGTGATCAGATCACTGCCCATCATCCGTGTAATTTTAGTCAAAATCGCACCAGTAGTTCTCGTGTAAAGTTGTTAACAGACAAATAGACAGACAAACAAACAAACAGACAAAACAAGTGAAAACAGTACCCGTCTCCAAGCCCCTTCGGAGCAAGGACGCGTGACAAATTGTTAAAACTGATAGAAGATGCATTATTAATTCAGGCAGTGAACACATCGGCGCCCGGTGATAATAATCTTGACCTTGTTCTAGCGACAGACAGTGATGTAACAAATTTGTGTGATGTTAGTGAAAAATTTAGGAACATTGATCATAATATCGTTAGACTTGAAGTTAATATCAGCTGTAAAAGCAGCATAAATAGCCTTTTAATTCCGTAAAAAAAAGAAAAAGAAAAAAAAAAGACCAATCATGAGAATGGAAGTTTCCAACACCAGCTATATTAAGTTACGACAGGTGGATAACGTCTAAGAAATATGGGAAATATTCACTAATTGATTGATGTCTGTTGAAAGAAAAAATATATAAATTTTTACCCCCCAAATAATCACATTTATAAACTGGTCTGCATGTCAGAAAATTATGAAAAATTAATTGGTTACAAGAAAAGAGCTTATAAAAAATATATATATAAGCATACAGAAAGTCACGATGACGAGACCGAGTATTTTTAACTGTAATTGCAATGTGCGCAAATCATTTGGAAAACTAAACGATATTATAAGGCAAAAATTTCTCGTGAAGCAAAATCAAACCCTAAATTGTGTTTTCATTGTGTGAGGAATAAGAAAATGTAAAGGACATCATAAGCCCCTAATAAGCTCAGAAGACACTCTTGTCCATGATAACCGAACAGTAGCAACACTACTGATAGTGTTTTTACACAAGTAAACAGTGTAAACATTCCCATCCCCCAATCGGTTTACCAAAAACGAAGTGACATTACATGAAGTGTTAAATTATCTTCAGAAAATCGACCCAGATAAATAAACTGGCTCAGATCAGATAATCTCCTTGCATACTGTGTAAATTTACTGACAGCTTTTCCTATAACTAAAATATTCAGTATATCACTAACTGAATGAAGAGTGCCTAATCAATGGAAACTTGCCATTATATCACCGATCTTTTAAAAGGGCGACAAAAAACGCGCCACAGATTACCGCTCAATAGAACTAACGTCAGTACTAGGCAAAATTTGAAAACAAAAATAGAGATAAAATTTCCGTGTTCTTTAATAAGCATAATGTTTCAACAGAGAAACAGCATGGGTTTCGGACTGATGGGTAGTGCCTAGAAATTTGCTTGATTTTTTTTTTTTTTTCAAACATACACAATACCAAATTACATGCACAGTACACACTACACTTCCTATTCAAAATTTACCAAAATGGCGTCAATTCACCCAGCCTCGGAGTCCCCAGGAGGGGGGACCATAAATGCCCCCGCCATCTGCCCCTCTCCCGGTGACGACTCGAGGTGCCTGGAAGCACTGTCTGACTCTCTTCTTCTTCATTTTTGCAACATTCGCGGCCTTTCATCTAACTTTCGCTCTGTTGAGCATCACCTCTCCTCCTCTAAACCTCACCTTCTTTTTCTAACGGAGACTCAGCTGTCTGAGGCAACTGACAGCAAACCCTTTTCTGTATCCTCCTACTTTCTCTATACTCATTTCAAAGCCAAAGGTGGCTGTTGTGTATACATACGCAACGACTTATCTTGCTCTCGTGTTCCTGAACTTGATACTTCTGAATTCTCCACTCTCTGGCTTCGGCTTTCCTGTCATTCTCTGACTAAATATATCTGTGCTGTTTACTTATCCCCTAATTCTACTGACTATCAAAAATTCTTCGACTATCTTACTTCTACGATGGAACACATTCTGTCCATTTCTCCTTTTTTCTGAAATCTCCATTCTTGGAGATTTCAATGTTCACCACCACCTTTGGCTCTCCTCTCCTTTCACGGATCCACCTGGTGAACAAGCCTACATCTTTTCTATCCTTAATGACCTAGAGCAGCTTGTACAGCACCCTACCCGTATCCCTGACCGCCTTGGAGAGAGCTCCAACATACTTGACCTCTTCCTCACAACTAATCCTTCTGCTTACTCTGTTAATCTTTTCTCTCCGTTGGGCTCCTCCGATCACAACCTTATTACCTTAACCTGTCCTATCGCTCCAGTACGGCCTGCGGACCCTCCAGGGAAACGTTGTCTCTGGCATTTTGGAGCTGCGGACTGGGAGGCCCTCAGGCAGTACTTCTTTGATTTTCCCCGGAATGATTGTTGCTTCCATGGCCGTGAGCCATCTGAGTGTGCCTTGCGCATTACGGAGGTTATTCTCTCGGGCATAGAAGCATACATTCCTTTCTCATATCCTTTGACTAACGCAAGAAAGCCTTGGTATCACGCTTGTTCTAATGCTGTTCGCAACAAGGAGAAGGCCTACAAAAGGTACCGGAGCCAACCCACCCCTGAATCACATAATCTTTACGTTTCTGCCCGGAATCGTGCTAAGTCTGTTCTTCGCTCTACTAAAAATAATTTCATCCATACTAAATGCTCTCAACTCTCCAACTCGAATTCTTCCCGCTCCTTCTGGCACCTTGCCAAAAATCTTTCTAACAACTTTACCTCATCATCCTTCCCTCCTCTTTTCTACTCTGATGGTTCTGTAGCTATTTCTTCTACTGATAAAGCAGATCTCTTCGCACAGACTTTCTCCTCCAATTCCACCTTAGACGATTCCGGTGCTGTTCCTCCATCACTTCCCCCCTCTGACTTCCTCATGGCTGACATTAAAATTTCTTCAGTTGATGTATTTTCTGCCATTACTGGCCTCAGTACTAACAAGGCCTATGGGCCTGATGGGGTCCCTCCTGTTGTTCTCAAAAACTGTGCTTCTGTGCTTACACCCTGCCTAGGCAAACTATTTCGCCTTTGTCTGTCAACTTGTACCTTTCCTTCTTGCTGGAAGTTTGCTCTCATTCAGCCAGTCCCAAAGAAGGGTGACCACTCCCAACCCTCCAACTATCGTCCAATTGCTTTAACGTCCTGTATTTCAAAAGTTTTCGAGTCAATTCTTAATAAAAAAATTTTAAGGCATCTTTCCTATCACAACCGATCGTCAGTATGGGTTCCGTCAGGGACGCTCCACTGGCGATCTTCTCACCTACCTTTCAGACTCCTGGTCATCCTCCTTTCGGGACTTTGGCGAAAGCTTTGCCATTGCACTTGACATCTCAATGGCTTTCGATCGAGTCTGGCACAAATCTTTAATTTCCAAACTGCCCTCCTACGGTTTCTATCCTTCTATCTGTACCTTCATCGCTAGCTTCCTTTCTGGTCGTTCTATAGCTGCTGTCGTAGACGGCCATCGTTCTTCTCCTAGATCTATCAACAGTGGTGTTCCTCAGGGCTCTGTCCTATCACCAACTCTCTTCCTTTTATTCATCAATGATCTTCTAAGCTGTACATCTAACCCTATCCACTCATACGCTGATGACTCCACCCTTCACCTTTCCATTCGGTTCCCGCAACGCCCATCTCAACAGTTGCTTCAAGAAACAAGGGATGAGGCTATGGCACACCTAATGTCTGACTTGGCTCATATCTCTGACTGGGGTAAAAATAATATAGTTGTCTTTAATGCTTCTAAGACTCAGTTCTTACACCTATCAACCCGACAAAATCTTCCACAGGTATACCCACTAATGTTTAATAATATTCAGATTAATCCTGCATCATCCTTGAACATGCTTGGGGTTTCATTTACTCGGGACTTATCTTGGAAAGATCATATCACATCTCTTGTAAAATCTGCTTCCAAGAGATTGGGTGTGCTAAGCCGACTCCGCCTCTTCTTTACCCCTGCACAATTGTTGACTCTATACAGGGGTTTTATCCGCCCCTGTGTGGAGTACAACTCTCATGTGTGGGGAGGCTCCCCACATACAGCTCTTCTCAATAGGGTGGAGTCAAAGGCTTTTCGTCTCATTAACTCTCCTCCTCTTACTGACTCCCTTCAACCTCTGTCTCTTCACCGCACTGTTGCATCTTTATCTCTTTTCTATCGCTACTTTAATGGTCACTGCTCCTCTGAACTGTCTGCTTGCATTCCTCCACCTCTACGACGGGCGCGTAGCACCCGTCTGGTAGCAAAATCTCATCCCTTTTCTGTCCAACTCTCTAATGCAAGAGTTAACCGTTACTCCCAGTCTTTCATTTATGCAACAGGTCAGCTCTGGAACTGTCTCCCTCTGTCTGTATTTCCTGCTGCCTATGATCTCCAGTCTTTCAAACGTAGTGTGTCCAGGCATCTCAAAATGATCGGATCTTGAATTTGGCTCTCTATTGTATTTTGTTTTTCTCTTGGAGGGAACTGTTACTGCGGGCTCATGGCCTTTGGTTCCTTCTTCCTCGCATAAAAAAAAAAAAAAAAAAACTGGGAAGCAAAAATACCGTTGATTGACATCGGCTTAGATTAATAGAAAGCTTCTGATAAGGTCCCCACATAAGACTACCAGAAAAACTAAATGCACAATGCCTGTCTAACAAATTATGTTCATGGACTGGTGATTGGTTAACGAATCACACGCAGCATATGGTGATAAAGGACGAAACATCAGAATGGCTAGAAGTAACAAGCAAAGTACTTCAAGGGTCAGTTCTAGGACCAATTCTCTTTACTCTTTATATCAATTATCTAGAAAATGAACTCGCTTCTAAGGTGGCGAAACTTGTAGACAGATCGAAAATTGGAGGCGAGGTAATTATGAAAGGAGACTGTGATTCTATAAAAAACGACATGGATTCGTTAGTACTCCTTAACTGGAGTGAAGAATGGCAGATGCAATTTAATGCAGATAAATGTAAGATAATGCACTTTGGCGATAAAATCATGAAATGTAAATATCGCATGTTCAATACTTCACTGACGGAAGTAAAGGACGAGGAGGATTTGGGAGTTATTATCAGTACAGAACTCAAAAACTCAAAACAGTGTATATCAGCTAGTAACAAGGCAAACAGAATGCTCACCTTCATCGCAAGGAACTTTGATCATAAAACGTTTGATCATAAAACGTCTAAGCTTCATACGTCATTAGTTAGACCATACATGGAATGCTGTATGCAGCAGTGGTCACCGAAGGATAGGCCATAAAGAGTGCAGCACAGAGCAAAAAAAAAAAAAAAAAAAAAAAAAAATCCCATCGCTGCGAAATTTAACCTATGAAGAGCGACTAAAGACACTAAATAACTGTGTTTTCTCTGAAAAAGCAACGACTCAGAATAAATCCATTAAAAGTATTTAAAATTCTTAAATAATCTGACGAGGTTAGATATGATAATTTGTTCAATATATAGAAGAATACAGTGACTAGAAGTAATGGAATGAAACTCAAAAGCAAAAGATGCAACAATAATATAGGGAAAAACTTCTTTGATATTCACGTACTACAACAATGGAATAGGCTACCAGCAACAGCAGTCAGTGCAAAGCCTATTGACAGGTTTAAAATTCGGCTAGAGAAATATTTTTAATGTATAGACTACAACTAACTCAGGGTTGTTTATTTCCAGGTTGAAGTGATGCTGACGGCCGGGACACGTGTATTTAATAACGAGAACATTCAGGGACTATGTTGGCTTGTCTTTTACAGATCTGCAGAATAGATAATTCATAGTACTTAGTTGTTCCTCTTCTACATCTCCTATAAAATTTACATGCTTGTTCTTTCTAGCAAGCATGGTGTTTTTGTTTTCTATTATTTTTCTGCCAGCTTAAACTTATGGTGTGATGGGTGGGGGAGATCCTTCATCTTTTCTACTCTTTTCTCTTACACGTTAGATCTTAGTAGAATTAGCCCTTTTCCAGCAGATAACCTCGTCATCGGCCAACAGGACTCGTAATACCTGTACCTTGTACGTACTCTTCCAGCAAGACGAATCCAAAACAGATTTAAGCTGCTTACATTATTTTGTTCATATACATTATGGTCGAAGCTTCATCTTGATCTTCAACCTTAATTTGCGATTGCTTGTTCATAACTTAAATCCCTTCTCTGTTCCCTTACCTTCAGTTCTCTCGCTAAGCTTAGTTCAGATCAGATCAGAATTGTCTGACTTGACTTTGCCTAGTAGCTCTCATTTTGACCTTTTCCTGTAACCTTGACCTTTGACTGATTGATCTCAAAATCAAAGGTTTTTGTTCTTGCTTTATCTTTAAGACCTCCACAAAGCTGGAATAACGCAGATAAACAAAACTGCTTAAGCTGACCATGATCTCTGACCTTGACGTATGAACTAGTGTGTTAAAACTCAATAGGCTTACTCACTGGCCAAAGTTCAACACTTCTAACAAGTTTGACTAATATCGAATCAAAATTGTTTAAGTTATTTTGCCAACAATAACTGAAACAGATTGAAATATTACAATATCCTGTGACCTTGACATCTGACTAAATTTTCAAAAAAAATAAATAAAATAAAATAAATAAAAACACTCCATTCTTGCCTAACCCTTAAACCTTCAGCAAAGTTTGGTCTAAAAACTCTTTTTACACTCGCATTAATTAAAAAGGAGTAAATAATGTTTGAGTTATTTTCTTCGCGCGCGCACACACACACACACACACACACACACACACACACACACACACACTCTCTCTCTCTCTCTCTCTCTCTCTCTCTCTCTCTCTCTCTTGCTTCGCGAGACGCATGCGTAATTGTTCGGGAAAATTTCGTCTATGACAATAACCTTTTATTTTCCTCAAATTGGATTCTTGTATCTATGCCTTTCTCTTACTCTGAAGCCTGCCATAACCTTAAGTGTAAATTCTATGAACACTCTGAGATGAACTAGCCGTGTGGCCCTGCACCTGTAATTTTCTCTGAGACTTGGCATTTAATTGTTTTTCAGCATTAAGTCCTTCATTCTCGCCTCACCCAAAACTCTTTCACTAGGTTTTGTCTATATCGGGTTAAAAATGTCTACGATGACCCTGCCGTGTGACCTTAATTCAGTAGGTGTAGCTTTGACAACTGTTTTAAGTACAGAACACCTTTATCCTTGCATTACCCTACACCCTTCCTTAAAGTCTGGTCTAACTGAGATAAAAACTGCTTTTGCCCACCTTGCTATGTGCTTCAACCGCTGAAATCATGTTCTCAAAAACCATAGCTCAACTTCTTGTCTGATCCTCAACCCTTCCACTAAGTTTAGCTCAGAGGGGATGAAAACAGTTATAGTTACTTTGTTAAAAATCAAACATACAGGTCGATTTTCTTGCCCGCGCCCTAAGGCTTTATCATTTTAATTATCACTTTCAAAATCCAATCCGTTTTTGCCTTACCTTCAGCCACTCCACGATGTTGATTTAAATCATATAAGGATTACTAAATTGACCATCGAAGGTCTAAATTTAACCTTGCTGTTACTTAGGCCTTTGACTTATTGTTAAAAAACACTAACAGGTCACCTCATGGCTATTCCTGAACCCTTCCGTTATGTGTGGTTAAAATTCGATAAAAACCATTTAAGTAATTTGTTTACACACACACACACACACACACACACACACACACACATCGAACATAACACCAACTCTCGCTTCGCAAGTACCGGTGTAATAGTTTTGCCCGCTTCATGGAGAAAAGAGCAATAGGACTGATACGTTTATGCTGCTGCTGCTGCTGCTGCTGCTGCTGCTGATGATGATGATGATGACTGAAACCAAACATTGTCAGTACGGTATTATGTCTTATAACTTAACTGTGGTACCACTTAAGGGAGATATCTTGGTGTGAAGACGAAAAAAGAAACCTTCATTAACCCTCGCTGTAAATTCTATTAACACCAGTTGTTATATTAAATTAAATTAATTAAAGGCAAACTACAGTATTTTGTTGTTGTCTGAACGAGAACCCGGTTGGATGCACACTGAATATTCCCTTCTGCAGTCCACCATCCTCCATTTCAGGTAAAATGAGGAAGTTTAGTGAAACTTGTATACCTGGGCAGCGGAGCAGCCAAGTGCTGTCTATGCCGCCTCGTGAAGGCGTCCCTCTCTTGCTTCCTAACACAGTAAAGGTGTTATTGAAAACGTGCTCACCGAAAACCCACCATCCAGCTGCCACATAGTCTCTCTTATTTTCCCTTGAAAATTCCGACAGTGCTTTCAATTCCCGATATGGCGGAGGAGAATTCTTTGTGCGATGCATATGAAAGAGACGGTCGGGAGCCAGGCCCGATTTACAGACCTTTTTCATCTCAGGATTATAAGACTGCTTGTATCTTCCCTCTAACAGCTATGACACTCTTGACATCATACTAGCGTTAGTGTTACCCTATTCATTGAGAAGGTGTATTTTTCTATGTTCTTTCTTTGTGTATAAAAATGATTTTATATAGCCTCGGACAGCCCCCACGCAGTGAAGCGTTTATAATGGCTATATCCATCCGCTGACGCTCGGAAAGTGTCCACTAAACTAGATTAAGTCGTCCAGAGATACTAGGAATGAAAGAACAATTAGGTCCCGTGGATGAAGGGGGTAAGAATCATGATAAGTACGAATCCAGTCTGTAAGTGGTATCAACGCCATAAGAACACCCGTTATTCACCTGCTTATCTGACACTGGTGCTGACGCCAGCAACTAAAGCTCGTATTCTCTTTGCCAGAAGAGGCTCTACGGCATCATTTCCTTACCGCAATATTTTGCATACTGCAAAATAGTTTATTGTTATTCATACAGTCTACCTCCTGCATTCGATGCAATAGGCCGCATCCTTACTTTCTTACTCTTCCTTTTTTCCCGGACGAAAATTTTTATATATAATATGTATGTAATAGACATACAAATTTACAGACAATTAGACAATTATATACATTACAATATATAGATAGATAGATAGATGGATAGATATATATATATATATATATATATATATATATATATATATATATATATATATATATATATATATATATATATATACTGAGACAGACAGACAGACAGACAGACAGACAGAGACAGAGCGAGAACACTCACAGACTCCCTTGCAAAAGTTGGCATACTACAGATTCATGTTGCCTCTTTTCATGCGTGTGTTTGGGTAAACCTTTGACCACACAAAACCCTTAAAAAGGCTCAACTGATTTTTTTTCCCCAAGGAACAAGTGTACCATGCTTGAAGTGGACAGAAAGAAGGAAAAGAAAGACACTGAGCGAATGCAAGTATATGGTGAAGACCCTAATATTATGACCCTAATATTATCAGCATATACTAGTGCACCTGTGTAATGATATTGAGATCCAACAAATACGTTCTGTGATACTGAGAAAATCAACATGGCCGCCTAATGCTTGAAAATGCTAGATCGGAAAGTATTTGTTGACCAAACTCGGTGGAAATGTAGTGGGTCAGGAGTGAACATAATATCCATAGTATGAATGAGCTTGACCTTGATCTCAAGGTCGCATGTCAAATTCCGTAACAAATTCTGAGTCATGCCACAAGTCCCTTAATATTAGGTCGACAGTGATAAAAGTATTTTCATTTGGAATGTGGAGTTCTTTGAATATTGCTTCAGCAATTTCATAATTCTAGTTATTATTTATGTTAATAATAATAATAATAATAATAATAATAATAATTATTATTATTATTATTAACTATTATTATTATTATTATTATTATTATTATTATCATTACTATTATTATTATTATTATTATTATTATTATTATTATTATTATTATCATTACTATTATTATAATTATTATTATCAATATTATTATTATTAGTGGAGTTGTAAAACACCGGTAATATACGCAGTGAAAATGATGATATTAGTAATGATGATTATATAATTGTATTCGTACAAGTAAATCTAAAACCCAATCAATTCCACGAAAAATACCCAAGACGTTCGAGTGCGGAGGCAAGAAATGGGTGCATAATAAACTCACAAGAGAAGGTAAAAAAAAGAAAAAAAAAAGAAAAAAAAAGCTTTGTGGCAGGAGGCATGAAGATGGAGCATGTGGGGATCTTTTCCGGTGGTGGTGGTAAAGGGCTTCTAAAGATGGTGGCGATGATGATGGTGATGGTGATCATGATGATAATGATTTTTCCCCCTGTAGTGTTTTCTTTTTCTTTTCTTTTCTTTTTTTTTTACATCCCAGTCACTCCGTCTATAAACGGTGGGTGGTGTCGACCATCATCCACTCACGATGTATTGCTGTCTCCTACTTACTTCACCTTTATCATTTTTTTTTCCTGCCATCCTCTCTTCCTGCTTCAACCTTTCCTGTAACTTTATTTTACTCTTCTTTCCATTTCACTTGGCTCTACATGGAGTGATAGGTCTTATGGATTCCTGTAACCCAGATAACCAGTGACAATGCTGAGTGGTAACCATATAACCAGATCACGGAATGAAGCGGAGCCTACAATGATTCCCTTGTTACCTGGGTGGAGTGACGCAAATGTGGCGTCAACATAGGAACCAACCCTCAACACTCTTCCCCACACCTTGTTGTAGCTATGCCCTGTCTACCACAGGGGAGTATCGGTTAAGTGCAGGCGATTGCTTGCCTGTGGTTGATAGGTCTTCTCGGCCACATAGACCGGAGTTATTTAACAACAACAACAACAACTGTCAGGCGGTCTTTTTCGTTTAATTCTTGCAACCCCTAGAAGTCGGCTTTAGAAAAACTGCTTGAAGTTCAAAACTTTCCACTGTCAGACATCAATCAAAATTGGAGACGCAAATGCAGCATCCTCCAAGGAACCAAACTACCATATTTTTCCTCGCGCCTAACTGTGGCGAGATGCTGTCAGCCGCAAATGAACATTCGTTCACTGCACGGAATAGCCTTGCAGGTGCAGTTGCTTGCCTGTGGTTGATGGATCTGCTCAGGGAGACAAGCTGGGGTTGATCAACAAAAGCAACAACAACTCCATCTATAAGTTTGATGATGATGATGAGGAGGAGGAGGAGGATGGTGGAAGCTATGGTTGGGGTGGATATAAAGCTTTGATGGATGATATCTTTGTTGTAAATGTTGATGCACCGCTCTCTGTTTGTGGAAAGCTGTCAAGTCATCCTTCTTCATGATCTCCTTCCACAAGCTCTCTAATACTAGATGGTGCTAATACTTGTTAAATAATTTACCAAAGTTCCACCCCTTATCCTAACCAGCCAATGGAATGTACTTGTATCCATGACATCGAAACCTATGGTTCCTCAAACTGTGATCAGTCAATGGGAGGCACTTGAACCCATGATGTCATTCAGCTTAGCTCCGCCCACTACTTTCATTCACAGATAGGCACACCAACTGCACTGGGTAAGTAGGTATGTAGATAGGTGTGTGGATCTAGTTATATCAACAGGCTTATTGGGTGGTTTTTGCTGCGCTTTCACCAGTTGTTGTGAAAAGCTGATTTACAGTTCAGCTAATATCGATCTATCTGTGTATATATATATATATATATATATATATATATATATATATATATATATATATATATATATATATTTATTTATTTATTTATATTGGTCATTGATTACATTATGAAACGCGTTGGAACAGAAACCGGTGCAGGTATACTTTGGGGAGAGAACAGGAAACTTTTGGATTTAGATTATGCAGATGATATAGTTTTGATTTGTGATGGGCCAGAAGAGATGCAGAGAGTGTTGGACTGTTTGGTGAGTGAAGGTCGCAAGGTGGGTTTGGTTATTAATTGTGGAAAAACTGAAATAATCAATATGAATATGGAAAATGCGCAGGAATGTGTAACTGGAGGTATGGTTGTAAAGCAAGTTGATAGGTTTAAATATTTAGGTACTTATTTAGCCAAGGATGGTTCTTTGAACTTTGAATTCGAGGAAAGGTTAAAGAAGGCTAATCAGGCAATGGGAATGCTTAAAAATATTTGGAATAATAAAAATTTTTCTGTGCATACAAAAATCAAACTTTATAAGGTAATGGTTAGGAGTATCTTAATTTATGGACACGAGTCTTGGTACAGCACAGTGACTATGGAAAATAAATTCTTGGTGTTTGAAAATAAAGCACTTAGAAGAATAATAGGAGTTAAGTGGTGGGAAAGGATACCAAATAGTAGAATTAGAGAAATAACGGGAGTGCAGCCGGTCGATGAATATGTTAGGTTCTCACGATGGAAGTGGCTAGGACATGTGTATAGGAGACAGGGAATAGTACGAGGTACACCAGGGTGGGTGGCACTTGGTAGGAGAGGTAGAGGAAGGCCAAAAGAGACGTGGGTGAGGACAATGAGACGGGAAGCTGGAGATGAGTGTTGGGGAGATCTTGAGGAGTTAGCACAAGATAGGATGTGGTGGTGTGAGTTCATCGAGGCCCTATGCATCCCCGAGGGTGCCACAGGAAATGATTGATTGATATATATATATATATATATATCTATCTACATTCCATCATCCAATCCTACATAGCTACGTGAGGAGCGTAGGAGCCCGGGGCTAGGCATTTTGTCCCGACATTTAAGATGAGTGACCAGCCTCACTCATCCCTGGATGGCATTGCATGAGCAGTCAACCCCAACTCCCCCTTGAATATAAACCTTCACCGGCTCAATCCGACTGGAGCGCAATAATTACCCACTAAACCAGCAGGCGCCAAAATTTGGTTATATGGTTACCACCCAACGTAGTATATATATATATATATATATATATATATATATATATATATATATATATATATATATATATATATATATATTTATCATCATCATCATCATCCGGACCTCCTTTCCCACCCAGGGGCAGGGTGAGGAGTAGCAATGTCCAGACAGCCCAAATTTGCCCAATCCAAAGGGCCATGCTTCCATTTACTCATCATTCAAGCCCCCGGAATCCTGGCTTAATCGGATAAGTCAAAAACATTCACCACATTTTGTAGCTTCATATAACCGTATCCGACTGAGTCAATCCAGACGCTGCCAAGTTAAAAAGGGATGCCAAAATCCCTGATCATCCACTTCTCCTCACAACATTCATCCAGCCAGCTCGATCTCTTGTCAGTTCCCTAGCCTCACCGACTTCCAGACCTCTCTTGAGGACACACTCATCTACCATATCTCTCCACCTTCTCCTTGGCCTACCTCGTCTCCTCCCTTCTTCAAATTCGTTCAGATATACATTTTTCACCATTCTATTGTTATCCATTCTCTCCACATGACCATACCATCTCAGTACACTCTCTTCGATTCTGGTATTCACCGACTCCCTCAATCCATATCTTTCACGAATCACATTATTTCGTATCCTATCCACCCTCTGTACTCCACGTACATTCCTCAGCAGTCCCATCTCCACAGCTCTTACTCTTGACTTTTCATTTTCATGCCACACCATAGTCTCACATCCATATGTTAAAGTTGGCACTAACACTTCCTCATGTAAGCCTCGTGCAGCTGCAACACTCAAGCCTCTGTTTCTTATCAAGGCCTTCATTGCACCAGCTACTTTTCTTCCTTGTTGCACATTTTCCTCTCTTTTCCATCACTGTACCCAAGTATTTGAACTCTCTCACCAATGCCAGTCTCTCTCCATTCGCTGTTTTTTCACACTGGGAGTCACCTTCTCTCTCAATACCCATCACTTTACTCTTTTCTACATTTACCGTCGAGGCACGACGCTCATAGACATCAGCAAAACTCTGCACTAGCCTACCATGTTCTTATCCGGTACTTGCAAGCAGCTCTGCATCATCAACATACATCAAAATTGAGATATTCCATCTATCACCATTCGTTATCAACGCCATCCCTCTCTCCATTACTCGTGTTTTCATTTCCCTCATCACCCCATCCATATATATATTGAACAACCATGGGGACATCACACAACCTTAATTACAAGCTTTTGTCCGACATCATGAAACGTGAACACAGCAAGTACTCCCAGTACAACCATCGTAATAACACAATTATATTCAACTGGTCAAATATAATGATACGTATCTGACTAATGCGTTTCTCAGACTGTTCAACATTTTCACGATTTTTACCATAGTAGGTCTAATATTAAGAGATTTTGGTATAACTGAAAAATTTTTACGGATAAACCTGTGACCTTGAGATCAAGGTCAAGGTCATTCTTATCATGCAAATCATGTTCACTCATGATCCGTTACATTTCCACCGCAATTGGTTAAAATCAGCCAAGTACTTTCCTATTTACCACTCAGACATGAAGTGGCCATTTTGATTTTCCTCAGTATCTCAAAAGCATTTGTTGGATCTCAGCATCAATACTCAGGTGCACTAGTATAAGTTGACGACTACATACTGGAACATTTGCAAAGCAATCGATTCAAAAATGTAGTTTTTGCTGTGCAGGATAGCAAAAAATGAAAAAAAAAAAAATAACAGAGGGCGCTAGCGCGGCGCTAATGCTAGGAAAAAATTTTATTCTGAAAAAAGAATCCTGTAACCAAGATACATTACTCCTGAAAATTTCAAGTCTCTATCTCGAACGGTCTTGGAAAGCCAGCTTTCTAGATCTCACCCCCCTCCCCCGGCAAAAAAAAAAAAAAAAAAACAATCCACAATATCAATAAGAGCTCCGCAGAGGGTAGAGTTCTTAATAATACCGGTCTCCCTCGGAGTATGCGGCCGAAGCAGGTAAGTGTATCTGGCTCAGGGTAGATGGACGTCCCTGCCCTGCATAGTTCCCGGTCACCGTTAGGCAAAATTAAAAACCCATTACCCCTGTCAAAAAGGTTGTGGATGATTGATTACCATAGTCCGGGGAGGTACTATCAGGGAGAGTGACGTGTGGCCAAAGCCAGATAGCTGGACCTTGCACAACACTCCCTGATGGGGAGCTCAACCACATTTACTGGGCAAAGTTCGGGCTGAGACTACGACTCATACATAGGATATATCTCATACACAGCTTATCATTTTGGAAGCTATACCGCCTCCATTTTTTCTGCACCTCGCCATGTGGAAGGACCGTGTTCCGACTACGACGAGGCGCTGTCTGTTAAAGGAAGACAGCTGCTTGCTTGTGGTCGATGGGATTGCTTGGCCAGACAGACCGGGTAGGGTAACTACTATACAATATTAACAACCTATCTCCCTGCCTCTCTCCCTCGCTCTACCCATCTCACTGCCTTTACACACCTTCCTCCCTCCCTCCCTCCCTGTCTGCCACTACACACCTTCCTCTCCCCCTCCCCGCCTGCACCCACCTTCCTCCTTCCCTCCCTGCATCTACCCATCTCCATCTCCCTACCTTCTGCTACACAACTCACTGTCTCAACCCACCTCTCAGTCTCCCTCCCTGCATCCCCTACTGTCTCCCCTCAAATTCGACCCAGGCCCCTGCTTTTCTGGAATACATGCATACTTACATTTGACTCAAGGTTAATTTGATATGACTTGAAGCTCGACGCTTGAAACTTACAACTTGACTCGAAACTTGAAGGTATTGTAACTTGTGACTTCCATGAATTAGCTCGAATCATACTGGCAAAATATATATTGTATGAACTATAAATTATTTATTGATTACCTCACTTCATCATACTTGCAGCAACCGATCATATTAAATACTTGCGCTTGTATGTGTGTGTGTGTGTGTGTGTGTGTGTGTGTGTGTGTGAGAGAGAGAGAGAGAGAGAGAGAGAGAGAGAGAGAGCGTTAATATGCCATGTAAATCCTAAGCACTGAGCAAAATCGAGATGGGAAAGCTACCAGATCCACCCGTTTTTCAAGAGGACACTGATGAAAGCCACCTGTCCCTTGATCAGTTTCGATTGTGAAGACCAGCAAGACTAGAATCAAACCTTTCCTTTAGAAATATATTGTTCTGTGCTTAAAAATATACAGAGGGAACAGTTTGTGATGCTGATGGTGCCGTGAAAGTTTGGTGCCATCACCAGGAGATCTGCGTCATTTATACCAGTCAGTTGTATTGTTCGTTCTTTTCCTGTTTCTAGTCTACCCATTAAACAAGTGGAGGCCTTGCTGCACGAACCACCATACAGGAGTCAATGGCAAGACCCTAACCTAGCGCAGGGAAATGAGAGCAGGAAAATGTGGTAGAAAATAATGGGTCATGACTCATCGCTACACTTCCTTATTGTTGTGTATGGCAGTGACGACCAAAATACCGTACCAGTCTGTGAGGGGGCCTTCTGGAATCATATGGGCGTATTATATGAAGTGTAAAATGATTTCATCGGACGTACTGGATGAATATGCAAAATATGTGATTAATGTTGATTTTCCTGTGTTCTTCAACGTTTGCAGAGGCAGAAGAATTTATCTCAGGACAAGAATATTTAAAATATATCTTTACAATGCTTCTCCTGGTTATTATGGAAAGGTAATAAGAAACAGAAAAACTTATATTGCAGGAAGGAAAGTCCATTTCAACCCTACTTTTTTAGTTTTTATGAACGTGTGGTGGCAGAAAATATTATAACAGATGCCTGAGATTTTGCACACTCGGCTTTAAGGTGAAAGAACCACCGCTCTATTATGAAGCGAAAAAAAAAAAAAAAGTAAAACGGCTCCACGATAAACAACACTAGGATATAAAGCTAGTCACGGAAAAGCAATACCGGTATGCAAAGAATGTAGAAATATAGCTTAGCCTTTTTCGGCCACCGAAATATGTAAAAAAGAAAGTGCATACGGACTGAGTGTAGGCCACGTTATGGTAAAATATATAAATAAATCAATCAGCAACAGCGTACGTGACGAAATTATGCAAATAAGCCTTACATTCCTACACGGTTGAATAGATAGGGAACTGATTTGGTATATTTTCGGTCGACTGCAGAGACACGAAAATGATGTATAAAATTCGGGAAATAAATCCATAACAAAATCATCTACCCAAAACAAAACAAAACAAAACAAAATCATTGAAGTAAACCCGAATTTTCTGTGCTGCTTTCCGCTATCGTATATCTGGCTGCCATGTAACATTTGAAATTATTGCTGGTGCACTTATACACCTCCTTCATCCCCGTGATAATCATTCGTCTCCTATTTTTCTTCTTTCCACTTCCACCTCCTTCCTTTCCTCTTTCGTCGGCCTCTTTTTCGTCTTCGTCTTCTTCTTCTCATCATTATATCATCATCATCATCATCACTGCTTACCTGCGCTTCCCTTCTGTTTGCTAACTCATGTTTATTGTTTCTCCCAGCAAAAACTTAACATATTATAGTTCACTCAGTGTTTGCGCTTATGCCAGACTGTTTCTGAGAACGGCTTCACATTTATGCCAGTAAATGTTTGTTATATAAAAGCGGACAGTCTTTACTTTAAATTGATGATGATAACGATATTTTCTTATTATTTTTGTTATTTAATTTTCATTATTATTATTATTGTTATTATTATTATTATTATCATTATTTTTATTATTATTATTATTATATTCTTATTGTTATTATTATTATTATTATTATTATTATTATTATCATTATGATCATAGTCATTATCATTACTGCTATTACCATTCCAGACATTTTTAAATTACTTATTAAAACCAGGTAGCATCTCCAGAAACAACTGTGTCCGTCTGTCTTACGAACGATTTTGGTACGTGATCTTAGCGATATTACTGAAACAACACACCAGATGACACCACACCATACCACAAAAAAAAAAAAAAAAAAACTCCCCCACAACACCACACCAAGTCCTGACGGTCTTGCATCTACCATTTTGTTTTTCCTCAAAGATATTCATCATCATCATCATCATCATCACCATCATCATCACGGGTGGAGTAGGTTAGATTTATAATCAGAAATAATAAGACACAAAGGCCTTAAGAAAAAAAAAAATGTATTTAGAGTAGCAATTTAATACATCAGGCAATTCCGTCAGCCACCTACGATTCAGAACCCTGCAAGCCTTTGGCACACGTACAGTTAACTGGTTCCGCTTTTAGGCGAATGTACGGTCCTGTCGAGTCTCTTGTTTTTCTCCCCACGATCTTTGAAAATCAGTATGGTAAATCAGCAGCGATCGACAATGATGACACTGATATAGAGCTAAATAAAATGGTCAAAGTCAACTGATGCTGATTTATCACCTGATTTTCAAAGCTCACGAACGAAAGCAGGAAAGGTGACAGGACTCTTGATGCCGACTGTAACTGACGACCTGATGCTGTGTAATCATGAATAAACATGGCTGTGTACTAGTGTGTGACGGGGTGTGTATGGTTGTGTATGCGTATTATAATGAGTAAATACATTAAATGATCATTACTGCGAGTAATTATATTAATGGAGCATTGTCATGAGTGCGGATGTTAAAAGATCACTGATATGAGTAAGTATATTAAACTAGCATTGCTATGAAGAAGTATATTAAATTAACATTGTTATGAGTAGGTGTACCGTCCTACACTGAGTGAGTGGATGGGGGCGCCCATCATCCACTCACTCAATGTAGAGTGATGCCATATGAACTCTACACTGAGTGACATGCCAAATGGTTTCCTGTACCCAGGAAAACAGTTACTACGCTGGGAGGTAACCATATAACCGGGGTCTCTGGCAGGGTTAAGTGTCCCCCAGATTCCCCTATCCAAAGTCACTTAATCATGGCAGTCGTTTCAGAGAGCCTCGGAGGGCCCAATACCTGCCCAAGGCCCCAACCAAATGGGCAAACTCGCGTGGTCATGTGGAATGTGAGAGGTGTGAATGAGGAGAGCAAGAGGGTGGAAGTGGTGAATGTGTTCAAGAATGCGAGATGTGCTGTGATGGCACTGTGTGAAACAAAGATGAAAGGGTGTGAGATAGAGGAGTGGGAGGGTGTAATATGTGTAAGATCGGGCATGAATGGGCGAGGAAGATGCAAGAAAGGAGTTGCTTTGTTGATGAATGAGGTGTGACAGAGTGGAATGAGAGACTACAAATGTGTCAGCTGGAGGTGTATGTATGTCAAATTCAAGTCTGAGAAGGTGAAAGTGGCAGTGATTGTACCGTATGCACCGTGTGAAGACAGGAGTGAAAGAGAGAAAGGCAGGTTTGGGGATGAGCTAGGTGAAGTAGTGGGATAAATGCCCAGGAGCTATAAAGTGATTGTGATGAGGGATATAGACGGAAGAGTACGCACTGGTCCTGAGGATGACATAATAGGTTTTATGGAGTACCAGGAAAAAATGATAATGAGAAGCGACTAAAGGATATGTGTCAGGAGAGGAGGTTGTGCATGTGTAACTCATATTTCAAACACAAAGATGCACGTAAATATACATGGTATAGAGGAAACGGGGATCGTGTTGAAAGAAGCCTGATTGATTATGTGCTGGTAGAGAGGTCGATGATGGGAATGGTTGCTGTTACGAGGGCCGTGAGAGGACGATGAGGAGGTCTGTCAGATCATATGCTTGTGGTATGCAAGTTCAAGCTGAGAGGAGTGAGGTGGATCAAGAAAGAGAGGAGCAGTCAGGGAGAAAGACTGAAAGTTGAGAAGCTGAGGATCAAAGAAATTGCAGATGATTACAGGACCAAAGTAGAGGAGGAGTTAGAATCAGTGAATTGGAATGAAATGGATCTGGACAGCCTGTGGAATGCATATAGGGATTGCTTAGTTAGGAATGCTGAAGTGGTGTGCAGTGTGGCAAAGAGTATCAACAAAGAAGAAAGGTATGGCGTGGTGGGATGATAAGGTTAAGAGAGCGGTGGAGGAAAAGAGGAAGAAGTGGTTAAAGTGGTTACAGGATAGGGGTGCAGTTGAAATAAGAACTGAGTATACTAAGAGCAAGAAGCACGTAAAGAGACTAGTGAAGAGAGAGAAGAAGGAGGTAAATAATGATGTGGGAGGAAAAATGAAAGCGAACTACACTGAAAATGGAAAGTTACTGTAGAAAGAGGTGAGGAGATGTAGAAGTGAAAACGGAAAGAAATGTGATGGTGTGAAGGATGCAAGTGGTAGATTATTAACCCATGGAGATGAAGTAAGGACCACATGGAAAGAATATTTTGCAAGCCTGATGAATGGGAATAAAGAAAGCAGAGCAGCTGTAAACATGATTGGTTTTGGGATGTGTTGAGAAGGAATGCAGTGCCAGATGTGACACTCGCACAGGTGAAGAGTGCTGTGAAGTGGCTGAGAAATGGGAAAGCAGCTGGGGTTGATGAAGTGTATGCAGAGATGCTAAAGTGTAGTGGCAAGAGTGGAATGAAGTGCTTGTTGGAGATATGTATGAAGGCATGGATAAGAAAAACTGTGCCTGCAGATTGGAAAAAGGCTGTGATTATACCCCTGTACAAAAATAAAGGTGAGCGAAGTGAGTGCAAGAATTATCGTGGCATAAGTTTATTGAGTGTGGTAGGGAAGGTACATGGAAGAATTATTATAGAGAAAGTAAGAGAGATATCAGATGTCCTAGTGAGTGATGAGCAGGGTGGCTTTAGGAGTGGCAGAGAATGTGTGGATCAAGTATTTGCAGTGAGACAGATAGCAAAGAAGGCTTGTGAGAAGGATCATAAGGTGTTTATGGCATTCATGGATCTGGAAAAAGCATACAACAAAGTAGACAGAGAGGGATTGTGGAAAGTTTTGCACATGTATGGTGTAGATGGTAAGCTGCTAGGTGCTGTCAAGAGTTTTTATGATGGTAGCGAAGCATGTGTAAGGGTTAAAAGGCATCTAAATGAATGGTTAACGATCGGTATGGGCGTGCGACAAGGTTGTGTGATGTCCCCATGGTTGTTCAATATATATATGGACAGGGTAATGAGAGAGGTAAAAACACGAGTAATGGAGAGAGGGATGGCGTTGATAATGAATGGTGGTGGATGGAATATATCAAATTTGTTGTATGCTGATGATGCGGTACTGCTTGCAAGTACTGGACAAGAACTTGGTAGGCTAGTGCAGAGTTTTGCTGATGTCTATGAGCGTCGTGCCTTGAGTGTAAATGTAGAAAAGAGTAAAGTCATGGTTATTGAGAGAGAAGGTGACTCCCAGTGTGATGTTACAGTGAGCGAAGAGAGACTGGAATTGGTGAGAGAGTTCAAATACCTGGGTACAGTGATAGAAAGAGAGGAAAATGTGCAAAAGAAGTTGAAAGTATAGTGACACAAGGAAGAAAAGTAGCTGGTGCAATGAAGGCGTTGATAAGAAACAGAGGCTTGAATGTTGCAGCTGCACGAGGCTTACATGAGGGAGTGTTAGTGCCAACTTTAACATATGGATGTGGGACTATGCTGTGGCATGAAAATGAAAAGTCAAGAGTAAGGGCAGTGGAGATGGGACTGCTGAGGAATGTATGTGGAGTACAGAAGGTGGATAGGATATGAAATAATGTGATTCGTGAAAGGTGCGGAGCGAGGAAGTCGGTGGACACCAGAATCGAAGAGAGTGTACTGAGGTGGTATGGTCATGTGGAGAGAATGGATAACAATAGAGTGGTGAAAAAGGTATATCTGAGCGAATTTGAAGGAGGGAGGAGGCGAGGTAGGCCAAGGAGAAGGTGGAGAGATATGGTGGACGAGTGTGTGAGGAAGAGAGGTTTGGAAGTCGGTGAGGCTACGGATGTGACAAGAGATCGAGCTGGCTGGATGAATGTTGTGAGGAGAAGTGCATGATTGGGGATTTTGGCATCGCTTGTGAGCGTGGCAGCGTCCGGATTGACTCAATCGGATACGTTTGAGTGAAGCTACAGAATGTGGTGAATGTTTTTGACTTATCCGATAGAGCCAGGGTTCCGGGGACTTGAAAGATGAGTGAATGGAAGCTTGGCCCATTGGACTGGGCAAGTTTGGGCTGTCTGGACATTGCTACTCCTCACTCTGCCCTTGGGTGGGAAAGGAGGTCCGGATGATGATGATGATGATGATGATGATGATCAGTTGGTGTATTAAATTAGCATTGTTATGAGTAAGCATATTAAATTAGTAGTGTTATGAGTAAGATTTAATAATCATTGTAATCAGTAAGTACATTAAAATAGCAATGTATTTAGCAAAGTATTACCTTAATATAACGAAATATATCAGTACAAAATATCGCTTCCCCAATGCCAAATCAGAATCCAGCGAATTTCACTCCATATCGACACAGTTGATCAACCTTAACCTCACTCCAACTATCGATTTTACCGTGTTAGGTGTTTTTAACGTCCAGAATGTAGGATGGAATTGCATTCTGCCAGGACTGACGACAATGGTCTAGAGTGCGAGCTGTTTGCAGAATCAGTTATTCTCACACGACTCGTAAAACAACCAAGAAAAGAAAAAATTTTGCTTATATTCCATGGCACTCTTTCTTCTTCACTGACATCAATTCTACCCGGTCCAATATTAATTACTTAATACAAAACGGTATGGAACTGTTCATACCTTGTCAACAATTTACTGAAAGATCAGACATCCCCAAATGGTTCGACAGCAATTATGCTAGAGCAACGGCCCAAAAGTCTTTAGCATATAACTCTTATTTTAAGTCGAAAAATACCGAGTCTTTTAATTACTTCAAAATTGCTAGAAACCACTCAAAATATTAAACAATTTCGCTAGATAAAACTTTCTTCACAATCAGACATCAAAAATATTCATTAATGCTAATGACAACTGTATATTCTAGTCAATTCTCAGTTCTTTCAACAGTAACTTTAACGAGTCATCACCCATTCCCCCACTGAAATCTTCAGACGGAAAAGCTGTAAATGATCCACATAGAAAAATGCTAGCATTCCTGCCGATGCGTTTGCCAGAAATTCTACCTTGGAGGAAGTCAAGTCAGAATATTCCTATACTAGAACTTGACCCTCCGGAAACTAAAGATACAAGCTAGATAAGTGGAACACATCCTGGACAATTTACCAACCAACAAAGCTCCAGGTCCAGATGGAATTCCTCCTGTAGTTTTGAAAAATTGCTACACAGAACTTTCTCCTGTTCTGGCTAAATTGTTCAGACTATGCAAACGTACTTTTTCATTCTCCAATTCCTGGAAAGAAGGCAACATCCATCCAGTTCCAAAAAAAGGAAGTTCATCTGATCCCTCTCGTTACAGACCAATAGTTATCACATCTTCTCTTGGAAAAGTAAATGGGATTGCCATTAATAAACACATTGTTACACATCTTGAATCCAACAACCTAACTGGTGACAAACACAATGGTTTTCGCCACAAAAAATCCACTGTTGATTTACTCGGTCTCTATACTCATAACATCCATCAGTCAACTGACCAATATGGAGGAACCCGAGCAGTAGTGCTGGATAATTCTAAAACATTTGACAGAGTGTGGCACCGTTCCCTGCTATCCAAACTCCCTTGCTACGGCCTGTCACCATTTGTCCTACTGATTTCCTTATATCTCAGCAACAAAAAGACATGAGTAAAGGTAGATGATTTATATTCCAGTTTCCACCCAATTGATGCCGGCTTGCCACACGGATCGGTCCTAGCTCCAACCCTGTTCCTCATTCATATTATTGAACTCTTGTCCGTCACCCATAATCCCATTCACTCCTATGCTGGTGACTGAACGCTTCACAGTTCCTTCTCTCTAAAACACCCATTCACAAAGTTACTGAGCACAGAAATCTCCGTAAATCAAGACTTATTCAAGTTCACTGAATGAGGACAAAATAACACTCATTTAATGCTAGAAAAAAACAAATGTATCCAGTTTGGTAGTAGACAGATATTGCCTGGTTCCTATACTGTCTTCATTGCAACCAGTATTCCGATCTCTAAAAGTATTGAAATTCTCGATAATTTAACTCAACAATACCCTCAGTTGAACCTCTCATCTTAGATCACTTGTTAAAACCGGCTAAAAAAAAACTTGGATTATTGTAAAGAATCCTTAACTTCCTCAATGACGAGCGTAGTTAGCTATAATTTACAAGTGTCATGAGCGTTCTCAGCTTGAATACTGCTCACTCTTGTGCAGTGGATGTGGAGAGGTTGCACTAAACAACAAGACAAAATTCGGAACAAAACAATAATAGATAAGCCAACAGTTACAAATGAACTACCTTCCCTACAACTAAGATGGAATGTTCCCGTCTTAGCATCATTTTACAGATACTTTTATGACAAATATTCAAATGAAGTTGCATCCATTGTGTCATCTCTCCACGCCTTCCACAGTGCTACACGCGCATCTGGTAGCGCTCATGACTAGACTGTCACACTGTCATATTGCAGAACTTCTACCTATTGGAATTCACTTATTCCCCGAACGGCTTATCTTTGAAACTAACTTCCTCCGCCCAACCTCCAGCCTACAGCAGTTCATGTCCAGCTGTTACAGATTCATTATGAAGGAGGACACCTGTAATCTGGTGTATGGATTTTTGTACTTAATTTGTTTTTCCTTCCTCTGTTCATTTTCTGTTAAAAAGATAAATGACCACTGTTATGAGTAAGTATATTAAACAAGCACTATTACTGTATGAGTGAGCAATCTATGTTAAACGAGCACTGTTATGAGTAAGTATATTAAACGAGCACTGTTATCAGTAAATATATTAAACTAGCGTGCGTGTACACACACACACACACACACACACACACACACACACACACACACACACACACACACACACACACACACACACACACACACACACACAGACAGAGGCAAAATTTCGACTCACCCGACAAAAACAATACCCCCTTATGCTTCGCGAGTATGGGTGTAACGACCTGCTATAACTGACAGATCTAAAGACGATATTTAATAACCTTTAATAATGTTATGATCTTTAATGACTCCTCTCCAGTTTCTTCTTGGTAAACGTTAGCAGAATATGAATATTTTTGCCCTCAAACAACTTGCCAAATTGACCCAAGTTTTCTGCTTAACTCAGCCTTGTGCACACATAAATGCTAATAAATCATGGCAAATATTTTCCTCCCGCTATATCAGGATGCGTTTTCATCAGTCAGTTAAGCAGATGTAACGACAAAATATACTGTACAGTAGACACAAAATTCACAGTCATATAAATGGGGTAAGCATCATCATCATCATCATCCACACCATTCATTATTCCCACCACAAAATGGGGTAAGGTTGGATCCAAAAGCAAGGAAAGGGGAAATATGAAAGTCTGAAAGTATTAACAGTATGCCTTTCATAATGGAACTCAGATTCATTCACACATCATTCAGTTTCCTCTAATTCTGGCTTGACATTACAAGCCAATCTGCATTTTTCTCTAAAGATGTGTTTCACCTGAACTTGAGTCATTCCGTCGTATGTCAAGTTCTATAGGTTTCCAGACCCTTGTCACGTACTTCCCCAAACATAATTCAGTAATCATGTAAATCCTCGGTCAGTTCCTTAGCTCCATCAGCGCCCATACATCACCTTCTCACACACTCATTCACCATATTCACTAGGCTGAGGTACTTGCCATTAGTAATCTGCTCCCCCAGAGGGATGAGGAGCGGCATAAGAACGCTGACGGCCATGGCGGGGGTGGCCAAGTACTCTGTAAACCACCACTGCGCTGACACCACCACCACCACGATGCTGTCCAAATCTGTAGGAGGAAAAACACAATTAATCTTTAATTACTTGACTACATCTTTACAACCACGTGTTCTATGGTGCATTCCTACCATCTACAAATGATTGGTGAAGAGTGACTTTACGTCGAAGCTTGCCATTTTTCAATAGCAGAAGTCCACTTCTTTGGGCCTTTCGATCAACTATGCAGAATTTCCCAGATGCACACCACTTATGGTACCCAGGGAGTTAAACAGGGGCTTAGCTAGCCTCGTAGCCAGCTTGTGGGGGGCGCGTCCACTGCAAGATGTTACTGGCTTCATTGGAATGCCCTCCTTGTGTACTGTTGGAGGACTCTTGTTCCTGAAGGACGAGATATTTCTTCAAGTAGGTTTAATAACTTCTGGTATGCATCCAAGAAAGTGTGCAGAGTTAATCGAAAAGATCTATTACTGGACTTCAGCAGTAACAAAATGTCACGCTTCGACGTAATGTCGCTCTTCACCTTCGTGTCGACCAAGGGGACCATGCAGGCAGTACGAAGAGCATTGGACGTCATCGAAAATGAGGAGGTACCATTGCCAAGATCTGACTACACTGAACTAATGAAACTGTGTGTTAAATTCGGATCAATTACTTTCAGTGGGGGGGGAATATAGGCAACTCATGGGTATAACCATGGGCTCGCCTCTTTCTGCCGTCATGGCTTGCTTATGTATGGAAGCATTGGAGACTAACTACTATAGGGTAATCATACATGTGGGTGCAACTTCGTACGGATATGTGGGCGATGCTTTAGTAATTGTGACACCAGTAAAAAAAAATGAGAACGTTAAGCAATGTGAATGATGACATTAAGTTCACAGTAGAAAAAGAGAAAGAAAAAAAAAATCTCTCATTCTTAGATACTATAATATGGAGAACAGACGAGGGAGCTGAATACTCTGTGTACCGCAAACCAACCAACAAAGCTGATCTTATATCAACCACCCCTCTGCACACAACGAAATGACTAAGTCTGGAGTATTTATAGGATTTTTCCGAAGGGTATACACATTTTGCAGTAATGCGTTCATAGAGAATGAGATTAGATATTGGTAGAAGCTTTTGAGAAGCACGCTCTCTTGTGGGCAAGTTAAAATTAAAAGGAAGGCAATTAATATCATTAAAATTAAAAGATGAAATGCTAATGTTCAATCAAAGGATTATAATACAAGATATGTATCTGTCCCCAACTTAGCCAAACCTTCGAATATCAATAAGAGTTTACAGAAAGCACGCCTTAGGATCACAGCATCCCCAGGAGGCAATATAGGAGAAATGATCGAAACAAAAGTGAAAGGAATTATAAAAATGAGAACGGTGTAATACACAGCATGGTGTGCAGTGGATGCTTTAAAACGTACAGTCAGGGAAAGTTCCGCATTACCCACTGTTCGGAGCATTGGTGGTCGACGAAGAGTCACGAAGCAGCAGCCAGACCCCACATGTCTGGTAACTGTGAGTGGGAGGGAGGGTGGCCGGGGGTGGGAGGGTTTGGAGAGTTGCTCATGTCACAGTATCAATAGCCAATGATAATGCGTCCGACGTATTCTCAAATTGCAAAAGTGGTATGTTGTTTGTATAGTATCACATTGTTCTCTGAGTCTGTCTGCAATACTTCTTATATAATACATATTTACTGTCAAAGGTATGCTTCTTTGCCATCGTTTCGTAATGTTCGATAAAAGTGATAGTTACAGAGACTGATCTTATAAGTAGGATTTCCCATTTCATTTTGTCTGAAGGAAAATGGAAAGCCTGTTAATTGCTCATACAGATTTTTTATATTATTATTGCACACTACTCTAGACTCTAATTCGAGATGAATCATTACCAGAAAAGCACTACGAATGTTCGCAGGCGGATGTTTATAGTGGATGACAGAGGATAAATAAATTTACAAGAATATATATATATATATATATATATATATATATATATATATATATATATATATATATATATATATATATATATATATATATATATATATAAGAGAGAGAGAGAGAGAGAGATACGAGTATATACATATATAGACATAAATAGATAGATAAAGAGGAAGATAGATAGACTGATAGTTAGATAGATAGAAAGATATAATATAGTGGCATTGTGTTCGAGTCGACACAAAATATAAATATTTGTTACATCGTTAAGAGTATCTCCTCAGGAAACGTCTCACGTTAAAGTCGAGAGGGAATGAAGGCATTCAAATCTCTGTCTGAAACCAGCAACCTTCCATATCTTTCAGACAAACTCTACAGACATATGTGTAATTCTTGAAATTAAATGCAAGCATCAGACTGTCATCTATCCTTACTAAATTAACTCAGACACATCTTCCAAGTCATACATTGCAGACTTACACGTGATTCCCAACCTATTACCAATCCCTCTTGTGTCTCCAATCCTTCGCCTCCCCCTCCTTCACACTCACAGTTACCAGACACGTAAGGTCTTGCCATTGCTTCACATTTACCTGTCTCACACCAGTGCTTCGAGAGGTGGGTAATGCGGAACTTTCCCTGACTGTACATAGGGTAAACAGGACGAAGAAAGGATACAAGGAGAGCAGAACACAAAGCAGATGTACAGTATCACAGAATATCTAATACCTTATGTTGCACATAGATCAGCACAATCATTTGCCAAAGTGGGAAGAAGTTACAGTTATTGAGAAAGATCTGAATAAACAAAAGAGAAAAAAATGCTGGAAGCAGCTCACATCTGTGTAAGAAATGAAACCAACCATAGGAAGGGATTTTTCGCCAATGTAGGTATACAGCAAGGATAGCACTATGTCGCAATCAGGGGTGGGGTAGGAGGGCGGAATTTTCCTGCTACACGAAGAAGAGGGAATTCCCAAGGGTATAAATGTCTCGGCTCTGTCAAATCTTGTTCAGACTCTGGAAATGGGTTCTGTGGAGCCTGAAACGCCAGAGAAAATAAAGAATTCAAGCTCTAATTTGTAATTTCTCTTCCACCAAACATTTCTGTTTCTCACAATAGATTATATCTATTTAAACCCGAATAACTTTACCCACGTTTTAACCCAAACTCTTCCAGAGATCTTAGTCATCAGATGAAGCTGTTAATGTAGGTCTACAGATAAACACCGTATGTCCAGTAGAAGAAACAGGTCCATTTGGAAATTAAAAATATAGGGAAAATTATTGGGAAAATATGTCCATGAGGAGAAATAGGTCCCCGGGAAAAATAAGTCCTTGAGGGAAAGTTGATCAGTGCAACAAGAGGTTCCTGGGTATATGAGGTGGATGGGGGGACAGTCCTAATGGATGTAGCCGGAGATGAGCTAATGTACTACTACTACCATCACCACCACCACCACTGCTACTGCTACTACTATTACCACCACCACCACTGCTACTGCTACTACTATTACCACCATCACCACTGCTACTGCTACTACTACTACTACTACTATTACCACCACCACCACTACTACTACTACTACTACTACTACTATTACTACTACTACTACAACTACCACCACATCATCCATTTGGGAATTATACTGTGAAGATCAAAACCAACCTTCATAATACAGTTCATCATTTGAAGTTGTAATGTGAAGGTTAACTCTAGCCCTCATATTACAATCCTTTGGCCCCAAACACGCCAACAGCTGTGGTTACCAACCATCTACTACTACTTTTACTACTTTATTTTTATTCATTAACATTAAAGTGTTAATAGACATTAATCAATTGAAGTCGCTGGTTTATGCGACTCGTGACCACAGTAGTTTCGTAATCTACACCAGCCAGAGAGACAGGCCTGAGGGCTGATGATCTTGTGCCCCCGAGGCACAGCAGTGCAGACCTCACGAGGGAGAATGACAGTCGACATCTCATCCAGGCCATAACAGAACTCTGCGGTTGACGTTTCTTCTCAGAAGGAACCTCTGCCAGTCTCGAGTAGAATCTCACCGCCTCTGGACCCATCCCACCTGATGTTGTGAACACAAGGGCAGTTAATCGACCGTGGTCCACATTTTGGATCCTTTCTTAATAGTCTTTTTTTTTTTTTTTCTTGTTCATTCCTTTTGCGTGCAGCCTCGAGAGACAGTTCACGATGACATGCTGCTATAGGGTCAAGTATCATAATGTCGAGGAAAGCCCTTTGCCCACCACTATTGCTACTACTAATAGTACTACTGCTACTACTACTATTACTACTACTACTACTACGACGACGACGACTACAACTACTACCACGACTACTACTATTACTAATCCTACTGACACTACTACAACTATTATCATTACTACTACTACTACTACTACTACTAATCCTACTGCTACAACTACAACTATTATCACTACTACTACTACTACTACTACTATTTATTATTATTATTATTATTATTATTATTATTATTATCATTAGTAGTAGTAGTAGTAGTATTAAGAACAAATTCTGTGGAGTTGTTATTGATATTGTAGCTATTATTATTATTTTTTTTTTGGGGGGGGTGGAAGAACTAGAAGGCTGGCATTCTATGACCGTTCGTTCGAGGTACTGATTTAAAATTTTCAAGAGTAATGGTTTCTTCTGGCACAATTTTTCTTCCTAGCACCAGCTGCTCGCTAGCGCTGCACTAGCACCGTCTATGCTATTTTTTTCAAGTTTTGCTCTTCTCCACAGCAAAAACTAGTGACTCGATTGCCTTGAAAATGTTCCAGTATGTAGTCGTCAACATATACTAGCTCACCTGCGTAATGATATTGAGATCCAATAAATACTTTCTGAGATATTGAGGAAAATCAAAATGGCCGCCTTATGATTGAAAGTGCTAAATCGTAAAAATATTAATTGACCGATTTTAACCAAACTAGATGGAAATGTAGTGAGTCATGAGTGAAGATGATCTGCATAGAATGAATAACCTTGACCTTGATCTCCAGGTTAGAGGTCAATCTATAAAAATTTTGAGTCATACCAAAAGTCCCTTAATATGAGCTCTACAGTGATAAAAGTATTTTCATCTGGAATGTGGAGGTCTTTGAATATCGCTTCAGAATTTCACAATTCTAGTTATTATTATTACTATTATTTATTATTATTATTATTATTATTATTATTATTATTATTATTATTATTATTACCATCATCATTCTTATATCGCTAAACGTAGCTTATCGTAGTTTACCATTGTTCACCGCTGTCACCAATATTGATGAACGTAGCCGAGGGGTTTTGGAGAGATTGTAGGGGTATCGTAGACTAATGGCTTCCCCTCTATCCCCAGTGGAGTGTAACACGGGCCGCTGCTTGGTAAAATGGTGCACCGTCGAGAAGAGTGACTAGGTAGGTCTCTCTCATTCTCACCTTCATTCTTTGTGTATCGCAAGCGAGGTGAGATACAGAGCACTCTTGGGTTACGGAGTTTACTGTACACAGTTATATCGAAGTGTGATTGACAGCGAAACGTAGCGTGACGGCAAACCTCCTAGCTGACCCCATCTCCTGCCTTCTGCCCTGGATCGTACTGTCTGGCTCTCTCTAACCCCTTCTGCCCAGAAGGGAATCTCTCCGACGTTATATACAGCTCGTAGAGGATGTAGTGTGTGTGTGTGTGTGTGTGTGTGTGTGTGTGTGTGTGTGTGTGTGTGTGTGTGTGTGTGTGTGTGTGTGTGTGTGTGTGTGTGTGTGTGTGTGATGTAGTGTCTGGTAGATTTCCATTCACGTGGACTAACCAACTAGAACTGGCTAACCCCAAGTGTTTGAATGTGTCACGAAATTCTTGGTCGTCTGGGACAACAGGATTGTGGATATACATCATGTGGATTGATATTCCTAGTGAGATGCTGTATATGTCTCCAGCAGACACTGCATACTGCACATTGTGATAAGAGATTTATATTTGTGCCTACAATGCCTACACTTATTCTTCTTATTGTTTTTATTGTTTAGTTGGCCCTATACCATATCTATTTCACTCACAGGAGTTTAATGAAGGAAGTGATATTTCAAAGGCAACCTAGCTTTCACATTGGTACAAGTCTAGGGGGTGGGGGTGTGGGAAAAGGGGAAAGGGGAAAGGGGTGAGAGGAGGGGAGATGAAAGAAAGAAAGCAAGGGCGGAGAGGGAGAACGAAAAGGGAATGGTGGGAGGGGGGAAGAGATTTGGGAAAGACGGACTGGCGAGTAGGAGCAACGACAGGAAGGAACGGAGGATAGGAGATAAAGATGTCGAGGATTTGGTAGGACTGAAGAAGGTAAGGACGAGAGAAGGAGGAAAGGAGGGTAAGAGAATGAGGAAGAAAGGAGAAGATAAGATGAGATAGAGAAAGGGCTGGGAAGGAGGAGGAACTGGGTCGGAGTTAGGAAGAGAATAGCGTGTGGAATTTTGTTGGTGTTGAAGGAGGCAATTTCCGTGGCCAGGTTTGCTCAGTTGCTGCAGCTGTTGTAATTATTCGCCAGCAGGCGTGTCTGAGCTGAAAATTAACCCTGATATACGATCCCACCATCGCTTATGCACCACACTCACGTTCACTTTACGGAGGTCATTTTCCCTTCGTTCTTGGTATCTTCTGACGATTAATTGCTGGATAGGAGAATTTTCAAACTCCCCCCCTCCCCCATTCTCTCTTTGCGGCCACTATAACATTCCTCCTCAAAGCGTAACTCCTTCACCACGAGGATTTCATTTCTGTTTAATTCTTGCTGCCCTCAAACGATTTTTTATATACAGCTTGGATGAACCTTTTGGACTTGGAGAAATTAGTTTTATCCCTCATTCACTACTAAACAGTTCATACCAGAATACGAGGTACTGCAGTAGAGAAGGGGCTAATGAACGCTGTACCAAACCTCTCCATTTCGACACCTCTGCCCTAAGCTCAATAACGTCCTCCGGAGAATAATAAAATGTATAAAAGTCACTAAACGTGGAAATTTCAGGGTCCTTCGGTTGGCGTGGCGTGGTTTGGTGTAGTGTTGGAGGTTGAGTTTGTGTGGTGTGGTGTGAGAGGGTGGATAATGTGTTCTGTGTGGTGTGGAATGGTGTAGTGTGATGATGTATTGTGGCTTCGTTAAAGTCTACGCAGTGAAGCCCCTCGAGTCCAAAAATCGTTAGTGAGAGATAGACGGACAAAATCACTCCTAGACATGCTCCCACATACAAGAATTACGTTGTGTAGTTGCAGTTCGCCAAGATAAACAATCTCCCAATGACTTCAGGTTGTAGCACGCTGTCATTTCAATACAAACTTTCCAGAACACTGAAATACAGAGTTATTAAACGGTCTGACAGTTGCATTCATAAAGATTATAAACTAATTTTTGTTATAAAGAAGTCTCCATAGCAATGAATTCTATTATAATAGAATTGCATTCCTACGCTTTTCTTATCATCACACTAGTTTGGTTGTAAAATGTCCAGGAGATGTACAAATGAAGAAAAAATATATAAACAACAAACAAATAAAGGATTGGATAATGGATGGACGGTTCAAACAAGGATACGGGGATGATGACTGATGAGTCAAAAGACTTGTGACCTATTTCACTAGGCACTCAAATAACACCTATCCTACATCTGCATAGGCTATATCTTTCTTGTTTTCCAATATTCTCCGGCACCTGACGACATCGACGAACATTCCAGTAACAACTCCTCTTGTATTGCATTCAACCTTTTCCCTTTTTTCCCGATTCAGCTTTCCCAATTGACGACACGTGGTAACTCTAATGACAGCACTCCTATTGCTGCATTTATCCTTTTTCCTTTCCCAAATTCCACTCCCATTCCTGATAACAAAGTTTCCTCGTCCCAGCACAGTCTGCTCAGCTGCTGGACGCAATAACCGGTCTTCTCGTCGACGACCACAAAATTAAACTGATCCTAATTGTGGACAAAACCATCGTTGCCGGTGAAGAATAGGACGTGTGTGTGTGTGTGTGTGTGTGTGTGTGTGTGTGTGTGTGTGTGTGTGTGTGTGTGTGTGTGTGTGTGTGTGTGTGTGTGTGTGTGTGTGTGTGTGTGTGTGTGTGTGTGTGTGTGTGTGTGTGTGTGTGTGTGTGTGTGTGTGTGTGTGTGTGTCGCACTCGTAGGCATCGGATGCACACCAGCATCTCAAGTTCACTTCCACATCTGTTTATTATTGTCGTGGACATGAGAGGCTCCCCAGCACCTCATACTCGTGCTATGGCATTTATGTACATGATACAGTTGCGGTGAATAAGCCATTTACAGCTCTGGGACTCCCAAATGATGAAGCAATAGTATACTCTTTGCAGCTGGCTTGAATATAATTGTTTAGATAAGCCAGTTATGTTTGGAGACAGTAACAACAGAATTTTTGGCTGAACCCTATTATAAAATTCTCTCCCGTTACGTTCGTTAAGTCCATGCTGATATTAATTTCCACAGGCCTTGGAAGATTATATTTTCTTCTGGATGACGCCAGGAAACTTAATTCAGCTTAGAAGAGACTACTCGGGTCGATGAGGCTAGAAATATGGATAATATCTTTCAGACCGAGGACATGCTTTGTTCTGCCCAATACCAGACAACTGTTTTCATCTTAGGAGAGACCTTCGACAGATGAAGTTAGAAAGATAACGAACCATATAAAAGGATGTAAAACCACTGCATACAAAACATGGAACTTCTGCAAGGAGTAGGTGCTGTTTCATGAGCCAAGGAGATCAGTATTTTCATCAGCCACCCAAGCCTGTCCGTCTCGCCTCCCGGTCTCTCTTTTTCTCCACTCCGACGAGCACCTGCATCCCGCCTCTGCCTCCTGTTTGTCGGGTGAACTGTCCGCCCTGCAAAAGTTCTAATGCGCACATCCCTCCTCTTCCCACTCTTTTCTCCCATATTTTTTACTCGGCTGCATCGCGGAATTAATCGCCCCACCTCTCAAAATAGAGGGAAATTATTTGGTAGCATTGATTTTTTTATGCT
Organism: Coenobita brevimanus; assembly: GCF_032717465.1. Lineage (NCBI taxonomy): Eukaryota > Metazoa > Arthropoda > Malacostraca > Decapoda > Coenobitidae > Coenobita > Coenobita brevimanus. The sequence continues at coordinate 8,034,293 of NC_137060.1, forward strand.
GTTTATTTGGGAAAATATGAGTAAAATAATTTGACATAGTTATCATAGTCCTATATCTCACTATTCTAAATGAGGTTTGCACGACCCACACGCACCTACAGTGAAGCTCAAAAGTTGAAGAACTTAACAGTACAGCCCCTACTGCAACGTACCCACCACTCCATTAACTCATCGTTCAAACCTTCGAAATTTTTGGCTCAAGCCTCAATGAAGGAACCATCCCTACTTACGTAGTATAGTTCACCCTTGTGAGTGCCTTTCTTAACCTATATAGGGCAGAGCCGTTCCGTCCCCTGCCAAATTATAAGGGGAATACAAACATTATTACTGGCATCGCCTGGCATAATCCACCCATCCACTTTTATGATCATCTGTTCTCTTGTTTCCTTATCATTCATACCTCTCTCAAACATTCACTTATGAAGCCACCTTACTGATACGAGTATTCAATTTCTCTTCCGTCTTTCTGACTCACTCCTATAAAGTGTACTCTTTCTTCAGTCTTAGTTACGTTCATCACCTGTATGAGATCATACCATCGTAAGACATTTTTTCTCTGTTTTCAAAGAGAATTTGTTACTAAACACCAAATCTTCTCACTCTACATATATTCCTAAACAATTTCACTTCCAATGGTCTCGCTCTTGTTATACTCCTGCCGTAGCAGTCACTTACCATTATATCAATTAGTCTGTCAATCAATCAGTCAATCCAATCAGGAGCGAAGGGTCTAGAGATAGACATTTAAGGAGAGTGACTGCTTGACAGCCCCATAGCGGTAATAGTAACAATACTACTACTACTACAACAACAACTACTACTACTACTACTATTAATAAAGCAGATGTGAAGTTTTTTTCTGTGCATTCAGAGAAAACCTGGACACTGCATACCAAATCCTGCGATATGTATGCAGATTTCTTTAATATCCGTGTGCTTACAATCACCTATTTCAGATTTTTTTTTTTTGGGGGGGGCTGACCCCCCCCTCAAGATTCACTGGGGGGTTCACGCTCCTGAAATACAACATTATGGATGAGAGTCCATTGTACAACATGTACTAAGATATTAAAGTTATATCTGGTTTCCTTCCACTATCTCTGAGAATGTAAATGTTTGGTGGTGGGGGGAGGCTGGTCTCCTTGTAAATCATCGTTGGAAAATTGTATGTAGTGGAAGACCTTCAGGGTAACGAGACGAACTAACTTAGAAGTTTCATTCAGATCCTACCCCTATACTGGGAGGGGCTGAACCCCTAAGAATTATTGGAGGTATCACTCTCTCCAAGTATCGCATTACGGAAGAGAGTTCACTGTACAACTTGTGCTAAGATATCAAAGCCATATCTTCCGTCCTTCCACTACTTCTGATTAATTTTTATTTAGTGTGGAGGCTGACCCCCCTCCCCTGAAAATAATGGTGGAAAACTTTATAGAGTGGAAGACAATATCAAGGAACCAGACGAACCGACATGATATTCATGTACTCACTTTCCGCAATTTCTGATCGTTTTTATTTTCGCGAGGGGGGCTGACCCCCAAAGAATCATTGCACGCATTTTTTTTATTTTTTTATCGGGGCTAACGCACTTACAGGTTTGTGATGGTTGGCTGAATGCAACATTACTTCATAATCTCTTTACCTGTTATCATTATCAACTGATAACATATATCTGGGGGAAAATTGGTTTAGTAAATGTTACTCGGACATGTAGCAATCAGCCAATCATCATCAGCCTGTCAAGTGCATCTTCGCTTCGAAGAAAAAAAAAAAAGAGTATATGGGAGTTACGCTCCCTAAATATCGCATTAGGGATGGGAGTCCGTTGCACAACATGTACTAAGATATCAAAGTAATTTCTGCCTTTATTTCATTATTTCTTAGAATGGTTAACTTGGTGAAAGGGGGGGGCTGACCACCCTAAAAATCATGGTTGCAAAGCTGCATACAGTGGAAAAAACTTTCAAGTAACTGGCCAAACTAACCTGGAAAGTTTCATTCTAATCCATGACATAGCCTATGAGTTGAAGCGCGCGCGCTCACACACACACACACACACACACACACACACACACACACACACACATACAGCCTGAGTCTAGCGCAACAGTATTTGGCGAGTTGCTGATAATGACACTAGCCTGATTCGCAGAAATGATACTACTACTATTACTACTAACAACAATAGATTTGCAGTTTCTTTCTGTGCATCCAGGGAAGACATGGATTCTGCATATCCAGTCCTACAATATGCATGTCGATTTGAAAGAATTACAGTATAGTGGTAGTAGTAGTAGTTGTAGTGATTGTGGTGGTGGTGGTGGTAGCAGTAGTAGCAGTGGCGGATGGGAGCCCAGCCTTCATCATGAACTCAGATGTCAAAGCTCTATGTGTCCTCCTTCCCCTAGTTTGTATGCCGGATATGTTTTGAAGGGAAGCTAACCTCCCTTAAATATAAGGATGGGTAATGTTATAGAGTGGAAGACATTGTCAAGGAACCAAACGAAATGACCGGAAAAGTTTAGTTGAGATTCATGCGCTCACTTTTCCCTATCTCTGACCGTTTTTATTTTCTGGGAAGGGGGCTAACACGCCTAAGAATCATCGGGGGGAAGGGAAGCGTTCTCCAAATATCGCATTATGGATGAAAGTCCTTTGCACAACGTGTACTAAAATACCAAAGCCATATCTGCCCTGCTTTCACGATTTCTCTAAAGTTTTGATTTGGTGAGGCGTGCTGAACCTCCTAAAAATCCATCCAATAACCGAGGAGGAGGTAACACACACACACACACACACACACACACACACACACACACACACACACACACACGCTGAATCTCACTCAACATTATAGGGCAACTTGCCGAAAATTATACCATCCTGCTTATTGATAACAACAACACTAATAATAATAAAAATAATATCAATGATAATAATCATCATTATTATTATTATTATTATTATTATTATTATTATTATTATTATACTGCACTGGTGACTGATTCAGAGGAGAGATTGAGACAGTTGGTAGAGGAGTTTGGAAGGGTGTGTGAAAGGAGGAAATTGAAAGTAAATGAGAATAAGAGTAAAGTGATGAAGTGTACGAGGTTGATAGATGGTAGGGGGATGAATATAGTTTTGAATGGTGAGTTGCTTGAGGAGGTAGATTGTTTTAAATATCTAGGGTCACATGTTGCTGTGGATGGAAGAATAGATGCAGAAGTGAAGTTTAGAATAAATGAAGTAGGAAAGGTGCTGGGAGGAATGAAAAAAGTGTT